>NC_060194.1:28209058-28842808 GCF_021184085.1 Oncorhynchus gorbuscha
CTGGCATTCAGAGACTTGTCCCGAAGCCACTCCTGCTTAGCTGTGTGTTTAGGGTCATTGTCCTGTTGGAAGGTGAACCTTAGCCCCAGTCTGAGGTCCTGAGCACTCTGAAGCAGGTTTTCATCAAGGATCTCTCTGTACTTTTCTCCGTTCATCTTTCCCTTAATCCTGACTAGTCTCCCAGTCCCTGCTGCTGAAAAACATCCCCACAGCATGAAGCTGCCACCACCTTGCTTCACCATAGGGATGGTGCCAGGTTTCCTCCAGACGTGACGCTTGGCATTCAGGCCAAAGTGTTCAATCTTGGTTTCATCAGACCAGAGAATCTTGTTTGTCATGGTCTGAGACCTTTAGGTGCTACAGTGCCTTGCGAAAGTATTCGGCCCCCTTGAACTTTGCGACCTTTTGCCACATTTCAGGCTTCAAACATAAAGATATAAAACTGTATTTTTTTTGAAGAATCAACAACAAGTGGGACACAATCCTGAAGTGGAACGACATTTATCGGATATTTCAAACTTTTTTAACAAATCAAAAACTGAAAAATTGGTCGTGCAAAATTATTCAGCCCCCCTTAAGTTAATACTTTGTAGTGCCACCTTTTGCTGCAATTACAGCTGTAAGTCGCTTGGGGTATGTCTCTATCAGTTTTGCACATCGAGAGACTGCAATTTTTCCCCATTCCTCCTTGCAAAACAGCTCGAGCTCAGTGAGGTTGGATGGAGAGCATTTGTGAACAGCAGTTTTCAGTTCTTTCCACAGATTCTCGATTGGATTCAGGTCTGGACTTTGACTTGGCCATTCTAACACCTGGATATGTTTATTTTTGAACCATTCCATTGTAGATTTTGCTTTATGTTTTGGATCATTGCCTTGTTGGAAGACACATCTCCGTCCCAGTCTCAGGTCTTTTGCAGACTCCATCAGGTTTTCTTCCAGAATGGTCCTGTATTTGGCTCCATCCATCTTCCCATCAATTTTAACCATCTTCCCTGTCCCTGCTGAAGAAAAGCAGGCCCAAACCATGATGCTGCCACCACCATGTTTGACAGTGGGGATGGTGTGTTCAGGGTGATGGGCTGTGTTGCTTTTATGCCAAACATAACGTTTTGCATTGTTGCCAAAAAGTTCAATTTTGGTTTCATCTGACCAGAGCACCTTCTTCCACATGTTTGGTGTGTCTCCCAGGTGGCTTGTGGTAAACTTTAAACAACACTTTTTATGGATATCTTTAAGAAATGGCTTTCTTCTTGCCACTCTTCCATAAAGGCCAGATTTGTGCAATATACGACTGATTGTTGTCCTATGGACAGAGTCTCCCACCTCAGCTGTAGATATCTGCAGTTCATCCAGAGTGATCATGGGCCTCTTGGCTGCATCTCTGATCAGTCTTCTCCTTGTATGAGCTGAAAGTTTAGAGGGACGGCCAGGTCTTGGTAGATTTGCAGTGGTCTGATACTCCTTCCATTTCAATATTATCGCTTGCACAGTGCTCCTTGGGATGTTTAAAGCTTGGGAAATATTTTTGTATCCAAATCCGGCTTTTAAACTTCTTCACAACAGTATCTCGGACCTGCCTGGTGTGTTCCTTGTTCTTCATGATGCTCTCTGCACTTTTAACTGACCTCTGAGACTATCACAGTGCAGGTGCATTTATACGGAGACTTGATTACACACAGGTGGATTGTATTTATCATCATTAGTCATTTAGGTCAACATTGGATCATTCAGAGATCCTCACTTAACTTCTGGAGAGAGTTTGCTGCACTGAAAGTAAAGGGGCTGAATAATTTTGCACGCCCAATTTTTCAGTTTTTGATTTGTTAAATAAGTTTCAAATATCCAATAAATGTTGTTCCATTTCATGATTGTGTCCCACTTGTTGTTGATTCTTCACAAAAAAAATACAGTTTTATATTTTTATGTTTGAAGCCTGAAATGTGGCAAAAGGTCGCAAAGTTCAAGGGGGCCGAATACTTTCGCAAGGCACTATATTTGGCAAACTCCAAGTGGGCAGTCATGTGCCTTTTACTGAGGAGTGGCTTCCGTCTGGACACTCTAGAATAAAGGCATGATTGGTGGAGTGCTACAGAGATGGTTGTCCTTCTGGCAGGTTCTCCCATCTCCACAGAAGAACTCTGGAGCTCTGTCAGAGTTTCTCTGGGCAGCTAGCTCTAGCAACAGACTTGGTGGTTCCAAACTTATTTCATTTAAGAATGATGGAGGCCACTGTTCTTGAGGACCTTCAATGCTGCAGAAATGTTTTGGTACCCTTCCCCAGATCTGTGCCTCGACACAATCCTGTCTCGGAGCTCTACGGATAATTCCTTCAACCTCATGGCTTGGTTTTTGCTCTGACATGCACTGTCAACTGTGGGACCTTATATAGACAGGTGTGTGCCTTTCCAAATTATGTCCAATCAACAGAATTTAACACAGGTGGACTCCAATCAAGTTGTAGAAACATTTCAAGGATGATCAGTGGAAACAGGCTGAGATCAATGTGCAAAAATGTCCTAAAAACTGTTTTCGCTTTGTCATTAGGGGGTATTGTGTGTAGATTGATGAGGATGTTTTTTATTGAATGCATTTTAGAATAAGGCTGTAATGTAACAAAATGTGGAAAAGGAGAAGGGATCTGAATACTTTCTGAATGCACTGTAGCAGATGATCAAATCCAGAGCGATTTACAGGAGCAATTAGGGTTAAGTGCCTTGCTCAAGAGTACATCGACAGATTATTCACAGCTCAGTAGCTGAAACCACCAACCTTTCAGTTACTGGCTCATTGCTCTTAACTGCTTGTGTACCTGAGTCCTTTTCTATTAAGGTATCTTTACTTTTACTCAAGTATAACAATTCAGTATTTTATCCACCACGCTCACAATAATATGCAGTGCGCAGCATGCAATATACTGAACATGAGTAGCACTGAGTAGCAGGAAAAAGCATGACACATCTCTCATTTGAAATAGTGACACTTGTCAGGGGATGACACATGGAACTGAAACAGCTCTGATTCACCCAGGTCCTGACCTGAGCTAGAGGCCCCCACAGGCAGAGCGTATTAAAAACTCTATCTCTCTCATACACAAAGACACACACTCATGACACAATAAGAGTACAGCGTGGATGTTTTCTCTTTGACTCATTACTGGCTCAGACAAAAGGATGCACTATACGAACCCCTCTATAAACTACAGTATGTGACCATGCCAGACAGTTTGTCTGTCCTCGTAACACTTGAATCCAGAGACAGTACAGACATGGAGTGGTCTCTCTGACCTGCCGAGACCCCCCACTGATTATTATGATTGAGTAACTGTAATATTTTGCACCAAGAGGCTGTTTCAGATTCTTCCATGTTTTTTAGACAGTTTGCGATGGGTATCTACTAAATGGTGATAGAACAGCTGTTGAGTTTGGGTCCTAAACAGTGTGTCAACGTGATGCAGGTCCTTTTATGTAAGTGCATTCAGCGAGAGAAAGTGGAGAGAGAGAGAGAGAGACGTGGGCGTTGGGGTGAGCTGTGACGTCAACATGCCAACAGCCATCTTCCCTGTATACTGTATGCTGTATGCTGTATGCTGCTTCCCGACATACAACAGAAAATACCAAATATGGATGCCAAAAATAGAGCATTAGGAAGAAGTAAAGTGTTAGATAAACATAAAGCAGAAATGAACCCAATCTCTCTCTCTCTCTATGCTCTCTCTCTCTCTTTCTCACTACATTTACATGTCATTCACAGAGGCCCTGGGGGGCAAAACTAAACAGGTTTTCGACACGACAGCCAATCCACTTATCCACCCACCTATCTGCTGGCTGCGTAGCCACACTGTACAGGGGAAGCACACACTTCACCTTGTTATGCATAAGCACCTTTTTGTAATGATGAACAGCTATCTAACCAATCATTAATAGTAACTGCCTAACTGCAGAAGATAAGATCCATATGGATGTGTTTGCAAAAGGGTCCACAAGGAAAAACCACTGTGGACACATGGCCACAGGTTTGAAGGTCACGCAGAGGAGACGTAAGAGGCCCGTGCTGTCCCTCACCAGCTGAGCTCCAAGAAAATGTTCCGACTAAGGCCTTGAGGCCAACACATTGGCACAAAATAAACAAGTGATTTTTGTCCATCGTAAGTGTGCCAGAGCTTCTAGTCCAAATGTCCCACATAAATGCATTGCAATCTACCTTTCACTAGTTGTAACTCACCCGCTGACTACCACGATGAAGTCCATGATATTCCATCCATTCCTCAGGTAGGAGCCTTTATGGAACACAAAACCCAGGGCCACAAGCTTGATGCCAAACTCAAAACAGAAGATCCCAATGAAGTAAGGCTCAGTACACTCCTGTAGGGTGAAGATACAGTATGGATGCATTAGAAGATCAATGGAGAACAAACCATATTGTACATTTACACAGGTATGTTTGTGAGGGTATGAACCCATGAGAATGTGTAGCTTAATGCCGTGTTCAAGTGCTAGTCTGAACTAGGAAACTCTGACATTTCCGACTTGCTAACTCGTTGTAAAAAGATGATCCTGAGTTACCCACTTGGGAAGTATCAGAATAAACCAATCGGAAGCTCTACGCATATACAGGTTTATTTATCGCTTTGGTACTATTTTCACAAGTATGTGGTACAATTTCACAACTCTTAGTACAAAACTCAAAACAGATCATCAAAAATGCGTTTTTTTTCCCCAAAACTTTAAGCACATTTTCATTTAACGAAGTACAACACACAACATCCCACAGTAACTTTTTCACCTAAACAAATGAGTGTTTCATCCAGAAATACCTTTCATATAAAGTCGTTGCCTTTCACAATGCAATGGGTCACAATCCTTTTCATATGATTCTCCTCTCAATTGTTAAAATACATTTGGCCATCACTTAATCCAACTGTGGTTAATCATTTAACCGTTTGGTAAACCTAGAGATTTGAAACGATTTTTTTATTTTTTATTTCACCTTTATTTAACCAGGTAGGCTAGTTGAGAACAAGTTCTCATTTGCAACTGCGACCTGGCCAAAATAAAGCATAGCAGTGTGAACAGACAACACAGAGTTACACATGGAGTAAACAATTAACAAGTCAATAACACAGTAGAAAAAAATGGGCAGTCTATATACAATGTGTGCAAAAGGCATGAGGAGGTAGGCGAATAATACAATTTTGCAGATTAACACTGGAGTGATAAATGATCAGATGGTCATGTACAGGTAGAGATATTGGTGTGCAAAAGAGCAGAAAAGTAAATAAATAAAAAACAGTATAAAAACAGTATGGGGATGAGGTAGGTGAAAATGGGTGGGCTATTTACCAATAGACTATGTACAGCTGCAGCGATCGGTTAGCTGCTCGGATAGCTGATGTTTGAAGTTGGTGAGGGAGATAAAAGTCTCCAACTTCAGCGATTTTTGCAGTTCGTTCCAGTCACAGGCAGCAGAGTACTGGAACGAAAGGCGGCCAAATGAGGTGTTGGCTTTAGGGATGATCAGTGAGATACACCTGCTGGAGCGCGTGCTACGGATGGGTGTTGCCATCGTGACCAGTGAACTGAGATAAGGCGGAGCTTTACCTAGCATGGACTTGTAGATGACCTGGAGCCAGTGGGTCTGGCGACGAATATGTAGTGAGGGCCAGCCGACTAGAGCATACAAGTCGCAGTGGTGGGTAGTATAAGGTGCTTTAGTGACAAAACGGATGGCACTGTGATAGACTGCATCCAGTTTGCTGAGTAGAGTGTTGGAAGCCATTTTGTAGATGACATCGCCGAAGTCGAGGATCGGTAGGATAGTCAGTTTTACTAGGGTAAGCTTGGCGGCGTGAGTGAAGGAGGCTTTGTTGCGGAATAGAAAGCCGACTCTTGATTTGATTTTCGATTGAAGATGTTTGATGTGAGTCTGGAAGGAGAGTTTGCAGTCTAGCCAGACACCTAGGTACTTATAGGTGTCCACATATTCAAGGTCGGAACCATCCAGGGTGGTGATGCTAGTCGGGCATGCGGGTGCAGGCAGCGATCGGTTGAAAAGCATGCATTTGGTTTTACTCGCGTTTAAGAGCAGTTGGAGGCCACGGAAGGAGTGCTGTATGGCATTGAAGCTCGTTTGGAGGTTAGATAGCACAGTGTCCAGTGACGGGCCAAACGTATATAGAATGGTGTCGTCTGCGTAGAGGTGGATCAGGGAATCGCCCGTTTGTCTACTATATATGGATTTTGAGAACAACAGAAATAATATGTGTTTGTTTGTAAAGTAGAAACATCTAAATGACATGTATGATACATGATAACCACACACAATGACTACTCGTTATTTTTAATTGATTTTACATAGTGGTCACCACCTTGGTCACCATGCAAAAGGGTGTGTGTAAACATGGAGCAGGATAGACAGAAAGGGGGAGGAAGAAATCAAAGAGCTCGTGGACAAGTGGCCCGTCAGAGAGGTGGGCATGGGCCACATCAAAGAGGTGGACATCAGAGAGAGGGAGGCAGGCGGCAGGGAACTGCTGTGTCTAATGAAGTCATGGCCATCGTCGTTGACGATGTAGTAAACAGAGGCCTTACCATGGCAGAGGCTGACAGATTAGTTCACCTTAATCTGAAAAGATCAACTGTCAATTCGATCAAGAGAACATTTCACCAAGAAAACTGGCAAGTCTGCAGGATATGCACTATGCTTTACCTTTACATGTACAGTAAATGAAATATAGTAATGCATGTAAATTACCAAAACATGTTGGTATTCTTAAGGTATGATCTATTGACAGTATACTCTGTTCTACCCTCAGAATTGACAGAAGAGCCCGTGGTGGTGGCCGTGGCAGTGTGCTGACCGACCAGCAGGAGTGGACAGTGGTGGAAATGGTGAGGGCCAGGAATGACAATGACACACTGCTGTCCGAAAAAAAAGCAGAACATTGAGGAGAACGATGACACCTTTGCCAAAGTGGCATTCATCAGCCTACCAACAATCTCCCTCCTTTAGAAGAGGCACCAGGTATCTATGAAACATATTTACCGGGTGCCTTTGGAGAGAAACAACGACCTGGTGAAAAAACTGCAGGCCGAGTATGTTCTGGTACAGCACTATATACTGCATTACTGTTACTATTTGATGCACATGCTACTTCACAATATCATATTGGAACTATTCTGTAAAAATAACTTGCCAAAATATATTTTTCGAGGGTGTTGGTGCTTGATCCTGCTGTGAACCATCACGGGTAAATCTTTGTTGATGAAGCGGGCTTCAACCTGGCCAGAACTCGGCGCCGTGGGTGGAACCTCTCTGGCCAATTTTCTGTCAATTTTGTTGGCTAATGTAAGTGTATTGCCTAATGTGAAATCTGTGTAATCTACTGTCATTTATACTTCTAAGGGTGATTTGAAACATATATCTTGCATTGTTTGCTATTGGATTAACTTGTAGTTAAAAGTATTAAAAACTGTAAAAGATCATTATGTTGTATTTTGGTGATTAAACGAATGTTCTCATTACATTTCACATTAAAGATATTTTCAATCAATGGTTGTGTGGTGAGAGATTTTTACAATCTAAAAGGATCCTGAGTGGCACAGCGGTCTAAGGCACTGCATCTTAGTGCAAGAGGCGTCACTACAGTCCCTGGTTTTGAATCCAGACTGTATCACATCTGGCCGTGATTGGGAGTCCCATAGGGCGGTGCACAATTGGCCCATTGTCGTCCGGGTTTGGCCAGTGTAGGCCGTCATTGTAAATAAGAATTTGTTCTTAACTGACTTGCCTGGTTAAACAAAAATGACAGGTTTTGAGTGAAAGACTGGCTGTGTGACTAGTTTGGAGTTTTTGTACTAAGAGTTGTGAAAATGTACCACATACTTGTGAAAATACCAAAGCCATCAAAAAAAAACTCTAAGTTAGGTTCCGAGTTTCTGATAGCAAGTGAACGCGGCATATCACAGCCAACATTGGAAAAAAAAATGTAAACCTAAAAAACACAGAAACCATAGGTCCGAATGGCAATTAGATTTGTTAACCTGGAAATGGGTTATATATATATGTGTACACCTTAGCCAAGTACATTTAAACTCAGTTTTTCACAATTCCTGACATTTAATCCTAGTAAAAATTCCCTGTCTTAAGTCAGTTAGGAACACCACATTTTAAGAAGGTGAAATTATTCATTTCAGCTTTAATTTCTTTCATCACATTCCCAGTGGGTCAGAAGTTTACATTACACTCAGTTAGTATTTGGAAGCATTGACTTTAAATTGTTTAACTTGGGTCAAACATTTCAGGTAGCCTTCTACAAGCTTCCCACAATAAGTTGGGTAAATTTTGGCCCATTCCTCCTGACAGAGCTGGTGTAACTGAGTCAGGTTGTTAGGTCTCAGTTTACATTACACTCAGTTAGTATTTGGAAGCATTGGAAGCATTGACTTTAAATTGTTTAACTTGGGTCAAACATTTCAGGTAGCCTTCTACAAGCTTCCCACAATAAGTTGGGTAAACTTTGGCCCATTCCTCCTGACAGAGCTGGTGTAACTGAGTCAGGTTGTTAGGTCTCAGTCACATCCTGACTGATGGCAGCCCATTCTTGCATAATCAATGCTTGGATTTCATCAGAATTTGTGGGGTTTTGTTTGTCCACCCACCTCTTGAGGATTGACCACAAGTTCTCAATGGGATTAAGGTCTGGGGAGTTTCCTGTCCATGGACCCAAAATATCAATGTTTAGTTCCTCGAGCCACTTAGTTATCACTTCTGCCTTACGGCATTGTTCGTCAGCAAACTGTTCCTGGATGGTTGGGAGAAGTTGCTCTTGGAGGATGTGTTGGTACCATTCTATATTCATGGTTGTGTTCTTAGGCAAAATTGTGAGTGAGCCCACTCCCTTGGCTGAGAAGCAACCCCACACATGAATGGTCTCAGGATGCTTTACTGTTGACATGGCAAAGGACTGATGGTAGCAATCACCTTGTCTTCTCCGGACAAGTATTTTTCCATATGCCCCAAACAATTAGAGAAACCCCAGTCCTCAGCAGTCCAATCCCTGTACCTTTTGCAGAATATCAGTCTGTCCCCAATGTTTTTCCTGGAGAAAAGTGGTTTCTTTGCTGCCCTTCTCGATACCAGGCTATCCTCCAAAAGTCTTCGCCTAACTGTGCGTGCAGATGCACTCACACCTGCTTGCTGCCATTTCCGAGCAAGCTCTGTAGTGGTGTCCCCCCGATCCCACAGCTGAATCAACTTCAGGAGACGGTCCTGGCGCTTGCTGGACTTTCTTGGGCGCCCTGAAGCCTTCTTCACAACAACTGAATGAAGCCCATTTTGTGCAAAGCAAGGATGACTGCACGTGTTTCCTTGCAAGTAACCATGATTGACAGAGGAAGAACAATGATTCCAAGCACCACCCTCCTTTTGAAGCTTCCAGTCTGTTATTCGAACTCAATCAGCATGACAGAGTGATCTCCAGCCTTGTCCTCGTCAACACTCACACTTGTGTTAACGAGAGAATCACTGACATGATGTCAGCTGGTCCTTTTGTGGCAGGGCTGGAGATCATTTTTTGGGATTCAGTTAATTTGCATGGCAAAGAGGGACTTTGCAATGAATTGCAATTCATCTGATCACTCTTCATAACATTCTGGAGTATATGCAAATTGCCACCATACAAACTGAGGCAGCAGACTTTGTGAAAATTAATATTTGTGTCATTCTCAAAATCTTTGGCCACGACTGTATGCTTGGGGTCATTGTCCATTTGGAAGACCCATTTGCGACCAAGCTTTAACTTCCTGACTGATGTCTTGAGATGTGGCTTCAATATATCCACATAATTTTCCTGATCGGGTGTTCCACGTAGCTCAGTTGGTAGAGCATGGCGCTTGTAACGCCAGAGTAGTGGGTTCGTTCCCCGGGACCACCCATACGTAGAATGTATGCACACATGACTGTAAGTCGCTTTGGATAAAAGCGTCTGCTAAATGGCATATATTATTATTATTATTGATGCCATCTATTTTGTGAAGTGAACCAGTCCCTCATGCCGCAAAGCACCCCCACAACACTCAGTTGGTAGAGCATGGCGCTTGTAACGCCAGGGTAGTGGGTTCGATTCCCGGGACCACCCATACGTAGAATGTATGCACACATGACTGTAAGTCGCTTTGGATAAAAGCGTCTGCTAAATGGCATATATTATTATTATTATTATTATTATTATGATGCTGCCACCCCCATGATTCACGGTTGGGATGGTGTTCTTCGGCTTGCAAGCCTCCCCCTTTTTCCTCCAAACATAATGATGGTCATTCTGGCCAAACAGTTCTACTTTTGTTTCATAAACCAGAGGATATTTCTCCAAAAAGTATGATCTTTGTCCCCATGTGCAGCTGCAAACCGTAGTCTGTCTTTTTTTATGGGGGTTTTGGAGCAGTGGCTTCCTCCTTGCTGAGCGGCCTTTCAGGTTATGTCGATATAGGACTCGTTTTTACTGTGGATATAGATACTTTTGTACCCGTTTCCTCCAGCATCTTCACAAGGTCCTTTGCTGTTGTTCTGGGATTGATTTGCACTTTTCGCACCAAAGTACATTCAGCTCTCTGAGACTTCCTGAGTGGTATGACGGCTGCGTGGTCCCCTGGTGTTTATACTTGTGTACTATTGTTTGTACAGATGAACGTGGTACCTTCAGGCATTTGGAAATTGCTCCCAAGGATGAACCAGACTTGTGGAGGTCTACAAAAAAATGGTATTTTTTCAGGTCTTGGCTGATTTCTTTTGATTTTCCCATGATGTCAAGCAGAGGCACTGAAATACATCCACAGGTACACCTCTAATTGACTCAAATTATGTCAATTAGCCTATTAGAAGCTTCTAAAGCCATGACATAATTTTATGGAATGTTCCAAGCTGTTTAAAGGCACAGACAACTTAGTGTATGTAAACTGACCCACTGGAATTGTGATACAGTGAATTATAAGTGAAATAATCTGTCTGTAAACAATTGTTGGAAAAATTACTTGTGATATGCACAAAGTAATTTTCCTAACCGACTTGTCAAAACTATAGTTAGTAAATAAGACATTTGGGGAGTGTACCTTTTTAGTTATGCGATGAAAGGTTCTTTGAGTAAATTGAATCATCCACGTTACATTTGACCACTTCAGACTGTACAAAACATCTTGTTCTCACTTAGTGCCTCAAGACATTATGGTACTTGCAGTTTTCAACCAATACAACAGAAAGGTGTAAATAGTTCTGTCATATGTATTGCAATAAAATACATAGACCTCACTTGTAAACTGTAATAATAAATTGTTCTGTCTGGCTATGAATAAACTGTAAACGCTGTAACCCATCTAAGTTACAAAACTATATAGTGAGTAGGGTACTATTTGAGATGCAGCCTAAATGCCTAATATTAAACGATCAAGGCCTGTGGTCTCACCAGTCTTTTGGCCATGGGGGTCTTGTCCTCCCCAGGAAGATGTTGCTCCAGGGCCAGGACGATGCAGTTGGCCGTGATGGTCGCCAGAATCACCCACTCAAACGGTGTAAGGGCCACAAGGTTAAGGACAGAGCTTTTTTACATTATTATATACAGTTCAAGACAATCGTGACAAACCAATGATAATGACAATGCTGATTATATTGGAATGGAAACTATTATATATACACTGAGTATACAAAACATTGCAACTCAATATTGGGAAGGTGTTCCTAATGTTTGCTATACTCAGGTTATACAGAATGGCTGTGGATGTTGGTAGTTACAGTTAATTTAGAATTGTATGGATGGATTATCAGATGACGGATGGATGGACAATGGAATGGTTCAAATAGAGACTGGCATCAAAAGCAGTCAGAGCTAATGCAGTATCCATGGCAACAACATTTTACAGTAACATTTATCTGAGTGTGTTCAAAAGTCACTTTGGCCTGAGAGCCTCTTTCCCACAGGGCAACACTTCGAGGGACCTGTTATATGTAAACTGTGATACCCACAGCTTTGCTGCTGCATCACTCTGTTAGTGTGTGTGTGTGTGTGTGTGTGTGTGTGTGTGTGTGTGTGTGTGTGTGTGTGTGTGTGTGTGTGTGTGTGTGTGTGTGTGTGTGTGTGTGTGTGTGTGTGTGTGTGTGTGTGTGTGTGTGTGTGTGTGTGTGTGTGTGTGTGTGTGTGTGTGTGTGTGTGTGTGTGTGTGCATGAGAGACTGTGTTTGTCTTGTCTATCGTAAGAGGCTCCACATGAGACACTTTCTCCTTCATTATTAATTTCTAGCCTTGAGTGAAAATGGTGTCATTAACTCACTGAGGAGGGCTGTGGCGGGGGCCTCTGGGAGCTACTGTGAATCACATTGATGAGTCTACATCATGTCGGCACGACTCAAACTAGTTAAAAATAGCCCATCTAAATAAGAAAATAATACTCCACAACAAAATAATACTCCACAACAAAATAATACTCCTCAACAAATGTATACTCCTCAATAAAGAATACCCTCCAGAGCCTTGACTCCCATTAGTCATTCACAGCCACTGGAATTAATATTCACCACCAACAACTAGACCTGGGTTCAAAAAGGATTGTTTTCTTTAAAATAGGTTTGATTGAATCTGCCTGGAAGTACCAGGTGGGCGGGACTTGCACTTTTGGGACTTTTCTATTAGTTACATTGCTTCACACAAGCTCAATCAAGTGCAGAAAACTAAAGACAGTCTCACACTCACACTCGGCATAACTCCCTGTAAACCTGTAAAAATAAAGGTAAAAAAAATATATATATTTATAAAATATACAAAAAATACCTCCAACCATCTGTGTTCAGCTTGTCTTGACCACTCTGGTTGTACACCCACACAACAACTGGGATGGTGGTTAAATAACAGGAAGCAGCAGAGTGGCACAATGTTTGAGTATGATGATATATCTCTAAAGAGCAGTGTATTGCATTATGGAATCAATGCATTATCTGTAGAGCACAATAAAGTATTAGTATAAGCATCATACCGTAAGTATAAGCATGACAAAACTCAGCTCTCTGTGGTCTTTGGTGGATATTGATAGATTTAGCATAGAAAAAGGCAACAACAAAAACGTGTATTTCTGACTAATAGACTGACCAATAGACAAATGTACCTCAAAAAATGAAGAAAATAAAAAAGAAAAACAAACTGAAGGCCTACTATAACAGTCCAATCAAATCTAAAGAACTCAATTAAAAGTGACGACTGAGGACAGCCATTATAATATAGATACGGGCGCTGTCCATTGTGCTGATATGCACTACAGTCAAAGTAGCAGTTAGTAATACTTTTTGACAATGGACGGACAACACTAAACAAATCTTGAGTGCTGTGATAACGCGTGAGTGAGTATGTATAGTATAAGGAAGGATATGGCCATTCTATGATCCTCTTGGCGGTTTTCCGAATTAAATTGTCCTCGGCGAATATGAAGAGCGACCTGTTGACAGTGAGGCAGTTCTGCCGGTGGGGTATAGGGTTGTAGAGAGCCATGGTGCGCGCCCTCGCCGCTTTGGTTTGTTTTAGCGTCCCTGACCCTGTACCTGAAGCCGTGTCCCCGCCGTCCTCCCCGCGCTCCGGGTCCCCGGAGTCTCGGGAATCCATCGTCATCTGAACCTCATCTCCAAACCGAGCCATTCTATGGAGGGAAAAACGAGGATAAAACTTGCTATATGCTGTTGCCTTGGATATCAAAACAAATTAAAAAGCAAATTTGTTGGTAGAGTAATAAAATATCCACTGACAGCAGACCTGATGAGGCGCAAAGAGTCCCCCCCCCAAAAAAAAAGTTACATGCAATGTCATTCCATGCTGAAGTGAACTACAAAATGTACATTTCCTGTTGAGTTTTCATACTAATAATGTATAACGATTCGATTACACGGATTGTAAAATGTTTCCATCTAGATCACCCCATCTGTCCGGGCGAGTGAACGGTGATGGTCAGTCACGCTCCAGGCAAGTTTCAACATAAAACGCATCACTGGATAAACTCGGAACATGAACAACATTCACCGACTTTTCACTTAAAAACTTTCTAAAAACACATACATTCAGTAACGTACACTATAGAATGCATATTTAGCCTAAACCCAGTTGATCTTCGTTAGACAATGGAGTCCACGGGACATGTATCCTCGTCTCCAAAAACTTTACGCATCTCCTCTCATCCAGTCAAAATAGATCTTGGTAACTTTCCGAAGCGACCAATTTGTATCGTCTAAAACATTTTCGAAATATTTTATCCGTTTAACAATGACACATGTAATTGTTTCTGCAGAGAGAAACATTTGGCGCTAGAATACTGGTTTGATCCACGAACGATTATCTTTCAATGTGTTTACCTGCCTCCAAATGACCACGAAGCAGAGTGAGCGCGAGCTCCCGCACACTTGCGCAACCCCTCCCACGTCTTTCAGTAGCCTATAGCAATTTTCAACATACTGTACATCTGAATGAGAATTGTCATGAGATAGAAAAATCATATTTCCGTTTCCATGGCAATATATATTTCAGTGTTAAACACTGACATTTTGTCAAAATTGCCAGTTTCCAAAAATACATATGGACACTATCTATGCATTCTATCTCCATTATCCACACCATTCACATTCCCTTGTAAGTTCTACATTTAAAACAAGAACCAGAATTCCTAAGGGGGTGGGGTTAGAGGGGGGGGGGTAAAATCACCTTTGAAAGTAAAGGAACACATTAGTGATCCTAAGTGTTAGCATTATGTTATAGTAAAATACAGCTAGAAAATAAGGTGACAAACAATCTGCCCACACAAATAGGCCCATTTCTCTGCAATGCATTTAAACAAACATGTCTTGCAAAGCATGACCTGTGTCCTTGGTACCACTAGGTCACAGTCCTTGCATTAGTGAACACACTATCAGCACTATGTTTATGTAGAGCCACCATCATAACACTAAAACAAAGACTTGAGACAAAGAAAACTCATTGGAACCAAGAAAACTACTGAAAACCTCCCCAATTGAAAGGTAAACCTTATCACACAAAGAAGTCTGATAAAAACTTATTGGCCAATTTAAGTTTGCTCTGGTGTTATGAACAGATTTCCATGTGTCCACCTTAAATGTTATATATTAGCTTTAAGCTGCACAGTGAGAGCATTGAGATACAGTATGTTTATTAATGAAGACAGACTTGTAGGCTAATATTAAAAACATTTAACCAATCCAGGTCATTGTGCTAATATTGGAATATAATGTCTGAAATAAAAATAGATCGTGAAATAGATCTTGAGGAGCTGCCCCCCTTTATGTGGGAGAGAGAGGAGAAGAAAGCAGGGGCTTTCACACTAATTCAGAGTGTGATGGAGACCTAATTTGGCAACACGGGGCTCTCTCATTCCATCTGCTGCTGTTCTTCCCTTCCCAATGGGGATGGAGGGAGATGTGGTAAAGGGTCTTAAAAATGACCACCACTTCATCCCAACCGCCCATCCCCATCCCTCCCTCTATCTCTATGGGTATATGTGTAGATACTTTAGAAGGAGGGTGGAGGTGGGGGAGTGAGAGAGAAACAGAGAAATAGAAAATAGAAAGAGAGAGACAATAGTACTACAGTACATAAAGTCATATGTAGACATTTTTGCTTAAACATCCATTACATAAAGCACCAGAAAAGACCCTACCTAAGAGGTGGGCCTAAAATATTTGTCCATTTCTATGAACATGAAATTAGTTTTTCTCTCTCTTAGCAGTTGTTTCCATAGCGACACAGCTCTCTTGAATTTCTGCTATGTTCTTTTCATTTAGCCAACAAAAGCCATGTTGCACAATAGAGCAACCACTTCCTACAGAAATCGGTTTCTCCCCCAGGGCAACTCAGCTCAGGGCAACTCAGCTCAACTCAACCATGTCAAGGTTTCAGTCCCTCTAGATAAACCGAGGGGTCAATACCGCCTTCAAATAATATTTCACTCTGGTAAAATAGGTTAAATGAATGACTATGAGCGCTGCTCATATGTTGCTAGCATAGAATTAGAATACTAGAATGGACATTAACCTTCTTATGATGGGCTAAAGGTCAGCCATTTTGGTCAGGGAGCTGGTAAACCATGGTTTGCCAGTGCTGTGATAAGATTATTGTGCAAAGTAATGAATTTGAAGAATGTATCTGCACTGTATGTTTGTTAGCTAGCTAGCCAGACAGTCTTAGAGGAATGATTGTTTTAAGTAACTGTTCTTAAATGTTTTAAGTAACTGCCAATATGCCAACATCCCATTCAAACAATGCAGTCAATACACAGCCATACACTGGCTGAAATCAGCTGATGATAGAACTTAGACAAGTTGTAAACGCAACAAGTACTGATATTGTATCATATAATAGCACTCACATTTTTTCAAGAAAACAAACATTAAGACAATTATGGTCTGTTTACATATATTTTAGAGGCAATTTTACAGAAAATTGGAATAAAGCCATATAAACTGTATTTATAATTATATAACAATATTTTAGGTTGGCAATAATTATATTAGACAATGTCTGATATATATCACATCTTACTTTTATTTTCCTGCATAAGTAAAATAAGGATTATACCTCTACTGCCATTCATTCCAATTAGATTGGTTTCGATAACTCCCTGACCAATATACGTAGCTGCCATTTTCAGCCCATTCTGGAACTTTGAAGATTTAGGAAATAGCCCATCTAGTAATTTAATAGGATACATACAGTTGAATTCAACAACTATTACAATATCTAACCATCAAAGTTGCACAAAGAAACACATTGATTCACACAGTTTGTTTCCAGATTGAGTCCACTTGGAAGTGATTACTACCCAGTATTGATAGCTTAATCATGCATTCATCATTAGTTCAGCTCATCATCATCATCCTCATGCCTTCAGATGTCACTTCATAATACAAAGCATCAGAAGGGTTAGCATAGTTGACATCATCAGGAACAACAGAATGACCTACAGTCTGTACTGGTGGGGTAACGGGATATAGTTTGTGTGGTCCAAATCTGCACTACATCTCCACTATTATGTGTTTCAGAAGGACTTTCTGTGTTGGAGATACAAAGAGGAGAAGAGCATTTCCGGTGCCATCTCTTGTGTCTCTAGACATGGAGGAAAAACTCATGATGTATTTATCTCTTCACAACACTCAGGAGGAGGACATCCTCATAAATAAGCACAGTCCTTTTGAAACATATTCCTTTGGAAGGGGGAGAAATGTATTCAGCAGACATGCACCACGAGTTAAAACATTAATGGGTGTACTTATCGGCAGAACTCAGAAGAGCGTTTATGTAATTGTCGACAGAGGATTTCACCCCGACCAACGCTGATTGGAGTGGCTTTAGCGTTTTTCTTTATCTCCGTTACCTAGCAACAGACACTCTCTATTCCTGAGTTATGTCGATCTGGTCCTTCCAATAACTGAAGCTTATATAAACAGACATATTATTAATAACCTAACTGTACACCACCCCATCCTCTCAATCAACGTTGCATTCTGATCATGTTAAATCTTGTTTATGTCTCCTACAGTAATCCTTATCCTGTACAGTATAGATAATAGATGTCACTTCAAAAATGTGTCATCTTCAGACACACGCTCTTATTTCATTAAAAGTTATTTGTTGCCTTTTGTAAGATACTTTTTTGTATATTTTATACTTTGAATTAATCATCTCTACTGCTCTTTGGATGTTAATTGTGAATATTTACAACAGCCACCATTCATATTTAGCAAATACCCAAACTCTTTTATGTACATCTGGGAAGAACAAGAACTCCTCTTCCCATTATCATCGCCACTATCTATTTGATTTTCCACGGTATGCTTTGTTTGATTCTGTGGCATCCTCTAATGGTCAGATATGCACACTACACTAAGATAAACCCTAATGTCTGGCCTTCCTGACAGACATTCTACTGCACAGACACTAGAGGGGGAATGTGTGGGAATAACTGTATGAGTTCAAAAGTGAATATAATATTGACATGTAAAAACTGTTGTTGAGGTGAATTCACGGTGATTCCCAGACTGATTTTTAAAAATGATTCCAAACCTGATAGATACCATAATGCAAGACTGAGTTGACCCATTCCGTTGAATGTTGCACATTGGGACATTGGGTTGCAACCAGAAATAAACAAGTCTCCCAATTATGTTTGGCTGTATATGATGAATGAGTGAGGGGGCGGTGGGGGGATGCGAAGCGAGAGAGAGTGTGCGAGTGTAGTAGGGATACAAAAGAGTAATTACGTAAGTGTGTATGACAGAGTGAAAGAGAGAGTGTAGAAAAGAGAGAATGAGAGAGAATGAGAGAAATTGAGAGAGAGGAAGCATGAGAGAGAGAGAGAGAGAGAGAGAGAGAGAAAGCATTAGAGAGACAGAGACAAAGAGAGAATTACAACCAGAGAACACAGTATATAACAGAATGTGCTGTATGTACTGTATGATAAAGAAGATGTGCTGGGGGATGTGGGGGGAGAGTGGGGGCGGGGTTACCGTGATGGAGTGGCACTCCACAGTTGAGTGATGCTAAGGAGGTAATCAGAGCTCCAGAGCTCAAAGTTCCACAAGCAAGCAACACATACAGTAGATAGAACCCAACCACCAATAATATTGTAACACAGCATCAGATTCAACCTAGAGATTTGTACAGCCAGTCAGACAGGTCTGAAGGGACACTGTACAGCCCAATAAACGTGCAGCCAGATGAGGTGAGCACATTGACCACTTTGGCAATTCTGTCTTGTTATCACAGCATAACATGAGAATCTGCCACACTTCAACCAACGTAGTGTAGGCTGATTATTCTGTGCATTCCTGTAAGTTATTGTATACATTCTATCCCTGGATACATTCTGTACATTTCTTTCCCCCTGCTTCTTTTAATCTTGACACAGGACAGAGATGTGAAGAGAGAACCCCTCCATCCTGTGTACTTACTCCCAGTCTTTCCTGCGGGCCTGTGGTGTGCTCTGCATCTTGTGCGACTCGTGGGCCCTGATCACATCTCTCTGATCCACGATGCCACCTCGTCTCCTCTGCATACTACAGGGGCTCACAGACCCTGAGCCTGTGTCCGACCCTGCCTCTTCCACCCTGTAAGGGACATCGAAGCTGGCCGCACGCGGGGGTAGATCCAGTGTCTCCAGGCCGGAGTGGGGAACCTGCAAGGAGCAGGAGCGGGACTCCTGGACAAGGCCCCCTTGACGGGTGGTGCCTGGGCTGGGGGTCCGGCGCCATGGCTCTGGCTCAGGGAGAGAGAGGGAGGAGCGAGTGCCGTGCATCCCCCTACTGGATGTGCTGCCTTTGGGCCCGGAAGCCAAACCCGCTGGGGCACAGTGGTCGGGCATCAGAGATAGAGATTTGTCTGAGCTGGTGAGCATCTCTGGATAGGAGGGCTGCTGGGATCAACATAGCGCTAGGGAAAGATAAATAGAGAGAGAGAATAGATTCAATCTCAAATCGCTAATGGTGAAACAGCCACTTCCATTTGTGATTACAACAGCATAGAATTTATTGCAAACAACAAACACATTTTTTTCCCCTCTGACATCATTGCGCGCACCATAGAAGAGCGCAATATGTACTGTTGCTCAGCTCAGCAACAAAAACAATAACAATGGTGGTGGGGCAGCCAGTGGCGCTGTTTCTCCCTACTGTGGATTCCATCCAACCTTTTACTGCAGTGGGCTAAGTCAGGGTCACACAGAGTGTTTCTTGGTAGCCTTAAACAAATATACTTTGAAACACAAGTCTACACCTCACACACATGGTTATGGTCTTAAAACAAAGAAGACACCTGTACCATGTCAGATATGGAGTTTTAATGTATTACATTTTGAGTTTGCATCCCAATATTAGACTTTATTACCGTTTAACATAGAAACACTGGATTTTCTGCATTATTTTTTATATTTTTATATATATCAATTATGAAATTATGAAACATATTAATAACATTCCACCCATGAGGGTATTTTAGTAATTGGACTGCAGCTACCGATGAGTTGCAAATATGTATACTGATCATATTTTTCTGTGCCAAGTCCTAGAAAAAAGATTTGTTTTCTGTAAGTCAATCTGATAACCTGAAGCTAATAACAATCTGATTAATCCACTATTCAGTCTTATCTTGTGCAGACTACAGTTTTTGAAAAAAGATTTGCTCCTCTCAGGCAGTAAGTCCACCTGCCTCAAGCCTCCCTCTTTTAACCTTTAACCTTTCGTCCGATGTAGGCACATACCAGAGTCATCTCTATCTGACCATAGGTCTGTTCCTTTTAGTGATGATGAATTTGCCAAATAAAAGGGGTTAAACATCTGGTCCTTGTGAAGGCGTACGGCTCTATTGATATTTTACTGCTGAGTAATTGGGTGTATCTTGCCATTTCACACAAATGGATGAAAAGAAAAGCAAAGTGACCTTCCCTGATGCAGTGCCATTTTCTTTTAGCTTTAACAGCTGTTTGCGTGACGTGAACCACTAATAACTCATATGTACCAAACGAACCACTTGCAGCGGGAAATAGGGAGAATGATAGATGGAAAACCAAGCTTTCTCTTTAGACTTGTGTTTCTTGGAAACACAATACAATCTCCAAAAATGGGGATGCTGAAAAGTGACTGCCTTAGTTACAAAGTACCAGTAGGACAACATTGATTTATATTGAGTAAAAAAATGATCTGATCCTCTCTAACCTCACCTTCCCAGGTTGCAATTTGATTACATGAACAAATCTACCCAACGCACTATATTAAAATGCCCTGAATATGACTAAAGAATTAGATGATAACGTAAATGCCAGGGGTTCATCACAACATTATCAAACCCATTGCTCCAATGGACCCCACATGAGAACCCTGGCTGCTTCCCTCACTCTGTTGTTCTATGGGGCTATTCAACTACTGTATGTTAGCAATGGCAGAACAGAACAGCGGTTAGCTGCGACACTATCTGAGACAGAGAAGAGACAAGGCCGTTTCCACTGAGCAGAAGCTGAAAGGAGCATTCTGGAGTGTGGGAGAGCTGAGGCACAGAGATAGGAGAGAGAGTGAGTCACTCATCGGCAGCTCTTCAGACCTGTACAGCCACAGGAGACATGACTGCAGAGCTGCCTCTGCCCTAACCTAGGTTACTGTAGAGGGACAGCCAGTGACAGGCAGTACACTGAGAAAGACCAATGCATTGTATTCTATTGTGCTTTGTGTGTTGCCATAACTGAAACTGGACCTTGGCCTCATAGTACATAGCATCATATAAGCAACACACTTGAACCAACATGATGTAAATCATTACAGTCTGGACTTTTATTATGTTGAAGATATAGATGAGCTCGTCATTAGTATTACTTTTAATTATGCCATATGAAATATGTCATAGTAGCAATAACAAAACAACTTATTAGGACCGCATAGGCCATGAGTATCTCCCTTTGCAAAAACTGTAAGGGCATGGGGTAGCTAGAATAGAATAGAGGTTTTCCTTCAGCTAGCTAACTGTTATTTCCTTGTTTCTTTTTTTGTTTGTACTGTTATTACATTTGTAGCTGCGAATGAATAAAACACAGCCTAACACATAATACAATTCGTGATATATAATATAATATCAGAACGTTCACATGCTTTTCAATCTTCATTATAAAGTTAACCACTCCATTGAGATTCTGTGTCCTTTTTAATTTGCAAATATGTCCATGGTTGTTACCTTGCGCAACACTTATTGCGTACTGGAATTGTTTGCAACAAGATCTGCCAAGTTATACCACCTTTCGACTAATTTGTGCGTGTCAAACATTGGTCGCCGGCGAATCGATGAAATCAAATCTAATAAAAAACCGAGCTTCCAACAGGTATATGTGGAATAATAGGATGTTTTCATGAACACAGCATATTAACGACAACAAACAATTAAGCGCATTACAGTATAATCAGAGCACAAAATAAACGACTAGAAACATGTTACTATGGGCTCTAGGGAATACTGTAATGGATCGTTGGGGAAAACACCAATTAACTCATCTGTAAAATATTCATCTGTAAAAACAACATTTACCTTGAAGTGACGTCCCCTTCTTCATACTATCAGTTACCAGGGCACCTGCCATCAAAATGACAAGAAATTCGTCTTATTGTCCTTGTATTCCTCAAATTGTCTGAGATTATGATTAAAAACGAATTCGCGTGAATTCCTTGAGTGATGATGATTAGTGCTGTGCAGCTAAATCCAGGAGAGAGGCTGGGAGCCAAGGAGTCTAGCTGAGATGAATGTAGGCTACACAGGCTGCCTGGAGAAGGAAGGGAGGGAAAGGGGTTGGTTATGCATG
Source organism: Oncorhynchus gorbuscha (assembly GCF_021184085.1). Classification (NCBI taxonomy): domain Eukaryota; kingdom Metazoa; phylum Chordata; class Actinopteri; order Salmoniformes; family Salmonidae; genus Oncorhynchus; species Oncorhynchus gorbuscha. The sequence continues at coordinate 28,231,422 of NC_060194.1, forward strand.
GAAATCATCCCAATAATCATTACTCTGTGCAGGGAATCAGTCAGTGTTAGATCAAGTACCGTATGCCCATGTTCGATACAAACTAGTATATGTATTAATTGATCATCTTAATTCATTTTTATTGTGAACCATGCACAATTGAAAATGCCTGGTGTCACACCTGATTTAATTTATTTGGCAAATACTTTTTTTTTTTAAGCATCATGCAATGAATGGCTTGGACATCCTTCTGGAGTGGATGTTAATTAACCCATCAATAATAACTTGAGTCAAAACTGCTCTAGGCCTAAGGAACTGAATATGAACATTACACTATAAATATCAATGCAATTGTTGAAAGGGCCAAATGCCATGGTGAAGTATATCATACATTCTACACTAGTATTACATGTATAGAACATAGCACTCAATGTCAGTCAGAGACAGAGATGGACTGCTCAATTTGTTTCATCTTCAGCTTTATCAACATTTATTTTTGAAATAAAAGAGTAGCAAGGAAAGTGACACTGAACATTTGATTTTAAGCTATAGTTGTATGAAAAAGTAAAAAAAAAAAAAGTTTAATACACGTGAATTAACACACATCACTCATTTGACCACATTGACTGCTCTTGAAGAATGTTAATATGGATTACTTCATCCTCAGTGTTCCTTATTACATGTACCATGCAGTGTATTATTACATCATGAAGGCAGCATTCTGTTTTAGAGTATCACTAGCAGTTTGTCAGTCTCTGCTCAATCTCTGAACAGAGTGGTCGCTTTGACTGGCTGGTGAAACAAGTGGATCTATTTCAGAATGGAGACCCCTCGCATGGTAAATGTGCTGATTAATTCATTACACTCTATTGTCCCCACTGGCTTATATATGCAATAGACATGATCTGACATGCTTCAAGGTTGGGAATCACACATGCGGAGATCATCCGCTCACCTACTCTGCATCTCATAAAGACACCGCAGTTGGAACCAAAAATCAGACCAAAGACAGATTTCACCAGTCAAATTCACCAGTTTCTTAGCACAAGCAAGTCTCTTCTTATTATTGGTGTCCTTTAGTAGTGGTTTCTTTGTAGCAATTCAACAATGAAGGCCTGATTCACTCAGTCTCCTCTGAACAGTTGATGTTGAGATGTGTCTGTTACTTTAACTATGTGAAGCATTTATTTTGGCTGCAATTTCTGAGGCTGGTAACTCTAATGAACTTATCCTCTGCAGCAGAGGTAACTCTGGGTCTTCCTTTCCTGTTGCGATCCTCCTGAGAGCCAGTTTCATCATTTCGCTTGATGGTTTTTGCAACTGCACTTGAAGAAACATTCAAAGTTCTTGACCTTCATGGACTTATTTGAGCTGTTCTTGCCATGATATGGACTTGGTCTTTTACCAACTTGGGCTATCTTCTGTATACCACCCTTGTCACTACACAACTGATTGGCTCAAACGCATTCCAGGTGACTACCTCTTGAAGCTGGTTGAGAGAATGCCAAGAGTGTGCCAAGCTGTCATTAATAATTTTTATTTATTTAACTAGGCAAGTCAGTTAAGAACAAATTCTTATTTACAATGATGGCCTACCCTGGCCAACGTTGGGCCAATTGTGCACCACCCTATGGGACTCCCAATCATGGCCGGATGTGATACAGCCTGGATTTGAACCAGGGACTGCAGTGACACATCTTGTACTGAGATGCTGTGCTTTAGACAACCGATCCACTTGGGCTTTGCCCCCTGTCCATCCAATGACCATCCAATGTTACTCCTAGGACTTCAGCTGCTTTGAACCAAATACAATGATTTTGGATGTATGTAAGACCCATTTATTGTCAATTATCCATTCTGACACTGACTATAACTCAGCGTGGATTTGAAACAGGGACTGTAGTAATGCCTCTTGCACTGAGATGCAGTGCCTTAGACCGCTGCACCACTCAAATTCCCAAAGGGCAAAGGGTGGCTACTTTGAAGAACCTCAAATATTTGTCACGACTTCCGCCGAAGTTGGTCCCTCTCCTTATTCGGTGCCGCGTTCCGCGGTCGATGTCACCGGCCTTCTAGCCATCACCGCTCCACCTTTCATTTTCCATTTGTTTTGTCTTGTTTTCCTGCACACCTGGTTTACATCTCCTCATAATTACTATGTGTATTTAGCCCTCTGTTCCCTCCATGTCTGTGTGGGGTATTGTTTATTGTCTAGGTTAGCACGCTTCCGGCTGGTTTGTGCTGGGTTTTGTTTTGTACCCGTACTTTGTGGCAGCCGGTACCTTGTATTGTGTTGTTGTACTTTGTGCTGCCTCACTTGTTGCGTTCTGTTCTAATTATATTGTCTCAGTAAAGTGCTTCTATGTTCACTCATCTCTGCTCTCCTGCGCCTGACTTCACTGCACCACCTACACCCACCGTTTGACAATATTAAATATTTTTTTATTTGTTTAACACTATTTTGTTTACTACATGATTCCGTGTTATTTCGTAGTTTTGATGTCTTCACTATTATTATGCAATGTAGAAAATAGTAAAAATAAAGAAAGACAATTTAATGAGTATTTGGTGTGTCCAAACTTTTGACTGGTACTGTATACTAATGCAAATCCATATACATGTGGTCACGTTTATGCTACCTATGTTTTAAAAGGGACAGGCAGCTATTTGAGACTAAGCTTTTAATTGAAGTTTTAGGGTACTTTAGCAACACTGCTATGATTTTATGTGTACTTTGTAACACCATTATGGTATTATGTACTTAGTAACACCATTATTGTATGTACTTAGTAACACCACTTTTACTTTGTATGTACTGTACTTAATAGCATAACCATGGTTGTGTATAAGTAACTAACTACATGTACTGTAATGTATGGTCCCCATAGGAGGAGGTTCAGTTATTGGGAAGAAGGAGTCGTAAGGAGGCCAACAAGGTTTCAAAGTAACTCTGTTTTGATGGCCTTATATCTAGTTAATACTGTACTCCTACTACACACTTTGTCATCTGATATGGATTTATGTAATCTCACAGGTTCATCTGTGGGGGAAATAATTGATATGTCTCATCTGCTAGGTACCTGACCAAGCGTGAGCATGTGCTCTGGCAGCGTTGCTGCCAGGCAGAGAAGCTGCTAGAATGGAAACGCCAGCTGGATGCCGTGGAGGCAGCCGTGCTCTGCCTGGAGAAGGAGGTTCTGGCCGTGTGGATCGTCCAAGCCTCCCAGGGGGAACAAGAACCCTCCAGGGCCTCCGATGGCAATTTGTTCCAGTCCAGCCCTGACACTGAGGAGAAGGAGGAGAAGGTGTCCTCAGATGAGGAGAAAGAGGAAGAGGTAAGGGAGTAACTTTTGTTATTTATTTTTAATATACATGTAGTTCAAAGTCATTGGCCATAGGTAATGTTCTACTGTGGGTCACTGAATGAGTCTTTCACGCTTAGGCTGAGGCTGACTATGAGGAGGACTTTGAGTCTTCTGGGGAGAGTGAGATTGAGGAGAGCATCTCGAGCTCCAGTTCCAGCCACAGCTCCAGCATTGGCCGAAGCAGCAGCACCGGCAGGTGCTCACCCTACCCTCCTGAGCAGAGCAACAGCCAGGTGAGTTACCCCATCGTATCATTTGATGTTTTTGGATGTTTTTGGATGTTTTTGGATGCTTTTGTACTGTCCATGTCTTGAGAAGTTCCTTTTTGTTGTCTCCAGTACATTCTCTAGTATAACTATTCTCTGTTCCACACTCTGTCCAGACAAAGGCCATCCGTACCATCGTCGCCAAAGCCATCGGTCCAGCCAAAGAGGGGAAAAATACCAAATCTAGCGATGAGCTCGATGAGCTGCTGGACGAGCTCGGGGATGAGTGGTTCAACAATGATTTGGGCCACAGTGGGGCAAAGAGGAAGCAACTCTGTAAGCTTCAGCAGCCCCATGCCAAGGCAGGTGGAAACCAGCAGCCCCATGCCAAGGCAGGTGGAAACCAGCAGTCCCATGCCAAGGCAGGTGGAAACCAGCAGCCCCAGGCTAAAGCAGGTGACAAAGAGCCTCCCAAAGAACCAGCCAAGCTTAAGCCACAAAAGGCTAAGATCCCTATGGTGGTGCCCCACACAGTGCCTGCGGTGACCAGGCTGGTACACCTGGCCACTGGACACATTTGGACCCAAAGCAAGCTGGCCCAGGGGCCACACATCCTGGCTGACAAAGACAAGCCAAGCATCCCCCTTGGGATATATGCAGAGGGAGATGATCTGGAGACCCGTAGCAAGCGTAGCTACAGGATGGTAAGCCTTGGTGTAAAATCATAGATTCACTCTATTCACATATTGATTCACACAATCAGCTAATTCACCCCATTAGTGTGAATTAGTTAACATGGTGGAATAGTAGGGAACAAAACCATCCTGACCTTTTTTACAGGATTTATTGAAGTGGTGGCTCATTGTTTGTGTGGTTTTGAGTGACCTTCCTATGTCTCTAATTATCCTAAAGGCTGTTTTTGACCTTAGCTGGGAGATCCTGAAGGACATCTTCCCAGAAGGAAAAGTTAAGAGGCTGCCATGGGAGAAGCCAGAGGTCAGACATCACACCTACAAGTGTAAACTCAGCTTCGATAATATGGCAGAGGTTCAGGTGAGACAAAAGCAGGATTTGTGGAGTCAAGTCTTGCGCTGTGTGTGTGTGTGAGAGAGATTGTGTGTGTGTGTGTGATTGATTGAGTGTGTGTGAGCGTTATGCGTTATTGTGTTAATACTGTTTGTGTCTGTCACAGGCATTCATAACACATGAGGTTTTAAAGGCATATGGCCTCAAGAAGGTAGAGGTGGACCTGACCAAGAAGTTTGGCCATACCTTCGCAACAAGCCTCAAGCGGAAGAAGGTGAACAGGGTGGACCACATTCTGGTAAACTTTTTACAAGTATTTTGTCATTGTCCATAATTGACACACGCACACACACTAATGTATCCTGTTGGTCTCTTTCAGAATCAGGAGCTGCCTGGAGAACAGCTCCAGATGCAGAATTGGCAGCACGAGGAGTTGGTCATCAAGATGAGGATGGTCGACAGCCTCTTTGAATACCTGCTGGAGGACACTGTTGATGTCCTCAACAAGATCCACGAGAGGAAAGCCTCAAATATATGAATATATATTGTTACAGAACCGATTAGACAAACCTACTGTTTCACTGTACTCTGTAAGTCTAGAGGTCCTAGGCTTGTCTACTGTTCTGTAACCTTACTAGCAGTGGTGTATATTCATGGATGCCAAGGTAAGCCATGCTATTTGACCAACCAACCAACCAACCCCCCCAAAAAATAACTATTCTGTTTCGTCTCTCCATCAATTTGCAAGTGGCTGAATCTCACTGGAGAAATCATCAGAGCGAGTGAAAAAGCGCCACCCCTCGTCTCAGTCTGTGTAGCCCATGTATCTGATGTTGTCTGGAACAAAATAGTATGACCTGTTGCCTCTTGATTGATTGATGCCAGCAAGCATTTTATAAATACACTACATGACCAAAAGTATTTGGACACCTGCTCGAACACCTCATTGCAAAATCATGGGTATTAATATGGAGTTGGTCCCTCCTGTGCCGATATAACAGCCTCCATTTTTCTGGGAAAATATATACAATGTAGAAAATAGTTTTTTTTAAAGAAAAAAATAATTGATTAAGTAGGTGTGTCCAAACCTTTGGCTGGTACTGTAGGTCTAGTTTGATTGAAGCAAAAAAAACTGAATAAAAATGAATAGAAACTAATAAACACTAGTTAGGTTTTCAGCTTTCACTAGTTAGGTTTTCTGCAGTTTCTGCTCTGCTTGCTTTTACAACTTGGTGAAAGAGCGCAACACATACACACTGAACTATGCTCAATTCTTCTGTGCTGATCCAGCCAGCCTTCCCGAAGCTTTGCCTTCTCTCAGCCTATCAGCCTGCTCAGTGGTGTTTGCATGGGCCTAAATCCAGCCGGCTGAACACCTCAAACAGCCTACCCGACCACTCGGAGGCGTCCATCCGGTCCTAAAGCACACCTTAGCTGCAATAATAAAACTGGTGGGGACAAAAATGCTGGCCTTCTAAGCAGAGTCCCTCTGTCCAGTGTCTGTGTTCTTATGCCCATCTTAATCTTTTATTTTTATTGGTCAGTCTGAGATTTAGCTTTTTCTTTGCAACTCTGCCTAGAAGGTCAGCATCCCGGAGTCGCCTCTTCACTGTTGACATTGAGACTGGTGTTTTGCGGGTACTATTTAATGAAGCTGCCAGTTGTGAACTTTTGAGGTGTAAGTTTCTCAAACTAGACGCTTTAATGTACTTGTCCCCTTGCTCAGTTGTGCACTGGGGCCTCCCACTTATTGCTTCTTTAATCAGAACAACAGTTTTTAGCTGTGATAACTATGAGGATTTAGTGTTATGCACTGTAGCCCGTTACCATATATGTGATTGAATATTATCTGCTGTTGGCTTGTGTGAATGTATGTGTTATGAAACACAACTGACTTGAGACATTGTTAACAGTTTCAGGGCCATGGGCCTTTCTCATGATGGATAAATACAGATTAACATGAAGGCAGGAACTGTTTAATGAGTTGGGGTGGCACATTCAGAACGTAGTGTTGCGAGAACAAACAGTCTTTTGTTAGATAACAGGAGCCAGGTGCCTGATAACTGTATATTCTACACAACTACTGACCGCTGGAGGTCCCGGGGGCCGGGACCAGCTCTGTGCCAACAATCAACGATAGGCTGAGTGAGTCTAAACCACGCCCAGTCTCTACTCTGACAGGCCGGCTTGGAAGCAGGAAATACCTCTGTTCAGAGTGTATTATAATATCTTTGTCAGGAAAAAGTCAGTTCTCTGTTTGCCCTGTGAGGTGGGACAGAGAGCCCGTATATACAAATATTTTATTTACCACTTATTGTTTAGCTAATAAAAAACATAGTATACAATCGGTGACTCAATGTCATATTTATCCTGATACCAGATTCGATTGACGCAACCCGAACATAACCTGATTGCAAAAGGGTTTTTGAATGATCAATTAGCCTTTTAAAATGTTAAACTTGGATTAGCTAACACAACGTGCCATTGGAACTGTCGCGTAGAGTAGGCCAGAAGGCTATACTGGAAAACCTAATCTCCATCAAAATAAAAAGATGGCAGAGCTGCAAATGTTCTTCTGTGTAAAGGTGTTTATTTACAAAGTGATTCCAGAACAAAAACAACAGTACTGCCATGAAACATATACCTTATGGGACAGCTAAAAACAATGCCGCCCCATTTACAGCTCAATCCAAAATGGCCTCCCCATGAACTGAAAGAGAGGCTCCTTTTGTAGGGCTAGCCCCTCTCCTCAAAACAATTAACACTAATTAATTAAGCAATTACCTATACAAACCTACATTTTCCATTTAACTAAACATACTAAAGTATATACATTGCAACATGTTTTCTAAACAATATCACCACAACATTTACAAAATTACATCACTACTGACAGTGTCTTTTAATATGCCCATTTACATTAATGAGCCATTAAGAGAGAGAGAGAGAGAGAGAGAGAGAGAGAGAGAGAGAGAGAGAGAGAGAGAGAGAGAGAGAGAGAGAGAGAGAGAGAGAGAGAGAGAGAGAGAGAGAGAGAGAGAGAGAGAGAGAGAGAGAGAGAGAGAGAGAGAGAGAGAGAGAAAACGTGCGCTCATCCATAACATCGATAAGTAAAATATTGCCTATATTAAATATGAACATTGACAAGTGTGAAATGTATGCACTAAGACAGAGAAGTTAACTTGTGTGTCGACCCACATTGTTACCTTATCTGATAATGGAGCAGGGAGGAGTGATGAATGTATGCGTGCGTTAAAGAGCCAAATGCTGCCAGTGATGGAATTCTACGTCACAGGAACACAGGAGTGATGGTTGCTGATAATGGGCCTCTGTATGCCTATGTACAGTCGTGGCCAAAAGTTTTGAGAATGACACAAATATTAATTTTCACAAAGTCTGCTGCCTCAGGTTTTATGATGGCAATTTGCATATACTCCAGAATGTTATGAAGAGTGATCAGATGAATTGCAATTAGTTGCAAAGTCCCTCATTGCCATGCAAATGAACTGAATCCCCCCAAAACATTTCCACTGCATTTCAGCCCTGCCACAAAAGGACGAGCTGACATCATGTCAGTGATTCTCTCGTTAACACAGGTGTGAGTGTTGAAAAGGACAAGGCTGGAGATCCCTCTGTCATGCTGATTGAGTTCAAATAACAGACTGGAAGCTTCAAAAGGAGGGTGGTGCTTGGAATCATTGTTCTTCCTCTGTCAGCCATGGTTACCTGCAAGGAAACACGTGCCGTCATTATTGCTTTGCACAAAAAGGGCTTCACAGGCAAGGATATTGTCTAATGAATCTCCTTTCCGATTGTTTGGGGCATACGGACTTGTTTGTCCGGAGAAGACAAGGTGAGTGCTACCATCAGTCCTGTGTCATGCCAACAGTAAATCATCCTGAGACTTTAATGTGTGGGGTTGCTTCTCAGCCAAGGGAGTGGGCTCACTCACAATTTTGCCTCACAATTTTGCCAACCATCCAGGAACAGTTTGCTGACGAACAATGCTTTTTCCAGCATGATGGAGGCCCTTGCCGTAAGTGATAACTAAGTGGCTCGTGGAACAAAACATCGATATTTTGGGTCCATGGCCAGGAAACTCCCCAGACCTTAATCCCATTGAGAACTTCTGGTCAATCCTCAAGAGGTGGGTGGACAAACAAAAACCCACAAATTCTGACGAAATCCAAGCATTGATTATGCAAGAATGGGCTGCCATCAGTCAGGATGTGGCCCAGAAGTTAATTGACAGCATGCCAGGGCGGATTGCAGAGGTCTTGAAAAAGAAGGGTCAACACTGCAAATATTGACTCTGCATCAACTTCATGTAATTGTCAATAAAGCCTTTGACACTTATGGAATGCTTGTAATTATACTTCAGTATTGTCACGCCCTGACTTTAGAGAGCCTTCTTAAGTCTCTATTTGTTTGGTCAGGGTGTAAATTGGGTGGGCATTCTATGTTCTTTGTTTCTGGCCGAGTGTGGTTCCCAATCAGAGGCAGCTGTCTATCGTTGTCTCTGATTGGGGTTCATACTTAGGCAGGCCTTTTTTCCCCACCTGTGATTGTGGGTAGTTGTCTATGTATAGTGGCCAGCGAGCACTATGTAGCTTTACGTTCTTTTGTTATTTCTTGTTTTGTTGGCGACATTCGAAATAAAAGTATAATGTATGCTCACCACGCTGCGCCTTGGTCCGATCATTTCGACGAGCGTGACAAGTATTCCATAGTAACATCTGACAAAAAACTCTAAAGACACTGAAGCAGCAAACTTTGTGAAAATTAATATTTGTGTCATTCTCCAAAAATTTGGCCACGACTATAGATATTCCAAAAACAAAACCATCCGTTTCCAGCTACAATAGTAATTTACAACATTAACAATGTCTACACTGTATTTCGGATCAATTTTATGTTATTTTAATGGACAGCAAATATGCTTCTCTTTCTAAAACAAGGACATTTCTAGGTGACCCCAAACTTTTGAACAGTAGTGTGAGACTGAGGCTCAGTAATCGAGGAAGATACTGATTTCACCAAAGAGGCACCAATCTCATCATGACCTGCTGCTGATTTCTTTAAATTACCAATTACCTCCATCACAGGAAGCGGCGCAGGTCCTAATCCAGGCACTTGTCATCTCCCGTCTGGATTACTGCAACTCGCTGTTGGCTGGGCTCCCTGCCTGTGCCATTAAACCCCTGCAACTCATCCAGAACGCCGCAGCCCGTCTGGTGTTCAACCTTCCCAAGTTCTCTCACGTCACCCCGCTCCTCCGCTCTCTCCACTGGCTTCCAGTTGAAGCTCGCATCCGCTACAAGACCATGGTGCTTGCCTACGGAGCTGTGAGGGGAACGGCACCTCAGTACCTCCAGGCTCTGATCAGGCCCTACACCCAAACAAGGGCACTGCGTTCATCCACCTCTGGCCTGCTCGCCTCCCTACCACTGAGGAAGTACAGTTCCCGCTCAGCCCAGTCAAAACTGTTCGCTGCTCTGGCCCCCCAATGGTGGAACAAACTCCCTCACGACGCCAGGACAGCGGAGTCAATCACCACCTTCCGGAGACACCTGAAACCCCACCTCTTTAAGGAATACCTAGGATAGGATAAGTAATCCTTCTCACCCCCCCCCTTTAAGATTTAGATGCACTATTGTAAAGTGACTGTTCCACTGAATGTCATAAGGTGAATGCACCAATTTGTAAGTCGCTCTGGATAAGAGCGTCTGCTAAATGACTTAAATGTAAAATGTAAATCACCTCCATTACATCAGGGGTATCAAACTGAAGCAGAGAAGGGAAATGTCCCTTAATGTAATCCAAGGGATTTCTATCAATTTTCTAAATCTTATTTGACAGAGAGGAACCCACATTCACAAAAAAGTTATTAAATTCACATGAAATACCATCAGGATCACTACAGGGCTAATATACAACAATACGTTGAGTTGGGATAGTTGTAGATGCTTTTTTTTATTCAATAGCTGATTGATGATTCTCCAAGTTTACTTTATATTATTTAAAGATTCTTGGAATTACTTTTCGTAATTCGCAGTATTCAGGGGAGAGGGATTTATGAGAATTTTATCCAATTTTTTTAATATTTTTTTTTATGGGGATTTTGACCGGTTATAAACCAAGGTTTCCAGAACCGTTCTGCTTCTCTCTTATGTGGTTAACTAAGAGAGAGCAGTGGTGAAACACATAATTGAAAGATGGGAGAAAATACTCCACATCGGCCTGATTATACATGTTTTTAATCTTCATTGTTAATCAAATCCAAGGTTGATGCAAGGATATGAAAGAAACTACCAATGTCCGAATCAGGTGCCCAATAGATGCATCCAATTACCACTTTTTTACTACCAAAAAATGTAAATGAAAAGAGATTCAACATCAGTGGATCTCGCACAGATGTAAGTGTGAGGTCCACTTGTACAAATAATTGAAAATGTCTATGAACAAAAATGGACACTCCTCCTCCCACTCTTGATGTCCTACAGTGGTGAACAGCATTATTAGGAGACGTGATAAAGCATGGTTCTTCAGTCAACCATGTTTCTGAAAGGGCAACAATGGTGAATAACTAGTCAAATCAAATTAAATCAAATGTATTTGTCACATACACCATGGTTAGCAGATGTTAATGCGAGTGTAGTGGAATGCTTGTGCTTCTAGTTAAGACAATGCAGCAATAACCAACGAGTATTCTAACCTAGCGATTCCAAAAACTACTACCTTATACACACAAGTGTAAAGGGATAAAGAATATGTACATAAAGATATATGAATGAGTGATGGTACAGAACGGCATAGGCAAGATGCAGTAGATGGTGTCGAGTACAGTATATACAGTGGGGCAAAAAAGTATTTAGTCAGCCACCAATTGTGCAAGTTCTCCCACTTAAAAAGTTGAGAGAGGCCTGTAATTTTCATCATAGGTACACTTCAACTATGACAGACAAAATGAGAAAAAGAAATCCATAAAATCACATTGTAGGATTTTTAATGAATTTATTTGCAAAGAGGGAGAACTTGCACAATTGGTGGCTGACTAAATACTTTTTTGTCCCACTGTACATATGAGATGAGTAATGTAGGGTATGTAAACAAAATGGCATAGTTTAAAGTGGCTAGTGATACATGTATTACATAAAGATGCAGTAGAAAATCATACAATGCTATTTTCTGGATGTTTGTTTTAGATTCCTTCTCTCACAGTTGAAGTCTACCTATGATAAACATTACAGACCTCTACATGCTTTGTAAGTAGGAAAACATGCAACATTGGCAGTGTATCAAATACTTGTTCTCCCCACTGTACATACTGTATACATATGAGATGAGTAATGTAGGGTATGTAAACATTATATTAAGTAGCATTGTTTAAAGTGGCTAGTGATATATTTAGTCCTGAACATCTTTAAAACTAAGAGCATTATCTTTGGTACAAATCATTCCCCGTTCTAGACCACAGTTGTATCTTAATTATTGCCTAGTCATGTGGTCAGGTGCTGCAAATAATGAACTAGAAGAACTGCAGCTGGCCCAGAACAGAGCAGCACATCTTGCTCTTCACTGTAATCAGAGGGCTAATATCAATACTATGCATGCTTGTCTCTCTTGGCTAAAGGTAGAGACTGACTACAGCACTTCTTTTTCTAAGAAACATTCATGTGTTGAATATTCTTAATTGTTTGCATAGTCAGCTTACACACAGATGTGATACTGCCACCAGTCTTTTCACAATCGCCAAATACAGAACAAATTAAAGAAAATGTCAATATTATATAGAGCCATGATTTCATAAAACTCCCTTACATCTCAGATTGCTCAAGTGAACAGGAAACATGATTAAAAAAAAACAGATATAGCATCACCTCACGGCACAATGCCTCTCCCCTATTTGACCTATATATTGTGTGTATGTACTGATATGTAGGCTATGTGTGACATTTTTAATGTATGTAGTTCTGTCCTTGAACTGTTCTTGTCTATTGATGTTCTGTATTATGTCATGTTCCATGTTTTGTGTGGAACCCAGGAGGAGAAACTAATGCTTTCACAGCTAATGGAGATCCTAATAAAATACCAAATACTTCTTGGTTGGCCAGAACAAACAGATTATTGTTGTTCAGTTTGGGGTGATGAACATAAATATATACAGAAAGGAAACTGGAAACAGTCAAGCCCAAACTAAGGATTCAAACCAAACATGAAAGGCCTCATGGACACCAAGAAAACTTACATCCTCAAGGCTTTGCAAGCTTGCAGACTGACTGATGATAACCTTAATTGGCAGCACCAATGCATAATCAGACCTTGCCAGCCCCTGGACCTGGCTGTTGCTGCCCTGGGGGATGGAGTGTGGAAGTGGTCTAGTGCGGCTGACTTCTTGGTTAAGTGAGCGGTGTGTAAGGTAGGCGGCTATGCGGGTCATGTTTTGGAGGACTTATGTCTCAACCTTCGCCTCTCCCGGCCCATTGACGAGTTGCCAAGATGAGACAAGGCTGTAACAAGCAGGTGGGTAAATCTTTTAAAATAAAAAATGAAATAATAAAACAAATTATATTTGTCTCTATACTCTATTCATATGAGGCGACATATCAGAATGTCACCTTTTATTTGAGGGTATTTTCATACTTATCTGTTTCTCTTTTTATAAATGAAAGCACTTTATCCATCTAGTACCCCCAAGCTTTCACAAGTATTTTGACAAATTCACTTATATGTGTGTTAATGTAGTCAAACATTGAGTATTTTGTACCATATTCCTAGCACGCAATGACTACATCAAGCTTGTGGCTCTACAAACATGTTGGAAGCATTTGCAGTTTGTTTTGGTTGTGTTTCAGATTATGTTGTGCCCAATAGAAATTAATGGTAAATAATGTATTGTCATTTTGGAGACTTTTATTTTAAATAAGTATAGAATATATTTCTTCTACATTAATCTTCTACACTTCTACATTAATGTGGATGCTACAATGATTACGGATAATCATGAATGAAGATCATACCCCCAAGACATGCTAACCTCTCAACATTACAATAACAGGGGAGGTTAGAATTTTTGGCGGGGTATGATACAGTGCATTCGGAAAGTATTCAGACCACTTGACTTTTTCCACAATTTGTTACGTTTCAGCCTTATTCTAAAATTGATTAAATTTGTTTTTTCCTCATTAATCTACACACAATACCCAATAATGACAAAGCAAAAACAGTTTGTTTTATTTTTTGCTAAGAAATACCTTATTTACGTTAGTATTCAGACCTTTTGCTATGAGACTCGAAATTGAGCTCAGGTGCATCATGTTTCCATTGATCATCCATGTTTCTGCAACTTGATTGGAGTCCACCTGTGGTACATTCAATTGATTGGACATCATTTGGAAAGGCTCGAGTCCAGGCTCTGTCGCAGCCGGCCGCGACTGGGAGACCCATGGGGCGGTGCACAATTAGCCCAGCGTCATCCTGGTTTAGGGGAGGGTTTGGCGGGCAGGGATGTCCTTGTCTCATCGCGCACTAGAGACTCCTGTGGCGGGCTGACATGGTTGCCAGGTGTACGGTGTTTCCTCCGACACGTTAATGCGGCTGGCTTCCGTGTAAAGTGGGTATTGTGTCAAGAAGCAGTGCGGCTTGGTTGGGTTGTGTTTCGTAGGACACGCGGCTCTCGAACTTGATGAGACAAGACCCTTAGTAACATTTGGATACACGAAATTAGGGAGAAAAAGGGGTACAAAATCAATCATTTGGAAAGCCACAAGCCATGAGGTCGAATGAATTGTCCGTAGAGCTCCGAGACAGGATTGTGTCAAGGCACAGATCTGGGAAAGGGTACCAAAACATTTCTGCAGCATTGAAGTTCCCAAGAACACAGTGGCCTCCATCAATCTTAAATGAAAGGAGTTTGGAACCATCAAGACTCTTCTTAGAGCTGGCCGCCCAGCCAAATTGAGCAATCGGGGGAGGAGGGCCTTGATGAGGGAGGCGACCAAGAACCCGATGGTCACTCTGTCAGACCTCCAGAGTTCCTCTGTGGAGATGGGAGAACCTTCCAGAAGGACAACCATCTCTGCAGCACTTCACCAATCATGGAGGAAACTTTGCACCATTCCCTACGGTGAAGCATGGTGGTGGCTGCATCATGCGGTGGGGATGTTTTTCAGTGGCAGGGAATTAGAGACTAGTCAGGATCGAGGGAAAGATGAACGGAGCAAAGTAGAGAGAGAACCTTGATGAAAAACCTGCTCCAGAGCGCCTAGGACCTCAGACTGGGGCAAAGGTTCACCTTCCAACAGGATAATGACCCTAAGCACACAGCTAAGACAACGCAGGAGTGGCTTCATAACAAGTCTCTGAAAGTCCTTGAGTGGCCCAGCCAGAACCCGGACTTGAACCAGATCAAATATCTCTGGAGAGGCCTGAACATAGTTGTACATCGACGCTCCCCATCCAACCTGACAGAGCTTGAGAGGATCTGCAGAGAAGAATGGGAGAAACTCCCCAGATACAGGTGTGCCAAGCTCCCCAAATAATTAAAAGTTGAAAACCTATATTGAAAACATAAAAACATAAAAATGACTAGCTAGCAGCAGGAGTTTGCGGTCAAAATGTAGATGACCAACAGCTTCTTTGAAAATGGACACTGTTGGTGTCCTTTACCAGATAAAGAGAGGAATGACAACCAGCAGATGCACATATTTTTGCTGCTTGTGTTTGTTTGTGTATACTCTGAGTCTGAAGGTTATCACAAAGTAGTCTTTCAGCATTACTTTCTGCAGTTTTCCACCTTTATAGTGGAAAACTATAAACTACCTGGGGTGGCAGGTAGCTTAGTGGTTAGAATGTTGGGCCAGCAACTGAAGGTTGCTAGTTCTAATCCCTGAGCTGACAAGGTGAAAAATCTGCTAGCCAGCTAGTTAAGCATACACAAAACTATCTACACTAATTGTTCCATGGTCGCCATTAATAATGGCCAACACTGACCGTGACCCCTCTCTGAGGTATCTCGGGGTGAGTTGGGATATGCATAAAACACATTTCCACTTCACATGTGTGAAATAGGACAAATATCTACAAGCACCCACCAAATTATTATTATTTAAACTTTCAATCTGGATCTTCCGAACTGTTTCGTACTTCATACTTCCAGGTCCTGTCCCCTAATATTTTGAATGGGCTTGACGAATATATTATCAAAATTGTGTGAAATATATATATATATATAATTATATTTGTGTTTGTGGATGAATTTACTTTGGCCAGATGCCTTTTATTACGTTTTTGCACTGAAGACCATTGTGCTACGTTTTTGCCCATTGAAGACCATTCTAAAAGCCTACAAAGGCAACAAAAAAAATACAAGGCTACTTCCTGAAAAATGCTGTGTCACTTTCATAGCATATTTCACCCCTATAGATATATAGATCTGAGAGAGAAGTACTGAATCTACTTGAGAGTTGTTACGTTGAAATGTCTCAATAGCTTTCTTGTCTATAGATTTAAATGGATCTGGTAACACCCTTGTACAGCGGCTTGAGAAAGTATTCACCCCCTTGGTACTTTTCCTATTTTGTTGCCTTACAACCTGGAATTAAAATGGATTTTTTGGGGGGGGTTGTGTCATTTGATTTAGACAACATGCCTACCACTTTGAAGACTTTAAAAAATATTTCTTATTCTTGTTATTGTGAAACAAACAAGAAATAAGACAAAAAAAATGAAATCTTGAGCGTGCATTACTATTCATGACCCCCACTGTATTTACAGTATTTACTGCAAGTCTCTTGAGGTATTAATCTTAGTACATCTAGCCACTGGGATTTTTGTCCATTCTTCAAGGCTAAACTGCTCCAGCTCCTTCAAGTTGGACGGGTTTCGCTGGTGTACAGCAATCTTTAAGTCATACCACAGATTCTCAATTGGATTGAGGTCTGGGCTTTGACTAGGCCATTCCAAGACATTTAAATGTTTCCCCGTAAACCACTCGAGTGATGCTTTAGTAAAATGCTTAGAGTCATTGTCCTGCGCCAAGGTGAACCTCTGTCCTAGTCTCAAATCTCTGGAAGATTGAAACATGTTTCCCTCAAGAATTTCCCTGTATTTAGTGCCACCCATCATTCCTTCAATTCTGACTAGTTTCCCAGTCCCTGACGAAAAATATGCCCACAGCATGATGCTGCCACCACCATGCTTCACTGTGGGGATGGTGTTGTGGTGCCATATTCATCCATTTTTTAATAATTGATTTAATGGTGCTCCGTGGGATGTTCAAAGTTTCTGATATTTTTTTACAACCCAACCCTGATCTGTGCATCTCCACAACTTTGTCCCTGACCTGTTTGTAAAACACCTTGGTCTTTATGGTGCCGCTTGCTTGGTGGAGCCCCTTGCTTAGTGGTGTTGCAGACTGGGGCCTTTAATTAAGAACAGGTGTATATATACTGAGATCATGTGACAGATCATGTGACAATTAGACTTTATTTAACTAATTATGTGACTTTTGAAGGTAATTGGTTGCCCCAGATCTTATTTAGGGGCTTCATAGCAAAGGGGGGTGAATGCATATGGACACACCACTTTTCCATTTTTAATTTTTAATTTATTTTTTAAGTATAGTAAGTAATTTTAAGTAATTTTTTCCATTTCACTCCACCAATTTGGACTATTTTGTGTATGTCCATTACATGAAATCCAAATAAAAATCTATTTAAATTACAGGTTGTACTGCAACAAAATAGGAAAAATGCCAAGGGGGAATTTCACGACTTCCGCCGAAGTTGGTCGCTCTCCTTGTTCAGGCGGCGTTCGGCAGTCAACGTCACCTGTCTTCTAGCCATCGCCACTCCACCTTTCATTTTTTCCATTTGTTTTGTCTTGTTTTCCACACACCTGGTTTACATCTCCTCATGATTATTATGTGTATTTAGTCCTCTGTTCCCTCCATGTCTGTGTGGGGTATTGTTTATTGTCTAGGTTGGCACGCTTCCGGCTGGGTTGCGCCGGGGATTTGTGGCAGCCGGTACTTTGGACTTGGTTGTTGTACTTTGTGCTGCCTCACTTGTTCTTTGGGCATCTCTTTTTGTGACGCGGTTGCGTACTGTTCTTACTATTGCCTCAGTAAAGTGCTTCTTTGTTCACTCATCTCTGCTCTCCTGCGCCTGACTTCCATGCACCAGCTACACCCACCATATGACAAAGATGAATACTTTTGCAAGGCACTGTATACTGGAAGTTCTATGTAAAGTGAGGGTTTGTTGACTGGATGTATTTGCAGTATTTTCAACAAGCTTCAGAGACTGTTGTAATCATCAAGTTTCCTTTTTATTTTCATATTCTAAAATGCAAAGGACATAACAGGATTTGAGAATAAATCCCAGGTTGAGTGCACAAAAATGTTTCCACTGCAAGCGATTATTTACAAAAATGAAAATCAACATACCCTATCTATATGTATTTCAACAGGTTCCCAATATTCAGTGTGGACCTTGCACACTTACTTAAACAAAAGAGTAGGATGTATACATGACAGTTGAATTCACTTTTCATCATGTTTCTGAACTTAGTATAACTAAAGGTAACAACAATTCAGCAAACTTTTAGTTTTGTGAACCATTCTTATACACAGTGTTTTTAAAGTTCACTATTAGTGCATTAAGGACCACTGTATTCTTTATCCTTATCTTAAATGGGATATACTCTTTTTGAGGGGAATTGTGATCTCTGGAAATAGGCTCTGTTAAACATTAACAGGTAACATTGAACGCAAAACAACAGAAAACCCACCTTATCACTCAGTTAACATTGCTACCTATGTATACCAATTGCTAGCAATAAATAATACTAATTTGATTGTACCACCCTTAAATAATCATATCACTTATTAGTGCCGTTTTTACAAAGATCAGAGTAGATTTTGAATGTAAAAATTGTTCTTGCTTGCAGCTTGAAGGGAGAAGGATTCCTTTGCCACATGTACAGTATGGCAACGATCTAACAAGCAGATCAACTGTTAGTATGTCTCTGCTTTACAATATACTGTACACAGAATCATGATTTTGGTTGTTAAAAGATGAGCATACCCACTGGGCAAAGTGGTCGAATCAAAGTTGTTTCCATGTCATTTCAACCCCAAAAATCAATGTGATGACTTTGAATTAACGTGGAAAACTAATTAGATTAGCAAAAAGTCATCAACGTAAGGTTATTTCGTACTTTTTTAACCCTAAATCCAATGACATTGTGAGATTTTGTGTTGATTTCACGTTGAATTAAAGTTAGTTGACAACTCAACCAAATGTAAATCAAAAGTAGACGTTGAACTGACCTCTGTGCCCAGTGGGTATTAACCAGAGTTCCGTTTCAGTGTGATTTGGTTGACAGACAGTTTCCAGTGGCAATTATTTTTAACAGCACTGCATTCTGTTTTTGATTGATGTCTCCTACTAATAACAAGATACAAATGGATTTTTGAAAGCTATAACAATTCAGTTCAACACTATGCGTGCTAGTTATATCAAGATAAGCCAAAAACACTTACTATCGATTAAAGAAAAATCTGATATGAAATGTGTCCATTGTCTGGAAGAAGTTCAACACAGATGGGGATTTAAATACAGGAAATACATGATAACTTATTTTTTCAAACCTTCAGTAGGCAATAATAACGAAAGTGCTCTTTTGTCAAACCAGTAAAAAAATAATTTCTACACATCCCATCGGCTGATTGGAGTACTTCATGACAAAATGTGTTAACAACTGTTCGTTTATCGATGGTCCTTTCCACCATCACTGCATCTCCCCATTCTCTTCCTCACCTACTTCTCCTGCTACTCTGTCGTACCTAGTGATGTGTTATTTGTTGAAGGGCAGACAGGCAGGCAATGTGACAGTGGAGCAGGATGGGCCTGCTAAGGGCTCTGCCACCTCTCCCTCCAGCTCTGTCCAGGTCCCCTTCTCTGGGTTAAAGCAGATGGTGGAAGACTTGTAGGCTCCCTGCAATACAGCAGTTGAGACATCGTTATTATATTAATTCATACATGGGCATGTGACTTTGAGGTTTTTCAAAGGTGTTTCAAGGTAATTTAAAGGTATTTCACGGTGTCCCACCTATGACCGTCTCTATCAGGACTGAAACTAATCTAGCCACCAGGTTGTTGGTATTCCTAAACCCATACTGTAGGCCTACATACCCTAAGCTATTGTGCTTTTAAAACAAGAAAATACAACTTCATACTCACACACAATCATACATACTGTATAGCGATTCAACTAAACCTAGGATAAGCGTTAACGTAGGATAAAGATAGTGAGATTAGCCTTTACCATGCTCCAGCTGTATCCTCCCACTAGGAAGATGCTGTTGTCCAGGATGCAACAGCCGGGGCCACTGCGTCCCTCCAGGATTGGTGTCTGGAGGATGTTCCACTGGTCCGCTTTGGGGTCATAACACTCCACCAGCATTACGTCCAGGTGAGAGAAACCTGAGCACAGCAGAAAGGACACACAATGAGGAACCCTCATTGTGATTTCCCACACGGCAATATTCCTAGAATAATGCTCAACTGAGGACAAGCTAGAGGGGTCATATGGTTTTATGGGTCAAGCTATTGAATCCAATTGAGCATTAGTGGACAGCATCCCTGAGAATATAGAGAATATACTAGTATTCAGAGGTTCCATCTTCTACTCCACATTCATTCATGTGGCTAAGTGCAAAAAATGGAGTAGCTGAGACATGCCAGTCTTTACCTTTCAGATGGTTGCCCCCAATAGTGTAGAGGCGGTCGTTCATCCCAGCCAGGGCATGAATGGCTCTCTTTGTGTTCATATCCTGTTTCCTGGCCCACACATCCATGATGGAGTCGTAGCAATACAGCCAGGAAACATATTCTCCATTATGGACTCCACCTATAGTGGTATAGCAGACACACACATAAAGATGTTATTATTAGCTATGAATGGACACATCAAGATCAATTGACCCATCACTCTGCTTACCTCCCCTATATCTGTCTGTTCCCCAGCTCTGTTCCCCGCTTCAGCATAGATTGTCGTATGTCGTTGTGTTCCCCAGTTCTGACGCTGTTCCTGCCCTGTTCCATGTCTGTGCTATATTAAATGTTCTCTCTCTGTACCTACTTCTCATCTCCAGCGTCGGTTCTTACACATCCTGACTAAGTGTGCAGGGAAATCAACAAGTCTATGTATGCATTGATAGGTGATATTTAGCGGTCCTGCACTAATCACGATACTCCAGATCAATAGATTTTTTCAGTTCATTTTTACTGTGTCTGAGTTAGTCATTTTTCAGCTTTGCATTTTCAATATGAACTTATGTCCATTGAGATGATCTGGTCCCCCTTGTAAAATAGGTATTTTGACCTCGATGGGACAACCTATTAAAATGAAGGTTAAATCAAATGAGTGAGGTCTGACCTGAGATATATATTTTCCCATTGTGCACTGCTCCAGCGTGTGCGGCTAGGGGCTGGGGCAGGGAGGACACGTAGTTCCACTCGTTAGTCTCCAGGTTGTAGGATTCCACACTGGAGAGGTAGCCTGACTCGTTCCTTCCACCAATCACATACAGGTGCTTATCCAGGCAGCAGGCAAAGAAACTGGCTCTCCTGAGGAGGATGTGTCAACCAGACAACATCATTAAAACAACCAGGACAGTGTGTGTGTGTGTGTGTGTGTGTGTGTGTGTGTGTGTGTGTGTGTGTGTGTGTGTGTGTGTGTGTGTGTGTGCGTGCGTGCGTGCGTGCGTGCGTGCGTGCGTGTGCGTGCGTGCGTGTGCGTGCGTGCGTGCGTGTGTGTGTGTGTGTGTGTGTGTGTGTGTGTGTGTGGTGTGGGTGGGTGGTGGATGCCTTGTTGGACAAAGTTACAACTCAGGTATAACCTCTGTATGTAAAAAATAAACAATAAACAAAGATGTTTTATCGTCACATACACAGGATAGGTGCTGTGAAATGTGATGTTTTATCGTCACATACACAGGATAGGTGCTGTGAAATGTGATGTTTTATTGTCACATACACAGGATAGGTGCTGTGAAATGTGATGTTTTATTGTCACATACACAGGATAGGTGCTGTGAAATGTGATGTTTTACAGTATCAGCCATAGTAGTAAGGCGCCCCTGGAGCAAATGATGGTTAAGAGCCTTGCACAAGGGTACATTGGTAGATTTTTTTTACCTTGTCGGCTCAGGTATTAGAATCAGCAACCTTTAGTTACTGACCCTAACTGCTCTAACCTCTAAGCTATTTGTATGGAATGGTTAGAACATTCAGAACCTGCAATAATTCAGTGTTAATAATCAGTACAATAATTCCCACATCTATTTGTATTGCTTTATTTTGTCAATTTAGTTTGCATTGACTTACCTTTCCTGCATAGGCGGAAGTTGTATCCAGCTGTTAAATCGTGGATCATACCGGCTGACATGATTAGTGCTGTGCTTTCCTGCAAAATACATGTCAGAATCAAGATCCAGAAACAGTTCATATGGCCACTTCCTTTCTAAAATGTGAATTATGCATTGAAATACTATATATACATGAATACTTTTTTTTGTATTAGTATAACTATTGGCATTAGTAGTAGTATCAGTAGTGATGTTACCATTGGGGTTCCACTGGTCCTCTCCACCCAGCAGTAGTATGAAGTTCTCCACCTCCACCACACAGTGATGGGCACTGTTGTAAGGCATTACTGGGAGACACAAGACAACAGTGGAGGATGTCAGAAACTGGCTGAGGCAGGACACAGAATGGTGGTGTCATGGTTCCACCTGTCACCAGAGGGCGGCAGAGGCCACCCTAGAGACTATATTGACACAGGTGTTTTTGTTACTAATTATTATTTACTTTAAGAGAGGTATGTTTTCTGTCACCCTTTGCAGAAGCTTGTTCTGTTTGCTGTGTGCGTTGTCTCCTGAGTGAGTTCCACTCTTAGTGTTGGTTGTTTTCCCAGTTTTACTTTGTACCTTCTGTTGAACGTTTTCCAGTAAAGTATTTACATTTTTTCCTAAAGCACGGGTTCCTTGTCTGGTTCTCTTCTCTACTCCTGGGTTCTACCTCACCATGTCACAACTTGACATCCAGTAAAAACTCTGTGTGTTTGAAAGAGCAGTAACTTGCACTCCAAACTCTAGCACAAAATCAACCAAAAGAATCAAAACAATTTATTTTAATCCAGTATTCAGACAATTGGTGTTGTTTCACATTCGACAACACACTGCATGAAGGCAAACACTCCCAACCACCCAGTGGTGGTGAAGTCTCCCTGCCTGTTTACTGTGTGTCTAGGTGAACCTCCTTATCCCTCTCCCTCTCTCCACTCCATCTTCCCCTGCTAAAGTGACCCCCGTTGAGACGGAGAGAAACGGTCTTAGGTGACAGTCATAATGAACATGATCATGTTCACTCAATAAATCTAGAGGCCCGTACCGTGCGTGGGCTTATGAGCGTAAATCAGTGGCATGGTAAAGCCCACCTGTCTGTCTCCATCCGTCATTTCCACCGTCACCTCCACGCTAGTCTGATGGATTGCAGTTGCTGTAAAATTAGACAGCCCTGAATCTCATTTCTTTCCGATTGGCCTCTCCTCTCCTCAGCTCTGCAATTTCAAAAGCTGTGGCTGGCTGACATGCAGGGGTCTTCCTCTCATAGAGGGGAGTCTATCTCAGACAGATACTGACTTACACAGCTTAATCTTCAATAAGGGTGTGTGACATGCAGAGGTCTTCCATTGAAGGTGGAGAGCCTCAGATAGGGTAGATAGGAGGACTAACAGCTTTATCTTGAGGGAAGTGGATTCTACTCCCTGACTTCAGTGCACCACACTGGCAAAAGGGTGTAGGTGGTAGATTTCGTTCACATGCCTTAATGTTATCATTTAGTAGATGTTAAGAGATTTGAACGAGTGGTTATTTTTGTTGTGTTGTGATTTCTGCTCTTAGTAAACAACATCTGATACTGTAAAAAAAAACATTGCACTCCACTGAGGGTAAATGAGATGGTATTGAGGATAAATAGACTCAGAACGATGGATTTACTGTCCATAACTTATGTTCAAGTTTGCTAATTTATTTGTTTTACTCCTATTCTGATAGTCTTGTACATTACAGCCTGAAAAGAGATAAGATCTATCTCTGAATCAGGGATCATGATGTTCATAGATGTTGATATCAAAATACATTTAAATTGTTCCATATTTACCACTGGAGCCGAAACTGTAAAACCACTACGTGGCAGAAACCCAATCCCTTAGAATTGGCCTTGCCTTGGCTTTACAGTAAGCTCTCAGGTTCACTAGAGGGAGTCAGACACCTCAGCATAGAAACACACTTGGTTGGGGTCGACTGAATGACTCCACGGCAACTGCACCAATCAACCGTTGCGTTACTACAGCCATCTAACATCGTTAGTGTTGCATCCCACCACATTGCATCCTTTTGTTCAGTACTGTGCTTAGATCAAGATGGATTTTTGAAGCCATGAGGTGTTAATGCCAGGTTGGCTCAGGTACTGTAGGATCAGGCAGCGGTGGACAGAGTCACTACTTTAACTGAGCCAATGTCTTTGTCTTCCTTCCCTTCCCTGCTTCTTCACGGTGCGATAGGTACACTAGATGGCAAGCAAGAGTTCCTCTAGTTTCTAGAACAGACGAGCTGCAGTGATCTGACGCGACAAGAGGGATCAGACTCTCCCTAAATTGTGTTGATAAATGTCTTAATCAAACGCTATCCCTCTCAGGCTTCGCCTCATTGAAAAGTTATGATTGAATGTTAATCATCCTCTATTCCACATCCATTGTGTCGCAGCTACATCAGGTGGTTATCGATGTGTTACGTTAAGGGGATGATTTTGCAGTTTTGTCCTTCCACACGGACACGGACCATTTGAGTGTTAACTTTTAGTTTTGAATAATGGAAATCCCCATTGACCTTTTGGTTGTTACACTTTATACCAATGAGCTTTAATGAGAAAAATGTCAATACTGAAATACCAATGAGGCTGAAAGTCGTTGTGTATGCATGCCTGTTCTGGTAACATGGCTGACAAAATCAAGAGGAAATGTTAAAATACCATTAATGTAACACTGATGATAACAGCGCAGAAATGTAGCTTGTTGAGTGTTGACAGACAGCAGACAGGTGCATAGTATTTGGAACCACTGCTACAATTCTGTCTACAGCTACAGATGGTATGTGTTGAAATGGTATCATGGTACATGACACTGGCAATATCAGACCAGGACCAGAAATAACTATGGGCATGTGTGAGACAAGTGTTGTTAGTGTGTTGAATGGGAGTGATTGAAAGCAGTTCTGACAAATGGACAATAAAGTTGTATTATATTGGGAGAATAGAGTGTACAGGGTCTAGGAGATGACAGTAGGGAGGTACACCAGTGGGTAATATGTATGAATGGAGCCACATTAGTGAGAGATGCTCCCTGCCAGGCCAGAGGACAACAACTCAATATGGACACAGATGATGATGATGCAAAGGACAGATAAGGTTTTCCATTAGCACTTGTTTGACCTTTGGAAATTGGCAAGAATATAGTGGTGTCTCTCAAAAGGTCAACATAGACAGGTGGGAGAGAGAGCATAGGACACTATATCTTGAGGCAAGTAGTGTAATAGAAAGCTTGTTCTTTGTATTTGCAGAAGCATTACAGATGTAGGATCGTAACCCTTTACACTCGTGGGAATTGGCCTATATGGACAGGGCTACATCGAAATGTTTCTTATAGAAGAAATATGAACATGTATAACTATGGTAGCAATTGAAAGGGAACAGTTTGCAGTTTATGGGGATATTATTACACCAAAGGTTAGAAAACAACCAGGCACAAGACTGAATCCAACATCCAGACTTGATTTTATGTGCCTTTTACATTTACTGTACTTTTCGCCGCATTTGATCATAACGAAAACTGAAAATACTCTGGATACATTCAGTAACATGATAAGACTATTCCTGGAAAATGTGGGGTAGGTGCAACACAAGACACAAAAACGACACTTATTTTTGTTGTTGTCTCCAAGTGGACACACACCCCTCCAAAGTGTTCACAGTTCCTAAGACATTTCAATGCATTTTTATGACT
Organism: Oncorhynchus gorbuscha; assembly: GCF_021184085.1. Classification (NCBI taxonomy): domain Eukaryota; kingdom Metazoa; phylum Chordata; class Actinopteri; order Salmoniformes; family Salmonidae; genus Oncorhynchus; species Oncorhynchus gorbuscha. The sequence goes on from NC_060194.1 coordinate 28,257,127, forward strand.
CAAAAAACAGTCTTCAACTATAAGGTGCTTTTTGAGCTCTCCTAGCTGTGCCGTTGAGGAACTAGAGCAAGCACACTTGTAGTTGTTTCCTTTGGAACACAACCCTGCATCTCCACCATCACACAACTACTGTTCTTGTTCACGCAATCCAAAAACGGTCCATTATAAATCTCTAGCTGGTTCAGGTGGACATCATTTGAAAGCGTGTTCTATTGCCAATATGACTAGATAAGTTATAAAACACGATCTTACAGTGTTCGGCCTCCACAAGGCATTTCAGAGAAACATATTGTAATTTTGGTGCGCATAGAAAGGAGTCGTGTGCATTCAGGTGTGTGTGGCCCGACACATGTTCTTCACAATAAACAAGAATAGGCTAATTCTGTTCAGAACAACCCAGGGTATGACATCATGTCATCTTATAACTGTACATCGAACATAAGGATCATAAACGTTGACACTGTATATGACAAGTGCACATTTGGACTAACAGGTGTTTGGCTTGCATGTGTGACATCAAAGCAGTATTTATTATAATCCTCAATGAGTCATCTTTCAAAATACATTGAGTCCTCTTAATTTACAGCATTTCCCTCACTCAGACATCAAATAATGAGCAAATGTTGCCCAATCGGGGCAACTTCTTGTCGCGCTGGGTGCTCAAGTTCAGAATAGCTGTCAGTCAAAACAGTGCTGTGAAGCACAAGGATGGAGCTCTGACATCATGTATAGTATGTTACTGTACAGCCACTGCGTTCCAATTTAGCCGTTTTATCAGTGCCCAAATCTTCCATTTTCAATCTGTATACAGGTATGAGTGTAAAGGGCTACTTTGTTGACTATTTTGTTGCACATCAGGAAATGCAAACTTGCAGTGTATTCAAGGTTTAAAAAAGACTTCTAAAGTTCATAATTTCCACTTCCCTAACGAAACGTGTCAACCCCTACAAAAATGTCCATTAATTATAATCCACATAATTATTCACATTTCCTGTTGCTGCAGGATTATTTTCAAGCTGTAGCAAACTGGCTCAAATTAAGATCCTACATCTGTAAGTTATTGGGCAAAGAATATCCACAAAATGTGCTTTTAGCTTTGCAAGGTTTTTCAAGTTGTCGATGCATGTCCAAAAACCAAAATGGTTTTATTAGCTTGGAGGGATGTTTCTTTTCTCTTTATCTCTCTACTATCTGTCTGGCATACTCAATATTCAATAATAATATATTGTATCTTAATATATTGGACAGTAATTCTATAATGTTAATCTACACGCCACTATGTCGTTAGATGACTATAAATCTGGCCATGCGTCTTTGCCAGGAGATTTCAGCAAAAACAAGGAAAACTCCATGCCATGGTGGTGTGCCTGTAAAGTCATGCTCTGATTAAAAACGTACTAAAAGTGCTAGTAATACACCATTACCTCTAAGAATTTGAGGAACTTCTTCCTTCTTCCCTCATTTGACCAGAAAATGTACTTGTGTTAAAGGTAAAGCCTCGTAACATTAAACTTGAAATAAACCAACCCTTGAAATCCTATTGTTGATTTGTGGGTTGAAATCTGGCTAAAATTAGACATAAACTGTGTATGACCTTTTGTGAAATCATCCCCAAAAAACGATGGATGTTCAACAAAATATAAAATATGACGTTGATAGAATGTTGATTAATTTGACACTTATAACAGAAGAAGCTTCAGGTAAAAGACGGCGCTACTACTCACTAGTGAGGATCTTCCATGTCTTCTTCTCGTCATCATAGTACTGGACCAGATTACTGGGGAGTCGATCAGGTCCAGGAGGCAAGCCACCCACCAGCAACAGCATCCTCTTATTGGAACGAATCCTGGAGTAAAGTGGGTGTGGAGGGGTTGGGGTTTGGATGGGGTTTTGGGGTTGGGGGGTGGTTTGGGGGTTGGGGTTTGGATGGGGTTGGGGTTGGGGTGGAGGGGTTGGGGTTTGGATGGGGTTGGGGTTGGGGTGGAGGGGTTGGGGTTTGGATGGGGTTGGGGTTGGGGTGGAGGGGGTTTGAAGTGTGGGGATAAGAGGTAGGAAACACAAAGATTACATAACTGATATAGATTAAATAAAACAACCACCAACATCAAACAAAAATACAAGATTTTCCATTATAGCACCAAGCCAACTGCAACTGATCACTACAACTTCATTGTGTTGGGAGTCATTGAACTGTAGCATATCCTATATGAAAGATTTAGATAACAAAATAATGTTCCTCATCATGTAGACACTTCCTTATTGGCCAACACTATATGAGCTATGTAGATCACAGTAGTAACATCTTAACAGCATTGTGTATTAACCTGAACACTGTATCTATTTAATAACATGGTAATAACAGAGTAACTAGACTTTGTAACATCACAACAGTTTGTCTCTGAATTGATGTGAAAAAATGAACCTGCTTACTTTTCATATGCTTTCTGTCCAAAGGGGGTTTAACCCCTAAAGATATCTGTTCAATTAGGTGTGAAGTCATCAGACTTTTCTAAAGGGTGTCATACAGGGATGCAGATATGACTGGGCAATATACAGTAGAGTAGATCAATGTGGCTATTCCATTGGTGAAGACTCTCCATGTGGCAGTTCTGAACCAATTGTTCAACATATTCCGGAGTTCTGGGGGTTTGTTTCGTGAAATAGCCGAGCCACAAACTTTACTGTGTATTGAGTCCAATCTTGTTTTGAATGAAGTTCAATGCAATTAAACAACTAACCACAAAGTAACAGTCGTTTTAACAACATTGGCAATTAATTCCAGACATTTGTTTTGTTATTTCTGATGACTAAATGACCACCGTCTCAGTGCATCCATTTGGATAATGGCCCACTCGTGTTTTTTGGGGTTATTCTCATATGCAATTGACCACTGGACATAGATAATGCTGATGAATTGAGGGGAGAGAAACAGTGGCATGTGATATTAATATGAGAAGTTTAGATCCTAGATCCGTGCTGCATTTGGACCCATGTATGGACATCTCACTAAGGAGACTACTAGGCATGGCAACATGCTACAGGTCATGCAGGTCCTCTCCATTGCTCATAACTTTTTCTTTGATTTCCATTAGATAGGGAAACAGTAGTGTGCTCCATAAAGATATTGTGAGAAATAAATAAGGAAATGAACCATGCTATAAATTACTCTGGTAAATACATTATACACCACAAGTGCAAGATAATTGTTTATTTCTATTTTCTCCAATACTGTGAGATTAGTTTTCCAATCATAAAGCCTACTGTTTCTGAATTAAGAAGATAATGTTCAACAAATGTAACAGTCAAAATTGCTCCATAATATTTCAGAGTTATAATACAAACTCCGGTGTTTCAAGAGGTTTTTAACTAAGGTGTTTGCTGTCAACAACAGCAGCTTCAAGCACCACCAATCAATCATCTTCCTGGCAACTCCTGTCCATTAACTGTCTCGAAAATGCTGATCATGACGAACACACCATGACAAGCCATGGTTGTACTGTAGGTAAGGCAGACAAAGCAGCCATTCTCGGTATGGATCACCCAGATCTACAACTCTATAATCCATTAATTGTTTCCTTGCTCTTGTCAAGCTATTCAAAAATGTATCGGTTATGTATTTATAGGTTATATCTACCCAGGTTATGTCAATAGCAGTTTTCATGTGCTCTTCTGTAATATGTTTGACAAGTGTGTCTATGTTTAATTATAAGTGACCTATATATTTTTGGGAATAATGTGATAACTCGTATTTTGGAAGAAATGCCTGAATGTACTGTTCAACTATCTTCCTATTGACTGAAGTTATGTTTCTCCATCTTTTCAGCACTTAAAAAAATGTAGTGAGAGTTAACACATTTATAGTGTGAGATGGTATGGAAAATAAGGTAGATTAGACCATTCTAAAGCATCCTCACTAACCCTAACCATATCCAAGTGTACAAGGTAGTGTCTTTACCAACATTATGTGTGTGTGTGTGTGTGTGTGTGTGTGTGTGTGTGTGTGTGTGTGTGTGTGTGTGTGTGTGTGTGTGTGTGTGTGTGTGTGTGTGTGTGTGTGTGTGTGTGTGTGTGTGTGTGTGTGTGTGTGTGTGTGTGTGTGTGTGTGTGTGTGTGTGTGTGTGTGTGTGTGTGTGTGTGTGTGTGTGTGTGTGTGTGTGTGTGTGTGTGTGCGTGTGTGTGTGTACATCCTCACTTGCTGGCTGTGGTCTGCCTGCAGTGCTGTCTGAAGGGCATCAGGTGGTAGTTCATGGCATCCATCAGCAGCTTCTGGCACACTGGGTCACTCCTCATGAAGTCAACCGACTGCACCCTCTCCACCAGCTCCGGGGCCGGAATGAGGGCGAAGCGCAGCCTCTTCATCAGGTCCGGGGCGTAGTGCATGCGAGTCTCCCGGTCATGCTCCAGCCACAGCACAGACATCTGGAAGAGGGCCAGCTCTGACTCCACCGGGGGCGGCAGAGCGTCCAGCATGGCGCACATCTCCTCAAAGTTCAGCAGCAGCACATCCTCCACCAGGTACTTGTTGGCCAGCTTCTTGGTCTCGTCCAAGCCGTGCAGTGCTGCGATCTTGCAGATCTGCTTGTAGTTTTGTACAGAGATCTGGTCATTGAGGAACTGCACGCTGAGCTTGGTGATCTGGGGGACATTAAGGATCTTGCTGACCGAGAGCACCTCTTCCACAGTGTCCAGAGAGAGAGTGACGTTGGCAGTGTACAGGTACTCCAGCACTAGCCGTAGTCCGATGGAGGAGCAGCCTTGGAGGACCAGGTTGTTGATGGACCGGGTGCTTGCCATCAGCTTGTCATCTGGGGAGGAAGACGGGGTACCACTGCTCCCCTGGTCCTTGTTGTTGTTGGTCCCCTCGTTGTTGAGCATATGACTGCTGGAAAAGAGACACCTGAAATACTGAGAGCAGGACGCCAGCACTGCTTTGTGGCAGTGGAACTGCTGTCCTTGGGCAGTGAGAGTCACATCACAGAAAAGCTGTTTCCTCCATAGCAGGTTGAGCCCGTGCAGCAGGGTGTCACTGTGTGTAGGGTCAAAGGTGGATGTTCTATCACCCGATCTGGACATGACTTCACCTAGGCAACAAATACACCATGCAAGCCATTTAGCCTACATCTAGACCATTTATCTATGAATAAAATAACACGATATCATCATCACAGTCAGGAGGGAATTGTCTCTAATACCTTCACGTTATACCGATCATAATGGTTAGTTAAATGAATATGCATCGGATCGAACCGGTAAACCATCATGCTGCTCCCGCCGATACTATTCTGCAATGAACAATATAGTTCGGACCGGTTGGCTATCATTTCAACTTTGCTTTGGCTCATGTCGGAAGACAAGAGCAAATAAAAAGCTATTGTCCCAAGAATGTGCCATTCAATTGCTATTTGCATTATTTCAAGACAAGATCATTTCAATTGACGCTGCGGTTTGACGCGCATTGCCAAAACAAACTATGAGAGGAGATGCTGCAGCGCCTTCTCTTTGATAACGCAATTTAAGTTGTTGAATAAGGGAAAGGCAACCCCTATGCAAAGATAATATGCAGCATTCAGCTAACACTTATCGTTCTCCCCTTATCTTGCTGCACTCTCACAATGATCAAATTTACACATCCACAAATGCACGCACGGAGTGATACAAAAGCAATTAGTTTGTCCCCTCACACAGCCGACATCACTGTGCTCGGTGCGGAAGCTTTTTCCCCTTTTACCTGAGTTACGACTATTCAGACATGAGTATCGGAAATGATTCATCCAGTGCAGCAATTCAACAATATAAATGAAACATGCACATGTGTATGTAGTTAAACAACGCTAAAAATGCATTTACTACATGAAAAATGTTTGTAAACTTGATATAAGCGTCCTGTACTACCTTGTTTCGTAGGCGCCACATTCTCTAAAGCGCCTGTCACAACTAAATGATGTGAGCAGCTTGCTTCAGATCAAGCCAAACTTACCTGATTACGAGCTTGTAAAAAGCTTCAGGTTCCCAATAATCTCACTTGATTTTTCTTTGTTCTCCTTTTTCTTTAGATGTGTTCCTTTCCTTTAAAAGTCTATGGTCGGAGCCACAGAATAATTATTGATTCTCACTCACAAAGTCACTATTTCAGGTTATTTGTTGGCGTTGATCATTTGTTCTTCTGAATTAACAAGAAGTGTGTGAGTGTGTGAGAGGGAGCTGTGCTTTCTGCAAGAGAAGAAGAAGAAGAAATATACGTGTGACAAATTATGCTACCAAGAAACAACACATCATTATCCTTGGGCCTGGGGCTCAGTGAGTCGTAACGAGAGTAATAGGAAATCCACGGTTGGGGAGAGAAACGGTCGTGCATGGCCAGTGGAGAGAGACCATGCAGGGGTATGGATGCTGGAGAGACTCGCAAAATTATGGCTCAAGGCTATTGTAAAAACTGTCGAGCGTAAATGACTGCGATTTCAAACATCTATGGAAGAAAGAAAAGAGAAAGGGGGAGAAAACCCGAGTCTTCCCTCGCTGTTATAGAGAGAACCGTCAAGTTTTAGTGCGCATTGCTAATTAGTCAATTTCTCTCTGCCTTCACAGCCCGACGACTTTGCTGCTGAGCTGAAACTGCTAATTTCTGGGACCAGCCTTTTTTTGGCTGTGAACTGGATGGATGAATGAATGGCTTGTCTCGCACAAATGACAAAAAGCCCCTGCCTTAATCTCCATCGCCAAAATAACCTCTCATCTCATTCTGCTCCTGCTAGTCCAACTTTAGTGGATTATATGCCTCACATTTGGACATAGAGTATGATATTACCAATAATAGTTTTATAATTTTAATTCTAAAACATATTTGTGTATGTTTGACAAAATTGTGTTCTGGGAGCATAAATTCATCCTCATTCCAATAACCAGCCACATTGTAGCAAGTTAAATTGCCATGCATATAAACATCCATTATATAGCTATTTTAGTATCTAAAAGCAGAAGTTATCAGATATTTGTAGCTTGATAGAATAGTTATTGTGACATGGACATAGGTCTACTGTAGGCCTACACAATAGAAAGGAATGAGTGTATTTATATTTATTATGGATCCCCAAGGCAGCAGCTACTCTTCCTGGGGTCCAGCAACATTAAGGCAGTTATATACAATTAAAAACATTGCATTACATTTCACAACAGATTTCACAACACATTAAGTGTGTGCCCTCAGGCCACTACTCTACTACCACATATCTGCATCACAAAATCGATGTGTACGTGTGTGTGTATAGTGCGTATGTTATCGTGTGTGTGTGTGCGTGTGTCTGTGCCTGTATGTGTCTCTTCACAGTCCTGTTCCATAAGGTGTTTTTGTATCTGTTTTTTTTAAATCAGATGTTACTGCTTGCATGAGTTACTTGATGTGGAATAGAGTTCCATGTAGTCATGGATATATGTAGTACTGTAAGCCTCCAGTAGTCTGTTCTGGACTTGGGGACTGTGAAGAGACCTCTGGTGGCCTGTCCCTACAAATGAGCCCATACAGGATAGGCCTCACAACCCATTTTGACAGCATTTCTAAGTAATTTCACCTTATAGTAGGTGTACAGATGCACTGTCAACTCCAATAAAGACACACCACATATCTGATATTTGTTGTCTCGTAACTCATATGATGGTTCCATGAGTCAAACCATGTCTACCCATGTTATCAACATGTTACATATACATTGGGGGGAAAAAAGTATTTAGTCAGCCACCAATTGTGCAAGTTCTCCCACTTAAAAAGATGAAAGAGGCCTGTAATTTTCATCATAGGTACACTTCAACTATGACAGACAAAATTAGAAAAAAAAATCCAGAAAATCACATTGTAGGATTTTTAATGAATTTATTTGCAAATTATGGTGGAAAATAAGTATTTGGTCACCTACAAACAAGCAAGATTTCTGTCTCTCACAGACCTGTAACTTCTTCTTTAAGAGGCTCCTCTGTCCTCCACTCGTTACCTGTATTAATGGCACCTGTTTGAACTTGTTATCAGTATAAAAGACACTTGTCCACAACCTCAAACAGTCACACTCCAAACTCCACTATGGCCAAGACCAAAGAGCTATCAAAGGACACCAGAAACAAAATTGTAGACCTGCACCAGGCTGGGAAGACTGAATCTGCAATAGGTAAGCAGCTTGGTTTGAAGAAATCAACTTTGGGAGCAATTATTAGGAAATGGAAGACATACAAGACCACTGATAATCTCCCTCGATCTGGGGCTCCACGCAAGATCTCACCCCGTGGGGTCAAATGATCACAAGAACGGTGAGCAAAAATCCCAGAACTACATGGGGGGACCTAGTGAATGACCTGCAGAGAGCTGGGACCAAAGTAACAAAGCCTACCATCAGTAACACACTACGCCGCCAGGGACTCAAATCCTGCAGTGCCAGACGTGTCCCCCTGCTTAAGCCAGTACATATCCAGGCCCATCTGAAGTTTGCTAGAGAGCATTTGGATGATCCAGAAGAAGATTGGGAGAATGTCATATGGTCAGATGAAACCAAAATATAAATTTTTGGTTAAAACTCAACTCGTCGTGTTTTGAGGACAAAGAATGCTGAGTTGCATCCAAAGAACACCATACCTACTGTGAAGCATGGGGGTGGAAACATCATGCTTTGGGGCTGTTTTTCTGCAAAGGGACCAGGACGACTGATCCATGTAAAGGAAAGAATGAATGGGGCCATGTGTGTGGGACTTTGAGTGATAACCTCCTTCCATCAGCAAGGGCATTGAAGATGAAACGTGGCTGGGTCTTTCAGCATGACAATGATCCCAAACACACCGCCCGGGCAACGAAGGAGTGGCTTCGTAAGAAGCATTTCAAGGTCCTGGAGTGGCCTAGCCAGTCTCCAGATCTCAACCCCATAGAAAATCTTTGGAGGGAGTTGAAAGTCCGTGTTGCCCAGCAACAGCCACAAAACATCACTGCTCTAGAGGAGATCTGCATGGAGGAATGGGCCAAAATACCAGCAACAGTGTGTGAAAACCTTGTGAAGACTTACAGAAAACATTTGACCTCTGTAACGTTGTTCGTCTGTTGTATGAAGAGAGTCAGACCGAAATGCAGCGTGTAGGTTACTCATGACCAAGGCGTGACAGAACCCCCCCCCCCCTAAGGTGCGGACTCCCGGACGCACCTCAAGAGCATAGGGAGGGTCCGGGTGGGCGTCTGTCCATGGTGGCGGTTCTGGCTCGGGACGTGGACCCCACTCCATTAATGTACTATTTCCTCTCCTTCGCGTCCTGGGATAATCCACTTTCTCCGCCGACCATGGCCTAATAGTCCTCACCCTGATCCCCACATAACTGAGGGGCAGCTCGGGACCGAGGGGCAGCTCGGGACAGAGGGGCAGCTCGGGACAGAGGGGCATCTCAGGACAGAGGGGCATCTCAGGACAGAGAGGCAGCTCAGGACAGAGGGGCATCTCAGGACAGCAGCCTGGTACTGAGAGGAAGCCTAGTACTGAGAGGAAGCTCAGGTGGCTCTGGATAGACTGGACCGTGCAGGCGCACTGGAGCTCTTGAGCACCGAGCCTGCCCAAGCTTACCTGGCTCGATGACCACTCTAGCCCGGCCAATAGGAAGGGCTGGTATGTGTCGCAGCTGGCTCTGCACCCGCACTGGAAACACTGTGCGCTCCATAGCATAATAATATAATAATAATAATATATGCCATTTAGCAGACGCTTTTATCCAAAGCGACTTACAGTCATGTGTGCATACATTCTATGTATGGGTGGTCCCGGGGATCGAACCCACTACACTGGCGTTACAAGCGCCATGCTCTACCAACTGAGCTACAGAACCCCATAACACGGTGCCTGCCCGGTCTCTCTAGCCCAACAGTGAGCACAGGGAGTATGCGCAGGTCTCCTACCTGGCATAACTATTCTCCCCTCTAGCCCCCCCCCAATACATTTTTTGGGGTGACTTTCCGGTTTCCAACCGCGTCGCCGTGCTGCTTCCTCATACCTGCGCCTCTCCGCTTTAGCTGCTTCTATTTCCTCCTTGGGACGGCGATATTCTCCCGGCTGCGCCCAGGGTCCTTTACCGTCTAATTCCTCCTCCCATGTCCAAATCTCCAAATGGTGCAGTCTCTCCCACTGCAACTGTTCTTCACGATTAACAGGGAGAGTAGGCTCAGGTCTGACTCCTGACTCAGCCACTCTCTCTCTGCGCTTTCCCCCGGTACTTTCCGTTTTCGCTCTGTATAGCCGTGCTTTCCTTTTCGAATCCATACGTCTATAGCCCTCCTCGCATTGCTGTAGGGAATCCCAGGCGGGCTCCTGCACTCGCTCTGGGTCGGCCGCCCACCTGTCGATTTCTTCCCACGTAGTATACTCCATGCTTCTGCTGTCCATAACGTCCTCCTTCAGATCCTGCCAGTTCACACGCTGCTCGGTCTGTGAGTGGTGGGTGTTTCTGTAACGCCGTTAGTCTGTTGTATGAAGAGAGTCAGACCGAAATGCAGCGTGTAGGTTACTCATGACTTTAATGAAAATAATTGCGGTACATGAAATAACTGTATATGAAAACAACAAACGAAACGTGAAACCTATTACAGCCTATCTGGTGACTACAACACTAAGACAGGAACAAACACCCACAAAATACAACGCGAACTCAGGCTGCCTAAATACGGTTCCCAATCAGAGACAATGATAAGCAGCTGACTCCAATTGAGAATCGCCTCAGGCAGCCAAGCCTAACTAGACACACCCCTAATCATACACAATCCCAATTACTACAAACCCCAATACGAAAACACAACATATAAACCCATGTCACACCCTGGCTACCCAAACATATACCAAAAACCCAAAATATAATGACCAAGGCGTGACAACCTCTGTCATTGCCAACAAAGGATATATAACAAAGTATTGAGATAAACTTCTGTTATTGACCAAATACTTATTTTCCACCATAATTTGCAAATACATTCATTAAAAATCCTACAATGTGATTTTTAAAAAAAATGCTCATTATGTCTGTCATAGTTGATGTGTACCTATGATGAAAATTACAGGCCTCTCTCATCTTTTTAAGTGGGAGAACTTGCACAATTGGTGGCTGACTAAATACTTTTTTGCCCCACTGTATATACAGTGCATTCAGACACCTACTCTTTTCCACATTTTGTTACTTTTCAGCCTTATTCTAAATTAATCTATGCCTTATTGATTAAATTAATTGTTTTCCTCATCAATCTACACACAATACCCCATAATTAGACAATTTTGCAAATGTATTAAAAATAAACAACAGAAATACCTTATTTTCATAAGTATTCAGATCATTTGCTATGAGACTTAAAATTGAGCTCAGGTGCATCCTGTTTCCATTGATCATCCTTGAGGTGTTTCTACAACTTGATTGGAGTCCACCTGTGGTAAATTCAATTGATTGGACAATGTTTGGAAAGGCCCACACCTGTCTATTTAAGGTCCCACAGTTGACAATGCATGTCAGAGCAAAAACCGAGCCATGAGGTCAGAGGAATTGTCTGTAGAGCTCCGAGAAAGAATTGTGTCTAGGCACAGATCTGGGGAAGAGTATCAAAACACTTCTGCAGCATTGAATGTCCCCAAAACCAGAGTGGCTTCCATCATTCTTAAATTGAAGAAGTTTGGAACCACCAAGAGCTGGCTGCCTAGCCAAACTGAGCAATCGGGGAGTAGGGCCTTGGTCAAGGAGGTGACCAGGAACCCGATGGTCACTCTGACAGAGTCCAGAGTTCCTCTGTGGAGATGGGTGAAACTTTCAGAAGGACAACCATCTCTGCAGCACTCTAACAATCATGCTTTTATGGTAGAGTGGCCAGACGGAAGCCACTCCTCATTTAAAGGCACATGACAGCCAACTTGGAGTTTGCCAAAAGGCACCTAAAGGACTCTCAAACAATGAGAAACAAGATTATCTGGTCTGAGTTCAACCTTGAAACCAAGGTTGAACTCTATGGCCTGAATGCCAAGCGGCACGTCTGGAGGCACGTCTCCATACGGTGGAGTATGGTGGTTGCAGCATCATGCTGTGGGGATGTTTTTCATCTGCAGGGACTGGGAAACTAGTCAGGATCGAGGGAAAGATGAACAAAGGAAAGTACAGAGAGATTCTTTATGAAAACCTGTTCTAGAGCGCCTAGGACCTCAGACTGGGGCGAAGGTTCACCTTCCAACAGGACAACGACCCTAAGTACACAGCCAAGACAATGCAGGAGTGGCTTCAGAACAAGTCTCTGAATGTCCTTGAGTGGCCCAGCCAGAACCTGGACTTGAACAAAATCAAACATCTCTGGAGGGACCTGAAAATAGCTGTGTAGTGACGCTCCCCATCCAACCTGACAGAGCTTGAGAGGATCTGCAGAGAAGAATGGGAGAAACACAGCAAATACAGGTGTGCCAAGCTTGTAGCGTCATACCCAAGAAGACTCAAGGCTGTAATTGTTGCCAAAGGTGCATCAACAAAGTACTGATTAAAGGGTCTGAATACTTAAGTAAATATGATATTTAATCTGTTTTTATCTTTTATAAGTTTGCAAACATTTCTAAAAAACATTTTTTGCTTTGTCATTATGGTGTATAGTATGTAGTTTGATGAGGAGAAAAAACAATTAAATGAATTTTAGAATAAGACCGTAACGTAACAAAATGTGGAAAAAGTCAAGGAGTCTGAATACTTTCAGAATACACTGTAAATATGTCAGAAAGCCATTTTAAAAAATCCTTTATTTAACTATGTAAGTCAGTTAAGAACAAATTCTTATTTTCAATGACGGCCTAGGAACAGTGGGTTCCAGATTTTTACCTTGTCAGCTCGGGGATTCAATCTTGCAACCTTTCGGTTACTAGTCCAATGCTCTAACCACTAGGCTACCTGCCACCCCATACATAATGCTGTTATGAAAGCATTGTTATAACACTTTACACAGTATCTTGGGAGGTAACATCTTATGTTCAGAACTGTTTGATCCAACTGTTTGGTGCTACAACTATGTGGTTTTAGTGTCACTATATCTTATCACATAAAATTACCTATACTATTTCATCACATACAATTAAATTGTCATTCTTAATTGACTATATGCTGCATGTAGGTTGTTGTATCGTCACAATTGTCATATTGAGGGGCTAAATAACAAAGCAAGTTGATGAAACATGTCTTTCCCACAAAGCAAACCATGAAAACAAAACATTCAAGCAAATCAATTTGAAATCTGTTATAGCACTTATTAGGTTGGACTGAACTGTCAATTAAGTAAAGAGCGCAATTGGAGCAAAAACGTGCACATCCAAGGGTCCCCCGGGACCAGAACTGACAGATACCTCCTCACAAGTTATAAAATGACGGATAAGGATAAATGAGCCTGTTCAGGTACTATGAAATAGAGCAACACCATCTGATAATAGTAGGCCACACAAACAGTGGGTTTTAACATTAATAAAAGATAGAATCTTTCTTGATGCCTTTTGATGGTTAAATGTTTGACAACAGGACAGTACCACCTCTCAACCCAGTGTGGTTTATAGATCATACAGCTACTACCGGAGTCTTGTAAAATGTAAACCAGACCATCTGAGCATCTTGTGTACTCATTTAGTGGTTTGGCTATAGAGCCCCACAGTGGAGGTTTCATAATTCCCATAAAACCTAGCGGTCAAACAGGGAAATGGTTCCAATCACTTTTCCACCATACAATTTTTCCCATAGGGAAAGGCTTCCCCTGGCATGACGTTTTGATAGCCATATAAATCTCTCTCGGACAAGTTGACTTTTATCAATATATTTGGCACTATTTACTCTCAGATTCAAAAAAGATAATTCGCATCAAAGTAGACATCATGCAATACTACAGATCCCTGCAAGCTCTTGCACATCATCTATTTGCTTACAGTTATTGTGTAAATTTAAAACTTGCAGAAGACAGTTCACAGAATTGTTCATTTAAATAAATATACGCAATTTATTCCTGACCAAATGTAGCTAACATTAGAAAGTTAATCCAGAGAATCTCACCTTTGCCTCGATTCGGCAGTCTCGTCCAGGTCATCATGGCATTTGTAGTTCTTTATGATAGCCACATTAGCAGCTAATTAGCATTTCATTTTGATGGGGGTAAATACGGGTGAATATATTGATAAAATTCACCTTGTCCTAGAGAGATTTACACGACTATCAAAACATCTTGGCAGGGTAAGCCTACACGAAACACAGACATTATTTTAAATCTTTCTAAAATCCCCTATGGTAAAAATAAATGGAAAAACAATTGACCGCTATGATTTACGGGTATTATGACTCATATTGTGGTACTCTATACATGTTTCAAGCAATGTCCATCACTGGATACTGCTCAATGAATTTGTGTTTATCAAGTTAAACATAACAATTTTGATTATACAGTACTCCAACCTTAAAATACTCAACATACAGTATCATATGTTCTAGTACCTAGCTATAACCTCTTTTGGAGTTTGTCTGGGACTCTAATGTTTGCCAAAGATAATACCACAGTCAATTAGGATGACATTAACCAAGTCTCCAGAGAGCCACCCTAGTGCTATGAAATGACCATTTCCAACTCTTTCAGCTCTTTGTAGCAACTCAGTCTCCTGAGGCCACTGGTCTTCAAATTTCAGGGCATTTATATGGTGGTAGGTTGTTGCAGGGAGGGTGGGAGGGGGGTTGGTCATCAGATAAGAGAAGAGATTCTGGACTAATTAAACCCCTTGAGACAGAGAATCACTGTACAGTGATTTACAACTCTCTCCATACCAGTTAACCCAGCTCATATGTATCTGTCACATTCACATTACATGCACCATTCTGTATTTCTTTTATGGAACGCAATTGAATGTTCTGAAAAATATGATTGAACATTACATCCACTCTTTTATCAAATAAAAACCAGGTGTGATTATTTTGACCTGAGTTGACTTGCTTACAGTATGAACTGCTTATGAATGCGCTAGGCATGGACTATGAATTTGTTTTGAGTTTAGTATTCGATCTATGACTAGGGTTAAGGTTAGGACTAACCACAGTAGGGTTTTCCAGTCCTGGTCATTGAGAACCACAGGGTTTACAGGTTTTTATTCCAGCAAGGCTCACCTGATTGAAATAATCAACTAATTATCAGGACCTTGATTTGCAGAATCAATTCTGTTAGTTCTAGACTGAAAGAAAAGCTGACACACCCTGTAGCTATCAATGACCAGGGTTGGTGCCCACTGCCCTACTACAAAGAGGATATGCAGAGAAAGAAAATGCTAAATAATGTGAAATAGTGTGAAATAGTGCGGGAATGTAGGAATAGTTAAGAAACGTGAATACTATATGCTTTGTGCAGATCTACAAAATGTTAAATAGTCTATTAATTTTTGTTAAAATACACAATCATCACCACATACTGTATATTGATGCTCTTACAGTGTCAATAATTGAAATCGCATTGCATTGACAGGCATATCAACAACAATACAGGGGGAAAAGTCAATAATATGCACACAGCTCTGATGATTACAGCCTAGAATAAACAGATAAAAGATTAGAGCATTTAATCTAATCAATGAAACAAAACATGGAGAATCTATCTGGAAGTTACAGCATAACAAAGTCTACCAGGCATAATTCCTTTTGCTGGCTGCAATAGCAGCAGAGGGTATGCTAAGATAGAAAGTATTATTTTCCTAAATGGAAGGTGTCAGATGGTCACGGAAATGTGATCGGCTGTTCAAGATCACTGCTTCCCATCTGCAATTTGTGATGTGTGAAAGATTCAGCCCAAATGTGCTCACAAACCAGAAATCCTCAGCACTTTCTCTTATCATGGAAAAACAAGATAACCAGCTGTTTACAGATCACAGAACATATCATATTAATATCATGGAGAGGGTGATATCATCTTGTTTGTAAAAAAATATCTTGGTAACTAAGTGGGGTGGTACTGCAATGGCATCCTTCAGAGGGAAAGCTTTAATTTATATCTAGGTGGGTGGAAATGTGGCAGGTTAAAATCTTTTAAAAATGAAAAAAATATGAAGATATTCCCATGCAAATTATGTGGCAAAATTGATGTACATACTGTACATTTTTTGTGTATCATCACCAATGGTATCCCTTATAAGGTGCACAAGATATACACACATAATAGAAATTCCATACAAAATATCTGCTGTTTGTAACATGTTAATATCATGTTTTATGATCACTTACTAACTTTACGATAGCAACAGCAATCTTTCCCAAGTGTAAACTCAAATTACCCCTGAAAATGATGTCAACTGTAACCTCAAATTACCCATGAAACTAATGTCTACAGTAAACTAGAATTACCCCTGCACCTGATGTCTACTGTAACCTCAAATTACCACTGTACCTGTCTACAGTAAACTATAATTACCCCTGCACCTGATGTCTACTGTAACCTCAAATTACCACTGTACCTGTCTACTGGAACCTCAAAATACCCTTGCACCTGATGTCTACTGTAACCTCAAATTACCACTGTACCTGTCTACTGGAACCTCAAAATACCCTTGCACCTGATGTCTACTGTAACCTCAAATTTCCCCTGCACCTGATGTCTACTATAACCTCAAATTTCCCCTGCACCTGGTGTCTACTGTAACCTCACATTTCCCCTGCACCTGTCTGCTGTAAACTCAATTTACTCCTGCACCAGTCTACTGAAACCTCAAATTTCCCCTACACCTGTCTGTTGTAAACTCAAAATACCCCTGCACCTTATGTCTACTGGAATCTCAAATATCCACTGCACCTGATGTCAACTGTAACAAAAATTACCCCTGCACCTGATGTCTACTGTAAACTCAAATTACCTCTGCACCTGATGTCTACTGTAAACTCAAATTACCTCTGTACCTGATGTCTACTGTAAACTCAAATTACCCCTACACTTGTCTACTGTAACCTCAAATTTACCCTACACCTGATGTCAACTGTAACCTCAAATTACCCCTGCACCTAATGTCTACTGTAAACTCAAATTACTCCTGCACCTGTCTACTGTAAACTCAAAATACCCATGAACCTGTCTACTGTAAACTCAAATTACCCCTGCACATGTCTACTGTAAACTCAAATTACCCCTGCACCTGTATTATGTAACCTCAAATTACACCTGCACCTGTCTACTATAAACTCAAATGACTCCTGCACCTGATGTCTACTGTAAACTCAAATTACCTCTGCACCTGATGTCTACTGTAAACTCAAATTACCCCTGAACCTGTCTACTGTAAACTCTTATTACCCCTACACCTGTCTACTGTAACCTCAAATTTCCCCTACACCTGATGTCTACTGCAAACGCAAATTACCCCTGACCCAATCTACTGTAACTCAAATTACCACTGAACCTGTCTACTGAAACCCCAAATTTCCCCTACACCTGTCTGCTGTAAACTCAAATTACCACTGAACCTGTCTACTGTAAACTCAAAATACTCCCTGCACCTGATGTCTTTTGTAAACTCAAATTACCCTTGAACCTGTCTACTGTAAACTCAAAATACCCCTGGACCTGTCTACTGTAAACTCAAATTGACCCCTGCACCTGATGTCTACTTGTCACGACTTCCACCGAAGGTGGGTCCTCACCCTGTTCAGGCGGTCCTCAACTGCCTGCTAGCCTTTATGAGGGATTGTTTGCTGTGGTATCTTTGTTAGGGGTGTGTGTCTGCACCATAGGGTTTTCTTTTACACTGCAGATTGTACCGTTTGGTATGTGTTTAGGAGTAGAGATTTCTCCTCCGTGTGTAACGTTTATTTCCCTGTGGGTGGCGACCTTGTTTGGGCGTATTCTCCCCCATGTTCTTGCTGAGTTGGGATGTCTTAAATAAAAGATAGTGCCACTGGGACTTCCTTGTTCTCTTGCTCCTGATTCCGACACCTCCCTCCTTTAAGGAGGCTCATAACACTACTGGAACCTCACATGTCCCCTGCACCTGTCTACTGTAAACGGAAATTACCCCTGAACCTGATGTCTACTGGAACCTCAAATTACCCCTGCACCTGTCTACTCTAATCTCAAATGACCCATGTACCTGATGAATACTGTAACCTCAAATTACCACTGTACCTGATGTCTACTACAAACTCAAATTACCCCTGCACCTGTCTTCTGTAAACTCGCATTACCCCTGCACCTGATGTCTACTGTAATCTCAAATTACCACTGCACCTGATGTCAACTGTAACCTCAAATTACGCCTGCACCTAATGTCTTTTGTAAACTCAAATAACCCCTACGTCTGATGTCTAATGTAATCTCAAATTTACCCCTGCACATGTCTACTGTAAACTCAATTTACTCCTGCACCAGGCTGCTGTAACCTAAAATTACCCCTGCACAAATCTACTGTAAACTCAATGTATTCCTGCACCAGGCTGCTGTAACCTAAAATTACCCCTGCGCATGTCTACTGTAAACTCAAATTACCTCTGCACCCGATTCCTACTGTAAACCCAAATTACCCCTGCACCTGATATCTACTGTAAACTCACATAACCCCAACACCTGTCTACTGTAAACTGAAATGACCCCTGCACCTGTCTACTGTAATCTCAAATTACACCTGCACCTGTCTACTGTAACCTCAAATGTCCCCTGCACCTTTGTCTACTGTAAACTATAATTAGCCCTGCAACTGTCTACTGTAACCTGAAATTACCCCTGCACCTGATGTCCACTGTAACCTCAAATTACCCCTGCACCTGATGTCTACTGTAATCTCTAATCACCACTGCACCTGTCTACTGTAAACTCACATAACCCCTTCACCTGTGTACTGTAAACTCAATTTAACCCTGCACCTGTCTACTGTAAACTCAAATGACCCCTGCACCTGTCTACTGTAAACTCAAATTACCCCTGCACCTGTCTACTGTATCCTCAAATTACCCCTGCACCTGTGTACTGTAAACTCAATTTACCCCTGCACCTGTGTACTGTAAATATAATTTACCCCTGCACCTGTCTACTGTAATCTCAAATTACCCCTGCACCTGTCTACTGTAAACTCAAATGACCCCTGCACCTGTCTACTGTAAACTCAAATTACCCCTGCACCTGTCTACTGTATCCTCAAATTACCCCTGCACCTGTCTACTGTATCCTCAAATTACCCCTGCACCTGTCTACTGTAAACTCAAATTACCCCTGCACCTGTCTACTGTATCCTCAAATTACCCCTGCACCTGTCTACTGTATCCTCAAATGACCCCTGCACCTGTCTACTGTAAACTCAAATTACCCCTGCACCTGTCTACTGTATCCTCAAATGACCCCTGCACCTGTCTACTGTATCCTCAAATGACCCCTGCACCTGTCTACTGTATTTTCAAATGACCCCTGCACCTGTCTACTGTATCCTCAAATGACCCCTGCACCTGTCTACTGTATCCTCAAATGACCCCTGCACCTGTCTACTGTATCCTCAAATGACCCCTGCACCTGTCTACTGTATCCTCAAATTACCCCTGCACCTGTGTACTATAAACTCGCATTACCTCTGCACCTGATGTCTTCTGTAACCTCACATTTCCCCTGAACCTGTGTATTGTAATCTCAAATTGTCCCCTCCACCTGTCTACTGTAACCTCCAATTACCCCTGCACCTGATGTCTACTGGACCCTGGAAAAAACCCCTCCACCTGTCTACTGTTAACTCAAATTCCCCCTACACCTGATGTCTACTGGACCCTGAAAAAAACCCTGCACATATGTACTGTAAACTCACATAACCCCTTCACCTGTCTACTGTAAACTCAAATTTCCCCTGGACCTTTGTCTACTGTGAACTATAATTACCCCTGCACCTGTCTACTGTAACCTGAAATTACCACGTGCACCTATGTCTACTGTTACTTCAAATTACCCCTGCACCTGTCTACTGTAAACTCAATTTACACCTGCACCTGAAATATACTGTATCCTCAAATTACCCCTGCACCTGATGTCTACTGTAATCTCTAATCACCACTGCACATGTCTACTGTAAACTCACATAACCCCTTCACCTGTCCACTACAAACTCAATTTACCCACTGCACCTGTCTACTGTAAACTCAAATTACCCCTGCACCTGCAATATACTTTATCCTCAAATTACCCCTGCACCTGTCAACTGTAAACTCAATTTACACCTGCACCTGTGTACTGTAAACTCAAATGACCCCTGCACCTGAAATAGACTGTATCCTCAAATTACCCCTGCACCTGTCTACTACAAACTCAATTTACCCCTGCACCTGTCTACTACAAACTCAATTTACCCCTGCACCTGTCTCCTGTAAACTCAATTTACACCTGCACCTGAAATATACTGTATCCTCAAATTAGCCCTGCACCTGGTGTCTACTGTAAGCTCTAATCACCACTGCACCTGTCTACTGTAAACTCACATAACCCCTTCACCTGTCTACTGCAAACTCAATTTACCCCTGCACCTGTCTACTGTAAACTCAAATTACCCCTGCACCTGTGTACTGTAAACTCAAATTACCCCTGCACCTGAAATATACTGTATCCTCAAATTACCCCTGCACCTGTCTACTGTAAACTCAATTACCCCTGCACCTGATGTCTACTGGACCTGAAAAAACCCCTGCACATATGTACTGTAAACTCAAATTTCCCCTGGACCTTTGTCTACTGTGAACTATAATTACCCCTGCACCTGTCTACTGTAACCTGAAATTACCACGTGCACCTTATGTCTACTGTAACCTCAAATTACCCCTGCACCTGTCTACTGTAAACTCAATTTACACCTGCACCTGAAATATACTGTATCCTCAAATTACCCCTGCACCTGATGTCTACTGTAATCTCTAATCACCCCTTCACCACTCTACTGTAAACTCAAATGACCCCTTCACCTGTGTACTGTAAACTCAAATGACCCCTGCACCTGAAATATACTGTATCCTCAAATTACCCCTGCACCTGTCTACTACAAACTCAATTTATCCCTGCACCTGTGTACTGTAAACTCAAATGACCCCTGCACCTGAAATATACTGTATCCTCAAATTACCCCTGCACCTGTCTACTACAAACTCAATTTACCCCTGCACCTGTGTACTGTAAACTCAAATGACACCTGCACCTGAAATATACTGTATCCTCAAATTACCCCTGCACCTGGTGTCTACTGTAACCTCTAATCAACCCTTCACCACTCTACTGTAAACTCAAATGACCCCTGCACCTGTGTACTGTAAACTAAATTACCCCTGCACCTGTGTACTGTAAACTCAAATTACCCCTGCACCTAATGTCTACTGTAAACTCAATTTACACCTGCACCTGAAATATACTGTATCCTCAAATTACCCCTGCACCTGGTGTCTACTGTAATCTCTAATCACCACTGCACCTGTCTACTGTAAACTCACATAACCCCTTCACCTGTCCACTACAAACTCAATTTACCCCTGCACCTGTCTACTGTAAACTCAAATTACCACGTGCACCTTATGTCTACTGTAACCTCAAATTACCCCTGCACCTGTCTACTGTAAACTCAATTTACACCTGCACCTGAAATATACTGTATCCTCAAATTACCCCTGCACCTGATGTCTACTGTAATCTCTAATCACCCCTTCACCACTCTACTGTAAACTCAAATTACCCCTTCACCTGTGTACTGTAAACTCAAATGACCCCTGCACCTGAAATATACTGTATCCTCAAATTACCCCTGCACCTGTCTACTACAAACTCAATTTATCCCTGCACCTGTGTACTGTAAACTCAAATGACCCCTGCACCTGAAATATACTGTATCCTCAAATTACCCCTGCACCTGTCTACTACAAACTCAATTTACCCCTGCACCTGTGTACTGTAAACTCAAATGACACCTGCACCTGAAATATACTGTATCCTCAAATTACCCCTGCACCTGGTGTCTACTGTAACCTCTAATCACCCCTTCACCACTCTACTGTAAACTCAAATGACCCCTGCACCTGTGTACTGTAAACTAAATTTACCCCTGCACCTGTGTACTGTAAACTCAAATTACCCCTGCACCTAATGTCTACTGTAAACTCAATTTACACCTGCACCTGAAATATACTGTATCCTCAAATTACCCCTGCACCTGTCAACTGTAAACTCAAATGACCCCTGCACCTGTGTACTGTAAACTCAAATTACCCCTGCACCTAATGTCTACTGTAAACTCAATTTACACCTGCACCTGAAATATACTGTATCCTCAATTTATCCCTGCACCTGGAGTCTACTGTAATCTCTAATCACCACTGCACCTGTGTACTGTAAACTCAAATGACCTCTGCACCTGAAATATACTGTATCCTCAAATTACCCCTGCACCTGTCTACTACAAACTCAATTTACCCCTGCACCTGTGTACTGTAAACTCAAATGACCCCTGCACCTGAAATATACTGTATCCTCAAATTACCCCTGCACCTGTCTACTACAAATTCAATTTACCCCTGCACCTGTGTACTGTAAACTCAAATGACCCCTGCACCTGAAATATACTGTATCCTCAAATTACCCCTGCACCTGTCTACTACAAACTCAATTTACCCCTGCACCTGTGTACTGTAAACTCAAATGACCCCTGCACCTGAAATATACTGTATCCTCAAATTACCCCTGCACCTGTCTACTACAAACTCAATTTACCCCTGCACCTGTGTACTGTAAACTCAAATGACCCCTGCACCTGAAATATACTGTATCCTCAAATTACCCCTGCACCTGTCTACTACAAACTCAATTTACCCCTGCACCTGTGTACTGTAAACTCAAATGACCCCTGCACCTGAAATATACTGTATCTTCAAATTACCCCTGCACCTGTCTACTACAAACTCAATTTACCCCTGCACCTGTCTACTGTAAACTCAATTTACACCTGCACCTGAAATATACTGTATCCTCAAATTACCCCTGCACCTGGTGTCTACTGTAACCTCTAATCACCCCTTCACCACTCTACTGTAAACTCAAATGACCCCTGCACCTGTGTACTGTAAACTCAATTTACTCTTGCACCTGATGTCTTCTGGAACCTCAAAACACTCCTGCACCTGATGTCTTCTGGAACCTCAAAACACTCCTGCACCTGATGTCTTCTGGAACCTCAAAACACTCCTGCACCTGATGTCTTCTGGAACCTCAAAACACTCCTGCACCTGATGTCTTCTGGAACCTCAAAACACTCCTGCACCTGATGTCTTCTGGAACCTCAAAACACTCCTGCACCTGATGTCTTCTGGAACCTCAAAACACTCCTGCACCTGATGTCTTCTGGAACCTCAAAACACTCCTGCACCTGATGTCTTCTGGAACCTCAAAACACTCCTGCACCTGATGTCTTCTGGAACCTCAAAACACTCCTGCACCTGATGTCTTCTGGAACCTCAAAACACTCCTGCACCTGATGTCTTCTGGAACCTCAAAACACTCCTGCACCTGATGTCTTCTGGAACCTCAAAACACTCCTGCACCTGATGTCTTCTGGAACCTCAAAACACTCCTGCACCTGATGTCTTCTGGAACCTCAAAACACTCCTGCACCTGATGTCTTCTGGAACCTCAAAACACTCCTGCACCTGATGTCTTCTGGAACCTCAAAACACTCCTGCACCTGATGTCTTCTGGAACCTCAAAACACTCCTGCACCTGATGTCTTCTGGAACCTCAAAACACTCCTGCACCTGATGTCTTCTGGAACCTCAAAACACTCCTGCACCTGATGTCTTCTGGAACCTCAAAACACTCCTGCACCTGATGTCTTCTGGAACCTCAAAACACTCCTGCACCTGATGTCTTCTGGAACCTCAAAACACTCTTGCACCTGATGTCTTCTGGAACCTCAAAACACTCCTGCACCTGATGTCTTCTGGATCCTCAAATACCCCCTGCACCTGTCTACTGTAAACTCAAATTACCGCTGCACCTGTCTTCTGTAAACTCACATTTCCTCTGCACCTGATGTCTACTGTAAACTCAAATTACCTCTGCACCTGTCTACTGTAAACTCGCATTTCCTCTGCACCTGATGTCTACTGTAAACTCAAATTACCTCTGCACCTGTCTACTGTAACCTCAAATTACCCCTGCACCTGATGTCTTTTGTAAACTCAATTTACCCATGCACCTGATGTCTTTTGTAAACTCAATTTACCCCTGCACCTGTCTACTGTAAACTCGCATTTCCTCTGCACCTGATGTCTACTGTAAACTCAAATTACCCATGCACCTGTCTACTGTAAACTCAAATTACACCTGAACCTGTGTACTGTACTCTCAATTTGACACCTGCACCTGCCTTCTGTAAACTCACATTCCCCCTGCACCTGTCTACTGTAACCTCAAATGGCCCCTGCACCTGTCTATTGTAACCTCACATTACCCCTGCACCTGTCTACTGTTAACTCAAATTACCCCTGCACCTGTGTACTGTTAACTCAAATTACCCCTGAACCTGTCTACTGTAACCTCAAGCTCTTTACCTCTTCGTTTAATCTGTCACTGTATGCTTTCATTAAATCTGATAAGAGCTTCACAACTGGAGTTATGTTGTTAGTGTGAATTTAGAAACTTGAAGATGTAGTGGGGTACAAATCCAGTTCACTGCTCCAGAACCCGATTCATTGTTAACTGTCTCAGACACTAGTTTACCAGTTGAATCATCTGTCCTCTGCACAGTCTAGTCATAAAGCAGGTGGAGTTTGCTGGAGACAAAATCAGTCCATTTATAAAATTCAGTTTATCGATAAGGCCCGTTATTTGCCTGAACTGTTAACCATAGGAAGGAGATTCATTGTTTGTAGAGTGAAAGGTGTTGTTGTCTGTATAGCACCAGTTGCTAATTATTCACTGTAAGGAGAACTAAAGCGGTGCACTAAATGACATGATAAAGTCCTCTACCATGTAGATCATAACCCTTGTGAATTATCAACATGTCTACAGTACAGCTTCCCTTCAGCTTCCCTTCAGTTCAAAGTTAGTGTTAGTACTCATCCAAAGTCTACTTTGTATTAATTATTGTGCTCTTATTGGTTGCTGTTTGAAACCACCAGATCTTCACACATGACGTAGTGTAGGCACCACAGACACATGACGTAGTGTAGGCACCACAGACACATGACGTAGTCTAGGCAGCACAGACACATGGTGTAGTGTAGGCACCACAGACACATGGTGTAGTCTAGGCAGCACAGACACATGGTGTAGTGTAGGCACCACAGACACATGGCGTAGTGTAGGCACCACAGACACATGGTGTAGTGTAGGCACCACAGACACATGACGTAGTGTAGGCACCACAGACACATGACTTGGTGTAGGCACCACAGACACATGACGTAGTGTGGGCACCACAGACACATGATGTAGTGGAGGCACCGCAAACACATGGTGTAGTCTAGGCACCACAGACACATGACGTAGTGAAGGCACCACAGACACATGACGTAGTGTAGGCACCGCAAACACATGGCGTAGTCTAGGCACCACAGACACATGACGTAGTGTAGGCACCACAGACACATGACGTAGTGTAGGCACCACAGACACATGACGTAGTGTAGGCACCGCAAACACATGGCGTAGTCTAGGCACCACAGACACATGACATAGTGTGGGCACCACATACACATGGTGTAGTGTAGGTACCAGAGAACCATGGCGTAATGTAGGCACCACAGACACATGACGTAGTGTAGGCACCACAGACACATGGCGTAGTGTAGGCACCACAGAACCATGCCGTAATGTAGGCACCACAGACACATGGCGTAGTGTGGGCCTCACAGACACATAACCATGGCGTAATGTAGGCACCACAGACACATGGCCTAGTGTAGGCACCACAGACACATAATCATGGCTTAATGTAGGCACCACAGACACATGGCATATTGTAGGCACCACAGAACCATGGCGTAAAGTAGGCACCACATACACATGGCGTAGTGTAGGCACCACAGAACCATGATGTAATGTATGCACCACAGACACATGGCGTAGTGTAGGCACCACAGAACCATGATGTAATGTATGCACCACAGACACATGGCGTAGTGTAGGCACCACAGAACCATGACGTAATGTAGGCACCACAGACACATGGCGTAGTGTAGGCACCACAGACATGGACACAGGGCGTAATGTAGGCACCATAGACACATAGTGTAATGTAGGCACCACAGACACATGGCGTAGTGTAGTGTAAACTCAAATTACCCCTGCACCTGTCTACTGTAAACTCAATTTACCCTTGCACCTGTGTACTGTAAATTTAATTTACCCCTGCACCTGTCTACTGTAAACTCAAATTACCCCTGCACCTGTCTACTGTAAACTCAAATGACCCCTGCACCTGTCTACTGTTAACTCAAATTACCCCTGAACCTGTCTACTGTTAACTCAAATTACCCCTGAACCTGTCTACTGTAACCTCAAGCTCTTTACCTCTTCGTTTAATCTGTCACTGTATGCTTTCATTAAATCTGATAAGAGCTTCACAACTGGAGTTATATTGTTAGTGTGAATTTAGAAACTTGAAGATGTAGTGGGGTACAAATCCAGTTCACTGCTCCAGAACCCGATTCATTGTTAACTGTCTCAGACACTAGTTTACCAGTTGAATCATCTGTCCTCTGCACAGTCTAGTCATAAAGCAGGTGGAGTTTGCTGGAGACAAAATCAGTCCATTTATAAAATTCAGTTTATCGATAAGGCCCGTTATTTGCCTGAACTGTTAACCATAGGAAGGAGATTCATTGTTTGTAGAGTGAAAGGTGTTGTTGTCTGTATAGCACCAGTTGCTAATTATTTACTGTAAGGAGAACTAAAGCGGTGCACTAAATGACATGATAAAGTCCTCTACCATGTAGACCATAACCCTTGTGAATTATCAACATGTCTACAGTACAGCTTCCCTTCAGCTTCCCTTCAGCTTCCCTTCAGTTCAAAGTTAGTGTTAGTACTCATCCAAAGTCTACTTTGTATTAATTATTGTGCTCTTATTGGTTGCTGTTTGAAACCACCAGATCTTCACACATGACGTAGTGTAGGCACCACAGACACATGATGTAGTGTAGGCACCACAGACACATGACGTAGTGTAGGCACCACAGACACATGGCATAGTCTAGGCAGCACAGACACATGACGTAGTGTAGGCACCACAGACACATGACTTGGTGTAGGCACCACAGACACATGACGTAGTGGAGGCACCGCAAACACATGGCGTAGTCTAGGCACCACAGACACATGACGTAGTGTAGGCACCACAGACACATGACGTAGTGTAGGCACCACAGACACATGACGTAGTGTAGGCACCGCAAACACATGGCGTAGTCTAGGCACCACAGACACATGACGTAGTGTAGGCACCACAAACACATGACGTAGTGTAGGCACCACAGACACATGACTTGGTGTAGGCACCACAGACACATGACTTTGTGTAGGCACCACAGACACATGACGTAGTGTGGGCACCACAGACACATGACGTAGTGGAGGCACCGCAAACACATGGCGTAGTCTAGGCACCACAGACACATGATGTAGTGTAGGCACCACAGACACATGACATAGTGTAGGCACCACAGACACATGACGTAGTGTAGGCACCACAGACACATGGCGTAGTCTAGGCAGCACAGACACATGGTGTAGTGTAGGCACCACAGACACATGGCATAGTCTAGGCACCACAGACACATGGCGTAGTGTAGGCACCACAGACACATGACGTAATGTAGGCACCACAGACACATGACTTGGTGTAGGCACCACAGACACATTACATAGTGTGGGCACCACAGACACATGACGTAGTGTATGCACCGCAAACACATGGCGTAGTCTAGGCACCACAGACACATGGCGTAGTGTAGGCACCACAGACACATGGCGTAGTGTGGGCACCACAGACACATGACGTAGTGTAGGCACCGCAAACACATGGCGTAGTCTAGGCACCACAGACACATGGTGTAGTGTAGGCACCACAGAACCATGGCGTAATGTAGGCACCACAGACACATGACGTAGTGTAGGCACCACAGACACATGGCGTAGTGTAGGCACCACAGAACCATGCCGTAATGTAGGCACCACAGACACATGGCGTAGTGTGGGCCCCACAGACACATAACCATGGCGTAATGTAGGCACCACAGACACATGGCATATTGTAGGCACCACAGAACCATGGCGTAAAGTAGGCACCACATACACATGGCGTAGTGTAGGCACCACAGAACCATGATGTAATGTATGCACCACAGACACATGGCGTAGTGTAGGCACCACAGAACCATGGCGTAATGTAGGCACCACAGACACATGGCGTAGTGTAGGCACCACAGACATGGACACAGGGCGTAATGTAGGCACCATAGACACATAGTGTAATGTAGGCACCACAGACACATGGCGTAGTGTAGGCACCACAGACACATGGCGTAGTGTAGGTACCACAGAGACATGGCATAGTGTAGGCACCACAGACACAGACAAGGCTCACAGAGTCAGCCAGCAGCCGGGAGGTGAGCAGAGGGATGAACAGGCGGTGTCCCCTCCAGACTGAGCACAGAAGCATACGTGTGTGTGTGTGTGTGTGTGTGTGTGTGTGTGTGTGTGTGTGTGTGTGTGTGTGTGTGTGTGTGTGTGTGTGTGTGTGTGTGTGTGTGTGTGTGTGTGTGTGTGTGTGTGTGTGTGTGTGTGTGTGTGTGTGTGTGTGTGTGTGTGTGTGTGTGTAAGTGACTGAGGCATTCTATTCTCAAATGACAAAGGAGAGTGGATGAGCAATAGAGGAGGGAGAGAGGGAGAGAACAGGGAAAGTTGTACGGAGGGAGGGAAGACTCACCTTGGGAGCGGCTAGCTGGACTACTGGGACAGGAAGAGGTGTGGGGGAGACTGGAGAGGACACCAAGGTGTGGAGGACTGGGCACAGGGGGGCAAGCCAAACCATGGTGGTAGTAGTCTAGAGTGGAGAACTGTGTGGGGGCTGGGGGGAGTAAGGGGGTGCCGATGTCTCCCCAGCGTCTCCCCAGCGTGATGCATCTACCTTCAGGGTGGCAGCAGGCGTGGAGTGGGGTGCGGTGGAGCGAGCACAGGCTCACTGGCGCGGTCACCTAGGGATGCTGGAGCTGCTGTTGCATGACTGATAGTTATTCCTTGGGAGAATTGGGAGATGAGCCCCATTGTATTACCATCTCCCCCCCACTACCACAACCCAAATTGTATCAATGCTGTTGAGCCTTGGAAGTGTGATTTTTTTAGGTGTCTAAGAAATTGTGGTATCAACAAAGCAAATGGTGTATTCCATTTTTTTTAAATTATGCATACTTTTTAACCATATTATATAATCAATAATTTAATTTACAGTATGAATGTCAATGAATATCATAGTAGTATGAAAGGGGATGTATCGCATAATTTGGTATCTCAAAGCCGACTGAGTTAGGCTGAGATACAGCATAGAACTGGTGTATTCACATAAAATATAACTCCCATAGTAAATTCCCTTGGCAACAAGGACCTACCAAGCCTTTGAATTTTTGCCACTACTTTTGTTTCTGACTCTCGCAGTCGTATCTTCTAGAAAATTATCTGTGTCTAATATGGTCAGCACTCCCAATTATTCACTCCACTGACAAGTGAAACAAACAGGGGCCAACCAGTGCATTCTGTATTATCGACTCCCCTTGGATTCCTATGACAATAATTAATACAATGGCAAGACCCCCGACATGAGCTCAAGAACATAAGCTCTCCCATTTAGAACAATTGTCGAGAGGAAGGAAACTACTACCTCCAGCTACACGTGAGGTTATAACTAATGATGTAGTCACCACACAGTCCGTGAGGTCGTCATAGCTAATGCTGAAGTCACCACACAGTCCGTGAGTTCGTCATAGCTAATGATGTAGTCACCACACAGTCCGTGAGGTCATCATAGCTAATGATGTAGTCACCACATAGTCCGTGAGGTCATCATAGCTAATGATGTAGTCACCACACAGTCCGTGAGGTCATCATAGCTGATGATGTAGTCACCACATAGTCCGTGAGGTCATCATAGATAATGATGTAGTCACCACACAGTCCATGAGGTCATCATAGCTAATGATGAAGTCACCACACAGTCCGTGAGGTCGTCATAGCTAATGATGTAGTCACCACACAGTCCGTGAGGTCATCATAGCTAATGATGTAGTCATCACATAGTCCGCGAGGTCATCATAGCTAATGATGTAGTCACCAAACAGTCCATGAGGTCATCATAGCTAATGATGTAGTCACCACACAGTCCATGAGGTCATCATAGCTAATTATGTAGTCACCACACAGTCCGTGAGGTCATCATAGCTAATGATGTAGTCACCACACAGTCTGTGAAGTCATCATAGCTGTTGATGTAGTCACCACACAGTCTGTGAAGTCATCATAGCTGTTGATGTAGTCACCACACAGTCTGTGAAGTCATCATAGCTGATGATGTAGTCACCAAACAGTTTGTGAGGTCATCATAGCTGATGATGTTGTTGTCTTAGTTCTCTCTTTATGTAGTGTTGTGACGTCTCTTTTGTTGTGATGTGTGTTTTGTCCTTTTTATACAAATAACAAAAAATCATTTTTAATCCCAGCCCACGACCCCGCAGGAGGCCTTTTGCCTTCTGGTAGGCCGCCATTGTAAAATTCTATTTTTTTCTTAACTAACTTGCCTAGTTAAATACATACATATATATTAAATGTAGTCACCACAGTCTGTGAGGTAATCATAGTTGATGATATAGTCACCACACAGTCCGTGAGGTCATTATAGCTGATGATGTAGTCAGCAGTCTGTGAGGTCATCATAGATGATGATGCACAGTCCACACCATGGACAGACATGCCTGTGCAGTCTGGTTTCCAGTCCATAGAATGGATATAAATCCCATTACAAGAGCTCATTAATAACATCAGGTTATTACCAGATTATTACTCACACCATTACATAGCTAATGCTGTGGCTCTGGTGGATGGCAGGAACATATGAATACAGCCTGACCATAAATATACAGTACAGTACATACAATTTACAGCAACTCAAGCAGGGTCACCACTGACCATCACAGAGGCATGGTGTACATACAGGCGCATAGGTAGCACAATCACACATAAGAGCACAGCATAGACAGACACAACACAGAAATATAGGACATAAATATAACACACGCTAAAAGTACAAGCACACAATCACAATATCAACACACAAGACATAAAGTTCGAGGGGTTGTGGTAAGAGTTGCCATTACACTTCATGCAGATAAAGCCTTTCCTATATAAAATCAAAGGATTACTTGTAATGTGTTCATCAGCCAACCAATATCGGCATGCAGTTTTACCATGGGACATTTTGAAAGGTTTATTTAAAAAAATGGTTGTGGATCACTTTTTTTCCTTCCAACATCCATTAAAAGAATGTCACACCATGTTTAAATCCGCACAGCAGGACTTGGCATCAACAGAAAGTGTGGATGGGTTTCTCTTTAACAGCTGTAATTTGTGTTTTCCAATCACCATGCTGATTTCTGCTCATTATACTCTGGGTTCACATCGGTAAGTGAGCAAAGTTTGGATTGATTGACTCTAATTAACTAAAAAATGTTCCGAGCCATGGATTTATTATCATGCTAGCTAGCCACAATGTCACAGACATTCACAAATTACTATCCTGTTAAGATAAATGTCTGGGAAATCAAAGGAGTGTGTAAACACAGGGAACAGTAGTATTATTTCCGTGATCATTTTTATTTGGCATGTTTTCCATGTGGTTACCACACAATGAAAAAAGTAGCCTACAAAGCTTGTATGCAGATTTCACATTTATTCTCAAAATATGAATGTATTGGTAGTCATACAAGATTGGTATTAGTATCAATGAATGGAAACTTGTGTACTATCCAAACTTCAGTTGTCTAAGTCGTACAGTGTTTCCCAACTCCGGTCCTAGAGTACCCCCAACAGTGCGTCATTTTGTTGTGGCCCCAGGCAAGCACACCAGATTCTACTTGTCAACTAATCATCAAACCCTTGACAAGTGGATTCAGATATTTTTGTCCGGGGATACAACAAAAAGGTGTGCTATTGGGGGAACTCGAGGACCGGAGTTGGGAAACACTGGTCTAAGAAACGACAAATGACAATTTGTAAATGGTTTCCCACTGAGACGATGGGAAGACAGAAACTGACAACCATGCTTAGCTCCACTGTCTGCATGACTAAAAGTTTGAAACAGTTCATCTGGGAACCTTCACAGTACTATTTGGTCGTCTCTTTGTCAAGTCCAGGCCCTATCCTTGTTGTGTCCACTAAAAGAAAGCAGTGTCTCCCTCATTGATATGTTAGACACAGTAGTACTTCTCCACTCTACTATTCCTTTGCCCCCACGGCTCAATTCTCCACTCTTAGAAAAACGGGTTCCAAAAGTGTTCTTCAGCTGTCCCCATAGGAGAACCCATTTTGGTTCCACATAGAACCCTTTTGGCTCCCAACTCTGGCCATTTTGAAAGGTACATAAATCCATATTGTGCTCTTTCTGTAAATACCCTGATGAAGGCTTGCACTGAAATACGTTGGCTTTAACAATAAATACATACTTTTTTAAGCAACATTCAAATGTACATTGTATATATTTACTGTACTTTGTATGGAAGTGGTGTTGGAGGGCCAGTAGGAAGCACTCTTTCCTCTTGTCTAAAAATTATAATAACCCAATGCCCCAGGGCTGTGATTGGGGATATTGCCCTGTGTAGTGTACTGTCTTTCAAATGGGACATTAAACAGGTATCCTGACTCTCTGTGGTCACTAAAAGACCATGGAACTTATCATCATGGCCACCTAATCATCCCCAGCTTCCAATTGTCTCATTTATCTCCACTCCCCTGTAACTATTTCCCAGGTCGTTGCTGTAAATGAGAATATGTTCTATGTCAATTTACCTGGTAAAATGTTTTTAAGCATACTGTCAAATATGCTGAATAGTTTTTCATCTTCAACTTCTTCTTTTCCACAAACAACTAGAGATGATGGCTCTAGGGTAAAGGTAACAAACTGACCCCCATTATCCATGATTCAAACAAACACCCAGTAATAGATAACCTGTAAATCAGGTCCTACCACAATATCTGTACAACCTGTCTGTGTGCTATAGTGAAAGCCCCTTCACTGACTGGCATGTCACAAATGATTACAATGAAATACCAGAGGTACTGTTCAATGTATGCCCGCTGTGTTGTTTGTGACACATGTTCTGAATTTTGTTTACTCATCATAGACTTTACATAATAACACCAGTGTGTATAACATGTAATAAACATAAAATACTGTACAGTAGGCCTAGCAATTTTTACATCAAGATCTCCACACACACACACACACACACACACACACACACACACACACACACACACACACACACACACACACACACACACACACACACACACACACACACACACACACATACACGTACATGTACACATCAGTACACCTACTAACAAGTAGCAACATTCAGGTGTGTGTACCTAGTCTTGTCTCCAGACAAATGTGATGACAGCCAGCTCTGTTTCTGTGTCATTTATTATGGGGGATTGATTTGATGCAAGGAAATGAGATTAATGTTTTGGGAAGTAGCCTAAATTTGAGGTATTGCTATAATGTTTAAGAGATACAGATATAGGATCTTGATTTGATCACCCTGTTGCAGAAGAACTTAAACGTGTAGTGTATTTGACGTTTAAAAAGGCTTTTGAAGCAAACAGGCTCAAATTAGGATCATACATCTGTAGCAGAGTCAGTGCATTTTTCTAAATACTCCTATTTCCTTAAGGTGTTTTGGGGGAAAGAGCTGGATCTGAAAGACTGTGTTAGATCCATTAACCTGCATGGCCATCTTAGACAACAGCCCTGTTGAGGAATCACACAATACAATAAGTAAACTAAATTGCTACCCTTGACATGTGATGAAAAGAACACAACTCAGTAGTAGTGTGTCCAAGATGGCTAACGCCACTACCACGAAGCTAGCACCAGTTAGCCGTGAGCCAGGCGCATCTCCCGGCCAGCAAACTAAATTATACAATACCTCTTTCGCCATCTGGCTTGAATTCTCTGTCGACACGGCGCCCCGCCGCACCACCACGACTGGTCTGCCGACGAATACTCCATCCGCTGTGCCTTCAACTGGCCTCCGTCGGAGGGCTACTAACTTTAAACGCCTTGTCGCCTGCTAGCGTAGTGGCGGGTTCCCTGTTCCATCTACTGCTGCCCCCTGGACACTATGATCACTTGGCTACATAGCGGATGCCTGCTGGACTGTCCATTAATCACGGTACTCCATTCTGTTAATTTAATTTTTATCTGTCGGCCCCAGCCGCGAACTCAGGCTCTGTGTGTAGTTAATCCGACCCTCTCTGCCTAGTCATCGTCATTTTACCTGCTGTTGCTGTGTTAGCTGATTAGCTGTTGTTGTCTCAGCTGTTGTTTTAGCTAGCTCTCCCAATCAACACCTGTGATTACTTTATGCCTCGCTGTATGTCTCTCTCAAATGTCAATATGCCTTGTATACTGTTGTTCAGGTTAGTTATCATTGTTTTAGTTTACAATGGAGCCCCTAGTTCCACTCTTCATACCTCTGATACCTCCTTTGTCCCACCTCCCACACATGCAGTGACCTCACCCATTACAACCAGCATGTCCAGAGATACAACCTCTCTTATCATCACCCAGTGCCTGGGCTTACCTCCGTTGTACCCGCACCCCACCATACCCCTGTCTGCGCATTATGCCCTGAATATATTCTACCATGCCCAGAAATCTGCCTCTTTTATTCTTTGTCCCCAGCGACCAGTTTTGATAGCCTTTAGCCGCACCCTCATACTACTCCTCCTCTGTTCTGCGGGTGATGTGGAGGTAAACCCAGGCCCTGCATGTCCCCAGGCACCCTCATTTGTTGACTTCTGTGATCGAAAATGCCTTGGCTTCATGCATGTCAACATCAGAAGCATTCTCCCTAAGTTTGTTTTACGCTCCCTAAAACACTTCTGCGAGCAGGCCTTTCTAATCAACCTGGCCCGGGTATCCTGGAAGGATATTGACCTCATCCCGTCAGTTGAGGATGCCTGGCCATTCTTTAAAAGTAACTTCCTCACCATCTTAGATAAGCATGCTCCGTTCAAAAAATGCAGAACTAAGAACAGATATAGCTCTTGGTTCCCTCCAGACCTGACTGCCCTCGACCAGCACAAAAACATCCTGTGGCGGACTGCAATAGCATCGAATAGTCCCCGCGATATGCAACTGTTCAGGGAAGTCAGGTACCAATACACGCAGTCAGTCAGGAAAACAAAGGCCAGCTTTTCCAAGCAGAAATTTGCATCCTGTAGCTCTAACTCCAAAAGGTTCCGGGACACTGTAAAGTCCATGGAGAACAAGAGCACCTCCTCCCAGCTGCCCACTGCACTGAGGCTAGGTAACACGGTCACCACCGATAAATCCATGATAATCGAAAACTTCAACAAGCATTTCTCAACGGCTGGCCATGCCTTCCTCCTTGCTACTCCAACCTCGGCCAACAGCTCCCCCCCCGCGCAGCTACTTGCCCAAGCCTACCCAGCTTCTCCTTTACCCAAATAGATGTTCTGAAAGAGCTGCAAAACCTGGACCCGTACAAATCAGCTGAGCTTGACAATCTGGACCCTCTATTTCTGAAACTATCCGCCACCATTGTCGCAACCCCTATTACCAGCCTGTTCAACCTCTCTTTCATATCGTCTGAGATCCCCAAGGATTGGAAAAATGCCGCAGTCATCCCCCTCTTCAAAGGGGGAGACACCCTGGACCCAACCTGTTACAGACCAATATCCATCCTGCCCTGACTATCTAAGGTCTTCGAAAGCCAAGTCAACAAACAGATCACTGACCATCTCCCACTTCTCCGCTGTGCAATCTGGTTTCCGAGCCGGTCATGGGTGCACCTCAGCCACGCTCAAGGTACTAAACGATATCATAACCACCATCGATAAAAGACAGTACTGTGCAGCCGTCTTCATCGACCTGGCCAAGGCTTTAGACTCTGTCAATCACCATATTCTTATCGGCAGACACAGTAGCCTCGGTTTTTCTAATGACTGCCTTGCCTGGTTCACCAACTACTTTGCAGACAGAGTTCAGTGTGTCAAATCGGAGGGCATGTTGGCCGGTCCTCTGGCAGTCTCTATGGGGGTGCCACAGGGTTCAATTCTCGGGCCGACTATTTTCTTTGTATATATCAATGATGTTGCTCTTGCTGCGGCTGATTCCCTGATCCACCTCTACGCAGACGACACCATTCTGTATACTTCTGGCCCTTCCTTGGACACTGTGCTATCTAACCTCCAAACGAGCTTCAATGCCATACAACACTCCTTCCGTGGCCTCCAACTGCTCTTAAACGCTAGTAAAACCAAATGCATGCTTTTCAACCGTTCGCTGCCTGCACCCGCACGCCCGACTAGCATCACCACCCTGGATGGTTCCGACCTAGAATATGTGGACATCTATAAGTACCTAGGTGTCTGGCTAGACTGTAAACTCTCCTACTCATATCAAATCTCCAATCGAAAATCAAATCTAGAGTCGGCTTTCTATTCCGCAACAAAGCCTCCTTCAATCACGCTGACAAAATTATCCTATTAAAACTGACTATCCTACCAATCCTCGACTTCGGTGATGTCATCTACAAAATAGCTTCCAATACTCTACTCAGCAATCTGGATGCAGTTTATCACAGTGCCATCCGTTTTGTTACTAAAGCACCTATACCATCCACCACTGCGACCTGTAAGCTCTGGTCGGCTGGCCCTCGCTACATATTCGTCGCCAGACCGACTGGCTCCAGGTCATCTACAAGTCCATGCTAGGTAAAGCTCCGCCTTATCTCAGTTCACTGGTCACGATGGCAACATCCACCCGTAGCACGTGCTCCAGCAGGTGTATCTCACTGATCATCCCTAAAGCCAACACCTCAATTGGCCACCTTTCCTTCCAGTTCCATGCTGCCTGTGACTGGAACGAATTGCAAAAATCGCTGAAGTTGGAGACTTTTTATCTTCCTCACCAACTTTAAACAGCTGCTATCTGAGCAGTTAACCGATCGCTGCAGCTGTACATAGTCCATCGGTAAATAGCCCACCCAATTTACCTACCTCATCCCCATACTGTTTTTATTTATTTACTTTTCTGCTCTTTTGCACACCATTATCTCTACCTGCACATTGTGACGGCCCTGCATTTTTCTGAACCGTCTCAGTGCAGCTCCTTCCAATAGGGCGCTTTCCCTTTAATTCCCAATTAAATAGCCAGCATCAGCTGCACGAAAGGGGGGTTGTGATGGAGACGTGCATGAGGATGTGTTCAACCCTCAGTTCCGAAGCTTCTCTATTCCGTTTGTTTTGTTGCCGTTAAACGTGTGTTTTGTAGCCTAAGAGAGTTTACCCAGGATCGGATCCACTCTTTGCGTCCCTGGACTACACCTCTCCGTTCTTCGTGGCCTTTCTCCGCTGGAGATCTATTGGCGGATTGGATTGTCTGACTGACCGACTGACTACCACCTTTTTGTATACGGTATTTCATTTGTTTGGATGTGATATATACTGTGATTTGTGTAGTTAGTGGTAGTTGAGGACTTAATTAAGAGTTGATCCGCTTTAAGGTTCTGTGGTAAAGTAATTGTTATATTGATTGTATGTTTAATACTGGGTTTACGCTACACGGAACGAATGGACAAACATCGCGTGACAAAAGTCACTTGAGTTCACTGAACTCCTTTACCGGGCAGGACTCTTTTTAGGCCCGAGGTACAGGACATTTCTGGAGGAACCAGAACTCATTGTGATATTATTATATATGTGTGTAATCATTGTTGTTGCTAATACAACCCACGCAACAGAATATAATTGTTTTTGAAGTTCTTTTCAATGTTTTAAGGGTTTATGAAAAGTTTATTTCCATCCTGACTTTTACATACGTCCTTTGTATTGGTGTAGACTTGACGGACCAGATGGGACTCATTCCCACCCAAACTAAAAGGAGAAACTAATGTTTTCTCTGGTAGGCACAACCTACCTGGCACCCCTATAAATAATAACCTCAAGTCAAAACCGTTACATAAAAAATGGCACCCCAGATGGGACAGCTCAACATTGAGAACTAACCAAAGCAAATATTTTGTGTGGAATTAAAACAATGGATTCACCCCAAGATAATGTGCTCATCCATGTCATACCTGTCAATGGGAATACACAGGGCCATTCTGACCATCAAGCTGACAATACAAATCATAATGTGAATGGAGATAATGGAGTTGATTTGGGCCAGAGCCCTGGGAATCTGAATGCTCGGTCTGAGCCACAGGCCACAGGAGGTCTAACCAGTTACTCACTTATTGACATGGATCTGTGTGGAAGTACTGAGCTAGTCCTCCCTCTGACACCCAACCTTCCTCCATTGTCTGGTTTATCTCCAGAGGTTGTAGTCTTACAACTTCAAGGTGACATCCTTGATATTCGTCGGACTCAACAACATCTCCAAACTCTTATCCACCATAAATTCAAATGTCTGAGGGAAGAGCAACAACAGAGTGCCATGGAATTCAGAAACTCACTGAGCACTCTAACCCACACGCTGACAGAGCTCAGTGAGAGTGGAAGACGGGAAATGACTGGTGCCATGGACAGGCAGTTTGACTACCAACGAAACCAACTCACTGCCACTCTCCAATGGCGCCTGCAACATCACCACACTGAGGTCCTCAGGACGTTAATTCTGTTTTTCTCCCATGGTTAACACTGTAGACCACTTGCAGAGAGAACTCTCTAATTGTGTTAAAATGTTGGATGACGTGTCTGTGGACATGGCCTCCATTAGGCACAACTCCTTACACAGAGTTTCCCTGGTGTCCACTTCAGTTCAGACCACTGAGGGCCAAGCTGGCACCTCTGAACAGCCAAGACCAGGCCATGCTGCAGCCACCCCTTGCAGGATGCAATCCACCATGCATCCTGGTGTTCATTTTCATTGTCCGATAACGCCCTCCCCTCTACTTCCTCAATCCCTCCTAGCTCGTTTGTTCATGGTGATTTGAGTAGACGTCATGTGGGGCGATGCCCATTAAATTGCAATTTCCCACCTTTGGGAAAAAGATGACAGTCCTGATCCGCTAATGTATCTAGAAAGATGTCGTGACTTTCTTGCCCTCAATCCCCTGGCTGACGAAGAACTCCTTGCCACATTGAGGAATGTGTTGCATGGGACAGCTCGAGACTGGTGGGATGTGGCACGTCTCACCACTACCTCCTGGGCTGACTTTGAGGCCAAGTTTTCCTCTGCATTTCTATCTGAGGACTACACAGATGAATTGGCAGACAGAGTCAGAAATCGAGTACAAGGAGAGAAAGAGAGTATCCGTGACTTTGCATACGGTTACCACTCCCTGTGCAGAAGGTGGAAACCTGGCATTGAGGAGGAAGAGGTCATTAAATTGATCTTGAAGAACATCAACCCACTACTAGCCAGTCAACTCCGAGAACGAGTCACCACTGTCGATGGACTGGTTCGCTTGGGACAGCAGTTTGAGAAGGACAGAGAATGCCAACAGCAATATGACCAGAGAAAGAAACAGACACCCAAACAGTTACCCAAGACAGACCCTCAACAACAGCCAGAGTCTCCAGCCAAGACCCCTCTCATGTTTTGTTGGAGATGTAGCCAAAAGGGACATTCTTCAGCTACATGTCCAAGACCGTATCAAGTAAACCCTTCCAGAAACCACAAATCACAACAGGCCAACACACCTAACTCTCTTCGCAGCAATGACCATCCTTCTCTGGGTGCTTTAACCAGAGCTGAAACCCCAAGAGTCACTGCCTACGCCCCCATCGACATCCCCTTCCTTTCAGTTAATACCGCACCAACTGGTGTTACCCCTGTCCATAGGCCCATGGACAGGAAGAGCCATCTTGGATACCGGGTCATCCTACACACTGCTCAATGAGAAACTGTGGAAGGAGGTTAACGGTCCACAATACAACTTGAAGCCGTGGACAGAAGGTCCACTCTATCTGGCTGATGGTGAGGCTAGACGACCCCTTGGATGGAGTGAGGTAGAGTTCCGCCTGTGTAACCGCTCCTATATGATTCCTTCTGTTATCCTACAAACCAGGAACCTTGCTTTTCCTGTCGTGTTGGGAATTGATTTCATGTACTTCAGTGGTGTCCAGATTGATATCGCACACAATTGCTACTGGTTTCCATACAATCCGAGCGAGAAGCATTTCTTCCAATCAGAAGCTATGAAGTTACATGATTGGGGTTCAAATGTGGCAGTCTTCTCTGCCATTGCTCCGGTACCACTAACCCTCGATAATCCTTCTGACGATCTCCTTTTACAGGCTGTGAGAAGAGCTCAGCTGGAACAGCCAGAGGAGTTAAGGCTGTTGGAACAGCTGCAGAATAATGCTGATGTATGTACTTCAAAGCTGGGACGCACCAGGCTCCTGAAGCACAAAATATTCCTTACACAGGAAATGCCGATCAAGCAAAAGCCATATCGTTTGTCCCCAGCGAAGCTAATCATCCAAAAGGGACTCATAAATGATATGTTAACCCAAGATATAATAGAACGTTCCTCCTCTCCCTGGGCTGCTCCTGTTGTCCTCATCCCAAAAAAGACTGGTGGTCTTAGATTTTGTGTGGACTATAGGAAGACCAACAATGTTTCCCAGACTGATGCCTATCCTCTTCCCACCATCCATGAGATCCTGGAGTCATTGTCTGGCGCTGTTGTGTTCACTACCCTTGACCTCAATAGTGGTTATTGGCAGGTTGAGATGGACCAGGAAAGCAAGGACAAGACTGCGTTTGTCTGTGCCGAGGGCTTGTTTTCCTTTAAGGTGATGCCCTTTGGATTAAAGAATGCCCCTGCCACTTTCCAAAGACTCATGGAGATTGCGTTAGGTGAGCTCAAAGGGAAGATCTGTTTCGTCTACCTGGACGATATAATTATCTACTCTCAGAACAGAAAGTCACTTTCAAGATCTTCAAGCAGTGTTGGACAAGCTAAGAGAAGCTGGTCTGACCTTAAATATGAAGAAGAGCAACTTCTGCCAAACCTCCCTGAAGTTCCTTGGCCATATTGTGTCTTTCGACGGCATTCATGTGGATCCTGAAAAGACAAAGGCTGTACAAGACTTCCCTGTGCCAACCACACTCAAGGCCCTTCAACGGTTCCTTGGTATGGCTGGATGGTACCATCGGTTTGTGTCGAACTTCTCCCAGGTGGCAGAACCTCTCAACGCGATGAAGCGAAAAGGAGCGAAATTCCAATGGGCGGCAGAGTGCCAGACTTCCTTTGAAACCCTGAAACGACATCTCGTCACACCTCCCATTTTAGGTCATCCCAACTTTGATTGCCCTTTTGTTGTTTACACTGATGCAATTGATGTTGGACTTGGTGCTGTCCTAGTCCAACAGACTGGACTTGGCACTGAAGAAGTGCTAGCGTTCGCCAGTCGGACATTGAATGGAGCAGAACGGAACTACTCCACAACAGAGCAAGAGTGCCTTGCAGTGGTCTGGGCTTTGGAAAAGTGGAGGTACTACTTGGAGGGAAGACACTTCACTGTGGTCACTGACCATTCCTCCCTTGTGTGGGTGTTCAAGACCAACAAACCAAGCACCAGACTCATAAGATGGGCTCTACGGTTGCAAGAGTTCACATTTGCAGTGGAATACAGGAAAGGACAATACAACACTGTTCCAGATGCCTTGTCCAGAGCTCCTACTTGTGATAACGGTGGCCCTGATCTTACATGTGCTACTGTCCTGTCAAGCAGTCGAGACTCGCCCAAAACAGACTTTCCCATCTCTGATGAGGCAATATGGAAAGCTCAACAGGATGATCCAGAAGTACAGGCTTTGTACCAGACTATCCTGGAAGATGGAGAAAAGATGGTCAATCCTACCACAAAGCTGACCATCATTGAAGATAAAGTCTACCGAGTCGTACAACTACCTCACAGAACACTCTACCAAATGTACATACCGGACACTCTACGCCTACAACTGCTTCAACATTTCCATGAAGACCCATTAGCTGGTCATTTGGGCAGGTTCAAAACCTACAAGCGGTTGCAAGCGTTACTCTACTGGCCACATCTGAGCATGGATGTGAAGTCACACATCCGAAATTGTCAGGTTTGTCAAATGTACAAACCAGAAGGTAGAAAGCCTGCTGGCAAGTTGCAGCAAACGGTGGTTACCCGACCTTGGGAAATGTTAGGAGTGGATTTGATGGGTCCATTTCCTAGAAGCTCCAATCAGAATGTGTACATACTTGTTTTTGTTGATTACTATTCAAAGTGGGTGGAACTCTTTTCCCTGCGTCAGGCCACAGCAAGGACCGTCTCTAACATCCTTACGAAAGAGATCCTGACTCGCTGGGGAGTGCCTGATTACATCCTGTCTGATCGAGGTTCCCAATTTGTCTCTGATCTCTTTGAGGAGACCTGCCAAAGATGGAACCTGAGGCAGAAGTTGACCTGACCTATCACCCACAGACCAATCTCACTGAGAGAGTAAATCGAACCTTGAAGACAATGATTGCTTCCTATGTAGGGACCCAGCACAAACACTGGGACAAGCACCTTCATGAGTTTCGATTTGCCCTGAATTCTGCTGTGCAAGAGTCCA
Source organism: Oncorhynchus gorbuscha (assembly GCF_021184085.1). Lineage (NCBI taxonomy): Eukaryota > Metazoa > Chordata > Actinopteri > Salmoniformes > Salmonidae > Oncorhynchus > Oncorhynchus gorbuscha. The sequence goes on from NC_060194.1 coordinate 28,299,978, forward strand.
CTGGAGTCACACCTGCAGAGCTGAACCTAAGTCGTCCTCTCCGAGGACCCTGGATATGGTGCTACAGCCCCAGCAGCTTACTCCAGACGCTGCTTGCTATGACCAGGTAGGCCATCTCCATGACTTGAGAGCTCTTGTCTCAAAGAACATGATCCAGGCTCGACTCAAGCAGAAGAGAAATTATGATAAGAACAGACGAGACATGCAGTTCCAGCTTCGTGATCGGGTGTTGCTTCGCTCTCATCCTTACTCGAAAGCTGAACAATTCTTCTCGGCCAAGCTCGCTCCTAAATGGCAAGGACCATATAGGATTGTGGAGCAGATGGGCCCTTTGAACTACCGAGTGGTGAAAGAGGACACAGGTGAAGATATGCGCATCGTCCATGTCTCACGCCTTAAGGCCTGTTACCCCTCGGCTGAGGAATTGGAGGCGATTGAGCGCCGCAAGGTCCTGGATATCTTTGAAGAGGATAGTGAGGATACTTTTCTCGGATTCCCAGACCCAGAAGTCTCGCACCTTAGGGCCTGTGACTTCTCAGCTGAGGAGCGTGAGCTCCAAAAAGTAATGAATCTTTTTGTAGAGGAAAGTGATGAGACCTTTCTCGGTTTCCCCGACCAAGATGTGCCTTCCAGGGCAATGGTCGGCTTTTTCCAGGGGAGGGGGGTGTGTGACGGCCCTGAATTTTTCTGAACCGTCTCAGTGCAGCTCCTTCCAATAGGGCGCTTTCCCTTTAATTCCCAATTAAATAGCCAGCATCAGCTGCACGAAAGGGGGGGTTGTGATGGAGACGTGCATGAGGATGTGTTCAACCCTCAGTTCCGAAGCTTCTCTATTCCGTTTGTTTTGTTGCCGTTAAACGTGTGTTTTGTAGCCTAAGAGAGTTTACCCAGGATCGGATCCACTCTTTGCGTCCCTGGACTACACCTCTCAGTTCTTCGTGGCCTTTCTCCGCTGGAGATCTATTGGCGGATTGGATTGTCTGACTGACCGACTGACTACCACCTTTTTGTATACGGTATTTCATTTGTTTGGATGTGATGTATACTGTGATTTGTGTAGTTAGTGGTAGTTGAGGACTTAATTAAGAGTTGATCCGCTTTAAGGTTCTGTGGTAAAGTAATTGTTATATTGATTGTATGTTTAATACTGGGTTTACGCTACACGGAACGAATGGACAAACATCGCGTGACAAAAGTCACTTGAGTTCACTGAACTCCTTTACCAGGCAGGACTCTTTTTAGGCCCGAGGTACAGGACATTTCTGGAGGAACCAGAACTCATTGTGATATTATTATATATGTGTGTAATCATTGTTGTTGCTAATACAACCCACGCAACAGAATATAATTGTTTTTGAAGTTCTTTTCAATGTTTTAAGGGTTTATGAAAAGTTTATTTCCATCCTGACTTTTACATACGTCCTTTGTATTGGTGTAGACTTGACGGACCAGATGGGACTCATTCCCACCCAAACTAAAAGGAGAAACTAATGTTTTCTCTGGTAGGCACAACCTACCTGGCACCCCTATAAATAATAACCTCAAGTCAAAACCGTTACAACATGACCATCTGATCATTTATCACTCCAGTGTTAATCTGCAAAATTGTAATTATTCGCCTACCTCCTCATGCCTTTTGCACACAATGTATATAGACTATTTTTTTCTTTTTTTTCTACTGTGTTATTGACTTGTTTATTGTTTACTCCATGTGTAACTCTGTGTTGTTGTCTGTTCACACTGCTATGCTTTATCTTGGCCAGGTCGCAGTTGTAAATGAGAACCTGTTCTCAACTAGCCTACCTGGTTAAATAAAGGTGAAATATACATTTTAAAAAATAAAGTGCACCTAGAGTGCCTTATTCCCCAAACAGGAACATCTTTACTACTGATCTTTACAGTCAAAAGGTCAAAATTATCATAGTAAACACACACTTTCATAAGGCCAACTTGACTACCAGGTGATTCAATAAGATGCTATTCTATGGCATGGCAGTGGAAATGGAGCATGTGTTGCTAAAGTCAATGGTGATTTCAATAACCACATTTCCATCCATAGTTTTTATGTGAGTGAAGTCATACTGTATTTTTTTTTAAACACAGCTGTGATAGGAACAGGAAGTTTCCATACAATTTTATAAATGGCAACAGATAATTCCTTTGTTTTACATCTTTTTATCTGTAAAATTAATTATGCGAGAAATGGACGTGGAAATGCCTTTACGCACAAATATTGATATAATAATCATCATATCGAAGTAAACTTGGGATTCATGCAATATGTTGTGTGGTTCAAACACTAGGACACTGGAAACCAAGCAGTTTATTAGGCTGGTCTGATTCTGGTGACATGATGATGCCGTTTGACAAATAAAAATCGTCTGGCTCTTATCCATAATAATCTCGTCATGTAGGCCTAGACCACCTGTTTCTGCGAGTTGTTGACTAGAGAGCAAGTGCTTAGACCAGAGCAGGCAAATGATCTATTTTAATGCAACAGAGTTGAAAATGTGAAGGAAACTGATTGAACTTTTTAACATATTTTCTTTATGCAGATTTTTGAAAATTCGCATGAAAATCTTTCGCCAATTGGATGGAAACCGAGATACTGTCTCCCTCTCTGAGCTTGTTGTTTCATACTGCCCCCCTCTGCCCTGGAAGGGAGGGAATAGGCCTCGGTGTCATCAACATACAAACGTCTCTATCAACCAGAAGACTGCAGACCCGGACCAACAATATCTATCACCTGGCTGAGTGACCTGATAGGAAATCACTGTCACTACTTGAGGTGACTTCAAGAACATCTTGGCGGGAACAGATCTTACATGAATCCAATGGCCATCTCCATAGCTTAATAATCCATTTCAGCCATAGTCTGAAATTGTCCCATCACAATAATCAAAATATAAACAATGTTGTGGTAATAATACTTGTATCACTAATATTTATGAAAGAGGAAAATAAAAACTTTTGAAGTGTGTTTAATAAATATTAATGTGCCACATCATTATTGGGCCTATGAAGCAATGCTTAATGTTTTATGAATGCTTGATGAAATAATAAACATTTGTTTTCTCTTCCAAATAAAAACTACGTGTGATTCAGGTGAGCTGTGGCAAATTGAAAGCAGCGTTACCTGGGGGTTCTTCCGTTAGAAAGCCAGTTGGCTACTGCACCCCGCTACACAACATCCTTTTGTAATGTGCACACTATTTACCCCTGGAATGCTCCAGGCTAATGTCTCAATAATGTTCACTCCTTTCTCAGGTCCTTCCCACAAAGGACTTAACTAATGATCCATGGACAAAATGAAGCATTTAAATTTATTCATTAATCATTCATCTCCAGCTCATTGAAAATGCTAAACTTCCACAAAATTAAGATTGAATATTGAAAAGTGATTGAGGGAGACAGCTTTCTAGAAGAGGGAGAGAGAAAATGAGAGAGGGATAAAAATGAAACAACAACAAGTGTGCTTGTCTCCTGAGAGGAAGTGTTTTGCTCGGACATTGGTCCGGGTGGTCGAGGTAGTGTACTAAGTGGTAGTTAAGGTCACGGTGGGTTTTAGTAGTCCTGATTAGATCTCCAAATCTGGAGAAGCTTAGAATTTCTGTCAACACTGCCTGTAATTATTCTCTTTTCCAATTAATGGTGACATAGATTAATTATCTGATGAGGCAAAGCCAATTGCAATCATTCACCCTGCTAAAATTAGATCAGTCCTGGCAGCAGCATGAAAGTCACCTGTTTCATTGTTATGGATCTGCTGCTGGTGAGAGAGAGAGGGGGGGGGGATAGTGAGTGAGTGAAGCGTGCTGGGGTAAGTAAGTTGTCTGGCACCAGGTGAATGTCCAATTACACTGTTATCTGAACTGTAGGCATCTTCTTCTTGTTCAACCCAATGGCATCCAGACCCGCTTGTTTGTTCCCTGCTGCTGTCTCCATCGTCGGAGCATCCTCACTGGTTGTTGAGTCATCTGCCAGAGAGTGCAGAAAGGCAGAAATGCGCCGGATTGCTTCTGACAACTCCTCCTGTTTGAATAAGAGAGCAAATAGAATCAATGAATACATTCTAATTAAGAAAACAGAGTGACGACAGTAGTCAGACGACGTTGAGTCGGGGAGATTAGAGAGGGAGAGCAGCAGCTTTGACGACAGACATACAGTAGACAAAGACAACTCTAGTGTTGATGTGATGCTTTCTCCGTTCTCTGTCTGTTTCACTACTTGCTGCTTGCTCGACGTATTGTCTAGAGATAGTGAGAGTAAGTTACGCCCAGGGTCTTGTTCTTTATTTTGTGGAAGGAGAGAGCGAGAACAAGTACAAGAGAGAGAGAGGCTCCTGGTTGAACCATGGTCCAGGTTCAGTGCGCCTGTGTTTTAAAAATCTCAGCATCCAGTTTTTCTATTAAACTGCCTTGCACTGTCAACCAACTTGGGAATCTGAACCGGCCTAGCCATGCAGAAATTCTCTGACTAACAATTATATCAGAAACAGGATCTTGGATTACTGTCCCTGGAGACTGGGGCTAGTGGGCGTCTGCTACTATCATTACTGGCCATTCAACAAGCACTCTGCACTGTGAGCCATTGTCAATTATGCCATCCCTGGTGTAAACTGGCAGAACACAAAAACTCAACTGCCAGTTCTGGCAGCGGTGTTACAGGATGACAGCGCCCCCACCACCACACACACCCACCATCCCACACCGCCCATTGCCTCCTCCTCTGAAGCTACTGCAAAGCAAGAAAATAAGTTACATTTGGCTTCATAATGCTAGTGTGGTGGAAGTGCAGACCTGACGCCTTGGTGGTGGAAGTGCAGACCTGACTTTTCTGATCTTCTGCCAAATAGGTGGATGGATTAGTATAGTACCCAGCAGGATTCAGTCCATGAAGACTCCATTTTGGTACATTTGTTTCATTATGTTTTGTTCTGTTGGTGCGAAGTGGGAACTGCTATGAGGCCATCACCATCAGTATGTAAAATATGCAGTGCATCACTGAGGGGCTTTGGTTTTAACATGAACGTTACTCGGAGGGGCTTTCTGTTAAAAGTTTGCACTGCTTTATTTGTAAGTGTGCACTACTTAGAGGGTCTTTGATTTTTAAGTGTGTACTACTCTGAGGGTCGTTGTGCTTAAAGTGTGCACTACTCTAAGGGGTCTTTCTAAGGGGTGTGCACTATTCTAAGGACCCTGAGTAAGGAAGCTTAGTAAGGAAGCTGTGCATAGTGCGTAGTAAAGCCTGCTTTAGTCTGCAGGAGCCGGGTTGGGGGTTTAATGTGAGTAGCTGCTCTGCTCTGAGGGACCCTGTGCTGGGCTGTGACGGGTGACGGTGCGCTGCGCTTCAATACACCAGCTCTTTTGTCCTTCACACTCTGCAGCTCCCTGATAGCTCCTCCCTCCTCCTCCTCCTTTTCCTCCTCCTCCATGCTCCACTCCTCCCTGCTCTGCTCTACCCTCTGCTCTGTGTTCAGCTGCCTAGGGCCTCCCCTCCTCTCTTCGGGGCTAGACCTGGGAGACATGACTGCTCCCTCCCTCCCTGACTGACTGGCTGTAATGTCTGGCTGGATAAGACCAATCAAAAAGCATGTCGGCAATACAAAGGGGGAAGGAATGGATGGATAGGGAAATAATGACTGAATGTGTTATTGCTCACTGTGTAGAGAAGACTAGACACAGAGGGTCTGAAATTATGTCAAAAAAATTATATCTGGTAAGAAGTCTGATCGAATCAAATCAGTAGAATTATAATTTGAATTGCAATGAAGACCTAGACAAAACTCGTATTGTCTAAGTGTGTGGGACTGTGACGTAGGTAATGGTAGTGCTAGCTTGGGAAAAGCCGATAGACGTGGCTGGCTGTCACACCTGGATAGAAAGCAGGGGCAAGGAAACAATGCTGAATGTAAACACCTCTGTATAAAAAATATAATGGGTGAGAGAATGTTGAATGGTTCATGGTTGGATGGCACCTGCCTGCTACACTATGATGTTTGGTGAGGGTGCTACAGGACAGGACATTCTTGATAAAGATTCATCACTCTCCTTCTGTCCGCTTTGACCTCCTCTCACATCTCACCACATATTAGCCACCCATTATCCAGTAATTGAAGATCTCCACTTCTCCATGCACCCCTGCAGATTTAGAATTACGTGCCTACTACTTTTTCAGCAAAACATGAGAAAGTTAGCTCGGGGTTATTCAACCTAGGAACACAGGAGGGTTTGTAGTTGTACCATAGATAGTTATCCAGTAGTAACAACACAATAAACATAAGGCAGCCACACAGCCAAACGTAATGTAGTGAATAAATATGCACCCTAACAGAGTGAATGTATAGTTCTCTGGAGAGGAGAAAGGGCTAGCTTTACATACCGGGTCGCAACATGTCATAGGCACTCGCACCGAAACATCGTCAATCACGTCACTGTGCCGGCGTTGTGATGACTGGATATATGGAGGAAGGGTGATGGTGGCGTGTTTAATAACTGTAGTGTGATGACGCTACAGACGGCTGTGGTGACTGGTGAATGTTTTACTGTGGGTTAGTGGACTGGTTAGTTCCCTGCCAATGGAGGCATGACGCTCAGCTCAACATGTTTTAACTTTGGGATGCCACACATGCTCAGCATTACACGAAGTCATTATGCTGTCATAAAATATTACACTCCCATTAAATTAATAAAAATCTACTCATCCCATGAATCTTCCCAACACTTGATGATTGTGATATACTGCAGGACTAGGCAGGCGGATGGGAGAATTGAAGAAAACCTCATTGAACTGGAATGGTTGTAATGTTGTATGTGTGTGGATTCATCCTGTGAAACATACATACCTGGACAGTTTTTATTTTCTGGTTGTTCTCGTTAGAGAGGGTCTGGAAGCGGGCCAGTTCAGCCTGGCTATAGAGGCTGCGTTGTCTGAAGTATTTCACCACAGCTTTGTGCATCCTCTTCTGCAACAAAGAAATCTAGGAGGGGGCAGACAGGGAGAAAGAAGGAAGGGAAGAGAGAAGAGAGAAAAAGGAATTGGTAAGGCAGGAGAGGAAATTAATGGCAGTGTTCAAGAAGAATGATGGAGGGGAATAGAGAAAGCAGTCAATAGCCCATTCTGCAGTACACAGGCCTGACAGGAATTTCACAGTCTCTTGGTTTCTCTGCCCACTCGTGTGCAGTCATCAGAATCCAGTCACATCTGGCTGCCAGGATGGGGGGTTAATTTTCTCTAAATGCTTCAGCAGTTTTGTTCTAGCTGAGGCAAACTCTGTGACTGCAAAGCTGATGAGTAAAATATTTCTACTTCACCCAGTTTAACTTTATATCAATCCCCTCAAGACATATTTTACACATACACACAGAGTCATGAACCCCCCACCGAAACTAGAAATTATTCCTAGTCTATTGGAAAGACATGATGCTCGCTTGCTTTATTATTTGAACACAGTTTCAAGCAAAGGGGTTTCTTTCAATTCTGATAGATGCCATTGCTTTTTCTCCCTCCATCTCTGCTTTCTTCCTGCAAAGCTTATCATTGCTTGGCAATGTGTTCCCCAGTGCATAGAGAAACTAAAGCGAATTAGCTCAGCCATCTACTGCTGAAGGACAGACAATAACAGGAATTCTCTTCATAGCGTAAAAACCTGTGCTGAGAGCTCCATCCACATAAACAAAACCATGCTTACATGCAGTGATGAGGCCACTTAAATGAACCATAAGGTAACTGGTGCTACTGGAGGAGAAATAACACATCACAATTGAAAACCACTTTTAGGTTAGTGCTATTCGAGTAGATGGGGGTAGGTATGGTAGGTAACCATTATACAAAAAAAGGTATTTTGATATTGCCTCAAATTTGAGGAAAGTGTTGGGTTGGAGCATTGAAGCATTCAGCTATGTGCAGGTGATTAAAAAAATGTACCAATTGTAACATTGTGACTTATTGTATAATGTCAACTAATAACAAATGCAATACATTCAGAATGTATCTTTGTGTACAATGTCTTATTACTATGGCGCTAACTACGTTTGTATTATAACAGGCCAAAGCCTATAAACCTTAGCTTGATGAGTCAGGCCAGTAGAGCGCCTTAGCAGGAGCTTCCATTGGCTCCCTCTGCTGAATATCAAACATTTTACAGGCTCTTCAAACAACTGAGAGCTTCTTCCATGTTTGGAGTGAACCAAGTCATTCCAGTACACAGTATTGCTATGGGCTGTCAAAACATGAGTGCTATGATATGATCCCACCAGTGTGCTGGGTCCTTTGAAGCTAGTCTTTCTTCTCTGGGACAGAAGCAGGTTCGTTAGCCACTATGAATAAAACCCTGTAACATTGGGTATTGAGAATAACAACTGATAGAAATGAGATTGTCAGAGGGATATGCAAATCAGAAACCAAAAAACTCAAATGAATTACATTAAATCTGTTTCTATTTATAATGAGAAAATGAGAGATGTTGGTAGGTGGTTATGTACTAAATGTCTATGTCTAGAGCTGAAACAAACAGAAATGGTTAAGGAAGGCTAGATACAGAGTAAAAGAAAATCAGGCTTTGATCACGAGCGTGGAGAATCCTGCCCGCAGGATTTTATTTCTGCATTTTTTTACTTGATAACATTCATTCAGTCAGATGAGGAATTGCTCAAGTAAAGGTATTAGTCATTTTGGAGAAACAAATAATGTCTATTGCTTATTGCCCGAAGCAGTGCATGTTTTATTTCCTGTTTAGGCTATAGAATATGGTCTTCATCTGCAATTTATTTTAAGATCAAAGTTAAATTGCGTCCCAGACCATAAAAACCGAAACGGTTGAAATGTTGTTTTCTGTAGCTTCTCTCACAACTATTCAACACCTTTAGGAGTATACGTTGTTCTGTAGTTTTCATTCAACACCTTTGAGGGTATACGTTGTTCTGTAGTTTTCATTCAACACCTTTAGGAGTATACGTTGTTCTGTAGTTTTCATTTAAGACCTTTAGGAGTATACGTTGTTCTGTAGTTTTCATTCAACACCTTTAGGAGTATACGTTGTTCTGTAGTTTTCATTCAACACCTTTAGGAGTATACGTTGTTCTGTAGTTTTCATTCAACACCTTTGAGGGTATACGTTGTTCTGTAGTTTTCATTTAAGACCTTTAGGAGTATACGTTGTTCTGTAGTTTTCATTCAACACCTTTAGGAGTATACGTTGTTCTGTAGTTTTCATTCAACACCTTTAGGAGTATACGTTGTTCTGTAGTTTTCATTCAACACCTTTAGGAGTATACGTTGTTCTGTAGTTTTCATTCAACACCTTTAGGAGTATACGTTGTTCTGTAGTTTTCATTCAACACCTTTGAGGGTATACGTTGTTCTGTAGTTTTCATTTAAGACCTTTAGGAGTATACGTTGTTCTGTAGTTTTCATTCAACACCTTTAGGAGTATACGTTGTTCTGTAGTTTTCATTCAACACCTTTAGGAGTATACGTTGTTCTGTAGTTTTCATTCAACACCTTTAGGAGTATACGTTGTTCTGTAGTTTTCATTCAACACCTTTGAGGGTATACGTTGTTCTGTAGTTTTCATTCAACACCTTTAGGAGTATACGTTGTTCTGTAGTTTTCATTTAAGACCTTTAGGAGTATACGTTGTTCTGTAGTTTTCATTCAACACCTTTAGGAGTATACGTTGTTCTGTAGTTTTCATTCAACACCTTTAGGAGTATACGTTGTTCTGTAGTTTTCATTTAAGACCTTTGGGAGTATACGTTGTTCTGTAGTTTTCATTTAAGACCTTTGGGAGTATTAGCATTGAGAGTGTATTCTCTTTTTCTATTATTGACAATGTGCCTGCTATGTGTCTCCCTCCCATTGGCAAACCTAGCCCATTGGCCAACCTAGCCCATTGGCCAACCTAGCCCATTGGACAACCTAGCCCATTAGACACCTAGCCCATTGGAGACCTAGCCCATTGGCCAACCTAGCCCATTGGACAACCTAGCCCATTAGACACCTAGCCCATTGGAGACCTAGCCCATTGGCCAACCTAGCCCATTGGACAACCTAGCCCATTGGACACCTAGCCCATTGGCCAACCTAGCCCATTGGCCAACCTAGCCCATTGGAGACCTAGCCCATTGGCCAACCTAGCCCATTGGACAACCTAGCCCATTGGCCAATCTAGCCCATTGGCCAACCTAGCCCATTGGACACCTAGCCCATTGGACACATAGCCCATTGGACACCTAACCCATTGGCCAACCTAGTGAACAGAAGCAAACATAATGAAACATGTCACCTTGGAACACCTGTATAGTGAGCTTAGTCTTTATGCGTTTGCATGAATTACATCCACCTATCCTCTCTCTAATCTCCCCCTGGGCAGAAATACTACTATATCACATCCATCATCCTCCTACACTAAGGTTATCTCATCAAGATCAGATTACTGCAGTCATCTCATTGGTTACCCAACTAAAACAATCTGAAAATTACTGACCATGCTAAGAAACATTCCAATCAAACGGCAAACTGGATATAATATAATTTAACATAATATCATATCATATAATGATTTAAATGTATGATTCAATGATAGTGATTATGATTCAATATGTAAAGCTCTATAATTTTATAACATTAGGAAGTAGACACGTTCAGTAGAGAGCCTACCTGTTTGTGATCATAAAAAGATGCCTCTGCTCGATTCCTCTTGTCAAACACCCCAACAGCCCCCTGCTTGACGATCATCAGGACTTTCTGAAGGGCTCTGTACTCGTGGGCCAACTCAACGTTCTCTCTTAGGGCTACCTTTAGGTCGGACTACAACACATACACATACAAACGCACGTTCAGTTACAAGGTTTCACATATATTGACAACAAGGTGTCATGACAATTTTAAGCACTTGACCGGACTTATGAGTGTGGTCCACAGTCAGAAAATATTGAGGAGACATGGCAGGTTGCAGCACAGTATGACTGAGGAGGTCCATCATGGTGGTTGGTTCCATCAACCCCTAGTGGAGGAGAGCTGCTACAGTCCTACCAAGGAACAATACATGCTGAAGCAGCAGTTATACTGCACTGTATACAGTACATGTTGAATGTCAGCTACTGTAGGAGCGATCAAAGACATGGATCACTGTCCTAGACAAGGCTATAGAAAGGAGAGATAAACACTCTCATGAACCAATAGGCCTGGGAGTGAATCCATCGATGTACAGTATGTATTTAGGGCATACTGTATACTCATAATTATGACAGGCTTAAAATGAATTTACAATAACATTTTGTCATAGGTTATTTAGTAGGGGGAACAAGTACACGTGTGTGAGACTATATGTGTGTGCATACTACTGGATGTGTGAGTCTTACAATCTAGGGCACACAGGGACAAGTACAGACAATCACTGACTGGACACTATTCTGGAAATCAAATAAATAACAATGACTGAGTAACTGTCTCTCTCTCTGCCTGCCCTCTTCTCAAGTCTCAGCCCCATTCATTCCCAGAGTATTTGATCATTGTGCTGCTGTATCCTGGTGGTCTCGACTGTACTGTGCTGTACCTGCAGAGCGAAGGAACATAATGAAGTGTGTCTCTGCAGTAAAACACAACAGCAGCAGCACTAAGGTGATGAGTTTAACCCAGCAGAAAGAGGGGAGGGGGGGCTGTAAACATGACAAATGCTTTCTATTGATTCCAGTTTTAATTACAGCAGGCAAGGCATGCAGCACTTCTGACTAAGCCCATCTGATGGCTGCTGTTATCTGAAGTGTAAATGGAACGAATTACACTTCATTGCCCATAAGAAGTCTGTAGTCTGGTTGCGTTGTTTACTTTATCCACGGTGACAACTACACAGAACGCCAGCTAGCTGCTTGATTACATTAATGAAGGAAAACACTATGTTGATGGTGGAAACGCTTTGGAAACGTTTGGGTTTGGAGATCATGACAGACATTCACAGTGCCTTCCGAAAGTATTCATAGCCCTTGACTTATTCCACATTTTGTCGTGTTGCAGCCTGAATTCAAAATGGATGAAATAAATAAAAACATTCTCATCCATCTGCACACAATACCCCATAATGACAAAGTGAAAACGTATTTTTAGAATTTTAGCTAATTTATTGACAAATAAATACAGAAATATCTAATTTAGAGTATTCACACCAGAGTCCATATATGTTAGGAATACTTTTGGCACTGATTATAGCTGTGAGCCTTTCTGGATAAGTCTTTAAGAGCTTTGCACACCGGGATTGTACAATATTTGCTCATTATTATTTTCAAAATTCTAAAAGTTCTGTCAAATTGGTTGTTGATCATTGCTAGAGTCTTAGCATAATATAACGACACAAGGCAAGAGGCAGATGCAGACACAAGAGGCAGATGGTTTGAGTTCTGATATTTATTATAGTCCAAGGGGTAGGCAAAAGGGAGGTCGGGGACAGGCAAGAGTTCATAACCAGGTCAGAGTCCAAAACGGTACAGGGCGGCAGGCAGGCTCGAGGTCAGGGGCAGGCAGAATGGTCAGGCAGGCAGACTCAGAGTCAGGACAGGCAAAGGTCAGAACCAGGTCAGAGTCCAAAACGGTACAGGGCGGCAGGCAGGCTCGAGGTCAGGGGCAGGCAGAATGGTCAGGCAAGCAGACTCAGAGTTAGGACAGGCAAAGGTCAGAACCAGGAGGATGAGAAAAACAGAGACGGGTAAAAGAAAAACAGGAGCTAGTAGAAAAACACTGGTTGACTTGGCAAACAAGACGAACTGGCACAGACAGACAGAAAACACAGGTATAAATACACAGGGGATAATGTGGAAGATGGGCGACACCTGGAGGGGGGGGTGGGGGTGGAGACAAGCACAAGGTCAGGTGAAACAGACCAGGTTGTGACAATAGATGTCAAAGCAGATTTATGTCAAAACTATAACTCAGCTATAAAATTGCAAAATTACAGATAGATTGTGGATTCTATCAATGTAATTGTCTGCATAATTTCCAATCCCCCATATATACTGTATATATTTCTTTTATTTACTGTCTTCTTGGCAAGCAACTCCAGTGTAGATTTGGCCTTGTGTTGTAAGTTAATGTCCTGCTGTGTCTGTTGGAAAGCAGACAAACCAGGGTTTCTTCTTGGATTTTGCCTGTGCTTAGCTCCATTCTGTATTTGTTTTTATCCTGAAAAACTCCCCAGTCCTTGATTACAAGCATACCGATGACATGATGCAGCCACCACTATGCTTGAAAACATGGAGAGTGGTACTCCGTAATGTGTTGTATTGAATTTGCTCCAAACACAACACTTTGACACAAAATCTAAATGAAATCTATTTTAAATTCAGGCTGTCACACAACAAAATGTGGGGAAAATGAATACTTTCTGAAGGCACTGTACCTGTTGAATAACTGGACTTCAGCTGATTTTGATTAATTTAATTTCAATTGACTCAGTGTATGGGGCGACTTCATGAGTTGAATAGAACTGTTTGTGGATACACAACAGTGTTTTGGTGAAAATTAGGTTAAGATTAGGGTTAAGGGTTTTGTTAAGGTTAGTGTTAAGGTAAGGGTTGGTTATAGATTTTGGCTAGTTGGGCTGTCAATGGGATGCAGGTCAAAAAGTCCCCTTAGTGTCTCCCCACACACAAACACAAGCCTCCTCTGAGCTGTTAGCAATACTAATGTGCTCGACCTGACAGTTAACATCCCAACAGTCAACATCCATGGTGACCTCTGGGGCCTTCCAATGATATTATGAGGTCAGCATCTTTCTCCTGTGTAATTTGATATCTCAATGTGTCCAGTCATTACTGTGTTTATTTGTTCTCTGAGTCACGCACGGCAGTTTCCAAATGCTTAGTGTGCTTATTACGTTATGCTAATGTGGACATTATGTGTGTGCTGTATATTCAAATCAAATCGAAGTGTATTGGTCTCGTATACATATTTGCAGATGTTATTGCAGGTGCGATTTGCAGCTTGTGTTTCTAGCTCCAACAGTGCAGTAATAATACCTAGCAATACAAAACGATTACGCACATAATCCAAAAAGTAAAAAGAAAGAAGTTAATACATTTCAGAACGCGTATAGAAAGTATGGACAGTATATGAATAGAAACTGTGTACAGCAGTAGTTATATAGGACCTAATGAACATAATGATCAAATTAACCAATTTCCTTCTAACTTAACAGTCCTCTTGATCTTTTTATTTGGTGAGAGGGGCGATAGGCCTATTGTTGTTTCCATTACATTTTTTCAAGTGAAAAAGGCTAAAGCTATTTTTGCATGATTGCTTTTTATCAGGCTAATGGGACTTGTGTCTATGAGGAAGACTTCCTAATTCTTAAATTGTCTCACGCCAACAACTTCTTTAAAGTTGCTGCACTCGCGGATGCATGGCGGCCTAGCTCCATTGCCTTTTCTTGTTTTGAACTAATGCATTCTTGATCACCGTTTAATGAAACTCTATACCACATGGCGATTTCACATTAGATAAGCCATGTGAGACTCCCATCAGCCACGAGGCGGTGGCTGGGCTGATAATCCTGCATGCTGCAGATGAAAACCTTACAATAAATTGGGCTCTCCCATTAAAGAGGCAATCTGCAGTTGCTACATCCATTTTTGGACTCATAAATTAATGATATATACCTATAAGTTTCTTGAAGAATATAACTGATAAATGGCCCATGAGCTTAATTCAACTGTCTTACCCCATTAGAACCCAAAATATAAGCTTGTTTAACTGCAATGTTTGTAAACAAAGTAAATGTAAACAAACTCTATAGCCTCTAAACATGGTTAAAACTATAATGTTGATCTCATTGATGATCACTCCTTGCATCCATAGCTCTGTCTATGAATTTGAGAGTGGTAACATTTCTCCAGTCCCATTCCTCACCTTTTTACCGAAACAGGAGCGGGGACACCCTTGGTTATTCTTTCAACTGCTGATTGCCACTTTAAAACAAGGCTTAAATATAAAACAATGTACACCACAGAGATTTTTTTTACACTCATTTTGAGGTGAATACAAAAAACATTACATTGGTAAAAATGTGTTTTGTCAATGGTGTGAGGTTGGGAAGAATAGGCTTGTGTTTAAATTAATGATGAGGTAACTGAATACAGCAAATGTCCAACCAAGAAAGATTCACCAATACAGGAGAGGCCTTCCCACTGGGCACAAACTGGGTGAATCAACGTTGTTTTCAAGTCATTTCAATGAAATTCCATTGAACCAACGTGGGATACATGAATTGAAGTCTGTGTTCAGTTGGTTATCAGTTTGGAAAAATACTTTCCAACAGTTAGTTGTCACTTCTTTAAAAAACACAACACGATTGACCTTGGCTTGTAATTCTAATTGCTTAGGATGCTGTTGTGGTCTTCTCACAACGGATTGTAGCGAGTAATTCTAGTGACACTAATCCACAAATAACTACACAATAAGCTGAGGACCCTTTCAGACTTTCTCTTGTGTTTGTTACCAATATACCACTTTGAAGACAATTGCCAATGGGCATTTGTTTGAAAACTAACAAATATTTTTAGCCTACCTGCTTTTAGCCTACCTAAATGTTACTGTACATTGTCTCAATTCCAGTAAGATTAGCTGTATGAGGAATACCAGTAACACTAACATCCAATACAATGAGTACAACATAAACCAAACCACCTTGTATTAACCAAATGACCCAGTGTTTTACCTTGGTTTCCTCCATTTTTTGCTGTCTGGTTGTGAATAGAGTAGTGTGAGTTTGCACTGCTTGCTCAATCCGTTGTTGACAGTTGTTGATATCACGTTCTAAGGTGTTCATGATCAACGTAGCTGTTTGGTTTTTGAACTCTACGGCATCAAGGACGGACCTGATAAATACAGGTGAACGGCAATCAATTGATTTGGAATAATACCAAGCTGATTCCTGTGCTAATATCAATGATGGAAAAGCCAAGGCTTCAATGTTAATGGTGACGCTTCACGCTCTGAGAACAGCATGAATCAAACTAATACATTCAAGCTTTCCAGGGTCTCTGGTGCAGCAGGCTTACAATGATAATACATTCTAAATACTCTAGATAGGGTAGAAGGCCTATTATATTATATTGGCAGAACAGAGGGTGGTTGTGAGGAGAGGAGAGATTCTTACTGTAGCTCTTCAATGACATCTGGCATTGTGGCTGCTGTTTCCTCCATCCTGTCAGACTCTGTTCTGTACTCTTTGGACTTAGCAGTGAGGACTGTGATTCTGCTCAAGGTGTGGTCAAACCTCTTGGTAACATCTTGGTGTAATTCCTGTCAACAATAACCAAGATTGAAATGAATGAACCTCGCGCCACAATGAAACTTGGCAGCATGATTTCAACATCAATAACTTTTATTAAGTCCCACCACCCACCTTGTGATTTCAAATACATTACACTATCACTTGTAAATCATGTGTGTGTATTGGGTGTAATACATTATATCATGAAATGTGTTGTGCTAATATCAATTACATTTCTCACAATTTTTTTACAAATATGGTGACTGTGTGTAAATCCTTGCTTTATCTTACCTTGACTGTATTTAGATGGTCAAGTTTCAGGTTCCTTTCCTTTTCCAGACAATTTGTAGTTTTTTTGTGTTCTGTGAGAATATCACAGAGTTTCTCCCTTAAACGTTCAATTTTCTGAAACAGAGAAATTAATAATCAATTGAATTTAAAACACTCAACATATCTCACTAAAATGTTTGAAATACAGTAAACTGAACATAAAATGTTAGATTACCTCAGATTTATCATTGTAAACCTTTCTCAGTTTTTCCATTTCAATTTCCAGTTGTTTTGTAGCTGATGACACCTTTTCAAATTCCTTATGAAGTTCCCATCTGGCGTTTTCTGTGTTGGTTTGCTCCTGGTGTAATTCTGCTTTAAATGTTGTTAATGTATCCTAAAATACAGTTTAAAAATGTAACAAAACTGTTGTACACAAGGAATCATATCACCTTCCAAGATCAGTTTTATGAGATTACTGGTTTTAGAACACAGCTGGTTGCAAAAAGATGCTTGGCAGAACCAACCGTGAAAGTCAAAACTCCACAGAAGACAGACAGAAGAGATTTACCTTTAGAATGGCCATGGTTTTCATCTCGCTCATCATGTCTTTCTTCAGATTCTCAATCACTTTCTGAGGAGATATGTATATGTGTTGCATCAGTAACACTAGTAAAGAAGCCCACTTCATCATGGTACATGAATCTACTAGTGCATATCTGAATGTCTATCTGCAAGGGCTCTTTTCACAAACCCACCTTGATAGAGACTCCAAGCATGGATGAATCTCTAAAAGCATGTGCTTCTCTCACCGACAACTAATGCAGATTATGTGATTGACAATATCTAACGGAATTTGAATTTAAACATCAAACACATCAAACACTTGTGTCAATGAGGATATGCAACCTCATGTAGGATTCATTTATAAATCAGTGTCTCTCTAACTTACCCTCTTAAATTCTGATAAAATGGATCTCTATGTGTTATGAGCATGGTACTACAGGTAAGAGTGCATGGATCTCTACAGATGTAAGATCTTCATTTGAGCTAGTTTGCTACAGCAGGAAATTAATCCTGCAGCGACAAGAAATGTAAATGATTCTGTGGATTATAATTCATGGACATTTTTGTAGTGGTTGATACATTTTTCATAAGGGAAAATCAAGTCTGAAATCTCAGTGGAAATTACAAACCTCACAATCCTTTTTAAACCTCAAATACACCACACGTTTTAAATGTCCTGCATTGCAAATTAAGATCTTACATCTGTGGCCTTGATCATACTACAGGTAAAAGTGTATGGATGTCGAGTTAAGTGCATGTCTCTTTCCACACGGACCCTCATCCTCTGCTCCTCCATGAAGGTCTGCTGCTCCAGCTCCTCCAGGTTGACCTTGGTGTTAGCATGCATTGCTGCCACCTGGGACAACTCCTCTTTGGCCTCTTCTCTCTGTTCCTCATTCACACTGATCTTCTGTAGCATGCGCTTCCTCTCCTTCTGAAGCTGCTTCACCGCCTGCTCACTGATGGATGGACACACACACACACACACGTAAGTATGCACACACACACAGCTATGTAAGTATGCATACATACACACACATACGTAAGTATGCACACACACACAAATTACATACAGTACCTCTCATATATTGTGTTACTGTAGTCCTCAGTCTCTAGTTCATACTCTTTGTTTTCCTCATGGAGAGCCAAGATGTCCTGATGCTTCTTGCAGAACACCTCCTCGGAGTGAGAGACCGCCGCTTCACCTGCAAGTCTCTGGAATATGCAACGTTAGGAAGCAATAAATATGCAATAAGTCGTATGGAATAAATAAAGTATCGTGAGAAATATTCAACGTCAACAATAACTATCATCACTTACGGTTGCATGGACTTCTTTCTGCAGCTCTGAAATCTCTTCCTTTAATTGTGCAATTTTTCTACCTTCAACCTCAATAAATATGTTCAACTCCACAACCTGTGACCAAAAAATAACTATACATTGTATTCTCAATGTGTAAGGAACATTGGTGCATGTTTCAGCATATTCCTTAAGTAAAATTCCTCATTAATTTGTTCATTCATTAATTATGATAAATACAGTTGTTCACAGTGGTGAAAATCATTTAAGTTAAAGACTGGCTCACATGTGCTGACGTAACATACAGTACACAGTTAGCACAGTACAGTACTCACCAGATCATTGACTGCAGTCTCCTGCACCTCTAGCACAGGGATATGTTGTGACATGTCTCCCCACTCCTCCTCCTTCAAAGCTACCCTCTCTTCTGTCTCCTTCAATGTAATGCAGTAGCCATCCCAATAATCTATCAGCTGCTGGAACTCAGTTCTGGACAAAATAATACAATCATCTTTTGAAGTGAAATTATTCATAAACTTTGCATGTATGTCTAATTGCGCAAACTGCAAGCATGGCGCAACAGTTGTAAGTACTTTATAACAACACTGTCAGGTTAAGTTACCGCGTGATTACAGAGATATTTGAGATTTAACAGGACAGATTACTTGGACAATTATTCCTTGGTTCCTTCTGGTTCCTTTTAACCTAAAAAAAACTTTGGGTAGCTATCAGATACTGTATGTGAGGACAGACGCTGGGAGATGAGAAGAAGGTACAGGGAGTGAACATTTAATAAATAACAAACATGAAACAAAACACGGACAGCGTCTGGATAGGTGAAACAAAACACGGACAGCGTCTGGATAGGTGAAACAAAACGACGTTAATGCTGACACAGGGATCAAACTGAGGAACAGATACAGTTAAAGTTACAAGTTTACATACAATTATGTTGGAGTCATTAAAACTTGTTTTTCAACCACTCCACAAATTAATTGTTAACAAACTATAGCTTTGGCAAGTCGGTCAGGACATCTACTTTGTGCACGACACAAGTAATTTTTCGAACAATTGTTTACAGACAGATTATTTCACTTATCACAATTCCAGTGGGTCAGAAGTTTACATACACTAAGTTGACTGTGCCTTTAATTAGGGCTAGGCCCCCTTTTTTCTCAATTTCTGCCTGAATGACGTGCCCAAAGTAAACTGCCTGTTGCTCAGGCCCTGAAGCAAGGATATGCATATAATTGGTACCATTGGAAAGAAAACACTTTGAAGTTTGTAGAAATGTTAAAATAATGTAGGAGCATAACACAATAGATATGGTAGGAGAAAATCCAAAGTAAAACTAACAATAATGTTTTTGAGAGACCATCCTCTTACAATAACAAGAATAAGGTCATACTGACAATTAACACCCTGGATGCAATTCCTATGGCTTGTGCAGGGTGTCAGCAGTCTATGTTCAAGGTTTCAGGCTTGTAACTTCAAAAACGAATAAGAAATATTTGTTTTAGGACAAGGACATAGTCTTGGAAATGTGTGTTTGGGCGCACCATGAAGACCTGCTAAAATTGGTTTCCTATTGAACATACTTCTTTCCGTATAAATATTATAGTTTGATTACATTTGAGGGTATATGAGGAGAAAATAGAAACCTATTTTGACTTGTTGAAACAAAGTTTAGGGGTAGATTTTCGGATTCCTTTCTCTGCATGTTGAACGAGTGGACTACTCAAATCGATGGCGCCAACTAAACTGCCTTTTTGTGATATAAAGAAGGATTTCATCTAACAAAACAACACTACATGTTATAGCTAGGACCCTTTGGGTGACAAATCAGAGGAAGATTTTCAAAAAGTAAGTGAATATTTAATCGCTATTTGTGAATTTATGAAACCTGTGCCGGTGGAAAAATATTTTGAAATGGGGCGCCGTCCACAAACAATCGCATGGCATGTTTTCGATGTAATAGCTACTGTAAATCGGACAGTACAGTTAGATTAACAAGAAATTAAGCTTTCAACCGATATAAGACACTTATATTTACCTAAATGTTTAATATCCATCATTTTTAGGATTATTTATTTGAAGTGCGCGCCCTCTAGTTTCACCGGAAGTAAAAGGGCCTATAAACAGCTTGGAAAATTCCAGAAAATGGTGTCATGGCTTTAGAAGCTGCTGATAGGCTAATTGACATAATTTGAGTCAATTGGAGATGTAGCTGTAGATGTATTTCAAGGCCTACCTTCAAACTCAGTGCCTCTTTGCTTGACATTATGGGAAACTCAAAAGAAATCAGCCAAGACCTCAGTAAAACAAATTGTAGACCTCCACAAGTCTGGTTCATCCTTGGGAGCAATTTCCAAACGCCTGAAGGTACCACGTTCATCTGTACAAATAATAGTACCCAAGTATAACATAAACACCATGGAACCACACAGCCGTCATACCACTCAGGAAGGAGACACATTCTGTCTCCTAGAGATGAACGTACTTTGGTGCGAAAATCAATCCCAGAACAACAGCAAAGGACCTTGTGAAGATGATGGAGAAAACAGGTACAAAAGTATCTATATCCACAGTAAAATGTGTCCTATATCGACATAACCTGAAAGGCCGCTCAGCAAGGAAGAAGCCACTGCCCCAAAACCGCCATAAAAACAGACTACGGTTTGCAACTGCACATGGGGACAAAGATTGTACTTTTTAGAGAAATGTCCTCTGGTCTGGCCATAATAACCATCGTTATGTTTGGAGGAAAAAGGGGGAGGCCTGCAAGCCGATGAACACCATCCCAACCGTGAAGCACGGGGTTGGCAGCAGCATGTTGTGGGGGTGTTTTGCTGCAGGAGGGACTGGTGCACTTCACAAAATAGATGGCATCATGAGGTAGGAAAATTATGTGGATGTATTGAAGCAACATCTCAAGACATCAGTCAGGAAGTTAAAGCTTGGTCGCAAATGGATCTTCCAAATGGACAATGACCCCAAGGATACTTCCAAAGTTGTGTCAAAATGGCTTAAGGAGAACTAAGTCAAGGTATTGGAGTGGTTATCACAAAGCCCTGACTTCAATCCTATAGAAAATATGTGGACAGAACTGAAAAAGTGTGTGCGAGCAAGGAGGTCTATAAACCTGACTCAGTTACACCAGCTCTGTCAGGAGGAATGGGCCAAAATTCACCCAACTTATTGTGGGAAACTTGTGGAAGGCTTCCCAAAACGTTTGACCCAAGTTAAACAATTTAATGGCAATGCTACCAAATACTAATTGAGTGTATGTAAACTTGGGGATCTGATGGAAAAAATAAATGCTGAAATAAATCATTCTCTCTGCTATTATTCTGACATTTCACATTCTTAAAATAAAGTGGTGATCATAACTGACCTAAGACAGGGAATTTTTACTAGGATTAAATGTCAGGAATTGTAAAAAAACTGAGTTTAAATGTATTTGGCTAAGGTGTATGTAAACTTCCGACTTCGCCTGTAGATATAGAGGAAGCAATCAACAAAGTAAGGAGTCCAGGTGAGTCCAATGAAGCGCTGATGTGCGTAATGATGGTGATAGGTGTGCATAATGATGGGCAGCCTGGCACCCTTGAGTGCCAGAGAGAGGGAGTGAGCGCAGGCGTGACACTGTAATACTATTTAATATGCTGTATACTGTACTCACAGTCTGTCATTTAGCAGATTCCTGATGCCCTTAAGTTCATTGAACATCAATCCTCTATCCTCATCTGCTTTCAGTTCTTCCTTTCTCATCTCTTCTTGAAAACTCTTCAGTTCACTGAAGGTCTTTGAAAATGTCTCAAGGGCCTAAAATAAAAATATATATAAATATATGCAATATATATGTGATAATAACAGTGTAGAAAAAAACTTGAACAAAATGAATTGTGAACAGTACCTTATGTTGAGCCGTATTAATTTGGATCATGAAATCGCTCTCCAGCTGCAGTTTTTCCTTCACCAGAGGCCCATTTTTCTTGATGAAATCAATGTCCTCATTTAACCGCCGATTCAGAACTTCTGTCTTGATCAATCTATCTGTCACTTGGTGAAGTTTATCTCTTCTCAATTTCAGATGCCATTTCAATTCACTGATGTCTCTGGTACAGGCCTCATGCTCTGGAGAGAAACAGCACATATCCAGGTTTCAAGTAAAGTTGCACTATAAGCAATATATAATGAACTTACCAAACCTACTAGATTACAGTTTATTTTGTCTTAAACAACAAGTGTTGCACAATAATACTCCTAATAAAAGAGTGATAACAACATGAATGACCTTTCTTTAAGGGATATTTGTCTTTTGCCACTGACTGACCTTTCTGGACAGCTACAGGGAACTCCTGCTGCTTCCACAGTGAAATACTATACATTTTCCTCCCTAAAGTTCTCCTTCTCTTCTTCTCCGACTGTAGAGCCTCCTCTGCATCCTGGCGATCAGCTTCCAGACGTTCAATCAGATACACTACTTCTACCAGGACGTCCGTGGTTTCCTTACGCAGTGGAGACAACAGGTCACCCTCTGTATGAAGGAAGAGAGATGCTCGTATAGTATATGGTTGATTCAAAATAGTGTGCATGTTATAGATTCCATTATAGATAGATGCCACTGTATCCCTCTCATTTGATTTAAAAAAATAAAAAATATTCACCTCTTTCACCTCTTGCACTTAGTCCAATGCCTTCGATGTATAACTCTGTAGGTATCATTGAAGACACAGATTCACTGGAATTCAATCTGGAAAACATAGAACACATTTCTTCACAGACCTGAAGAAATAGGAACATTCATTGCTGTAAATGTAAAGCTTTAAATGAAGACTAATAAAAAAAAATGAATCAAACTGTATTCATCAAGTACACAGTTTAAAGAAGGTTTGAAAGGTGCAGCAAAATGCTTGTGTGCTAACTCCCTCAATATTACAGTACAATAACCAATAATAAATATCAATAATAAGAGTCAAGTTAAAAATAACAAGTAATAGATCAGTATAGATCATGAATGTGCTATGTCCAGTATGACTGTATTTACAAATATTGTGTCTTGGTCACGCAGTTGACAATAGTATATAATAGAACACCAACGTTGACTGTGTTTGTGTGGGTGTGTGTGTATATTTGTGTGTGAGTCAATGTGCATGTGTGTGCTTGTGTGGGTTTGTTAATGGGTTGTTGTGGACGTGTTAAACTATACCCCACAAGAGTAGTAAACAAACAAAAATTTGACCAACAGGGGACATTTTTTTGGTCCCCACAAGGAAAAAGGCTATTTCTAGCATGTTTAGGTTAGAATTAGTGCTGGAGTTAGAATTAGGGTTAGGGGTTAAATGTTAGGGTTAGGAGTTAGGGTTAAGATGAGATTTTGGGGTTAATCGGACTTTGAATGGGTTGGAGTTGGAGGTGACACATAGGATATAACATAGGACCAAAAAGATACATCTTACCTAAATGTTTTGCTTTTTTGCTGTTTTTCATGAGACATCTGATGCTGAACATTTCCTGACTGGTAGAGGAGACAGGCAGACAAATGACAGAAAAAAAAAAGATTCATATTTTTAACTCATAATTAACTCAAAAGGCTTTTTTGCATGATCACACTTTGAATCTTACCTGTTGACACCAGTTCTCCACTTTCCTCTTCAGCTCCTGAATATGGCAAACAGCTTTGTTGACGCACGGCGAGGGTGTGTTAACCAGGGCACAACTGCGACGTCTGCTGGGGCACACTGCTTGAAGATCTACCTGATCTTAAAAGATATCAGAAATGACCAGCCGTAAATCAAGTTGAAGAGTTAGACCTATGCCCCGATTCATGATAATTTGGGGTTGTCTTGATGAAAAGCCAAAAACACATAACTGCTTCCCATAAATATGATACATACAAACAACAGTATGACAGTATAACATAAGGAATCATTAATATGAAAAAATCTGACACAAACATATAGTATATTGGACACATATTCCACTTTGTGTGAAAGAGACTTACTGTACACAGTGTTATGACAATAAGACAATGATCTTATGTAATTTCCACTATCACCCATAAATGTCCTTATAACCAATCACTGTATTGTAAGCATCAGGGAATAGGCCAAGGGCCAGGGAAGCCTAATTTGAGCCTCCTGTGGCAGACTCAAGGACAATATAGGCTTAGCGGTGGAAGGGTGCCATCTGGCTGCAGTATGGCTCCTGGCCTAAATGCACAATATTGAAACAGATATCCTACTCAGTCTAACATACACTTTAGGCCAGTGCTTCCAAGGCACAACATAGCCTACTCTATGTAAGATGATGCTGCAGCTGGAGCGCTCATATGAAATATGATTAAGCAGGTGGGCGACTTTCACCTTTTGTCATGGACTGTAATGTGAGAGAACATTACCTGCTGTTGTGGCAATCTGTCTCAAGTGTCTCTTTAGAAGCAAGACAATGTGCGATGACAGACAGTATCCCCATTGTATAACAATGCTACCACCTGTATCTCTGTTCTGTTTCAATTACCTTTCAAGTGTTTAGGTGTGTGAGGGGGTTATTATTTGTGCAAAATTTCATTCAAACCTTGTAAACTTGGCCCGTCCTCCCTTGATGGAAATCTAAGTGGTTCAACTTCAGGCATTGTCGCAATATGCAATCTCCACAATACTATGCAAAAAACAAATGATTGTTAGTTAGATCAATGTTGGTGAAATTAAATCACTTATTTGCTACCTTTACATCTTGCCACTGTGCAAACTAATGGCAAAGCTGTGTGTCATGTCTTATGTTATGGCATGAAAGAAAGTCGAAGGTGTGAGCGAGTTGGCTATCAACTTACTTGTTCCCAGAATGGATAGGCCTTCGTTCTTTTAAAATTGTAACATCCTGATTCAGGCGCTACTGTAACTATGTTATCTGGAAACAATATATCCGATGAAATGTTCAACTAACTTTATTTTATGACCAGAAAGTTACAAGAAAGGAGTTGTAATGTCCCGTGTGATTCTATTCCGCGTTGAATGGCTGCGTAAACTTCCCGTGTCACATGGTTGCTAAGCAACAAGCAAAGGGCTGCATTCAAGAGCAGTAGTAGAGGTTTGTTCATTGTACTTTATAATATGACAAATAATAACCCCTCACGGCTTCTCGAGGCCCTTTGCATGGCACAGGCATTGCTCGTCTGCCATCTAAGTTAGTGGGACATATTATGTGTTGTATTAATTCAGAGGAACGTTTTCTCCAAGGTTAGGCTAAAGTCTAGACATTTTGAGACACTATAACAGCATTTTAGTATGATAAGTTGCATGAAGTTTCCCAGTGAAACTGTTTGGCTGACTAGAGGAATAACAAATGTAATTATACTAGGGTAAGTAAGGCTTGTTGTAGAAAATAGTCATGAAGCAAGTTAGCCTATGAATGAAAGGACAATGGGGCATCACATTTGTGCTTAAGCAGCAATTGCACATGCATTCATTACAAGTACAACATAAAAATTATCTGTTTGTTGAGCATTAAGTGATGAGATACCAACACAATACATGTCACTTCCTACTGTCAATCAATGCCATTTCCACTTAAAGCACAATTGAATGCTCTAGAAGTTAAACAAAATAAGGAGCAGACATTATATGCCTACCATTCTTAGATCTGAGACAGGTTCTAAAATAGGGCAGGGTCAATAAGACCTTAACTGGATACTGGTATGGAAGCATGCAAGATAGGATTATCACAAAATATATAGATTGTATTACAAATATAGTAAAGTACGCCAGTTTACTGGTCAGGCGTAATTGATGTCACCAAAGGTAATTTACAGTTTTACAAAGGCCTGAAACAAAACACAGCCAATTTTATGTGGAAGCACAGCAAACTGATTTTCAGTGCAACACAGCAAACACAATATTCAACAGGGATTCAATATCAAAGGTCTAACAGACTAAGGTGTTACGTGAATAAAACTGCACGCTCTCTCAATCCCCCCCCCCCCCCAAAAAACAGTAAGCTATTAAACACAATACATACCTCTGCTGCCTCAGCTGTCTCAAGTTCACTCCACTCGACACAGCCACCATTTATTTTTTTAGGTTGTTTTTTAACCTTAATTTAAGCAGGGGGTCATGCTGAGACCGCGGTCTCTTTCGCACATGAGCTCTGCATGAACACACCAATAAACAACAATTACACTATACATATCTATAAACACATCAATTACACCCCACTGGCACAGATGTCAATTCAACATCTATTCCACGTTGGTTCAACGTAATTTCCTTGAAATTATGTGGAAACAACGTTGTTTCAACCAGTGTGTGCCCAGTAGGACAAAAGATGAAAAGCAAAACAACCATATGAAACAAACACATTCTTAAGTAGAGTTGTAATGTCACATGCACAAGTACAGTGAAATGTCTTTCTTAACCCAACAATGCAGTAATCAATATCAATGTAGTACTAAAAATAACATAAGGCAGAACAAAAACACACACATACAAAGAATTAAGAAGAACACAATAAGTAACCTATATACAGGGTCAGTTCCAATCCCATATTTACAATGTGCAGGGATATTGCAGCAATAGACATCAGGATATATGTTAAACAAAGTAGCAGCAGCGTTTATGATTATTGTATGTGAGTGTGTGTGTGTGTGTGTGTGTGTGTGTGTGTGTGTGTGTGTGTGTGTGTGTGTGTGTGTGTGTGTGTGTGTGTGTGTGTGTGTGTGTGTGTGTGTGTGTGTGTGTTGGAGTGTCAGTGTTCATGAGTGTGTAGAGTCCTGTGAGTGTGCATAGAGACTAAAATATAAAATACAAGGGTCAACAATCCCATGTGTAACTCTGTTGTGTGTCGCACTGCTTTGCTTTATCTTGGCCAGATCGCAGTTGTAAATGAGAACTTGTTCTCAACTGGCCTACATGGTTAAATAAAGGTGAAATATATCAAATAAAAAACTCAGTTCGTGTAGCCATTTTGTTAGCTTTTTAGCAGTTTTTTGGCTTGGGGATAGAAGCTGTTCAGGAGCCTGTTGGTGATTTAATGCACCGGTTGCTGTGCTGAAGCAGAGGCCCTCTGACATCAAAGCAGAGGCCCTCTAACATATGCCTAAATTGGAAACCTGATCTCAGAGCATTTTGTGTTATTCTGTACGTAAATCTGAGACATTTGGCTAAGTTTAGGAGTTAGGTTAAAGGGTTAGGGTTAGCTAAAAGTTTAAGGTTAGGGTTAGCTTAAAGCATTAAGGCTATCTGGATATTAAGGCTACCTGGCTATCACTGTTTTTGGTTACTCCCTGATTCCATGTGTTATTTCATAGTGTTGATGTCTTCACTATTATTCTACAATGTAGAAAATAGTAAAACTAATAAAAATAATGAGTAGGTGTGTCCAAACTTTTGACTGATACTGTATATTTATATACACACTACCGTTCAAAAGTTTGGGGTCACCTAGAAATGTCCTTGTTTTTGAAAGAAAAGCACATTTGTTGTCCATTAAAATAACATCAAATTGATCAGAAATACAGTGTAGACATCATTAATGTTGTAAATGACTATTGTAGCTGGACACGGCTGATTTTTTATGGAATATCTACATAGGTGTACAGAGGCCCATTATCAGCAACCATCACTCCTGTGTTCCAATGGCACATTGTGTTAGCTAATCCAAGTTTATCATTTTAAAAGGTTAATTGATCATTAGAAAACCCTTTTGCAATTATATTAGCTGTAAGGGTTTTCTTCTGGTGAAAGTGAGGCGGACCAAAATGCAGAGTGGTGGTTATTCATGTTTTTAATAAAGACGACTATACATGAACAGACTATACAAAACAAGAAAAGTGAAAACCTAAACAGTCCTATCTGGTGCAAACACAGAGACAGGAACAATCACCCACAAAACCCAACACAAAACAGGCTACCTAAATATGGTTCCCAATCAGAGACAATGACTAACACCTGCCTCTGACTGAGAACCATATCAGGCCAGACATAGAAATAGACAAACCAGACACACAACATAGAATGCCCACCCAGCTCACGTCCTGACCAACACTAAAACAAGGAAAACACATACGAACGATGGACAGAACATGACATTAGCACAGCTGAAAACTGTTGTTCTGATTAAAGAAGCAATAAGTGGGAGGCCCCAGTGCACAACTGAACAAGAGGACAGGTACATTAGAGTGTCTAGTTTGAGAAACAGACACCTCACAAATCCTCAACTGGCAACTTCATTAAATAATATCCGCAAAACACAAGTCTCAATGTCAACAGTGAAGAGGCGACTCCGGGATGCTGGCCTTCTAGGCAGAGTTCCCCTGTCCAGTGTCTGTGTTATTTTGCCCATCTTAATCTTTTATTTTTATTGGTCAGTCTGAGATATGGATTTTTCTTTGCAACTCTGCCTAGAAGGCCAGCATCCCAGAGTCGCCTCATCCCTGTTGACGTTGAGACTGGAGTTTTGCGTGTGCTATTTCATGAAGCTGCCAGTTGAGAACTTGTGAGGCATCTGTTTCTCAAACTAGACACTCTAATGTACTTGTCTTCTTGCTCAGTTGTGCACCAGGGCCTCCCACTCCTCTTTCTATTCTGGTTAGAGCCAGTTTGTGTTGTTCTATGAAAGGAGTAGTACACAGCGTTGTTCGAGATCTTCAGTTTCTTGGCAATTTCTCACATGGAATAGCCTTCATTTCTCAGAACAAGTATAGACTGGCTAGGTTCAGAAGGAAGGTATTTGTTTATGGCCATTTTGAGCCTGTAATCGAACCCACAAATGCTGATGCTCCAGATACTCATCCAGTCTAAAGAAGGCCAATTTTATTGCTTCTTTAATCAGAACAACAGTTTTCAGCTGTGCTAACATAATTGCAAAAGGGTTTTCAAATGATCAATTAGCTTTTTAAAATTATAAACTTGGATTAGCTAACACAATGTGCCATTGGAACACAAGAGTGATGGTTGCTGATAATGGGCCTCTGTAAGCATATATATATATATTCCATAAAAATCTGCCGTTTCCGGCTACAATAGTCATTTACAACATTAACAATGTCTGCATTTCTGATCAATTTGATGTTATTTTAATGGACAAAAAAATGCGCTTCCATTTCAAAAACAAGGACATTTCTGTGTCCCCAAACTTTTGAATAATGATAATAATAAAACAATCTGATGGGGATTGTTTCCAGACACGGCACGTATACTTCCTGTGCATTGTAGTCATGGTGGGTTGAATCATTATGTGTTTATATGTTTCTTTTGTCAACTTCAATATTTGTTAAGAGTACACTGGCGCAAGTTAAGAGATTTCGCATTACGTCATCGGCAGAGGCCACATACTCGAAGCAAATGTTGGGTAGTGCTAACATTACGCGAACATTTCGAATACAGCACCACGGCAAAAAGCGTTAGTAATAACAGGATAAGCAGCGTTCTAGGTGTAATGGTGAATTGATCTAAATGAATCGTAATCATATATATGGATACGGCTGACACTTCAATTCCTGGAGGTAAACAATGCAGTTTTATGACCATGCCTCGATGTCCTGGTAAGTACAGACAGCACAAATGCACTGCAACATCGGTAGTGAAACGACATTATCACTCGTTTAAAATCCAAGTTACTGTGTAGTGGGAACTAGTGAGATCGAGAAAAAAATGTATCACGAGGCAAAATGCATGCCAATGAATAGGGTTAAACTATTGACTATTTGGATGTTGTAAAAATGACACCGTTATGTCGCTCATTTGTAGGGATGCTTCTGTCGTTACAGGGATACAGGTTATTTTGCAATCGATGTGCATATAAATCTGTCATCTGCTGCCTGTTGCCTTTCTTCACTCATCATATGTGTTTGACAAAAACATTGAAATATCATACTGTTTCTCAATTCTTTCCGAATTACACTAGAGCTGAGCATGATCCATTCTAGATAAAATAATCTAGTCATTGACATGGCCATCATGGCTGGTTGTAAAACTGTAATGGCATCATTAACCAACAGTTTGGTATAGAGCGCATACATTTCCTACCCATCCAGTTGTTTCTGTTGCAGAGATGACCTGAAGCAGCTTCACTAATCACCAGTATAAAGTTGCCAGTATCCGTTTTTTTTCCTCCATCAAGGAGTTCACGTTGGAACACAGTGTCAGTTCAGGAACCACACAGTTCTATTCAGGAACAACAACCATAAACACGTCAAGAACACTCGTGAGTTTTTGTCTTGTGGAGCCATGACCCTTGGCCTCTTTGCAATGTCTCTGAGTTGTACCAGTTCAGTGCTGTCTGCCCAGGCCAGAGGCCCCACGAGCAGATAACTGACTGGGGCAACTCAGAGACATGCAGTGTCCAGTGTAATAGACTCCCAGACAGACAACATAAGACTGTTTAGACTTCTTATTAACTGACTATATAGGCTGCTATAAATACACCATTTCAATATGTGATGGGCATTTTTTGTTGGTGATTTCTGTACAGTTAACTTCATAACTGAACAAAGTAGACAGCTCTACACCCAGCTCTACACCCAGCTCTACACCCAGCTCTACACTGTGGTTGGAAATCAGGTGCCAACATCAATTATACTCTAATGATGTAAAAATAACACTGGGCAATCAGTGGATGGAAGTAAATACATGAACAGCTGCAATATGTAGCGTATGACTCAGTCTGCTATGTGCATATGCAGGGTCACAACTCAAGCAACTGCTCGTGTCCCGGAAATACTGTATGACAACCTGATCCAAGTAGTTTAAGAATACACATGAAAAACACCACAGTCTCCTGTGCTTTTCTTTCTTCGCCTGTGGTAAAAATAGAGCCATAATATAAATAAGGGACTTATAAGGGAATGGTTCAGCGGGCCTGGAACTCAGTTAATAACTGGGCAAGAGAGTATATATCCCCATGCAGCAATAAATGTGATCATTTTAATAACGCTGAGAGAAACTGACTTTATAGCCTCAGTTTGATTCTGGCAGAGGTGGAGAGTTACAAGTCATCTGCAATGTTTAGTTTATGGTGTACGATGATTTACTCGTTTCAGGGCAGTTATTTTCTAATACTGCAAGTGTATTTGACACTGGCACAGAGCAAGAGTAATGCTTGCTGGGCAGGCGCCAAGCGAGAGGTTGGAAGGGACTGCAACTGGAGAGCCAGCAAATCTGTACAAGAATGTGGAGCCTGCTCATTTGAAGTTAAAGATAGAGGCAGCAGCACAAGCTGTGTCCTGACCGTTTCTAATTTCAGATATCTGACTGTCGCTAAGCTAACCACCGTCCAACTGAGGCTGGCTACTTTTGTTGTCACGCTTGCCTGGTAGAGAGGGCTTCATACTCTGTACAGTTGTTAAGAAAGACAAACCTTTGGAGTAGCACACAGACCGACAAGGAGAAGGAGAAGGAAACATAGGAACATGGTACATTCTGAAGGGTACGTTCAACATTGACAAGTTTGTAATCTCCTGATTTGTGTTGCTTGTAAGTTTTCAATCTTCACCAGGGGAAAAGTAGTTTGTGTCAATCTTAGTGATTTATTTCACAGTTTCAAAATCGCCTTTGTAAGGTCAAATACTTAGCACAAGAACTTGTCTCTGTTACTTTTGTGATATGAAAAGGGAGTTTGAGTATGTTAACATGTCATTATTAGTTAGTTATGTGTTTCTGTACTACTGTAAATGAGACATCTACCGTAGATTGCTCTTGGATGATTCATGAATTATTAACTGAAAAGTGTTTTACATTGTTGTTACTTACTTCAACTCAAACTTTACATTACAGACAGATCATTTTTGTTTACAGTCATCTTTATTGTATAAATACCGTGTCTAATGAATTCAGTACTTTTTTAAAACCAATTTTACCCAGTGTTACCATAGAGGGCGTAACTCTGCAGAAAAGGATCTGTGTGCAGAAAAATAGTTGTCATCTTTGTTTATGGGTACAGTACCTTGAATTAGACTTTGTAATGAAACATTTGGAAGTTCCTGCATAATATTAGCATATTTATCACTTTCAATTCTATAAATTCTAAAGTCTTATTTGTTGAAAATTGGCCCGTCTTAGTAGAACGAGTGTAATGAGTCAAAGTTGTGTATAATATCTGTTCTCATTGTATAATTGACAAGTTCTATCCTAGTTTTATTCTATTTGTAATTACAATGTTTTCAAATCCTGATTCAAACATTAGTGGTGCCTGTTAGATCTTCAAGAGAAGATGTATGATGAGAGGGTGATGAAAAACATTGCTCCACAAACTTGGACCACTCTAAGGGGATACGAAGACATTGCACCCTATTTTTTTTTAATGGACAATGGAGTGATGAGATTCTTTGTTACTATGGCAACTTAGCACATGACTATGTGTATTAGACAGCCTTGGACAGTGCAGCGAGGCATGGTGTGAGCGTTCGCTCGCTCTGCCACTCTGCCCCCTGTGAAACACTCTTCCTTGTCTCACTCAGGTTTTTCAATGCCCTGACTTTTGTTTGCATACATGTTTTAGTGTGTCCTGAAGGTCAACCGGTAAGAACCTATCTGTCATCAGTGTTAGAGTCCCTCTTGGCTGCATATACTGTTTTTTGCTGTTTTAAAGCTCATTTCCTGCAATTCTACACTTTTTACCATGGGGCAGAGATAATATTTTACACTTTTAAATCTAGTTTCCTGTAATTCTACAACAACAAAAAATCATGGTGCTGAGAGAACATTTTCAGTTAAAACTAATTTCCTGAAATTCTACACATTTGGACTTGTGAAGTAACTGTCCAGTGAAAATGTAACTTTTAAAAGTTCATATTCTGTTAACTCATACCCAAATAATATTGTTGACTCAACCTATACTCGCATTTGTGGCCAAAGCATAAATTGGAGACTAACTTGCATCTTAAACAGACCGTTTAAAAAATGCTTGCCTGTTTTCTCTTAAGCCTTGTTCACATGGCAGTTTGAATTGACTCAAATCCTATTTTTTTGGCATATCCCACTTGAATCTGTTATTTTTCCTGCATTCCCGAACAGCCAAAAAGCACATGGAATTGTATATTTCAAGCCACATTTTAAACCACTTTCATAGGTTCTTTTGAAATCAGATACAAATTTGATTCCTGGCCATACGGCTTGTGTCTGAACGGTCAAATCTGATTTATTTGCCCTAAAGTGGGTTTTACAGTGTTATTTGGTATATCTTGTTGCTTGCTAGTTACTCTGTTGACAGTTTGACAAGAACATGTGGTAGCTAACTAGCTTGTTCATTGTTTACAAACAAATTAGTTCATGTGTCATGTTTGTCATTTATTGTCATGTCTTGTCCCTGTGCTCCCCATGCTATTCGTTTCCCTCTGCTGGTCTTGTTTGGTTCTATCCCTCTCTCTCCCCCTCCCCCTTTCACTCTCTCGCTCTCTCTTCTCTCTGTCGTTCCGTTCCTGCTCCCAGCTGTTCCTATTCCCCTAATCATCATTTAGCCTTCCCACACCTGTTCCCGATCCTTTCCCCTGATTAGACTCCCTATTTTATCCTTTGTGATCCGTTCCTGTTCCATCGGTTCCTTGTTTTGTATTCCATGCTGTGATTGCGTTTCGCCCTGAATACAGCACCACGTGTACACCCTTTGTTTTTGCCGTGATTGTGTATCACCCTGTCCTGTCGTGTTTTGTGCCTTCTTCAGACGCTGCGTGTGAGCAGGTGTCTCAGTTGACTACGGCCTGCGCCTACCCGAAGCGACCTGCAGTCTGTGGCCGCTTCTCCAGTTGTTTTCCCCTCTACTAATCTAGAGGATTTCAGTTATTCGGTTTTGAACATTAATAAACTCTGTTTCTGTTAAGTCGCGTTTGGGTCCTCCTTCACCTGCATGACAGAAGGAACCGACCAAAGAATGGACCCAGCGACTTCAGACGCTCGTTACACTGCCGTCGAGATCCAAGGAGCCATGCTCGGCAGACACGAGCAGGAATTGTCTGCTGCTCGTCATGCCGTGGAGAACCTGGCCGCTCAGGTTTCCGACCTCTCTGGACAGTTCCAGAGTCTACGTCTCGTGCCACCTGTTACTCCCTGGCCTGCCGAGCCTCCTGAACCCAGGGTTAATAACCCACCTTGCTACTCCGGGCAGCCCACTGAGTGCCGCTCCTTTCTCACGCAGTGTGAGATTGTGTTCTCTCTCCAACCCCACACATACTCTAGAGAGAGAGCTCGGGTTGCTTTCGTCATTTCACTCCTTACTGGCCGGGCTCGAGAATGGGGCACAGCTATCTGGGAGGCAAGGGCTGATTGCTCTAACAGATTCCAGAACTTTAAGGAGGAGATGATTCGGGTTTTTGACCGTTCAGTTTTTGGTGAGGAGGCTTCTAGGGCCCTGGCTTCCTTATGCCAAGGTGAACGGTCCATAACGGATTATTCCATTGAGTTTCGCACTCTTGCTGCCTCTAGTGAGTGGAACGAGCCGGCGCTGCTCGCTCGTTTTCTGGAGGGACTCCACGCAGTGGTTAAGGATGAGATTCTCTCCCGGGAGGTTCCTTCAGATGTGGACTCCTTGATTGCTCTCGCCATCCGCATAGAACGACGGGTAGATCTTCGTCACCGGGCTCGTGGAAGAGAGCTCGCATCAACGGTGTTTCCCTGCTCCGCATCGCAACCATCTCCCTCTGGCTTTGAGACTGAGCCCATGCAGCTGGGAGGGATTCGCATCTCGAATAAGGAGAGGGAACAGAGGATCACCAACCGCCTGTGCCTCTATTGCGGAGTTGCTGGACATTTTGTTATTTCATGTCCAGTAAGAGGCCAGAGCCCATCAGTAAGCGGAGGGCTACTGGTGAGCGCTACTACTCAGGTCCCTTCATCTAGATCTTGTACTACTATGTCGGTCCATCTACGCTGGACCGGTTCTGGTGCTACATGCAGTGCTTTGATTGACTCTGGGGCTGAGGGTTGTTTCATGGACGAAGCATGGGCTCGGAAACATAACATTCCTTTCAGACCGTTAGACAGGCCTACGCCCATGTTTGCCTTAGATGGTAGTCATCTTCCCAGTATCAAAATTGAGACACTACCTTTAACTCTCACAGTATCTGGTAACCACAGTGAGACTATGTCTTTTTTGATTTTCCGTTCACCGTTTACACCTGTTGTTTTGGGTCACCCCTGGCTTGTATGTCATAATCCTTCTATTAATTGGTCTAGTAATTCTATCCTATCCTGGAACGTTTCTTGTCATGTGAAGTGTTTAATGTCTGCCATCCCTCCCATTTCTTCTGTCCCTACTTCTCAGGAGGAACCTGGCGATTTGACAGGAGTGCCGGAGGAATATCATGATCTGCGCACGGTCTTCAGTCGGTCCCGAGCCAACTCCCTTCCTCCTCACCGGTCGTATGATTGTAGTATTGATCTCCTTCCGGGGGACCACTCCTCCTCGAGGTAGACTATACTCTCTGTCGGCTCCCGAACGTAAGGCTCTCGAGGATTATTTGTCTGTGTCTCTTGACGCCGGTACCATAGTGCCTTCTTCCTCTCCGGCCGGGGCGGGGTTCTTTTTGTTAAGAAGAAGGACGGTACTCTGCGCCCCTGCGTGGATTATCGAGGGCTGAATGACATAACGGTTAAGAATCGTTATCCGCTTCCCCTTATGTCATCAGCCTTCGAGATTCTGCAGGGAGCCAGGTTCTTTACTAAGTTGGACCTTCGTAACGCTTACCATCTCGTGCGCATCAGAGAGGGGGACGAGTGGAAAACGGCGTTTAATACTCCGTTAGGGCATTTTGAGTACCGGGTTCTGCCGTTCGGTCTCGCCAATGCGCCAGCTGTTTTTCAGGCATTAGTTAATGATGTTCTGAGAGACATGCTGAACATTTTTGTTTTTGTCTATCTTGACGATATCCTGATTTTTTCTCCGTCACTCGAGATTCATGTTCAGCACGTTCGACGTGTTCTACAGCGCCTTTTAGAAAATTGTCTCTACGTAAAGGCTGAGAAGTGCTCTTTTCATGTCTCCTCCGTTACTTTTCTCGGTTCCGTTATTTCCGCTGAAGGCATTCAGATGGATTCCGCTAAGGTCCAAGCTGTCAGTGATTGGCCCGTTCCAAGGTCACGTGTCGAGTTGCAGCGCTTCTTAGGTTCGCTAATTTCTATCGGCGTTTCATTCGTAATTTCGGTCAAGTTGCTGCCCCTCTCACAGCTCTTACTTCTGTCAAGACGTGTTTTAAGTGGTCCGGTTCCGCCCAGGGAGCTTTTGAGCTTCTAAAAGAACGTTTTACGTCCGCTCCTATCCTCGTTACTCCTGACGTCACTAGACAATTCATTGTCGAGGTTGACGCTTCAGAGGTAGGCGTGGGAGCCATTCTATCCCAGCGCTCCCAGTCTGACGATAAGGTTCATCCTTGCGCTTATTTTTCTCATCGCCTGTCGCCATCTGAGCGCAACTATGATGTGGGTAACCGTGAACTGCTCGCCATCCGCTTAGCCCTAGGCGAATGGCGACAGTGGTTGGAGGGGGCGACCGTTCCTTTTGTCGTTTGGACAGACCATAAGAACCTTGAGTACATCCGTTCTGCCAAACGACTTAATGCCCGTCAAGCTCGTTGGGCGTTGTTTTTCGCTTTCTGTCATGCAGGTGAAGGAGGACCCAAACGCGACTTAACAGAAACAGAGTTTATTAATGTTCAAAACCGAATAACTGAAATCCTCTAGATTAGTAGAGGGGAAAACAACTGGAGAAGCGGCCACAGACTGCAGGTCATATTCGGGTAGGCGCAGGCCGTAGTCAACTGAGACACCTGCTCACACGCAGCGTCTGAAGAAGGCACAAAACACGACAGGACAGGGTGATACACAATCACGGCAAAAAACACGACAGGACAGGGCGAAACGCAATCACAGCATGGAATACAAAACAAGGAACCGATGGAACAGGAACGGATCACAAAGGATAAAATAGGGAGTCTAATCAGGGGAAAGGATCGGGAACAGGTGTGGGAAGGCTAAATGATGATTAGGGGAATAGGAACAGCTGGGAGCAGGAACGGAACGACAGAGAGAAGAGAGAGCGAGAGAGTGAAAGGGGGAGGGGGAGAGAGAGGGATAGAACCAAACAAGACCAGCAGAGGGAAACGAATAGCATGGGGAGCACAGGGACAAGACATGACAATAAATGACAAACATGACATCATGTGCTAGAAATCTAAACCGCTACCTAGATAGATAGTTGACTGCTGTGGCTAGACAAAAACAACCATACCATTCTGTTGTTGGGGTACACCCATACCATTCTGTTGTTGGGGTACACCCATACCATTCTGTTGTTGGGGTACACCCATGCCATTCTGTTGTTGGGGTACAACCATACCATTCTGTTGTTGGGGTACACCCATACCATTCTGTTGTTGGGGTACACCCATACCATTCTGTTGTTGGGGTACACCCATAACATTCTGTTGTTGGGGTACAACCATAACATTCTGTTGTTGGGGTACAACCATAACATTCTGTTGTTGGGGTACACTCATACCATTCTGTTGTTGGGGTACAACCATACCATTCTGTTGTTGGGGTACAACCATACCATTCTGTTGTTGGGGTACACCCATACCATTCTGTTGTTGGGGTACACCCATACCATTTTGTTGTTGGGGTACACCCATAACATTCTGTTGTTGGGGTACACCCACACCATTCTGTTGTTGGGGTACACCCACACCATTCTGTTGTTGGGGTACACCCACACCATTCTGTTGTTGGGGTACACCCATACCATTCTGTTGTTGGGGTACACCCATACCATTCTGTTGTTGGGGTACACCCATACCATTCTGTTGTTGGGGTACACCCATACCATTCTGTTGTTGGGGTACACCCATACCATTCTGTTGTTGGGGTACAACCATACCATTCTGTTGTTGGGGTACAACCATACCATTCTGTTGTTGGGGTACAACCATACCATTCTGTTGTTGGGGTACAACCATGCCATTCTGTTGTTGGGGTACACCCATACCATTCTGTTGTTGGGGTACACCCATACCATTCTGTTGTTGGGGTACACCCATACCATTCTGTTGTTGGGGTGCAACCATACCATTCTGTTGTTGGGGTACACCCATACCATTCTGTTGTTGGGGTGCAACCATACCATTCTGTTGTTGGGGTACACCCATACCATTCTGTTGTTGGGGTACACCCATACCATTCTGTTGTTGGGGTACACCCATACCATTCTGTTGTTGGGGTACACCCACACCATTCTGTTGTTGGGGTACACCCATACCATTCTGTTGTTGGGGTACACTCATACCATTCTGTTGTTGGGGTACACTCATACCATTCTGTTGTTGGGGTACACTCATACCATTCTGTTGTTGGGGTACACTCATACCATTCTGTTGTTGGGGTACACTCATACCATTCGGTTGTTGGGGTGCACTCATACCATTCGGTTGTTGGGGTGCACCCATACCATTCTGTTGTTGGGGTGCACCCATACCATTCTGTTGTTGGGGTGCACCCATACCATTCTATTGTTGGGGTACACTCATACCATTCTGTTGTTGGGGTACACCCATACCATTCTGTTGTTGGGGTACACCCATACCATTCTGTTGTTGGGGTGCACCCATACCATTCTGTTGTTGGGGTGCACCCATACCATTCTGTTGTTGGGGTACACCCATACCATTCTGTTGTTGGGGTACACCCATACCATTCCGACATAGAACATCTGCTTTTTAACATACTTAGCTACCAGTTTTTGGAATGAAAACTATTTCACTCATAGTGTAGGTAATTAAAGGTCATATTTCATAGGAACCTGGAAACACTGGACAGTTTTGTTAGTTCTCAAAGATTACCTTATTTAAAATGCATAGCTTTATTATATGTTCTACATACTGTACAGCATATTTAGTTTTAGTCATTTAAGTTTACAATGAAAACATTTTACATCATATTTTTTAGAGTGGCTGCCACAATTTAAATAAATATAGAGGAAACACTGGTCATGCATGCCACCATTTAAATACATATGGAGGAAACACTGGTCATGCATGCCACCATTTAAATACATATAGAGGAAACACTGGTCATGCATGCCACCATTTAAATACATATAGAGGAAACACTGGTCATGCATGCCACCATTTAAATACATATAGAGGAAACACTGGTCATGCATGCCACCATTTAAATACATATAGAGGAAACACTGGTCATGCATGCCACCATTTAAATACATATAGAGGAAACACTGGTCATGCATGCCACCATTTAAATACATATAGAGGAAACACTGGTCATGCATGCCACCATTTAAATACATATAGAGGAAACACTGGTCATGCATGCCACCATTTAAATACATATGGAGGAAACACTGGTCATGCATGCCACCATTTAAATACATATAGAGGAAACACTGGTCATTCATGCCACCATTTAAATACATATAGAGGAAACACTGGTCATGCATGCCACCATTTAAATACATATGGAGGAAACACTGGTCATGCATGCCACCATTTAAATACATATGGAGGAAACACTGGTCATGCATGCCACCATTTAAATACATATGGAGGAAACACTGGTCATGCATGCCACCATTTAAATACATATAGAGGAAACACTGGTCATGCATGCCACCATTTATTCAAGTGAAGATGGGCAGTGTGAGGAGGTAAAAAATGATCAGCATTGATGAAAAAAATGACCCTAAGTGTCAATCATTTTACAGATGATGTTTAGTGATGGCCTCTTGGAACTACTGATACAGTATCTTGTTCGGATTCAGGCAATGAAGTGAATTTAGAAAATAGTGTGTGGATAGTGACATCAAGTGGATGATGATACAGTATGTAGAGTGTAATGGTGGTGATAGCCAAGGGGATAGTGTTGCGCTTGTTGAATAGTGTGTTTAACTCTGTACTGAGGGCTTGCTAAATGCATCGAGTCAGTAGGACCGTAGGACATACAGTACATGATAGAAGTTACAGCTGAGCAGTAGCACTACTATGTGAATAATACTACAACTACTAACAAGCTGTTGAGTTAGTAGTGTTACATTCATGTATTCAAATGGCAAAATGATTACCTGGGAAGCACTATATTTTGCTGCACACATTCATCCATTATAAAGGTATCACTATTAGAAAGTAAACTGTCATATCCAGTGATGTAATCCGGCTAAGTCATTACTAATGAATAGTCACTCAGTTTTCCTCTCCTTCTGATCAGAATGATTGAAGATCGTGGGAGGATTGAAGATCGTGGGAGGAGTGGCGACATCATGGCGGAGAGACGACAACTGTTCGCAGAGATGCGTAAGTGTCCAGGGCCATCTCTAAAGAGAGACACACATTCCAAGTATTATAACTATAGTATACATAATAATGTTATTAATGACATTTACCAAGTCATTTACTAGGTTACTTCTATAAAATATTAATATCATTTACATCCAGTATCGGCCTACACAGAAGAACAGCGTTCATTCGGAAAACTAGACAGACATCTAGTGTTAATGTCCACATGAATAGCCTATGAGCAACACTTTTCTCCCAAGAGCTCCACACAGTCTATCCTCAGCAGCATTCCTGTGTTACTGTTTTTCATATTGCCTTTCACAATTAATGTATTTTTCCTACAGGGGCACAAGAGTTGGATTCCATAAGATTGTCCACATATAGAACTGCTTGCAAACTCAGATTCGTTCAGAAGAAATGCAATCGTGAGTATGGTGTGATATCCTGTGTTTGATAGTAATAGTTGTGAGTATGGTGTGATATCCTGTGTTTGATAGTAATAGTCGTGAGTATGGTGTGATATCCTGTGTTTGATAGTAATAGTCGTGAGTATGGTGTGATATCCTGTGTTTGATAGTAATAGTCGTGAGTATGGTGTGATATTCTGTGTTTGATAGTAATAGTCGTGAGTATGGTGTGATATCCTGTGTTTGATAGTAATAGTTGTGAGTATGGTGTGATATCCTGTGTTTGATAGTAATAGTCGTGAGTATGGTTTGATATCCTGTGTTTGATAGTAATAGTCGTGAGTATGGTGTGATATTCTGTGTTTGATAGTAATAGTCGTGAATATGGTGTGATATCCTGTGTTTGATAGTAATAGTTGTAAAGTTGTCTCTAAAAAATGACCGCTAAAAGAGAACAGTGTACATGCATTTCTATTGGATTCTATTCCATTCTGTTATTTTACAGTCCATTTGGTGGACATCTGGAACGTGATCGAGGCGTTCAGAGAGAACGGCCTGAACACCATGGACCTCAACACAGAGTTCACTGTGGCTCGCCTGGAAGCAATACTATCGACCATCTTCTACCAGCTCAACAAGCGCATGCCCACCACACACCAAATCAATGTGGAACAGTCCATCAGTCTGCTACTCAACTTTCTCCTGGCTGCCTATGACCCGTGAGTATCCACCATCACCTCATTACTGTGGGACGTTAACTGAGCATGATGATGGGATGTTTTTTTTTCTGTGTGTGTGTGTGTGTGTGTGTGTGTGTGTGTGTGTGTGTGTGTGTGTGTGTGTGTGTGTGTGTGTGTGTGTGTGTGTGTGTGTGTGTGTGTGTGTGTGTGTGTGTGTGTCATTTAATTGAAGGGAAGTGTTGATAGGTGATAAATCTGTCCACAGTACACAAGGTCTTTCATGGGAGTATGGAAGTCCAGACTGAATGTTGTTATAACGATGCAATGGTCTCATAATGTTCTTGTGCCATTGATTCATCTTTACTTCTGATGAAAGACAAGAGAAAGTAAACAGTAAAAATTACATAGTGAAGATAAATGCAATTGGGCCCTTTTTGCTTTTTTTAAGCGTTGTTTTTAATGTATTTAACTAGGCAAGTCCGTTAAGAACAAAGTCTTATTTACAGCCTAGGAACAGTGGGTTAACTGCCTTGGTCAGGGGCAGAATGACACATTTTTACCTTGTCAGCTCAGGGATTTGATGAAGCAACCTTTCGGTTACCGGCCCAACACTCTAACCACTAGGCTACCTGCCGTTCCAGGCAGGTTGCACAGGTATAAGAGCAACTTAAAGGGATACTAAGGATTTTGGCAATGAAGTCCTTTATTTACTTCCCCAGAGTCAGATGAACTCATGGATACCATTTTTAGGTTTCTGAATCCAGTATGAAGGAAGTTAAACATAGTTTTGTGACTACGGTTAGTGCAATGACTGGAATTCTATGGTATTTACTAGCATGCTAGCAGTTACCATAGACATCCAGTCATTTCTCTAATGCTACACTACATGACCAAAAGTTTGTGGACACGAGCTCGTCGAATATCTCATTCTAAAATTATGGGAATTGGAATATGGAATATGGAGTTGGTCCCCCCTTTGCTGCTATAACAGCCTCCACTCTTCTGGGAAGGCTTTCCACTAGATGTTGGAACATTGCTGTAGAGACTTGCTTCCATTTAGCCACAAGAGCATTAGTGAGGTCAGGCACTGATGTTGGGTGATTAGGCCTGGCTCGCAATCGGCATTCCAATTCATCCCAAAGGTATTTGATGGGGTTGAGGTCAGGGCTCTGTGCAGGCCAGTCAAGTTCTTCCACACCGATCTCGACAAACCATTTCTGTATGGACCTCGCTTTGTGCACGGGGGCATTGTCATGCTGAAACAGGAAAGGGCCTTTCCCAAACTGTTGCCACAAAGTTGGAAGCACAGAATCATCTAGAATATAATTTTATGCTGTAGCGTTAAGATTTCCCTTCACTGGAACTAAGGGGCCTAGCCCAAACCATGAAAAACAACCCCAGGTCATTATTCCTCCTCCCACCAAACGTTGCAGTTGGCACTATGCATTGGGGCAGGTAGCGTTCTCCTGGCATCCGCCTAACCCAGATTTGTCATCGGACTGTCATATTGTGAAGCGTAATTCATCACTTCATAGAGCGCGTTTCCACTGCTCCAGAGTCCAATGGCGGCAAACTTTACACCACTCCAGCCCTTCGCTTGGCATTGCGCATGGTGATCTTAGGCTTGTGTGGGGTGCTCTGCCATGGAAACCCATTTCATGAAGCTCTCGACGAACAGTTCTTGTGCTGATGTTGCTTCCAGAGGAAGTTTGGAACCGAGGACAGACGATTTTAAAAATCCTAATACTGTACCAGGTTGAAAGTCACTGGGCTCTTCAGTATGTTTGTCTATAGATATTGCATTGCTGTGTGCTCAATTTTATACACCTGTCAGCAACAGGTGTGGCTGATATAGCTGAATCCACTGATTTGAAGGGTTGTCCATGTACTTTTGTATATATATTGTAGTTAGCAGTTATGCTAACACTAGTTAGCAACTTCCTCCAAACTGCACGCAGGGACATAAAAATGGTATTGACGAGTTCATCTGACTCTGGAGTGTCCTTTTAATGTTAAAGTGTTTAAATCATTGCAAGTATTATTCTTAAACTGTATATTCTTGACCTGTTCAAATTATACAAGTACACAAATACTAAATACATTTCCTCTTTTAGGGAAGGCCTCGGAAAAATGTCTGTCTTTGTTGTGAAGATGGCCCTAGCAACCATCTGCGGAGGAAAGATTTTGGATAAATTAAGATGTAAGATCACCCG
This sequence comes from Oncorhynchus gorbuscha, assembly GCF_021184085.1. Taxonomy (NCBI): domain Eukaryota; kingdom Metazoa; phylum Chordata; class Actinopteri; order Salmoniformes; family Salmonidae; genus Oncorhynchus; species Oncorhynchus gorbuscha. The sequence goes on from NC_060194.1 coordinate 28,343,948, forward strand.
TTCATCTTTGTTAAGAATAATACATTAGAGAGAGAATTAACCATTTGCAGAGAATGAATTGTCAATGTTAGCTTTTTGTTAACTTATTAATAGTTATCCTGAACAATTTAAAATGTGTTTAGTCAGTGAAGTCTCTCTCTATTGAGGAATTTAGTAATACAACAACATTTGTTTCCAGTGGGTTTTTCCCCTTGAAGTCTGTATGCCTGCACTATTGTTCCTAGATGAAAAAGAGAACAGTGGCCCTTAACTCTCCACGGCTGGGAGAAGTCATTATTTAGAATCTGAAGGATAGGGTTTATTACATAATCCACCAAATCTAGTGCATCAGACAGCCGCAGCAACTCATGGGGAAAGTAAATGGAAGGTTAGGGTATTTTAGCTTATGTTTTGTGGTAATTACTATGTATTGCTACACAGCTTTAATTGGTTTTTGTTCTTTGTAAATGCAATACACAGCATGATTGCACTGTCTAATGCTGCAATTAGCTAACAATGGTGACAGCTGACAATTAATTTGATAAATTATTTATATATATTTTGCAGTAATGCCTCCCCTCCCATTTTCTTCACAGATATTTTTTCACAGATATCAGACCCTGGTGGCATAATGGTGTACTCCCAATTCGACCAGTTTCTGAGGGAGGTTCTCAAATTGCCAATGACTGTTTTTGAGGGGCCTTCCTTTGGCTATACTGAGCAATCCACAAGAACCTGCTTTGCACAGCAGGTAAGAGTCCCCATCTACACTGAAAATTAACATACATTTTCAAGTAAATCAATGAATGAATGAATGAATAACACACTATAGGTATAGAGACTGGATGTATGTTGTAATTGTGTGTATAACAACCTTTATAAAACTATATTTTCCTTATAGTACTAGCTACCCCATATGCATAACTTGTATGTGATGTGTAACTCTGTCCTCTCCACTGCATGTTGACAGAAAAAGGTCTCCCTCAACACATTCCTGGACACGATGATGTCAGATCCTCCTCCTCAGTGTCTGGTGTGGTTACCACTCATGCATCGCTTGGCTAATGTGGAGAATGGTGAGCCATCACCGCCACCACGGCATATTTAACACGTTCCTGGGTAGCACTGGGTATGAATTTTGTCTCACACCATCACACCATCACATTGAGTCACCACATAGTAGACACACTTGCGCAAACACACACATACACACCCTTCCACCATCACATCACCCTACATCCACCATCACATCACCCTACCCTGTACCATTGACAAGGTACAAAATTAGTCATTAGTCTCACACACACACTGATGTTCACAGAACACACTCCTTTATTTGAAGAACGCTGTCTGAGAGACCTGCAAAACATCCCAGTGCTGTTGTCTTATATAAAGATATCAGTTGCAAACCAATTTGTGTTTGTATTAACAACGTTTTGGGTGGGTGTGTATATGTACGCCCCTGTGTGTATGTGGACTTGAATGCACATGTTGGTGTGTGTGCCCCCCCACCTTGCCCCCTCCGCCCCTGCAGTGTTTCACCCGGTCGAGTGCTCCTACTGCCACAGTGAGAGTATAATGGGCTTCCGCTACCGCTGCCAACAATGTCATAATTACCAGCTCTGTCAGGACTGCTTCTGGAGGGGGCATGCCAGTGGTTCCCATAGCAACCAGCACCAAATGAAGGAGTACACGTCATGGGTAAGGGGGGTGACTGGGTGGGGAGTGGAGGGGGACGCCAGCCAACGATTTCTGCTCAGCTTCACCCAACACATTACAGTGCTATAGGGATGGATGATGAAAGTGTGATTTGATTCCCTCACCTGTGGCAAGGAATATTACATGCAGTGTATTTCCCTTGATCTCTGATGTTCTGCATGTGGCCAGATACATTTAAATGATATGGATAGGCAGTGGAGAAATGCATTTTATATATGGATTGTACTGTATGTGCTGTGACATTTTGGTCAGTGGCATCTAATCCTATATGATATTTTGAAAGTAATTACTCTGTTTGAAGTACCTCTTCTTGCCCTCTGAAATCATACCTAGCGAATGTTTGTGTTTCTCCCAGAAATCGCCTGCTAAGAAGTTATCTAATGCTCTCAGCAAATCACTGAGCTGTGCATCTAGCAGAGAACCTTTACACCCCATGTTTCCTGACATGCCAGAAAAACCTCTGAACCTAGCCCACATTGTGTAAGTATGGAGCTATTCTATTCATACAGTATCACTTGTATTCAAGACCACAGTCATCCTATTAAATTCCTGTCAATTTCAGATCCATCCCATAATCCCATACTACAGCCCTGTATCCCCAAAGTAATAACCACAATTGGTAAAAACAGATGTTTCATCTTTGCTCCATTTTTCTTTGTGTGTGTTCTGGAAATGAACCATGTCAATATGAAGCCACGGTCCTTTAGTGCTACAGTATATATTTGATGCATTACTTTTCCAACCCTTAACAGCTAAGCCAAGTCATATGTAGGGTTGCTATATTCCGGGAATTTTTAATAAATGTCCTGGTTTTCCCGAAATACCTGTTGGAAGATACCCGGATTCAGGAGAGAATAAGCAGGAAATGTAAGCCTCCAACCAGGATTTCTGGAAAACCAGGGAATATATTGAAAGTTCCCAAAATTTAGCAACCCTAGTCAGATGTCTAAGCTGTCGTGGTGAAAAGAGTGGCAATGCATTCTAAGGGCTGAGAATCTGAGACAAATGTTGATTTTGACACCTACGTAGATTATTTTCATGTGGAAGTGAATTCAGTTGTACCACTCACTGTGGCCGTTGTAGTGCATGCATGGGTGATTGTAACTTATCTCTTTGTTCTTTTCTTGCTGCAAAATAGAGACACTTGGTAAGTTTGCTTTGAATACTTGCATAGAATATGTAGAATATGCTGCTATTCATTTTAATTAGATCAAGTACTATAGAAGGTAGTGTATTATATTACTAGTAGCTAGTGCCATATTCTTTTGTCTGTTGTTTAATCGGATCATGTTGATCCTCCAGGGTCAATCCTTATATACTATGCCCTGTAGTTCCTCAAAGTGGCACCTTATTTTTAGCACAACAAACTTGTGTGCAGTTCACTACAGGTTTCTGCATCAATTATTCTGTCCCTCCTTTGCGCCACATGTGAATACCTTTTTAGGTCATGTAAACAATAAGATTATGAGGAGTTAATGACCTTCGGATGAGTGAGGAGGAAATCCACACGCACACATTCTTTATGTGATGTGTCACAATCAAAAACTGCAGCTATTGTGTTCCGACTCCCCAGCCCCATTCAATGCTCTTTCGGCCCTCTGAGATCTCGATGCGCACACACACACACATGCACGCACGCAGGAACGCACACACACACACACACACACACACAAACACAAACATTTATGCGACAGTTGCTTCTCTTCCATTTGATGATGACTGTTTGACCATGATCATGTTTGTCTCCTGCACTACAGGCCTCCCAGACCAATGAATAGCACCAATGACTTCATGCTCTCCCACTCCATGCCCACATCAGGGAACCCTTACTCCACTAAGAAGTGAGTATCTGATATATCAGTCAGAAAGTCTGCAATAATGCCGGGTATACAGAATTTTCAAAGACAGAATGAAGTTAGGTTACCTAACTGTACATATTTGTCATGAACATGAACACCTCTAAGCCCCCTTAAAATCCACACGTCAGTATGAATCCTACTAACCAATCTTTATTTTTCTAAACATTTTTGGATATATGCAGCTAATTTGTGAAGGTTTGTGTTGTCTCACTCTTTTGTCTGGTGTAAATAGCTGCCTTATAGTACCAAGAATAATGAAGTTGGGGCGGCAGGGTGCCTAGTGGTTAGAGCGTTGGACTAGTAACCGAAAGGTTGCAAGTTCGAATCCCCGAGCTGACAAGGTACAAATCTGTCGTTCTGCCCCTGAACAGGCAGTTAACCCACTGTTCCTAGGCCGTCATTGAAAATAGGAATTTGTTCTTAACTGACTTGCCTAGTAAAAAAAAGAAAAAGAAAAGGTTGAGCAGAAAAAAATGTTGGCTAGGGCTGCTTCAGATCTGTTGAAAGGAAGGGGGTAAGTGACCCAAGTGGGCGTACTGCCTTGGAGAATGGTTTGGTGGTAACAGGGATCAAGGTAAGACCAAGTGCAGACTGTGTGAAGTAATAATGTTTATTCTAACAACAGGGGCAGGCAAACGACAGGTCAAGGCAGGCAAGGGTCGATAATCCAGAGTAGGAGCAAAGGTACAGGTCGGCAGGCAGGCTCAGGGACAGGGACAGGCAGAGTGGTCAGGCGGGTGGGTACAGGGTCAGGATAGGCAAGGGTCAACAACCAGGAGGACGAGAAAAAAATAGGCTGGGAAAGACAGGAGCTGACAGGACAAACGCCGGTAAGCTTGACAAACAAGATGAACTGGCACAGACAGACAGAAAACACAGGTATAAGTACCCAGAGGTAAGTGGGAGAGATGGGTGACACCTGGATGGGTTGGAGACAAGCACAAGGACAGGTGAAACAGATCAGGGCATGACAGGTGGCTCAAATGCGTACGTGAACTAATTCAAATGGATTGAGGCTGGGTCCGAAATGGCATGCTATTCCCTACAGTATATAGTGCACTACTTTTGACCACGGCCAGGACTGGTCTAAAGAAGTGCTCTATTGTAGGGAATATGGTACATCTTCAGATGCAGACATAGTCATTATAGAGCATACACTGCAGTGGAATCAGTCACTCTTCTGATTTCCTATGTGTTTACAAAGTGATACTCAAGGATATATCTGAAATATGCTAGATGGTGTATGCATAGTAAAGACCATTCACCGCTCATTAGGGTAGAGTATCTATTACAATGTTTTTCATAGGCGTCCCACATTACCTGGGAGAGTTAAAGTAACTGCTGCAAGTCATTAATATTAGCTTTGAGTCTCTCTCTCAAGTTCCTTTTTTCTGTTTTCAGTGTACTGAACATGTACTTAACTTAATCACTCCCTGTCAATTTTTTACAATGATTGACATACAACTACAGGTCCTTTTACATACTTGTAAGTTCTTTTATTTTCTGTTTTGCTGGCTTGTAATGTCAGCTTTGGACTCTGGAATAATATAAGTACACGGTAGATACACGTGCACACACACACTTTAGATTTGTGTGTATTGTTGTGAATTGTTAGATATTACTGCACTTTTGGAGCTAGAAACACAAGCATTTTGCTACACCCGCAATAACATCTGCTAAATATGTGTATGTGACCAATAACATTTGATTTGACTGAGCGAGCCAGGTAGAACCAAGGAAAGTTACAGGAGAAGTTACACACATAGTTTTCTGGCGTCAGTGAGTCCTCCATCTCTACATATAGGAACTGCACCTGCCCTTGGATGAGACAAAGGCTCCATTGGTTTAAACACGGACCCCATTCATAGAGCCAGGTTTGTAAAGATATGAACCTTCTAGGGATGGGCATTTGACATTGTTTCACTGTTCAAGTATTTACATTTAAAAAATGATATATTTTTTAGAACTCACGGCCTGCACTGGAAGAAATATGTCCGCATTTATCTATATATAGGCCTAAGCCAATTTATAGGCCTAAGCCAATTTATCATGACCATTACAAATATCGAATCCTTATTGCTAAATTGCTCCATATATATTCAGTCAATAAAAAAGCAAGTGCAATTTAAGATACATTTGTTGAATCCTTGATATCAACTAGTTATATTATATCGTTGAACACAATCTTCAAAAAGGCAGTAACCTCAGCAGTTGCTCTTGCTTGTAGAAACCTGTGGCCGTGCAATAGCCTTGCTTTTTTAATTTAGCAGACACTCTTATTTCCCGAGCCCTTATCACAGTCAAGACACCTATTTTATAGTTTAAAAAAACTTGATGTAATAGAACAGAATCTTTTTCAAAAGGAGAATAAGATGCCACTACGAAGTGATGCGCATCTCCCATCTGGATAAGTTATTCTCAGAGAGTGATCATTTATTATCACAGGCAAACTACATTTTCTTCATATGATGTTTCTTTAGACCTCTCTAAAATAAATAATAGATTTATTGTGATGGTGTAGGCTATATTACATGGATTTTGTTTTAAAAATGTAGATGTTCCAAAGGTCAGCATCCGTAGCTTGTAGGCTATGCGTGGAAGACAGAAGATGCTAAATGTGTTTATGTTAATTAACGGTCAATTACCTTGAGACTGACAGTTATTTGCTTGACAATCACCGGCTGACAAAATGTCATGACCGCCACAGCCCTAATCATGTGATGATGTGATGTGATGATTAGTAGAGGTTGAAGGGGGGCATGTTCTCTTCTTCTGGCATTTCAGGGCTGTTGACAACGTGGTTAACGTTGGGTTTTGGTCTTGGGAGTGTTGTAAGCAAACAGTACTTAGCAAAAATCACTCATTCAATCTTGAAATGCTTATTGAAATCATTAGCGTTATTAGACAGAGTGGTAGTTCGTGCATGACTAGGCTTTGCATCTTGGAGCTATAGGTTACTTGTGAATTTTTGTAAATGTCAAACCAATGACATATTGAAGTTTTGACATTCACTTACTTACAATACTTTCACTGTTGAAAACCCAAACACTGACTATTTAGATCAAATTCCCATAAGGAGATTATGATACAAGATATAAATGCCTATTTTTTTTCTGTCTGTGTACTGTAGATGATTTGAAAATGCAGTACAGGTTCAGTATCACATTCATATCTATAGTAATTGTTTCACAGGATAATTCAACAGATGTATCCCAAAGGGATAGCATAACACAGTTTGGTTTTCATCTTTTGACTCATTTAATGACGGAGACTAGACATATTGCTCTCTCCAGACCTGTCCTTGCCCAGTACTCTCTTCCCCTCCCTGTTCTCATCATGTGTGTCATTTGTGTTCTGAAACCCTACACTGTTCCAGGTTAAACTACAGCCTTGATGTGCCCAATAGGCTGGCTGATGAATATATTCTCATTGGGCTGTATGTGAATCTCATGCAAAACAACCCCACGTCATGATTAGTGTGGATTCCTCTGTCTGTAAAGTAAACACAGTGGGGAACTACTAGCTACAGTATTCACACAGTATTTACACCACCCCTGGCACTGTTCTCCCTTTTTTTATTTAGCTACAAGCCTTAATACCGCATACACTACTCACATCAAACTGAATAAAGGAAGTACAGTGCCTTGCCAAAGTATTCATTCCCCTTGGCGTTTTTCCTATTTTGTTGCATTACAACCTGCAATTTAAATAGGTTTTTATTTGGATTTCATGTAATGAACATACACAAAATAGTCCAAATTGGCGAGGTGAAATTTAAAAAATAACCTAATAAAATAAAACGAAGTTGTGCGTGCATATGTATTCACCCCCTTTGCTATGAAGCCCCTAAATAAGATCTGGTGCAACCAATTACTTTCAGAAGTCACATAATTAGTGGAAAGAATGGAAAGTATATGGAAAGAATATGGCACCACAACAAACCTTCCAAGACAGGGCCGCCCAACAAAACTCACGGACCAGACATGGAGGGCATTAATCAGCGAGGCAAAAAAAGAGACCAAAGATAACCCTGAAGGAGCTGCAAAGGTCTACAGCGGAGATTGGAGTATCTGTCCATAGGACCACTTTAAGCTGTACACTCCACAGAGCTGGGCTTTACGGAAAAGTGGCCAGAAAAAAAGCCATTGCTTCTTTAAGAAAAAAATAAGCAAACACGTTTGGTGTTCACCAAAAGGCATGTGGCAGACTCCCCAAACATATAGAAGAAGGTACTCTGGTCGATAAGACAAAAATGTAGCTTTTTGTCCATCAAGAAAAACGCTGTCTGGTTCAAACCCAATAGCTCTCATCACCCCGAGATACCATTCCCACAGTGAAGCATGGTGGTGGCAGCATCATGCTGTTGGGATGTTTTTCCATCAGCAGGGACTGGGAAACTGGTCAGAATTGAAGAAATTATGGATGTTGCTAAATACAGGGAAAATCTTGAGGGAAACCTGTTTCAGTCTTCCAGAGATTTGAGACTGGGACAGAGGTTCACCTTCCAGAAGGACAATGGCCCTAAACATACTGCGAAAGCAACACTTGAGTGATTTAAGGGAAAACATTTAAATGTCTTGGAATGGCCTAGTCAAAGCCCAGACCTCAATCCAATTGAGAATCTGTGGTATGACTTGAAGATTGCTGTACACCAGCGGAACCCATCCAACTTGAAGGAGCTGGAGCAGTTTTGCCTTGAAGAATGGGCAAAAAGCCCAGTGGCTAGATATGCCAAGCTTATAGAGACATACCCCAAGAGACTTGCAGCCGTAAATGCTGTAAACTTTTTTTATTCCACCTTTACTTAACCAGGTAGGCTAGTTGAGGACAAGTTCTCATTAGCAACTGCGACCTGGCCAAGATAAAGCATAGCAATTCTACACATACAACAACACAGATTTACACATGGAATAAACAAAACATAGTCAATAATACAGTAGAACAAAAGAAAACAAAAAGTCTATATACACTGAGTGCAAATGAGGTAAGATAAGGGAGCTAAGGCAATAAATAGGCCATGGTGGCGAAGTAATTACAATATAGCAATTAAACACTGGAATGGTAGATGTGCAGAAGATGAATGTGCATGTAGAGATACTGGGGAGCAAGATAAATAAATACTGTATGGGGTGAGGTAAGTAGATAGATGGGCTGTTTACAGATGGGCTATGTACAGGTGCAGTGATCTGTGAGCTGCTTTGACAGCTGGTGCTTAAAGCTAGTGAGGGGAGATGTGAATCTCCAGCTTCAGAGATTTTTGCAGTTCGTTCCAGTCATTGGCAGCAGAGAACTGGAAGGAAAGACGACCAAAGGAGGAATTGGCTTTGGGGTGACCAGTGAGATATACCTGCTGGAGTGCGTGCTACAAGTGGGTGCTGCTATGGTGACCAGTGAGCTAAGATAAGGCGGGGCTTTACCTAGCAGAGACTTGTAGATAACCTGTAGCCAGTGGGTTTGGCGACGAGTATGAAGCGAGGGCCAACCAACTACAGCGTACAGGTCGCAATGGTGGGTAGTGTAAGGGGCTTTGGTGACAAAATGGAAGGCACTGTGATAGACTGCATCCAGTTTGTTGAGTAGAGTGTTGGAGGCTATTTTATAGATAACATCACCGAAGTCGAGGATCGGTAGGATGGTCAGTTTTACAAGGGTATGTTTGGCAGCATGAGTGAAAGATGCTTTGTTCCGATATAGGAAGCCAATTCTAGATTTAATTTTGGATTGGAGATGCTTAATGTGAGTCTAGAAGGAGAGTTTACAGTCCAACCAGACACCTAGGTATTTGTTGTTGTCCACGTATTCTAAGTCTGCCCAGAGTAGTGATGCTGGACGGGCGAGAAGGTGCGGGCAGTGATCGGTTGAATAGCATGCATTTATTTAGTTTTACTTGCATTTAAGAGCAGTTGGAGGCCACGGAAGGAGAGTTGTATAATATATGCCATTTAGCAGACGCTTTTATCCAAAGCGACTTACAGTCATGTGTGCATACATTCTACGTATGGGTGGTCCCGGGGAACGAACCCACTACCCTGGCGTTACAAGCGCCATGCTCTACCAACTGAGCTACAGAAGGACCATATGTATGGCATTGAAGCTCGTCTGGAGGTTAGTTAACACAGTGTCCCAAGGAGGGGCCAGAAGTATACTGAATGGTGTCGTCTGCGTAGAGGTGTACCAGAGAATCACCAGCAGAAGAGCAACATCATTGATGTATACAGAGAAGAGTCGGCCTGAGGATTGAACCCTGTGGCACCCCCATAGAGACTGCCAGAGGTCCGGACAACAGGCCCTCCGATTTGAACTCTATCAGAGAAGTAGTTGGTGAACCAGGCGAGGCAATAATTTGAGAAACCAAGGCTGTCGAGTCTGCAAATAAGAATGTGGTGATTGATAGAGTCGAAAGCTTGGCCAAGTTGATGAATACTGCTGCACAGTAATGTCTCTTATCAATGGCAATTATGATGTCGTTTAGGACCTTGAGCGTGGCTGAGGTGCACCCATGACCAGCTCTGAAACCAGATTGCATAGCGGAGAAGGTACGGTGGCGTTCGAAATGGTCGGTAATCTGTTTGTTATCTTGACTTTTGAAGACCTTAGAAAGAAGGGGCAGGATAGATATAGGTCTGTAGCAGTTTGGGTCTAGAGTGTCACCCCCTTTGAAGAGGGGGATGACCGCGGCAGCTTTCCAATCTTTGGGAATCTCAGACGATAGGAAAGAGAGGTTGAACAGGCTAGTAATAGGGGTTGCAACAATTTCGGCAGATAATTTTCGAAAGAGAGGGTCCAGATTGTCTAGCATGGCTGATTTGTAGGGGTCCAGATTTTGCAGCTCTTTCAGAACATCAGCTATCTGGATTTGGGTAAGGGAGAAATGGTGGGGGCTTTGGCAGGTTGCTGTGGAGCGTGCCGGGCAGTTGACCGGGGTAGGGGTAGCCAAGTGGAAAGCATGGCCAGCCGTAGAGAAATGCTTATTGAAATTCTCAATTATAGTGGATTTATCGGTAGTGACAATGTTTCTTAGCCTCAGAGCAGTGGGCAGCTGGGAGAATTGTCATGTTTTGTCATTAATTATCATGTCTTGTCCCCGTGCTTCCCCTTCTATTCGTTTCCCTCTGCTGGTCTTATTAGGTTCTTTCCCTCTTTCTATCCCTCTCTCTCCCCCTCCCTCTCTCACTCTCTCGCTCTCTCTTCTCTCTATCGTTCCGTTCCTGCTCCCAGCTGTTCCTATTCCCCTAATCAATCATTTAGTCTTCCCACACCTGTTCCCGATCCTTTTCCCTGATTAGAGTCCCTATTTCTCTCCTTGTTTTCCGTTCCTGCCCCGTCGGATCCTCATCTATAATTCACCGTGCTGTGTCTATGTTTTGCCCTGTCGTGTCGTGTTTCCCTCAGATGCTGCGTGGTGAGCAGGTGTCTGAGTCTGCTAGGTTCAAGTGCCTTCCCGAGGCAACCTGCAGTTCTCGATCAAGTCTCCTGTCTGTTCTCGTCTTTACGAGTAGTATTATGCTTTTTGTTTTGTAAAGTTTCTTTCTGGATTAAAAACTCTGTTTTCGCCAAGTCGCTTTTGGGTCCTCATTCACCTGCATAACAAGAATGGTGCTCTTATTCTCCATGGACTTTACAGTGTCCCAGAACTGTTTTGAGTTAGTACTACAGGATGCAAATTTCTGTTAGGAAAGCTAAGGCTAGCTTTTTCAAACTGCCTGTGTATATTTGTTCCTAACTTCCCTGAAAAGTTGCATATCACAGGGGCTATTCGATGCTAATGCAGAACGCCACAGGATGTTTTTGTGCTGGTCAAGTGCAGACAGGTCTGGAGTGAACCAAGGACTATATCTATTCCTAGTTCTAAATTTCTTGAATGGGGCATGCTTATTTAAGAATAGCCAGGCATCATCTACTGACGGGATGAGGTCGATGTCATTCCAGGATATCCGGCCAGGTCAATTAGAAAGGCCTGCTCACAGAAGTGTTTTAGGGAGTGTTTGACAGTGATGAGGGGTGGTCGTTTGGTTGCAGACCCATTACGGATGCAGGCAATGAGGCAGTGATTGCTGAGAATTTGATTTAAAACAGCAGAGGTGAATTTGGAGGGCAAGTTAGTTAGGAGGACATCTATGAGGGTGCCCGTGTTTACGGATTTGTAGTGGTACCTGGTAGGTTCATTGATCATTTGTGTGAGATTGAGGGCATCAAGCTTGGATTGTAGGATGGCCGGGTTGTTAAGCATGTCCCAGTTTAGGTCACCTAGTAGCACGAGCTCAGAAGATAAATGGGGGCAATCAATTCACATATGGTATCGAGGGCACAGTTGTGGGCAGAGGGAGGTCTATAGCAAGCGGAAACAGTGAGAGACTTGTTTCTGGAAAGAGGAATATTTAGAAGTAGAAGCTCGAATTGTTTGGATACAGACTTGGTTACAGACAGGCTATCTTTGCAGTAGATTGTAACACCGCCCCCTTTGGCAGTTCTATTTTGGCGGAAAATGTTATAGTTAGCGATGGAGATTTCAGGGTTTTCGGTGGTTTTCCTAGGCCAGGATTCAGACACGGCTAAGACATCCGGGTTGGCAGTGTGTGCTAAATCAGTGAGTAAAACAAACTTAGGGAGTAGGCTTCTAATGTTAACATGCAAATGAGAGCTTCTGGGGAGTGGGAGTGGAGCTAGGCACTGCAGGACCTGGATTAACCTCTACATCACCAGAGGAACAGAGGAGAAGTAGGATAAGGGTATGGCTAAATGCTATACGAACTGGATGTCTAGCACATTCGGAACAGAGAGTAAAAGGAGCAGTTTCTGGGCACGATAGCATAGATTCAAGGCATAGTGTACAGACAAAGGTAAGGTAGGATGTGAGTACATTAGAGCGAAACCTAGGCATTGAGTAATGATGAGAGAGATATAGTCTCTAGAGATGTTTAAACCAGGTGATGTCATCGCATATGTAGGAGGTGGAACAACATGGTTGGTGAAGGCATATTGAGCAGGGCTAGAGGCTCTACAGTGAAATAAGACAGTAATCAATAACCAGGACAGTAATGGACGAGGCATATTGATATTAGAGAGAGGCATGCGTAGCCAGGTGAACATATGGGTCCAGTGAGTGGTTGGGCTGACTGGGAACATGGCGATTCAGACAGTTAGCAGGCCGATGCTAACAGTTAGTAGGCCGGGGCTAAACAAGGTAGCGGTTAGCAGACCGGGGCTGGCAAGCTAGCAGTTAGCAGACCGGGGCTAGCAAGTTGGCCTTTGGGGGACGTCGCGATGGGGGTAAGCCTGCTTTTGCATCATCGTGCAGTGACATCGATAGACCAGTCGTGGAGTTAGGAGGGTTCCAAGTAGCTCTAGGTAGCTAGCAGTCCTAGCAGGTTAGCAGAATGGGCCTTCAGCGGGCGTCGCGCCTGAGGGGCCTGTTGGAATCTTCGGGCAGATTATGTCGGTATTCCAGTCGTAGAGGATTGGCGGGGTTCCGGCAGTAGAAGGGGTCCGGATATTGTAGCCCAGGATTGAGTCGGGAGATGGGTCTAGCATGGGCTAGCCCCAGGCTAGTTGGTGCTAGCTCAGGGATGGAAACGTTAGCCAGGAGTAGTCAACCATTGCGATTAGCTAGCTGTGATGATCCAGATGAAAAGGTTCCGAGTTTGTGGTAGGAATTCGGGGATATGGAGAGAAAAATAAGTCCGGTATGCTCTGGTTTGAAACGCGTTGTACGAACTGGAGAGAGATTTCCGAGCTAAAGGTTAGCTGATGACTGCTAGCAGTGGTTAGCTGACTGATAGCTGGTAGCTAGTTAGCTAGCTGGCTTCAGTTGAGGTATTCCAGTTCGGAGGTAAATAGAAATACTTTAGGAAAAAAAACAGATCCACACCACATTGGGTAAGGTGGGTTGCAGGAGAGTATTTCGAAGTTGAGGTTTAAGAAAAATATTAAAAAGAATGCGAAGAAAAATATATATACACATGGGACGAGACAAGACAAAGACGTCTGACTGCTACGCCATCTTGGATTTCAAGATGTTTGTTTCACAATAAATGATATTTTGCATCTTCAAAGTGGTAGGCATGTAAATCAAATGATACAAACCCCCAAAATGTTCATTTTAATTCCTTGTTGTAAGGCAACAAAATAGGAACAATGCCAAGGGGGTGAATACTTTCGCAAGCCATTGACTTGTCTTTTAAAAGTTGTCATGCAGTAATGTAGCTAAACACTTTTCAGAAACCATACTGCTTTCGCCAGCTGTTACTAAGCAATAGGTGTTGGAAGGCTAAATCAACGCTATTTTGCTCATGAAGTTGTTACAGCGCTGTACAAAGTTGCATTTGTTTTGCTCTTCATATAGTGAAAACCTAGTTTCTTGCCCTAGAATTGTCATTTTAATGTGCTTATGATGACAGATTAGACTTTGCTGCGTTTCCTTCTTTGATGTGGCAGTAATCAGTTATTTGTAGAGAATATCTGTTTTTATGTTTGTCCTTTATTATAACATCTTGGACTGTTACAGTAAATACATTGATTGGATTTTGTTTCTTGGACTTTATTGCGTCTTTATGAGTTTCAACAAATGCTGTATGATAAATCTCAACTATTTCTACCCGTAATGTTGTTCATTTCTCTGAAAGGAAACTCAGACATTTACAAAATTATACAATGGAAGCTACTGACCGTTTACTGAAGTATCCATCTGAAAGGACTATTTTGTGGGGGTGCTAAGATTAGTAGGAATCATCTGCTTGGGGCGGCAGTGTAGCCTAGTGGTTAGAGCATTGGACTAGTAACCGAAAGGTTGCAAGTTAAAATCCCCGAGCTGACAAGGTACAAAATCGTTCTGCCCTTGAACAGGCAGTTAACCCATTGTTCCAAGGCCGTCATTGAAAATAAGAATTTGTTCTTAACTGACTTGCCTAGTGAAATAAAGGTAAAATTAAAAATTAAAAAATTGGGTCCGTGCTGCTCTTCTCTCCTGCTTTGCTCCGACTCTGTAGTAGCATCATCTTAGAGATCTTTCTGCAGATGGAAAACACTTACAGATTCAACTGCATGTAACTTTCCATAGCATTTGTATAAGCTGAATGTTGTTCCTTGGTGCTTATAGTGCGTGTGCGTGTGTGCGTGGCTTCAGCAACATGGCTGTGATTTTGGCCCAAAAATGTGCAGCCGAGAACCTTTTTATAGTTTTATCTGTAAATAGCATCAACAATTGACATGGGAGTCAATACAAACTACTCTCCAGTTTGCATGTAAATACATTATAATTAACTAACCAATCATACAGATACTGTTCCAATTATCATTTGAAATTGATGTACAGTAATGTAAGTAAGTGCAGAACTACTCTTTATATTTGGCAGCAATATTTTGTGTCTGTGTGTCTAGTTACCTCACTGCAGTAAATATGTAGATGACAGATGACTGTCTTCCCCTCCTCTCTCCACCTGTTGATTAGTTTGCTGGAGAGCAGTTCCCACCAGGAGGAAGAGCACAGTCTCATCGCCCGTTACGCTTCTAGACTGGCCTCTGACGCAGCCGCCGCGGTGAGACACACATGCCATCTGAGGTCATAGTGGGAGAAAATACCGTGAATAGCATCCTGACATGTGCCCAGCACGAATACACATTTGTTCCAAAGGCCTGTTTTCCGTAGTCAGGTTACCCATTCAGGAAACGCTTGTGCCTGTAATCTTGACCCATCAGTGTTCGCTGTGGCTGCTTATGACACTGCTATGTAGTAGTGTATAAGGAAATAACATCAGCCAGATGACCTCAATACTGTAGATAATGTAATGCGTACTGATAGTGTCATACATCTCTGTGTGTAATGATAATGTCATGTCTCTGTGGGTAATGATGGTGTCATGTGTCCCTGTGTGTAACGATGATGTCATAATGTCCCCATTTGTAATGATAATGGTATGTGTCCCTGTGTGTAATGATAATATCATGTGTCCCCGTGTTTAATGATTATGTCATGTGTCTTCCAGCAACAGCAGCAGAGGGTCCCCAACGACATCTCTTTCTCTCTGGATGCCAACAAGCAGCAGAGGCAGCTTATTGCTGAGCTAGAGAGCAAAAACAGGTCAGGGATGGTTTCCATCTGGATTTGCTTTTCTCTCTCTGTTCACCTATTTTTCCAGCCCTGCCATCGTGCCAAATTACATGAAAGGAATGTGATAGATTATTTAATGTGGTACTCAATGTGCTTCCCACACAAACTGTGGTTGATAGTTATTCAAATGAGCTGTAACCCTGTTTGCATGGTAGTACCAGAAAAATACAAAAGCAACTCAAGTCTTAATGTCGTCAAGCTAGCTGGTAGACCCCCCTGTAATCCATCACACCATCTAAATCACACAAACAAAACTACTTCAGAAAGCCTACATATGTGACATACTAGCTTCAACTGGCCTGTGTTTGTGTGTGTTACAGAGAGATCTTGCAGGAGATCCAGCGTCTGAGAGTGCAGCACGAGCAGGCCTCACAGCCTCCCACATGCACGTCCCAACAGAACCCCACGCTGCTGGCCGAGCTACGGCTTCTCAGGTAGACCCATCTCAAATTCTTCTACAAAACAATCTGTGACCATTTAAATGGACAATTAAATTTGTATATAGACTCAAAAAAAGAAACGTCCTCTCACTTTCAACTATGTTTATTTTCAGCAAACTTAACGTGTTATTATTTGTATGAACATAACAAGATTCAACAACTGAAACACAAACTGACACAAAGTTCCACAGACATGTGATTAACAAAAATTGAATAATGTGTCCCTGAACAAAGGGAGGGTCAAAATCAAAAGTAACAGTCAGTATCTGGTGTGGCCACCAGCTACATTAAGTACTGCAGTGCATCTCCTCCTCATGGACTGCACCAGATTTGCCAGTTCTTGCTGTGAGATGTTACCCCACTCTTCCACCGAGGCATCTGCAAGTTCCCGGACATTTCTGGGGGGAATGGCCTTAGCCCTCACCCTCTGATCCCACAGGTCCCAGATGTGCTCAATGGGATTGAGATCTCCGCTCTTCACTAGCCAAGGCAGAACACTGACATTCCTGTCTTGCAGGAAATCATGCACAGAACAAGCAGTATGACTGGAGGCATTGTCATGCTGGGGGTTCATGTCAGGATGAGCCTGCAAGAAGGGTACCACATGAGGGAGGAGGATGTCTTCCCTGTAACGCACAGCGTTGAGATTGCCTACAATGACAACAAGCTCAGTCCGATGATGCTGTGACACACCGCCCCAGACCATGACGGACCCTCCACCTCCAAATCGATCCTGCTCCAGACTACAGGCCTTGGTGTAACGCTCATTCCTTCGGTGATAAACGCGAGTCCAGCCTCTCTCAGCCCTTAGACAGTCTGACAGTCTTGTAGACAGTCTGAACACTGATGGGGGGGTTATGCGTTCCTGGTGTAACTCGGGCAGTTGTTGTTGCCATTTTGTACCTGTCTCACAGGTGTGATGTTCGGATGTACCGATGCTGTGCAGGTGACCTTAACTGCCTACCGTCTGTAAGCTGTTAGTGTCTTAATGACCATTCCACGGGTGCATGTTCATTAATTGTTTATTGTTCATTGAACAAGCATGGGAAATGGTGTTTAAACCCTTTACAATGAAGATCTGTGAAGTTATTTGGCTTTTTACAAATGATCTTTGAAAGACAGGGTCCTGAAAAAGGGACGTTTTTTTTTTGCTGAGTTAGTTTTTTTCTCCCTCTACCAGGCAACGCAAAGATGAGCTGGAGCAGAGGATGTCTGCTCTGCAGGAGAGTCGCAGGGAACTCATGGTACAGCTGGAGCAGCTGATGCTGCTGCTGAAGGTGTGTGAGAAAGCCACACAGTTTCAAGCCATACCGTTTCATTTCTACTGTAATGTTGGCCTGCTAATGAGAAGGGTAGAAAATCCAACAGACTTTTCATTATCCCACCACTAGAGGGAGCACTTCTTCAAATGTCACTGGGGCTTCATCATAAGGAAGTTTCCATATCTTAAGTAAATCCTGAGTTGCTCTGGTTTGACAAGTATTCCTTTCTCATCCTCTTACCATAATCCATACGTCTCTTTACAAAAAATGTGTTTGTGTTCCCCAGTTTCTTCATGTTAAAATGTTTGAGATATAACCTTTTCCAGACCTTCTACTCGTCATTCTGCTAAAGACCGTGTTTGGATCATATGTACTGACAACATACAAACAGCATAACTCACGAAATAAAACTGGATATAGGATACAATTTAGTCAGTCAGACACAACAACAGTCAATGGAGAAAGGGTTTAAGAAGCCTTACATAAACTGCTTACTGTACTGACTTAAATGGTAAGGCTATCAATCTAATCACTCCAATGAAGGGATCAATGCTAAACCAGTTAGCCCCATCTAGCATAACCATGCTAGCATCAGACTTGCTAAAGCCTACTATATGGGAGAAAATCCCAATAAGTTTTTACATATGAAAGAAATTGTCTTCATTGATTGATTTTACTATTGTGTGCTTTTGGGACAGTACATGAATAACGTTTCTCTCAACAGGAGGAGGAAAGGAAGCAAGCTGTAAGTTTGTCAGTGAAACCTAAAATAACTAATGCTTCTTACAAAGAAACTTCTGAATGTGATGTTTGTTGTTTTTGCTGACAATATTTGATCAGTTCTCATGGGAACTGAAAATGCGGCAGTCAGACGAACTAACAGCATGTTAGATATTTAAATAATTTTGACTTAATATAAAGTGCTGTTAAAGGGACCTAAAAGGCATTATGGCACGTGCTCAATGTTTGTTGCTCACCAACCATGGATGTGTTTTTGGATGAACATGCTTAACATAACAGCTTTTTCAGCAGAAAATTTGATTGGCCTGAACTTTAGCCATTTTTGCTCCATTACTGGGTCTTATAATATTATAATGAACCATTTTGGAATGATGCTATTACTGACACAACTCTTAGAGGTTTCACGCAGTGATGAGGAGTAGGGCCCTGAGGTTTTCCTGACCAAAACTACAATCCCTACTTTATGTTCCCCATACAGACCTATGGAGATTCATAACTTCATGAATTCCACCCACCCAGCTACCCCCCCATGCTAACAGGACAACACCCCAATCACAAGAGACCAACAGTCCAGCAAGAAAGCTATGCAGTAGCAACACAAAGAATAGAGCACCCTGCTGCAGCCGAGCTAAACCAGACGAGGCATCTGCTGAACAGAATCTGCAAACAAATCCATGAATTCCTTCTTTCTTATTATCAGAAATAGAATAATTAAAAACACAACCTATTATCATTGAGTTTTGCATAAGATACCCAGGAAAGGGTTAAAGTTACCTCATAAATATATGTAACCTCATAAACAAAGTTCATGACATTAGTAATTTGCTAATCTTAGATAATATGAATATATTAGCAATTTCTGAGACCCTCTTATAACACACCTTTGATACAGCAGTAGGAGTACACGGATATAACATCTATAGAAAAGACAGGAATCTCTATAGGGGGAGCTCAGAGAGGATCTCATCACAAGTGAAGTAGAAGTGCTGTGGTTGAAGGTTCACCTGCCTCATCTGAAGCCTCTTCTTTTAGGGTGCTGCTATAGGTCACCAAGTGGAAACTGTCAGTATCTGGAGAATGTGTGTGATGTTAGATAAGAACCCTGATGCTATCAGAGAAATGCATTTTATTGGTGACCTGAACATTGACTGGTAATCATCTAGTTGTCCTCTCAAGAGGAAGCTTCTTACTGTGAGTAATGACTGTAACATGACTCAGGTTATCACTCAACCAACTAGAGTGTTGTCCAATAGTGGTGGATCTGTGACAGCCACTTGCATTGATTATATATTCACCAATGCTGCGGAGATTTGCTCCAAACCATAGTGACCATAATATTGTGGCAATAACAAGGAAGGGCCTAAAGTTATTTATAAGAGATCATACAAAATGTTTTCTCAGGAGGAACTGCCTAGAAGGCCAGCATCCCGGAGTCACCTCTTCACTATTGACATTGAGACTGGGGTTTTGCGGATACTTTTTTTTACCCCCTTTTCCTCCTCAATTTCATGGTATCCAATTGTTAGTAGCTACTATCTTGTCTCATCGCTACTACTCCCGTACGGGCTCGGGAGAGACGAAGGTTGAATGTCATGCGTCCTCCAATACACAACCCAACCAAGCCGCACAGCTTCTTAACACAGCGCACATCAAATCCGGAAGCCAGCTGCACCAATGTGTTGGAGGAAACACTGTGCGCCCGGCCCGCCACAGGAGTCACTGGTGCGCAATGAGACAATATATATCCCTACCGGCCAAACCCTCCCTAACGCAGACGACGCTAGACCAATTGTGTGTCGCCCCACAGGCCTCCCGGTCGCGGCCGGTTGCGACAGAGCCTGGGCACGAACCCAGGGTCTCTGGTGGCACAGCTAGCGCTGCAATACAGCGCCCTTAACCATTGCGCCACCCGGGAGGCCTTGCCGGTATTTTTTAATGAAACTGCCAGTTGAAGACTTGTGAGGCGTCTTGTTTCTCAATCTAGGCACTCTAATATACTTGTCTTCTTGCTCAATTGTGCACCGGGGCCTCCCACTCCTCTTTCTATTCTGGTTAGAGCCCGTTTGCACTGTTCTGTGAAGGTACACAGCATTGTACCAGATCTTCAGTTTCTTGTCAATTTCTCGCATGGAAGCCTTCATTTCTAGCCTTCATTTCTCAGAACAAGAATAGACTGACTAGGTTCAGAAGAAAGGCCATTTTGAGCCTGTAATCCAACCTACAAATGTTGATGCTCCAGATTCTCAACTAGTCTAAAGAAGGCCAGTTTTTCCAGCGGTGCTAACATAATCGCAAAAGGGTTATCTCATGATCAATTAGCCTTTTAAAATTATAAACTTGGATTAGCTAACATAACGTGCCATTGGAACACAGGAGTGATGGTTGCTGATAATGAGCCTCTGTACACCTATGTAGATATTCCATAAAAAATCATCAGTTTCCAGCTACAACAGTCATTTACAACATTAACAATGTCTACACTGTATGCCTGATCAATTTGATGTTATTTTAATTGGCAAAAAAATGTGCTTTTCTTTCAAAAACAAGGACATTTCTATGTGACCCCAAATTTTTGAACGGTAGTGTATGTTGGTCTGATGTGTATAAGGAAGAGAATCCTGATAAAACACTTGGAGTATTTGTGATATTATTCCTGCCAATTTTTGACAAACATGCAACTGTTAAGAAACTAACTAAGAACTGTTAGAGCCTTCTGGAAAGATTGTGAATTGAAAATGTTATGGTTCAAAGAAAGTATGCAAAAAAGGTGGCAAACAAGTCTGGCTGCTCAGCTGATTGGTTCATATACTGTCAATTGAGAAATGTTGTGACTAAATATGTACAGTTGAAGTCGGAAGTTTACATACACCTTAGCCAAATACATTTCAACTGAGTTTTTCACAATTCCTGACATTTAATCCTAGGAAGAAATTCCTGTCTTGGTCAGTCAGGATCACCACTTTATTTTAAGAATGTGAAATTTCAGAATAATAGTTGAGAGAATGATATATTTCAGTGGGTCAGAAGTTTACATACACTCAATTAGTATTTGGTAGCATTGCCTGTAAATTGGTTAACTTGGATCAAACGTTTCAGGTAGCCTTCCACAAGCTTCCCACAATAAGTTGGGTGCATTTTGGCCCATTCCTCCTGGCAGAGCTGGTGTAACTGACTCAGTTTTGTAGGCCTCCTTGCTCACACATGCTTTTTCAGTTCTTCCCACAAATGTTCTATAGGATTAAGGTCAGGGCTTTGTGATGGCCACTCTAATACCTTGACTTTGTTGTCCTTAAGCCATTTTGCCACAACATTGGAAGTATGTTTGGGGTCATTTTCCATTTGGAAGACCCATTTACGACCAAGCTTTAACTTCCTGACTGATGTCTTGAGATGTTGCTTCAATATATCCACATAATTTTCCTACTGCAGTCCCACCTGCAGCAAAGCACCCCCACAACATGATGCTGCCACCCCGTGCTTCATGGTTGGGATGGTGTTCTTCGGATTGCAAGCGTCCCCCTTTTTCCTCCAAACATAATGATGGTCATTATGGCCAAATAGTTATTTTTGTTTCATCAGACCATAGGATATTTCTCCAAAAAGTACAATCTTTGTCCCCATGTGCAGTTGCAAACCATAGTGTGGCTTTTTTATGGCGGTTTTGGAGCAGTGGCTTCTTCCTTGCTGAGCGGCCTTTCAGGTTATGGCGATATATGACTCATTTTACTGTAGATATAGATACTTCTGTACCTGTTTCCTCCATCTTCACAAGGTCCTTTGCTGTTCTGGGATTGATTTGCACTTTTTGCACCAAAGTACGTTCATTTCTAGGCGACAGAACACGTCTCCTTCCTGAGCGGTATGACAGCTGCGTGGTCCCACGGTGTTTATACTTGCATACTATTGTTTGTACAGATGAACATGGTACCTTCTGCCGTTTTGTAATTGCTCCCAAGGATGAACCAGACTTGTGGAGGTCTACCATTTTTTTCTGAGGTCTTGGCTGATTTCTTTTGATTTTCCCATGATGTCAAGCAAAGATGCACTGAGTTTGAATGTAGGCCTTGAAATACCTGCACAGGTTCATCACCAATTGACTCAAATGATGTCAATTAGCCTAACAGAAGCTTCTAGAGCCATGACATAATATTCAGGAATTTTCCAAGCTGTTTAAAGGCACAGTCAACGTAGTGTATGTAAGCTTCTGACCCACTGGAATTGTGATACAGTGAATTATAAGTGAAATAATCTGTCTGTAAACAATTGTTAGAAAAATGACTTGTAACATGCACAATGTAGGTGTCCTAACATACTTGCCAAAACTATAGTTTGTTAACAAGAAATTTGTGGAGTGGTTAAAAATGGAGTTTTAATGACTCCAACCTAAGTGTATGTAAACTTCCGACTTCAACTGTATACACAGTACAAGTCAAAAGTTTGGACATGGACCTCCCGAGTGGCACAGTGGTCTGGTTCGAGTCCAGGCTCTGTCGCAGCCGGCCGTGACCTGGAAACCCATGGGACGGCGCCCAATTGGCCCAGCATCGTCCTGGTTCGGGGAGGGTTTGGCCAGCAGGGATGTTCTTGTCCCATCGCGCACTAGCGACTCCTGTGGTGGGCTGTGTGCAATACATTCTGACATGTTCGGTCGCCAGGTGTACGATGTATACTCCGACACATTGGTGCGGCTGGCTTCCGGTTAAGCGAGCAGTGTGTCAAGAAGCAGTGCAGCTTGGCTGGGTTGTTTCAGACGACGCAAGTCCTTGAGGGAGTTGCAGCCATGGGACAAGATTGTAACTACCACGAAATTGGGGAGGAAATGGGTAAAAAAAAAATGACACACCTACAGTACCTTGTGAAAGTATTCGGCCCCCTTGAACTTTGCGACCTTTTGCCACATTTCAGGCTTCAAACATAAAGATATAAAACTGTATTTTTTTGTGAAGAATCAACAACAAGTGGGACACAATCATGAAGTGTATATACATATATTGGATATTTCAAACTTTTTTAACAAATCAAAAACTGAAAAATTGGGCGTGCAAAATTATTCATCCCCCTTAAGTTAATACTTTGTAGCGCCAC
Organism: Oncorhynchus gorbuscha; assembly: GCF_021184085.1. NCBI lineage: Eukaryota > Metazoa > Chordata > Actinopteri > Salmoniformes > Salmonidae > Oncorhynchus > Oncorhynchus gorbuscha. The sequence continues at coordinate 28,367,139 of NC_060194.1, forward strand.
CTTTTGCTGCGATTACAGCTGTAAGTCGCTTGGGGTATGTCTCTATCAGTTTTGCACACCGAGAGACTGAAATATATTCCAATTCCTCCTTGCAAAACAGCTCGAGCTCAGTGAGGTTGGATGGAGAGCATTTGTGAACAGCGGTTTTCAGTTCTTTCTACAGATTCTCGATTGGATTCAGGTCTGGACTTTGACTTGGCCATTCTAACACCTGGATATGTTTATTTTTGAACCATTCCATTGTAGATTTTGCTTTATGTTTTGGATCATTGTCTTGTTGGAAGACAAATCTCTGTCCCAGTCTTAGGTCTTTTGCAGACTCCATCAGGTTTTCTTCCACAATGGTCCTGTATTTGGCTCCATCCATCTTCCCATCAATTTTAACCATCTTCCCTGTCCCTGCTGAAAAAAAGCAGGCCCAAACCATGATGCTGCCACCGCCATGTTTGACAGTGGGGATGCTGTATTCACGGTGATGAGCTGTGTTGCTTTTACGCCAAACATAACATTTTGCATTGTTGCCAAAAAGTTCAATTTTGGTTTCATCTGACCAGAGCACCTTCTTCCACATGTTTGGTGTGTCTCCCAGGTGGCTTGTGGCAAACTTTAAACTACACTTTTCATGGATATCTTTAAGAAATGGCTTTCTTCTTGCCACTCTCCATAGGCCAGATTTGTGCAATATACGACTGATTGTTGTCCTATGGACAGAGTCTCCCACCTCAGCTGTAGATCTCTGCAGTTCATCCAGAGTGATCATGGGCCTCTTGGCTGCATCTCTGATCAGTCTTCTCCTTGTATGAGCTGAAAGTTTAGAGGGACGGCCAGGTCTTGGTAGATTTGCAGTGGTCTGATACTCCTTCCATTTCAATATTATCGCTTGCACAGTGCTCCTTGGGATGTTTAAAGCTTGGGAAATCTTTTTGTATCCAAATCCGGCTTTAAACTTCTTCACAACAGTATCTCGGACCTGCCTGGTGTGTTCCTTGTTCTTCATGATCCTCTCTGTGCTTTTAACGGACCTCTGAGACTATCACAGTGCAGGTGCATTTATACGGAGACTTGATTACACACAGGTGGATTGTATTTATCATTATTAGTCTGGAGAGAGTTTGCTGCACTGAAAGTAAAGGGGCTGAATAATTTTGCACGCCCAATTTTTCAGTTTTTGATATTGTTAAAAAAGTTTGAAATATCCAATAAATGTCGTTCCACTTCATGATTGTGTCCCACCTGTTGTTGATTCTTCACAAAAAAATACAGTTTTATATCTTTATGTTTGAAGCCTGAAATGTGGCAAAAGGTCGCAAAGTTCAAGGCGGCTGAATACTTTCGCAAGGCACTGTACTCATTCAAGTTATTCTACATTGTAGAGTAATAGGATTTTCTATGTTGTAGAGTAATAGTGAAGACATGAAAACTATGAAATTAGGGTTAGGGTTAAACACCAAAAAGTGTTTAACAAAAAAAACAAATATATTTTAGATTATATATATTTAGCTGCCTTGATGGCAGCTTTGCACAATCTTGGCATTCTCTCAATCAACTTCATGAGGTAGTCACCAGGAATGCATTTCAATTAGCAAGTGTGACTTGTTAAAAGTTTATTTGTTAACACTTAATGTGTTTGAGCCAATCAGTTGTGTTGTGACAAGGTAGGGGTGGTATACAGAAGATAGCCCTATTTTGTAAAGGACCAAGGCCACAAGAACAGCTCAAATAAGCAAAAGGAAACGACAGCCAGTCATTACTTTAAGACATGAAGGTCAGTCATTGCGGAACATTTCAACAACTTTGAAAGTGCAGTCGCAAAAACCAATGCAGCGCTATGATGAAACTGGCCCTCATGATGACTGCCACAGGAAAGGAAGACCTAGAGTTACCTCTGCTGCAGAGGTTAAGTTCATTAGAGTTACCAGCCTTAGAAATTGTAGGCCAAATAAAGGCTTCACAGAGTTCAAGTAACAGACACAACTCAACATCAACTGTTCAGAGGATACTGTGTGAATTAGACCTTCATGGTTGAATTGCTGCAAAGAAACCACTACTAAAGAGCACCAATAATAAGACGAGACTTGCTTGGGCCAAGAAACACGAGCAATGGACATTAGACCGGTGGAAATCTGTCCTTTGGTCTGATGAGTCCAAATGTTAGATTTTTGGTTCCAACCGCCGTGTCTTTGTGAGACGCAGAGTAGGTGAATGGATGATCTCCGCATGTGTGGTTCCCACCGTGAAGCATGGAGCAGAAGGTGTGATGGTGTGGGGGTGCTTTGCTGGTGAGATTTTATATAATTTATTTAGAATTCAATGCACATTTAACCATGGCTACCACAGCATTCTGAAGCAATATGCCATCCCATCCCAGCATTCCAGGTGAAGCTGGTTGAGAGAATGTCAAGAGTGTGCAAAGCTGTCATCAAGGCAAAGGGTGGCTACTTTGAAGAATCTAAAATCTCATTTGTTTTACATTTTTTGGGTTACTACATGAATCGATATGTGTAATTTCATAGTTTTTATTTATTCACTATCATTCTACAATGTAGAAAATAGTAAAGAATAAAGAAAATCACTTACATTTGTAGCTGTGTTCAAACTTTTGACTGGTATTGTATATTTTACCAAAACAAAATAAATTCTAAAAATAATGACATTATGGGCAGAAAACCCAAATAATCGTTCATTGAAGCTGATGGGTCATTTATCACAAAACCTTTTTATATAGACAATCATTTCAATTACTATTTCACCGGTAAAGTGGACAAACTGAGAAGTGAAATGACAATATTGAACAGTGAACCATCATATTTGTGTATTGATGATCTAATAATGAAAGAGAATGATTGCTGTTTTGAATTTGGGCAAAAGAGGTGGGAAAACAGTTGTTATCCATCAATAATGATAAGCCACCAGGTATAAATAACCTAAATGGTGAAATATTAAGAATGGTAGCAGACTGTATTACCACCCCTTTTGCCAAAGCCTAAAGGAGTGTGTGCCCACAGGCATGGAAGGAAGCTAGAGTAATTTCATTGCCTAAAAATAATAAAACGCCCTTTGCTGTCTCTTACAGCCGCCCAATCAGTTTGCTGCCTGTTCTTAGTAAACAGATGGAGAGAATTGTGTTTGAACAAATACAGTGCTATTTTTTTGTTAAGTTAACTACTGACTTTCAACATGCATATAAGGAAGTGCACTCAACTTGTACTGCTCTGCACTGACTCTGATAATAAGATTATAGTTGGAGCTGTAGTGTAACATTTCAGTGCAGCCTTTGATGTTATTGATCATAATTCATTATTGAAAAAGTTAACTTGTTATGGCTTTACTTCACCTGCCATCACATGGTTGGAGAGTTACTTATCCAACAGAACTACATTTACAGAGAGTATTCTTCAATGGAAGCTTCTCGAATGTCAGATATGTACAGTGTGGTATCCCTCAGGGCAGTTCCCTTGGGCCGTTACTCTACTCTATTTTTTACAAATGATTTGCCACTTGTCTTACAAGAAGCCAAAATGACTATATATGCTGATGATTGCACACTCCACACATCAGCACCTACAGCCAGTGAGCTCAATGAGACTCTTAGGAGTTATAGTCGGTGTCAGAATGGGTAATTAACAATAAACTGGTCTTACATACATCTAAAACCAAAAGCATTGTATTTGGTTCAAAGCAGCTGAACTCCTATGAGTAATATTGGATGGTCAGTTATCAGGGTCAAGTCATATTGACAAAGTTATTGTGAAGAGGTAGAGGTATGTCTGTTATTAAAAGATGCTTTGAGTTTATGACACAAAGATCAACTGTACTAGTTGTTCAGGCTTTAATCTTGTCCGATCTTGATTACTGTCCATATGGTCTGGTGCAGCAAAGAAAGACCTCGCAAAGCTGCAGCTGGTTCAAAACAAAGCAACACGCCTTACCCTTAACTTCACACACTGAGCTAACATCAACAACATGCATGATAGTCTTTCATGGTTGAGGAGAAATTGACGACTTCTCTTCTAGTCTTTTTAAGAATCATTTGTGTGTTGAAAATAGCTAACCACTTATTAAATCATCTTTTTGCATACACTTTGAACAGACATACATATCCCACCAGACATGCCACTATGGGTTTCTTCACGATACCCAAACCAAAAACAGATTTTGTTTTGTATGGAGCCATGTCATCATGTAATACTCTGCCACCAGATGTTTATCTTTAAAAAACAGATACAAAACATATTGTACCACAGTGCTTCTCCTCTTTCTAAAGATCTAATTTAACTGTACTGTATATAATAATATTAATATATATGAATAGGGTGTAAATAGCATGTTTGTTGTCTCTAGTTGTCTTTCCTATATATAACTCATATTTTTTTACGATCTTGTCTCATCAATGCAAGTCCCCAACTGGCTTGGGAGAGGCAAAGGTTGAGTCATGTGTCCTCCAAAACATGACCCGCCAAGCCGCGCTTCTTGACACCCGCTCGCTTAACCCAGAAGCCAGCTACATCAATGTGTCAGAGGAAACACCTTTCAACCGATGACCGAGGTCAGCTCGCAGTAGCCCGGCCTGCCACAAGGAGTCGCTAGAGTACGATGAGCCAAGTAAAGCCCCCCCCCGGGCAAACCCTCTTCTAACCCGGACGACACTGGGCCAATTGTGTGCCGCCCTATAGGACTCACAACACTGAGATGTAGTGCCTTAGACCGCTGCACCACTCGGGATGCCCCTATTTTATATTTAATGTAATATCTTATGTTCTTCTTATCTATTACTGTTCTGTACTTCGTCATGTATGTGTACCACCGGAAGAGTAGCTGCTGTAGCTAATGAGAATCCTAATAACTGAGTTATTCAGTATAGAAATAGCTCCACATACATTAGATAGATCAATGTGGATGATCACTGGTTGTCACTGCACTGATGTACTACTGCTACTACTGAAACAGTGACAGGAAGTGACACCTAGAGTCACGCTAACCAATGCTTCCTGTTTCCTGTTTCAGACTCAGGGACCTGGCTCCCCCCGCTCGTCTCCCAGCCACACAGTCAGTCGGTCCATCCCCATGCCAACCCAGTCAGAGTCTGCCGGCACCACACCCACTCACACCCCTCAGGACTCACTCATGGGTGTGGGAGGGGACGTGCAGGAGGCCTTCGCTCAGGGTAATACACACACTCACACACCTTTACAGTTAGGAGTGCAGTAGCCTCCTCAGGTTCTGGAATGCCAGTGTTTGTACCAGCCTCGGTTCTATCTCCAGGCCCCAGGAGGAACTTGAGAAATGACCTCCTTGTTGCAGCTGACTCCATCACCAACACCATGTCTTCATTGGTTAAAGAGCTCAATTCAGGTGATACTATGGTCTCACTGTGTCTCTGACGTTTGAAAATATACCTTTCATATCCTCCGAGCATTTTAAAGCTGCGTGTGTTTTGTCTTCTCCAGAGGCTGGAAGTCAATCAGAGAGCAACATGGACTCTCAGACGGATGGACTGTTCTCCTCTCCCACTTCCGATCTTCTAGCACAGATGACCACTAAACCACGGTAACTACAGTATGAAGTATGCACAGTGTGTAGATATGCTTTATGAATCTCTATAAAAGCTCAAAATTATATACAGTAGATTGCAGTATGGTAATGTTGGATTTACCTACATAGTCTTGGTGGCAGGAACCCTGGTGGAGTTGAGGAGGAGTACTATGAGAACGACTTGGTTCAGGTGCTGGAGGATGAGCTGAAGATGGGGGAACTACTAAAACACAGACGGGAGCAAGATAAACCCCATATGGTGACCTATGGTTTGAGTTATTATTATGGAAAATAAGTGCATTTCAAAACACATTCCTTTTAAATTCCTTGAATTCTTCTCACTTCATTTTGGTTGTTTTCTTGGTGCGGTACAGGTGACTTTGCAGCAATGATCTTGTTTAACAAGTCTCCTGGTAAGACGACTAATTCATTTTTTGACATGTTCTTACCATTTGATGTTCACTGCACAAAAATAACTATTCATCTTCTGTGTTTATTTCATTCACTGTCTGGAATATATTTTTTCTCACTACGCTATATTCCAGTACAAATGGGCAGAGTATTTAACTCCCTGTCCTCTCAACAGGTAAGCAATATGAAAAGCCACAAAAGTAGAAAACCACTGGAAGATGGATGAGAAGAGAAGGCATGTAGAGAAGGCTGTGGAGAGATGATGGTCCACATGCATGCAAGTCAAACTAAAAAACAAGTGACAAGGAGGAAGGATCAAAGTTATGACACTGCTAAATCCAACATATTATGTAAAGATCTATTTTTTAAACCAACAGCATTTTTAAGTGAATACTGTGAACCGATATGGATGGATTATTAAACAAAACAGCTATCTATTATACCACCGGTGCCATAAAATCGAATAACTTTGTTGAGAATTATTTGATTTTTAATCATATTATTTTGGGGTATGAGTTGTTGAAGAATTGTGCAAGTATGTGCTGTAGTTCATTTTTCCCTGGGGCCACATTCGGTCTTCAACGAGTTCCGGAGGGTCGCACTGAATTGTTTAAAATATTTCCTTGCTGTCAAAATTTGCAAAAAATTGTCCTCTATCTATCATTTTGGGAATTTTCTATGCTCTCTGTTTAGAGTTTATTAGCGAGCTGGACTGTCAATAAACTATGAGTATAGGTCCAATATCATTTCTACACAGTTGTGATTAGATTTTAGTCCTTTTTTTCTTCATTTTAAAGTATATTTTTACTCCAACCACCCACGGGCCAGATTGGACTCCCTCCGACCTGCGGGCCGGCCGGTATGTTTGACACCCCTGCTGTAGGTGTATTGCTGGTGAGATTGCTTTTTAAACCAAATAGTAAACTTGGTATATGTGTAAACTGAGGCTATGACCTGGTTGGCCCATCAGTCGAATGATACTGGTGTTGTATCGCTTTTGTGTTTGTTGTTTGACTGTTTAGCTTTTTGATTGAGTGGCTTGTCAGATAGTTTATTTTATTTGCCTTAGCTGGTTAGCTTAGCTCACATTTGGATGGGGTACAGTCAGACCTTCAATGCAGCATGTACTGTAGCTAACATTGTTCCAGCCACTGATACATTTATATTCACTGTCAAAATCACTTTGTTTATTTCACCCACAAGTATTGCCTAGTAGTTAATAGTACTGTATTACGTAATACAACTGCAGAAGAGGAACAATGTTATTTGCCCTCTTCTGCATGTTGTGTATGCCACATTTGCAAATTTTATTTAATTCCACCTGGAGTATTAAGCCGTTAGGTGATACTAAGAGAATCAGACAGTATAAGACAAAGAAGCTGAACCTATGATACATCTAATGCTGGAAAGTGATATTGTCTACTGAAGGATTTTGTTAACTAATAGCTATACTTTGATTAAGAGTTATAGTTGATTTTATTTTATTACTAGCTGCTTGAGGTTTGAAGATGTGACGACATAAATGAAATTGGAGTAGGGAATACAGTACGTAGACAGTACATAGTAGATAGAATGGACAGTACAGTACATATAACGGACAACCTTGTTTATAACACTCCAGATTCTAAGGTTTACACTTGCAAGAACAGAGGACATTGTTTGTTTACCATGTTTTAGAATCGATATCTTCTGTTTTACCATAGATTTTGAAGTTGCATTGTCATTTAAATGTTCTGACCAAATTATTAGCGTTCTTATACTCACTCACACACAAATCTCTCACAAACATACACCCACAGTCACACACTTGGTAACCAAGCTCATTGTGTGTAAATGTTACCCAGTCACTTTAAAATATGTGGTGCAAGCCAATAAATGTGTGAAATATATCTGGTATGATTTTTATGCTAGTTCGTATAAGTGATTTTGCATGGTGGTGATGATGCATAATAAACAAATTGACACAACATGATAATGTTGTTGCCTATGAGCTATTTCTCTTCTTTTTATCCATTGCTTATAAAAGGCACCTACGTAGCCTGGAATCCAAACTGATATCTGTTTGAAACAATGATGAAACTGAGAATATCAGTTTGGATTCCAGGATAGCACTATGAATTCCCATAGGTTTGCTTTACTGCCCCACAATTTATTATCTGCCACTAGTTCAATGCTTCTAGCTCACTGCATTTAATTCATCACACACCCTCCCAGTTAGAACAAAAGAGCAGACAACCATTGCTAGATAGGATCACTACATGTGTATAACCTCACACAAATTGTAGGTGTATCCCTTGGCTACTGTCAATAAGATAGGGTCTCTGTCGAATTCAGAAGTAGCCTTCAAGTTGACATGATTCCCTAAGAATTTATATCAGTAGAAAACTTGAACGCAGCAGCCGGGTACTGAACGTCTGAAAGTATGTCAAATAACCCCTTGGGCCAAAGAAAAGGTCTTTGCCGAAGCATTTCAGCCAAGGTAATCTTAAATGCTAATGACATTTCATGCTTTCTTGCTCCTAACTTATTTATGAACTTGACACCATCGTTTCATTGCTTTGCCTGCTCTGTCCTCTGTTTCTGCTCTCCTGCTCTTGCTTGACATGCCACTCCATTGTTCTGTCTTCCTCCCTCTAGGTAGGACTTGAGTGCCCCCTGCTGTTCAACAAGTATATTCTTCTTCTTTGGTATTATGGCGGTCCGCAAACAAATGTTATAGGTGCATCACTCCTCCTGCTTTCTTGGCTGTATATCAGCCTAACTATTCTGGAGAATGAATTCATTACACTTTGTGAAAAAGATGCCCTACCAACTAACCCTACACCCATTAAAACCTCATCACTATTCCACTACTTTGGCTCTATCTGATCCTACATCAGACCAACAGCCTGGGAGGATGGGACACTATCGTTCAAAACACCTTGTAACTCTTCTGCAGTAAAATCTCATACACCCAAGTACTTCTCCGCAGCTGCCATCACAACTTCTATCCTCTGATTGGCCATGAACGCCAAAAATACCAACCTTACTGAAGCATATTTTATTCCTATCACTCTCTATTGACATCGGCCTACTCACAGGGGATCCTCTTAGGATCTCTCACCCTGGACCAATCTTCCTCGACTACTCTCAACACTGCCTCAGCATACCACACCTTCTGCACTACTTTGATCCTGGTAACCTCAACATGTCTTTGTCTCAACGGACACCTCTGATCTCCAACACCATGCGTAACCCTACAGTTTACACACACAACTTTTTCCACCGTTACTACAAATTCCTTTGCCTCCTGTCCTCCTACACACTTCTCACATCTAGAAATCTCCCTCCTACAGACTGCTGCCAACACCATAAGCTTGACATCTAAAACACCGTAATGGGTTTGGGACAAAATCTCTCACGGGATAACTCGCACATCCTAACTTGACTTTATCTGGTAAAAAACTCTGCATCAATATTCAGTAGTACAGGCAGTGTCTTCTCTGTTTCACCATACTCTCCACCGGGTCTGTGGCGCACCAAAAGGTGGTTGTCACAGACACCGGGAGTCTTCAACTTCATCATCAACTTCACCAAACCCTCCTCAACACTTAATGCCAGTCCAGTTATCACTCCTTTCGACAGAGCCTCAGGAGAGAAAAACATGTCACAGTTCTTGTCCCCAGTCAATTTTGCTGTGACTCTTACATGGATGATGTTAAAAATATTTGTTGGTCTGTATGGTGGAAAGAGATGTTAAAAATATTTGTTGGTCTAATGTGATTAATAAGGAGCATCCAGACGCTGCACTTGATGAATTTATGCAATTGCTTCTTCCAATTATTGATAAACATGCACCTATTAAGAAATTGACTGCTAGAACTGTTAAGGCATGGTGGATTGACGAGGAATTGAAAAACTGTATGGTGGAAAGAGGGGGTAAGAAGAGTGGCTAATAAGTCTGGCTGCACATCTGACTAGCTGACTTACTGCAAATTGAGAAATTATGTGACTAAACTCAACAAAAAGAACAAGAAACTCTATTATGAAGCCAAGATCAATGATATAAAGAATGCTGGGAAAAAAACTTTAGAGTATTTCAATTAAATCATGATCAGAAAGACAAATTCAATTCCATCTTTCATCGAATCAGATGGCTTATTCATCACAAAACCATTTGATGTTGCCAATTATTTGAATTATTACTTCAAGTGGGCAAACTTAGGCAAGAAATTCCAACAATGAACAGTGAGCCTTCGTATTCATGCATAGAAAAACAAATAAGAAAGAAAAGCAGTTCAAGTTTGACTTTTGTAAAGTTAGTGTGGGAGAGGTAGAAAAATGATCGTTATCGAACAATAATGACAAACCTCCTGGCATCGAAAATGTAGATGTTCATTATTATTCGCTCCAAGATGGCATAGCAGTTCAGACGTCTTTTGTCCTCATCTTGTCGTGTCCCGTATATATATCTATTTACAACTTTCTTCGCATACCTTTTTATATATATTTTTTATAAACTCATCTTCAAAACACTCTCCTGCAATCCATCTCACCAATTTATATATATTTTTTTAAAGAAAGTATTATTTACCTCAAATCTGTAATCCTCCATAGAAGCTAACCAGAAGCTAACCAGAAGCTAGCCAGAAGCTAATCCAGAAGCTAGCCTGAAGCTAATCAGAAGCTAGTTAGCTTCTTTACTGGCTAATCGTTAGTATTCAGTTAACCACGGTTTGTGGTCATCAGCTATCCTTTAGCTCGAAAATCTATCACCAGTTTTGTACGGCGCGGCTCGGACCGGAATATACTGGACCTATTTTTCTCTCCATGTCCCCGGATTTCAACCGCTAACTCTGGACATTTATACCTGGATCTCGCAGCTAGCTAGCTTCTATCCGTGTGACTATCGGCTTTCGTCGATTTCGGAGCAAACATCAATTATTCCGGAGCTAGCCAGCTGAAGAGTTCCATCAGTCACTCCTGGGCAATCACCTATCAGGACCCGTTTTACTGCCAAAGCGGAGCCCTTGGTAGTCCAGACCTTCACGACTGGACTACCGACGTTATCTACCCGAGGGAGTTATCCGGCTGGCTCCTCCGTCACGACGTTACCTGAACACCCATCTGCTATCTGAATAGACCTATCGGACAATTATTATTTTAAAAAATTATTGGGCCTCTATAACTATATTTATTGGGTTTTTTTGCGAATTGGATTCATCCTCTCTACCACACGGAACCCCACTAATCCTACCGACGGAAACGCACGAGGTGGCTAATAACAGACCTCCATCCTATGCTAGCTTGCTACCAATGGCCCGGCGAGCTGTCTAAATCGCCGTGACCCCAACCAACCTCACTACTCACTGGACCCTTTTGATCACTCGACTAAGCATGCCTCTCCTTAATGTCAATATGCCTTGTCCATTGCTGTTCTGGTTAGTGTTTATTGGCTTATTTCACTGTAGAGGTTCTAGTCCTGCTCACTATACCTTATCCAACCTATTAGTTCCACCACCCACACATGCGATGACATCTCCTGGTTTCAATGATGTTTCTAGAGACAATATCTCTCTCATCATCACTCAATACCTAGGTTTACCTCCACTGTATTCACATCCTACCATACCTTTGTCTGTACATTATACCTTGAAGCAATTTTATCGCCCCCAGAAACCTCCTTTTACTCTCTGTTCCAGACGTTCTAGACGAACAATTCTTATTGCTTTTAGCCGTACCCTTATCCTACTCCTCCTCTGTTCCTCTGGCGATGTAGAGGTGAATCCAGGCCCTGCAGTGCCAAGCTCCACTCCTATTCCCCAGGCGCTCTCTTTTGATGACTTCTGTAACCGTAATAGCCTTGGTTTCATGCATGTTAACATTAGAAGCCTCCTCCCTAAATTTGTTTTATTCACTGCTTTAGCACACTCTGCAAACCCGGATGTTCTAGCTGTGTCTGAATCCTGGCTTAGGGAGACCACCAAAAACTCTGAAATTTTCATCCCAAACGACAACATTTTCAGACAAGATAGAACTGCCAAAGGGTTGCAATCTACTGCAAAGATAGCCTGCAGAGTTCTGTCCTACTATCCTGGTCTGTACCCAAACAATTTGAACTTCTACTTTTAAAAATCCACCTCTCTAAAAATAAGTCTCTCACCGTTGCCGCCTGCTATAGACCACCCTCTGCCCCCAGCTGTGCTCTGGACACCATATGTGAACTGATTTCCCCCCATCTATCTTCAGAGCTCGTGCTGCTAGGTGACCTAAACTGGAACATGCTTAACACCCCCGCCCTCCTACAATCTAAACTTGATGCCCTCAATCTCACACAAATTATCAATGAACCTACCAGTTACCTCCCCAAAGCCTTAAACACAGGCACCCTCATAGATATCATCCTAACCAACTTGCCCTCTAAATACACCTCTACTGTCTTCAACCAAGATCTCAGCGATCACTGTCTCATTGCCTGCATCCGTAATGGGTCAGCAGTCAAATGACCTCCACTCATCACTGTCAAACGCTCCCTGAAACACTTCAGTGAGCAGCCCTTTCTAACCGACCTGGCCGGGGTATCCTGGAAGGATATTGATCTCATCCCGTCAGTAGAGGATGCCTGGTTATAAAAAAAAGCCTTCCTAACCATCTTAAATAAGCATGCCCCATTCAAGAAATGTAGAACCAGGAACAGATATAGCCTTTGGTTCTCCCCAGACCTGACTGCCCTTAACCAACACAAAAACATCCTATGGCGTTCTGCATTAGCATCGAACAGCCCCCATGATATGCAGCTGTTCAGGGAAGCTTGAAACCATTATACAAAGGCAGTTAGAAAAGCCAAGGCTAGCTTTTTTCAAGCAGAAATTTGCTTCCTGCAACACTAACTCATTGTAAAATCCATGGAGAATAAGAACACCTCCTCCCAGCTGCCCACTGCACTGAAGATAGGAAACACTGTCACCACTGATAAGTCCACTATAATTGAGAATTTCAATAAGCATTTTTCTACGGCTGGCCATGCTTTCCACCTGGCTACTCCTACCCAAAGCACTGCACCCCCCACAGCAACTCACCCAAGCATTCCCCATTTCTCCTTCTCCCAAATCCAGTCAGCTGATGTTCTGAAAGAGCTGCAAAATCTGGACCCCTACAAATCAGCCGGGCTAGACAATCTGGACCCTTTCTTTCTAAAATGATCTGCCTAAATTGTTGCCACCCCTATTACTAGCCTGTTCAACCTCTCTTTCGTGTCGTCTGAGATTCCCAAAGATTGGAAAGCAGCTGCGGTCATCCCCCTCTTCAAAGGGGGACACTCTTGACCCAAACTGCTACAGACCTATATCTATCCTACCCTGCCTTTCTAAGGTCTTCGAAAGCCAAGTCAACAAAAAGATTACCGACCATTTCAAATCTCACCATACCTCACCATTATTTATTATTATTATTATTATTATTATACCTTCTCTGCTATGCAATCTGGTTTCAGAGCTGGTCATGGGTGCACCTCAGCCATGCTCAAGGTCCTAAACGATATCTTAACCGCCATCAATAAGAAACATTACTGTGCAGCCGTATTCATTGATCTGGCCAAGGCTTTCAACTCTATCAATCACCACATCCTCATCGGCAGACTCGACAGCCTTGGTTTCTCAAATGACTGCCTCGCCTGGTTCACCAACTACTTCTCTGATAGAGTTCAGTGTGTCAAATTGGAGGGTCTGCTGTCCGGACCTCTGGCAGTCTCTATGGGGTTGCCACAGGGTTAAATTCTTGAACTGACTCTCTTCTCTGTATACAGCAATGAGGTCGCTCTTGCTGCTGGTGAGTCTCGGATCCACCTCTACGCAGACGACACCATTCTGTATACTTCTGGCCCCTCTTTGGACACTATGTTAACAACCCTCCAGGCAAGATTCAATGCCATACAACTCTCCTTCCGTGGCCTCCAATTGCTCTTAAATACAAGTAAAACTAAATCCATGCTCTTCAACCGATCGCTGCCTGCACCTGCCCGCCTGTCCAACATCACTACTCTGGACGGCTCTGATTTAGAATACGTGGACAACTACAAATACCTAGGTGTCTGGTTAGACTGTAAACTCTCCTTCCAGACACACATCAAACATCTCCAATCCAAAGTTAAATCTAGAATTGGCTTCCTACTTCGCAACAAAGCATCCTTCACTCATGCTGCCAAACATACCCTTGTAAAACTGACCATCCTACCAATCCTCGACTTCGGCGATGTCATTTACAAAATAGCCTCCAATACCCAACTCAACAAATTGCATGCAGTCTATCACAGTGCAATCAGTTTTGTCACCAAAGCCCCATATACTACCCACCATTGCGACCTGTACGCTCTCATTGGCTGGCCCTCGCTTCATACTCGTCGCCAAACCCACTGGCTCCATGTCATCTACAAGACCCTGCTAGGTAAAGTCCCCCCTTCTCAGCTCGCTGGTCACCATAGCATCACCCACCTGTAGCACGCACTCCAGCAGGTATATCTCTCTGGTCACCCCCAAAACCAATTATTTCTTTGGCCGCCTCTCCTTCCAGTTCTCTGCTGCCAATGACTGGAATGAACTACAAAAATCTCTGAAACTGGAAACACTTATCTCCCTCACTAGTTTTAAGCACCAACTGTCAGAGCAGCTCACATATTACTGCACCTGTACATAGCCCATATATAATTTAGCCCAAACAACTACCTCTTTCCCTACTGTATTTATTTATTTATTTTGCTCCTTTGCACCCCATTATTTTCATTTCTACTTTGCACATTCTTCCACTGCAAATCTACCATTCCAGTGTTTTACTTGCTATATTGTATTTACTTTGCCACCATGGCCTTTTTTTGCCTTTACCTCCCTTTTCTCACCTCATTTGCTCACATCGAATATAGACTTGTTTATACTGTATTATTGACTGTATGTTTGTTTTACTCCATGTGTAACTCTGTGTCGTTGTATGTGTCAAACTGCTTTGCTTTATCTTGGCCAGGTCGCAATTGTAAATGAGAACTTGTTCTCAACTTGCCTACCTGGTTAAATAAAGGTGAAATAAATAAATAAATAAAAGATGGAAAGCTACTGAGGATCGTAGCTGACTCTATAGCCACTCTTATCTGTCATATCTTTAATCTGAGCCTAGAGGAAAGTTTTTGTCCTCAGGCCTGTAGGGAGCCTGTCACATTTCACTTTGTTATTTTGTATTTGTGTAGTGTTCAGTTTGTCTTATTAAAATGGACACATACCACGCTACAAATTGGTCCGACCTCTCTTACTCCTCATCAGAGGAAGACGACGAATGTTACAGAGCCAACGTAATTCCTGCCCAAGAGTGGTAAAGATGTATGTGTTATTGTAACATAATTCGTCCTCCTCTGATGAAGATTAGTCAAGATCGGACCAATGCGCAGCGTGGTAATTGTCCATGTTAATATTTAATAAATCAACTGAACACTGAATAAAAAAACAACAAAGTGAAAGAACGAAACGACAACGAAACAGTCCTGTCTGGTGAAGACACAAAACAGAAAACAATCACCCACAACTAAAATGGGGAAAACAGGCTACCTAAGTGTAACCGTATAATTTTAAACCGTCCCCTCGCCCATACCCGGGCGTGAACCAGGGACCGTCTGCACACATCAACAACAGTCACTCACGAAGCATCGTTACCCATCGCTCCACAAAAGCCACGGCCCTTGCAGAGCAAGGGGAACTACTACTTCAAGGTCTCAGAGCAAGTGACGTAACCGATTGAAACGCTATTTAGCGCACACCGCTAACTAAGCTAGCCGTTTCACATCCGTTACATAAGTATGATTCTCAATCAGAGACAACGAACGACACCTGCCTCTGATTGAGAACCATACTTGGCCAAACACGTAGAAAATATAACATAGAAAAAAGAACATAGACAACCCACCGCAACTCACGCCCTGACCAACCTAAAACAAAGACAAAAAATAAACTAAGGTCAGAACGTGACAGTTATGGCTTTTCAACTTCTGCCATATTGTGGATTCAGAGCTATCTATCTAATAGAATTCAAAGGGTTTTATTTCATGGAAGCTTCTCTAATGTCAAACATGTAAAGCACTGCAGGGCAACTCTCCAGGCTCTCTACTCTTTTCTATTTTTATCAATGACCTGCCACTGGCATTGAACAAAGCATGCGTGTCCATGTATGCTGATGATTTAACCAAATATGCATCAGCAACCACAACGAATAAAGTTGCTGAAACCCTTAACAAAGAGTTGCAGTCTGTTTTGGAAAGGGTGGCCAGTAATAAACTGGTCCTGAACATCTCTAAAACTAAGATAATTATATTTGGTACAAATCGTTCCCTAAGTTCTAGACCTCAGCTGAATCTGGTAATGAATGGTGTGGCTGTTGAACAAATTGAAAATGAATTACTTGGTGTTACCTTAGATTGTAAACTGTCATGGTCAAAACATATAGATTCAATGGTTGTAAAGATGGGGCGAGGTCTATCCTAGTTAAGCTGCAGCTGGCCCGAACAGAGCAGCATGTCTTGCTCTTCATTGTAATCAGAGAGCTGATATAAATACATTTTGTGCCAGTCTCTCTTGGCTAAGAGTTGAGGAGAGACTGACTGCATCACTTCTTCTTTTTATAAGAAGCATTGTGTAGAAAATCCCAAATTTTTGCTCCCTCTGGATGGCAGAAATGCAAAAATTCTACACGATTCAACTTCGAGTCACTTTCACTGACCCAACATTGCCAAACCTCTTCTCCACCCAACCTGACACCACATATGGATCAGCCAAAAGACAAGGATCCATATTCTCCAAACATCTCACTCGCACTGGGCAAAAACATCTTTATCACCATCAGGACGAGGCTCGAACTTGGCGGTCTTCACTGCACATGCCACCATAGTTAATTCATCCTCACTCTTGTCATGTTACATTTTTTTCCTGCAGGACTCCATATTTATTCTTAATATGGACAATAGTCTTTTTTTTCCTGCCTGCCTTCTTACCGACCTCTATGGTTTCCCCTGACTCCATCCCCAAGTCCGACAACCATTCGGGGACGTACCTGCCATCTTGTCAACCAGAACTCTCCATTATGTGGGTTTAATGACAAGACCCAAAGAGGGACAAACATTTTTTTTAACAAGTATCTCAGCCCCCAGAACCAAATATTGTCTGTCACGAGAGACCAACAGGGTTTTAACCAGATGGGATACAGGTTTTACTTTTTGTAGCAGGTTAGGAGTACTTACTTAACTAGCAAGTTAGGAGAATTAGGTTAAGGTTAGAAAAAGGGTTAGCGTTAGTTCACCAAGTGAGGAGATTATGTATGGAAGTCAATGAGTGTGTCAAATTTGGTCAACAAAAAATGTAATGGCTTATTTGCTCGAATATACTTTTTCCTAATGCTTAGGTTGTTATGCGTGTACTGATATAAGTAGGACACATGACATCTCGGAGACTTTGAGAAAAAAACACTTTATATCGAAGAATATGGACATACTGACAAGATGCATGTCTCTCCTCCCTTTTTTGAATTTTCAATGAGGGTTGTTGACATCAACCGCCTGTATTCAATGGAGAGAGATGCTATGCTACTAGCCACCATGGATATGCATAGCCATCTCTAGACAACTCCCACATAAAGGGATGTTTATCAAACTTTCTGGGACATCACGTGTCCTACTTATATTATACTAGCAACAATTTAAGCATTACGAAACTTTATTCAATCAAATAAATATCATGTAGCAAATAAGCCATACATACTCCTTGCTTGGCCGAAACCTGGCTCAGGAAGGCCACCAAAGATTCTGAGATTTCCACACCCAACTATAACATTTTCCGTCAAGATAGAACTGCCAAAGGGGGAGGAGTTGCAGTCTACTGCAGAGATAGCCTGCAAAGTAATGTCATACTTTCCAGCTCCATACCCAAACAGTTCGAACTACTAATCTTAAAAATTACTCTCTCCAGAAATAAGTCTCTCACTGTTGCTGCCTGCTACTGACCCACCTCAGCTCACAGTTGTGCCCTGGACACCATTTGTGAATTGATCGCCCCCCATCTAGCTTCAGAGTTTGTTCTGTTAGGTGACCTAAACTGGGATATGCTTAACACCCCGGCAGTCCTACAATCTAAGCAATCTAAGATGCCCTCAATCTCACACAAATCATCAAGGAACCCACCAGGTACGACCCTAAATCTGTAAACAAGGGCACCCTCATAGACGTCATCCTGACCAACTGGCCCTCCAAATACACCTCCGCCGTCTTCAACCAGGATCTCAGTGATCACTGCCTCATTGCCTGTATCCGCTACGGAGCCACAGTTAAACGACCACCCCTCACCACTGTCAAACGCTCCCTAAAACACTTCTGTGAGCAGGCCTTTCTAATTGACCTGGCCCGGGTATCCTGGAACGACATTGACCTCATCCCGTCAGTTGAGGATGCCTGGTCATTCTTTAAAAGTAACTTCCTCACCATCTTAGATAAGCATGCTCCGTTCAAAAAATGCAGAACTAAGTACAGATATAGCCCTTGGTTTACTCCAGACCTGACTGTCCTCGACCAGCACAAAAACATCCTGTGGCGGACTGCAATAGCATTGGAATAGTCCCCGCGATATGCAACTGTTCAAGGAAGTCAGGAACCAATACACTCAGTCAGTCAGGAAAGCTAAGGCCAGCTTCTTCAGGCAGAAATTTGCATCCTGTAGCTCCAACTCCAAAACGTTCTGGGACACTGTGAAGTCCATGGAGAACATGAGCACCTCCTCCCAGCTGCCCACTACACTGAGGCTAGGTAACACGGTCACCACTGATAAATCCATGATTATCAAAAACTTCAACAAGCATTTCTCAACGGCTGGCCATGCCTTCCGCCTTCGCTACTCCAACCTCGGCCAACAGCTCCGCCCCCCCCCGCAGCTACTCGCCCCTCTCCAGGTTCTCCTTTACCCAAATCCAGATAGCAGATGTTCTGAAAGAGCTGCAAAACCTGGACCCATACAAATCAGCTGGGCTTGACAATCTGGACCCTCTATTTCTGAAACTGTCCGCCGCCATTGTCGCAACCCCTATTACCAGCCTGTTCAACCTCTCTTTCATATCGCCTGAGATCCCCAAGGACTGGAAAGCTGCCGCAGTCATCCCCCTCTTCAAAGGGGACCCAAACTGTTACAGACCTATATCCATCCTGCCCTGCCTATCTAAGGTCTTCGAAAGCCAAGTCAGAGCTGGTCATGGGTGCACCTCAGCCACGCTCAAGGTACTAAACTATATCATAACGGCCATCGATAAAAGACAGTACTGTGCAGCCGTCTTCATCGACCTTGCCAAGGCTTTCGACTCTGTCAATCACCATATTCTTATCGGCAGACTCAGTAGCCTCGGATTTTCTGATGACTGCCTTGCCTGGTTCACCAACTACTTTGCAGACAGAGTTCAGTGTGTCAAATCGGAGGGCATGCTGTCCGGTCCTCTGGCAGTCTCTATGGGGGTGCCTCAGGGTTCAATTCTCGGGCCGACTCTTTTCTCTGTATATATCAATGATGTTGCTCTTGCTGCGGGCGATTCCCTGATCCACCTCTACGCAGACGACACCATTCTATATACCTCCGGCCCGTCCTTGGACACTGTGCTATCTAACCTCCAAACGAGCTTCAATGCCATACAACACTCCTTCCGTGGCCTCCAACTGCTCTTAAACGCTCGTAAAACCAAATGCATGCTTTTCAACCATTCGCTGCCTGCACCCGCACGCCTGACTAGTATCACCACCCTGGATGGTTCCGACCTTGAATATGTGGACATCTATAAGTACCTAGGTGTCTGGCTAGACTGTAAACTCTCCTTCCAGACTCATATCAAACATCTCCAATCGAAAATCAAATCTAGAGTCGGCTTTCTATTCCGCAACAAAGCCTCCTTCACTCACGCCGCCAAACTTACCCTAGTAAAACTGACTATCCTACCGATCCTCGACTTCGGCGACGGCATCTACAAAATAGCTTCCAACACTCTACTCAGCAAACTGGAGGCAGTTTATCACATTGCCATCCATTTTGTCACTAAAGCACCTTATACCACCCACCACTGCGACCTGTATGCTCTAGTCGGCTGGCCCTCGCTACATATTCGTCGCCAGACCCACTGGTTCCAGGTCATCTACAAGTCCATGCTAGGTAACGCTCCGTCTTATCTCAGTTCACTGGTCACGATAGCAACACCCATCCGTAGCACGCGCTCCAGCAGGTGTATCTCACTGATCATCCCTTAAGCCAACACCTCATTTGGCCGCCTTTCGTTCCAGTTCTCTGTTGCCTGTGACTGGAACGAATTGCAAAAATCGCTGAAGTTGGAGACTTTTATCTCCCCCACCAACTTCAAACATCTGCTATCTGAGCAGCTAACCAATCACTGCAGCTGTACATAGTCTATCGGTAAATAGCCTACCCAATTTTACCTACCTCATCCCCATACTGTTTTTATTTATTTACTTTTCTGCTCTTTTGCACACCAATATCTATACCTGTACATGACCATCTGATCACTTATCACTCCAGTGTTAATCTGCCAAATTGTAATTATTTGCCTACCTCCTCATGCCTTTTGCACACAATGTGTCATGTTTTGTCATTGATTATCATGTCTTGTCTCTGTGCTTCCCTTCTATTCGTTTCCCTCTGCTGGTCTTATTAGGTTCTTTCCCTCTTTCTATCCCTCTCTCTCCCCCTCCCTCTCTCCCTCTCTCGCTCTCTCTCTCTATCGTTCCGTTCCTGCTCCCAGCTGTTCCTCATTCTCCTAACTACCTCATTTACTCTTTTCACACCTGTCCCCTATTTTGCCCTCTGATTAGAGTCCCTATTTCTCCCTCTGTTTTCCGCTTCTGTCCTTGTCGGATCCTTTTTTGATGTTCGCAGTTCTGTGTCCTTGTTCCGCCCTGTCGTGTTTTTACCTTCTTCAGATGCTGCGTGTGAGCAGGTGTCAATGTCAGCTACGGCCGGTGCCTTCCTGAAGCGACCTGCAGTCTGTGGTCGCGTCTCCAGTCGTTCCTCTCTACTGACGAGTGGATTTCAGTTTTCCTGTTTTTGCATTTACCTAGATAATATCCAGGATTATCGCTTTTGTTTAAAACTGGAATAAAGACTCTGTTTCCGTTTAGTCGCTTTTGGGTCCTCATTCACCTGCATAACACAATGTATATAGACTCTCTTTTTTTCTACTGTGTTATTGACTTGTTTATTGTTTACTCCATTTGTAACTCTGTGTTGTCTGTTCATACTGCTATGCTGTATATTGGCCAGGTCGCAGTTGCAAATGAGAACTTGTTCTCAACTAGCCTACCTGGTTAAATAAAGGTGAGATAAAAAACAAAAAATAAAAAACAACGAGTCACCTGCTGGAAGGAGACAGATTTTACCCAGAGTTGGGCTTCTCTTCCTCTTCCTCTCTGTTTATATCCGAGGTCATGTTAGTGTTATCTACAATCCTTGGGACATACCTACCCTAAATCCTAACCCTAACCTTAACCCATTCCCTAACCAGTAGTGATTTTGGCATGTAAATCTTGGTGGGGCAAATTCCCCAAAATTTTTTTAGATGCATGCCAGCAAAGCCATTACACAACACAACAATTAATTAATTGCACTATTATGGTGACAAATATGCCCACAAACTGTTAGGGCCTACATAAAGCTGCCCCAACAGCAGAGCTTTCTTTTCAGCACCTTTGAACTAATCCTTACCACTTCTTCACCTGACTATCAGCAGAGCCATGTCTGGCAGCGAAACAGTTAATTCAGCCTAATTTACTGCCTTTTGAAAAAAAACATAGCTGATATGGCTGACTTGCTTAAACAAATGTGGTTTCTACTGACAATTGAGATGTAACAACTATAGCAAAAACTATAAGGGGAGGACGAGCGAATAAGAGGTCATCTGTAATTTCCACTAAGACATTAATGAGCGAGCTAGGATAGACATAGTCAATAACTATACGTTCAGCACCTTTGAAATGTACAGCGACAGAATTCAAATCAAATCCAATTTTATTAGTCACATGCGCCGAATATAACAGGTGTAGGTAGACCTTACGGTGAAATGCTTACTTACAAGCCATTAACCAACAATGCAGTTAAAAAAATATGAATAAGCATAAGAAATAATAGGAACAAGTAATTAAAGAGCAGCAGTGAAATAACAATAGTGAGACTATATACAGTGGGTAGCGGTACAGAGTCAATGTGCGGGGGCACTGGTATTACAGTATTCTGCCTGAATACCAAGTCAGACCTGTAGGATAAATAAAGGGGGAATATAAGAAAACAATGCAAGGTCTTATAATATTCGATGATGACATTTCTCTAGAACAGGCTATAGACTACAGGTGCACCACCAAGTCAGAACAGTAGGCTAAGTGACGAGGGGGAAATGGACTTCAATTGGTATGATGTGTTACGTTTCATATCAAATCAAATTTATTTATATTGCCCTTCTTATGTCAGCTGATTTATCAAAGTGCTGTACAGAAACCCAGCCTAAAACCCCAAACAGCAAGCAATGCAGGTGTAGAAGCACGGTGGCTAGGAAAAACCTAGGAAGAAACCTAGAGAGGAACCAGGCTATGAGGGGTGGCCAGTCCTCTTCTGGCTGTGCCGGGTGGAGATTATAACAGAACATGACCAAGATGTTCAAATGTTCATAAATGACCAGCATGGTCATATAATAGTAATCACAGTGAACAGGTCAGGGTTCCATAGCCGCAGGCAGAAACAGTTGAAACTGGAGCAGCACGGCCAGGTGGACTGAGAACAACAAGGAGTGATCATGCCAGGTCATTATGCCAGGTAGTCCTGAGGCATGGTCCTAGGGCTCAGGTCCTCTGAGATAGAGAAAGAAAGAGAGAAAGAGAGAATTCTAGAGAGCATACTTAAATTCACACAGGACACAGGATAAGACAGGATAAATACTCCAGATATAACAGACTGACACTAGCCCCCCGACACATAAACTACTGCAGCATAAATACTGGAGGCTGAGACAGGAGGGGTCAGGAGACACTGTGGCCCCATCCGATGATACCCCCGGACAGGGCTAAACACGCAGGATACACCATATGTATGTATTAATTTGTGGGTGTCCATCATTCATTTCATATGATATGTTATGAATTACAATTTGTAAATGTTTATGAAAATTACAATTCACATATGTTACGAATTGCAATTCATACAACATATTTCAAATTGCAGTTTGTACAATATGTCATGAATTTGCTAAATGTATGATATGTTACAAATTCCAATATGGTGTCGCTAACATTAGCTAGGTGCCTAGGTTCTGCTTCAGGTTATAGGGTTAGGAGTTAGGTTAAAGGGTTAGGTAACATGCTAAGTAAGCTCAGCAAAAAAAGAAACGTCCTCCCACTGTCAACTGCGTTTCTTTTCAGCAAACTTAACATGTGTAAATATTTGTATGAACATAACAAGATTCAACAACTGAGACATAAATTGAACAAGTTCCACAGACATGTGACTAACAGAAATTAAGTAATGTGTCCCTGAACAAAGGAGGGGGGGAAGTCAAAATCAAAAGTAACAATCTGTATCTGATGTGGCCACCATATGCATTAAGTACTGCAGTGCATCTCCTCCTCATGGACTGCACCAGATTTGCCAGTTCTTGGTGTGAGATGTTACCTCACTCTTCCACCAGGCACCTGCAAATTCCCGGACATTTCTGGGGGGAATGGTCCTAGCCCTCACCCTCTGATCCAACAGGTCCAGGATGTGCTCAATGGGATTGAGATCTGGGCTCTTCGCTGGCCATGGCAGAACACTGACATTCCTGTCTTGCAGGAAATCATGCACAGAATGAGCAGTATGGCTGGTGGCATTGTCATGCTGTGCGTTACAGGATGTCGTTCCTGTAACGCACAGCGTTGAGATTGCCTACAATGACAACAAGCTCAGTCCGATGATGCTGTGACACACCGCCCCAGACCATGACGGACCCTCCACCTCCAAATCGATTCCACTCCAGAACACAGGCCTATGTATCAACGCTCATTCCTTCGACAAGAAACGCATATCCGACCATCACCCCTGGTGAGACAAAACCATGACTGGTCGCTGAAGAGCACTTTTTGTCATTCCTGTCTGGTCCAGCAATGGTGGGTTTGTGCCCATAGGCGACGTTGTTGCCGGTGATGTCTGGTGAGGACCTGCCTTACAAAAGGCCTACAAGCACTCAGTCCAGGCTTTCTCAGCCTATTGCAGACAGTTTAAGCACTGAGGAGGGATTGTGCGTTCCTTGTGTAACGGCGGGTTGTTGTTGCCATCCTATACCTGTCCCGTAGGTGTGATGTTCGGATGTACTGATCCTGTGCAGGTGTTGTTACACGAGGTCTGCCACTGCGAGGATGATCAGCTGTCCGTCCTGTCTCCCTGTAGCGCTGTCTTAGGCGTCTCACAGTACGGACATTGCAATTTATTGCCCTGGCCACATCTGCAGTCCTCATGCCTCCTTCCAGCACACCTAAGGCACGTTCACGCAGATGAGCAGGGACCCTGGGCATCTTTCTTTTGGTGTTTTTCAGAGTCAGTAGAAAGGGCTCTTTAGTGTCCTAAGTTTTCATGGTTCATTGAACAAGCATGGGAAACGGTGTTTAACCACTTTACCATGAAGATCTGTGAAGTTATTTGGATTTTTACTAATTATCTTTGAAAGACAGGGTCCAGAGTTCAGTTGCAAAGTAGCAAGTAGTTTCAAAGTTACTAATTACCCAACATTTTTGTTTTTGCCTTATCCTTCTGTCTTATGTAACCATACCAAACATAACAAATCTTACTAATTTGAGTGTCCCGGATTTACATGTACTATGTTACATCTAGTCTTGAAACCAGGCTGTTCCTACACAAGCAGTGGTCCAACCAGTTGGGTACCATACAAATTCTAAAAATGACTAAAAAGCATTCTTAATAGAGATGATTCATTGAGCTTAATTTGTACCTAGGAACTGTGGACCTTATGTCTTGCACACACTTGTGGGAATATCTCATTTGTTTTGTTTAACATATTTTGATATATTAAATTAGTTGACCAAGTCAGCTCTGGTGAATGTTTTTTTGGGGGCCTGAAACCAAATTCCTTACAAGCCTCAAATCATAGATTACTACTAAATGTGTCTGAAAGCCCTGTTGTTCTGAACCACAGCTTGTCTCTCCAAAGAGATTGATTTATGATGAGGAAAATATATATATATATATATATATATATATATATATATATATATATATATATATATATATATATATATATATATATATATATATATGGTATTCCTAGCCTCATACTATACATTTTAGACGAGTACATGAAAGTTTCTTGTCTTGGAGCTTAATTTTGCACATTTGGAAACAAGATAAGTCTTATCATATCCAATGTGGCATAGGAATCTTGAAGGTGAAACCCTTCATTTGAAGTACAAAAGTACAAGTTGGATCATTTAAAAGAAAAATGAAATATATAAAAAATAAGAATTAGAAATTAAATGACATACTGCATTTTCTCTGTATACATTGCATATTGTCTTATTCTGTAATACTAAAAGGAATGCAGGAATGTATTATCATGTTACTAAAAAAGGAGAGTGCAGAGGCAACTCCAATGCCCACGTACAGTAGCTGTCAGTTGTACACAATGAGCAACGCATCAACTTATGACTGGTCGAAATCACACCAGATGTTACAATCAAGCCAATCGGCTTCAGCAACGCTGGTTCTTTGTCGAATGAAACATGTGTACGTTATCGGCGTCATCAGCTCCTACAATGAGTGGAAAGAGGGTGGGGTGACTCATGAAAATAGCAGCTTTTGAACACCGAATAACCTGAAATCTGAGTTCACTGGTGAGTCAAAAAATCTACGGTTGCAATGTGATTTTTTTTGTCAAACTTGTTGAACATGTTTTAGGACATATATGGCGGGCTGTATACCTCAGTATATTGTTGAATTCTACTCGATGTAATGTGGTTAATACTGTATATGTTGGCTACCGGTTTCTGTCAAAATGGGCTTGTAATTATTGCTAGCTTGCTAGTCCAGCAGTGTACATTACCGTGGTAGTGATAGCTACCGGTATACATTGATTAGCCAGATAGCTAGCATGCTAACTATTTGGTTTGACAGCTAGCCACCTACTAGTTTGGAAGTTTCACTCACTACTCCACTTTCGCTTTGGTTTGTGTGTGTCTTAGTATGTGACACTTTGCACATTTGAACCACTTCCCGCGAGAAAGGGGACTGCAAATTGTAACCAAAACTCTCTACAACAACGTGGATATCAAAAAACAAGATAATGCTTGTAAAAAAAAAGATATTCAGCTATGAAGTCCTTTGACAAGTCTCAGCCACCAGAGAGAAACTTCTTCATGTGTACACTGTGCTGACTGCTGCTCTGGTTTAACACAACATTGAACAGCATGGCACCACAATGGTACAGTGCAAATCAATACAGTAATTCAGTACCAGCCAGCTAGGTGTCCAAGACAGCTGATGCCCCTAAGCAGCTGCAAAAGAGATCTGAAATGGCCAATTCAACTTGGCATTTTTTCCTTGTTATGATTTCTGCAGTCATCATTATCCATATTTGCCCGGTGTTGATTTGAGATGGAGAACAGCTATGTGTTTAATCATCAGAACGTTTTCATGTTGTGTCTTTGGCAATGTTTTAATTCCTGCTTTTCTTGAGGACATATGTACACTGACTGAATATTTATTCGGTCAGTGCGCAGAGGAGTACACTGTGTTCTAGTTGTACGAATAATAAACAGTGTGTGCACTGTCAGTGGGTTACTACTCAGGCTGGCTTATATTTCATTCATATACAATACCAGTCAAAAGTTTGGACACACTTGTTCATTCAAGGGTTTTCTTTATTTTTACTATTTTCTACATAGTAGAATAATAGTGAAGACATCAACACTATGAAATAACACACATGGAATCATCTAGTAACCAATAAAGTGTTAAACGAATCAAAATATATTATAGATTCTTCAAAGTAGCCCCCCTTTGCCTTGATGACAGCTTTGCACACGCTTTGCATTCTCCCAACCAGCTTCACATGGAATGCTTTTCCATCAGTCTTGAAGGAGTTACCACATATGCTGAGAATTTGTTGGCTGCTTTTCCTTCACTCTGCAGTCCAACTCTCAATTGGGTTGAGGCCAGGTGACTGGAGGCCAGGTCATCTGATGCAGCACTTCATCACTCTCCTTGGTCAAATAGCCCTTACAGAGCCTGGAGGTGTTATGGTAGCCATGCTGGTTAAGTGTCCCTTGAATTCTAAATAAATTACATGGTGTCACCAGCAAAGCACCCCCACACCATCACATCTCCTCCTCCATGCTTCACGGTGGGAACTACACATGTATAGATAATCTGTTCACCTACTCTAAAATTAAACATTTGGATTCATCAGACCAAAGGACAGATTTCCACTGGTTTGATTTCCATTGCTTGTGTTTCTTGGCACAAGCAAGTCTCTTCTTCTTATTGTGTCCTTTAGTGTCCTTTAGTGGTGGTTTATTTGCAGTAATTTGACTATGAAGGCATGATTCACGCAGTCTCCTCTGAACAGTTGATGTTGAGATGTGTCTGTTACTTGAACTCAGTGTGAAGCATTTATTTGGGCTTCAATTTCTGAAGCTAGTAACTCTAATGAAATTATCTGCAGCAGAGGTAACTCTGGTTCTTCCTTTCCTTCCTCTCATCATACCACTTGATGGTTTTTGCGACTGCACTTGAATGAACTTTAAAAGTTCTTAATGTTCCACGTTGACTGACCTTCATGTCTTAAAGAAATTGGCTGTTGTTTGTCTTTGCTTATTTGAGCTGTTCTTGCCATAATATGGACTTGGTCTTTTACCAAATAGGGCTGTATTCTGTATACCACCCCTACCTTGTCACAACACAACTGATTGGCTCAAATGCATTAAGAAGGAATGAAATTCCACAAATTTAACTTTTAACAAGGCTCACCTGTTAATTGAAATGCATTCCAGGTGACTACCTCATGAAGCTGGTTGAGAGGATGCCAAGAGTGTGCAAAGCTGTCATCGAGGCAAAGGGTGGCTACTTTGAAGAATCTCGTTAAACACTTTTTTTGGTTACAACATGATTCCAAATGTGTTATTTAGTAGTTTTGATGTCTTCACTTTTATTCTACAATGTAGAAAATAGTCTAAATAAAGGAACCCTTGAATGAGTACGTGTCAACTTTTGACTGGTACTGTATACAAAAATAAAATAAAAAGGTCTATTGTTCCCTGAGGTATATAAATTCTGCATGGCTATAACCGTGTGTTTCTGTTATGGAGACTCAAGGCAGCAGGCTTTTGTTTTAGCCCAGCACTAACACCTGAGGGTTTGGCAGGGCGGCAGTTAGAGAATGGCTGGTAATCTGAGGGTTGCAATCATGGCTTACGTCTGTCACTGGAAGAATCTTGCGGGATTCACAGTAATCAGTCAACTGGCAACCAGAGGTTTCTGGCATCACTATGTCTGATACAACCTACAACCGTTGTGCCCTAGAGCAAGGTATATCTTAAACCAGGCTGAAAAGGTGCCGGTTTCCACTTCAAGTTGATTTAATGGTCCACCAGCTTAAAAAAACAGGAAAATATGCGTTCTGTCTTAAACTATTTCCACCACCATGTTAGTGGTTAATGCTGCTTCCGGAAGTTGTGTACCGCATTCAGCAGTCTGTTTACCCATGGCTGAACAGTGTACGCAACATCAGGAAGTGGCATTAGCCACTAGTATGGTGGTGGAAAAAGGGGTTTTATTAAGAGTGTATGTATATTTTCCCAGTTTTGTTTTTAGACAGGCGCACCATTAAATCAAGTCAAGGAGGAAACCAAGTAACCGACGCATTTGCAACCTGAATGGAGGATGTTTTATGAACAAACTGGTTGCCGGGGGACACGAGTGTCTCACAGTGCAGCCCTCATATATATATATATATATATATATATATATATATATATATATACTGCTCAAAAAAATAAAGGGAACACTAAAATAACACATTCTAGATCTGAATGAATTAAATATTCTTATTAAATACTTTTTTCTTTACATAGTTGAATGTGCTGACAACAAAATCACACACATTATCAATGGAAATCAAATTTATCAACCCATGGCCGTATGGATTTGGAGTCCCACTCAAAATTAAAGTGGAAAACCACACTACAGGCTGATCCAACTTTGATGTAATGCCCTTAAAACAAGTCAAAAAGAGGCTCAGTAGTGTGTGTGGCCTCCATGTGCCTGTATGACATCCCTACAACGCCTGGGCATGCTCCTGATGAGGTGGCAGATGGTCTCCTGAGGGATCTCCTCCCAGACCTGGACTAAAGCATCCGCCAACTCCTGGACAGTCTGTGGTGCACAGGGCGCCAATGACAAGTTTCAGTTGAGCTAATTGATAAACTGGCCTATATACAGATCAGAGTTAGTGCTGGGTTGGAATGGAAGCCAGCATACGCTCAGTAGCTCTCCAGGACCAAGGTTGGTCCTGTACCTTATAGTATGGCTAACAACAAAGGTTTTTGTTCTGCTACTTGTGATTGTAGTACAGCACTTTAGAAGGCAATCCTTTTAAGCCATAGTGAGGAGCGATTAGTCCTTTTTTGAGGTCAGTTCGATTATCAATATTTTAAAAATCAGGTTTTTGGTTTCTATTTTTTATTTTTTTGCGTGAAATGCCCTATGCATTATGTGGTTGAATGCTGTAACAACACAGAATAAAAAATGAAAAGTCCCATTACTGCTTATCACTTATTCACCATAATTTATTCACTTTTATAAAATATTTCAGTTCTGCATATTGCATTTGTTTTTGTCAATGACTTTATTTTATTGTAAGTCATCTCATCTCTATAGAGCTACTGCCTATGCTGTCTGACAACACTATTTTAGTAGTTCAAAGTAAATAAGGCATACTTTTATAACTGCTGAATACCAACTATCAAATACTTGGATAATGTATTTTTAGGGAGAGATACCTCGTGAAGCAACTGCTCACTATACCTCTCCATTGCATATTTTTCTCTCTTCTCAGTGTCTGTCCCACTTAATGTGGCAGGCATAAAATAAACAGACTGGACAAGTAGGTATGCAATAGATGATGGTTATTGTAGTTAATTACCACAGCTAAACTATGTAGACTGTTGGCCTGTTATTTAAAGCATTGAGCTCACGGAAAAATATAACAAAATGGAATTTAAGTAATTGAACCAACATCAATCAATTAGTTGTTTTTGGAAACCAAAAATAAATAAATTTGTTAATACTCAGCACTAGCCATCGGAGGGTTGGTTTTCAGTGCAACATTAATGAAACTGCTTACCAGTATGCCATTTTTTTTTTTTACTAGAATTGGTCCTATATGTCCCAGTCACAGATCCACTATTATTCTTCTGCATTTCAGCAATATAATAACCATTAATATTGTTATGTAAATTAAATCCAACAAGCAATTGAGTTCTCACTCGCCCAAATAATGAGAATATAGAAAACCAAGAAGCACAATAGATGCATAATTTTATAATAAAGGCCTGGCATTTAAATGTCTTCAAGTAGGCCAACTATTGCTATTGACTCCGAGGTACGAAATAAACAAAACATTTTGCGTTTGAGTGAGAAAGGGTCCCTATGTTCCTTCGTTTTATATTAGTGGAATTCGCCGTCCACCTTCCAAGAAGCGCACCGCCACCCCATCAGTCACGTGGTTGGTTAGGGTGCCGTGACGTCACCAGAATCAGATTTGTGAAGAATAAGCAGACTAGAGAACGAGCCCGAGGTGCGTCACTTTATATTGCATCGTCATTTCATAGAGAGAGAGGGAGAGCAGATAATCTGTTCAATATTTTAGAGACCCAATGCCTGGTCCCACCCAAGCACTGTCCCCAAATGGAGAGAATAACAACGACATCATCCCAACGGACGGATCCAACTGCATTCCTTACAGAAAAAATACAGTGCGAGGAGAGCGCGCCTACAGGTAAATCAGTGCAAATGCCGCAGTTGGCGTGGTTTCATAGCAAGGCTTTGAGCACAAGGTTGCTGCAAAACCCTGACCATTTGTTTCACGAGCATTGAATGTTTTCCATGCCACGGTCTAGTGCTATTTCGATTCCGTTACAATGAATCGGCTCGTGCAATAGTGCATGTATTGCCTTCTTGGTGACTTGTCATTATCAAATCCAACATGTACGTGCTGTTTCTTAATCATGGGTTAAATCGTTTTGAGGAGGCCTTTGCAAGTTAACAATTCTGCCAAAGCGAAATACGTGACATTTACAGTGATATAACCGCACAAATTATTTGGCGTGTTGGAAATAAGACCGTTGTCAAAAAGACTACCCCGTTAGCTTGCTCCATTATCACTGTCTTGATTATAACGTTAATGATTGCAAGTAGCTGCTATACTATTTTTGTTGGTCCAAATCCTACCTAATCGTGTGTTCTGGGACAAGGGGCACCTTTACTATCTTAGTTATTCCTTGTATTATATGACATGGTTATAAAACCAGTCTGTTCAAATGATAAAGTGTTCTGTCTGGGTCAAGTATAGCCAATGAGCTAACTGGCTAACAAAGCTAGCAGTACATCTGCTTTGTTGACACGAGAACGGCTGTCCTTTTTATCAGTGCGAAATCAATGAAAGAGTATAGTTCGAAACCGAAACTCCAGTCCAAATTTGGTCAGTTTGGGTCATTGGAATAAATTATGCGCTTGCTGTAATTGTAGCCTAACGTTAGCTGTTACCGTAATGGAAATGCATAGTCCGTCTGCCGCTAAGTGGCCAGCCCTTCTTGTTATCTGTGACAGTGGGATGTAAAGATTATTAGCTAAGTGTTTGGTATGGTGGAGCGATAGAACACTAGTAGGCCCGTTTTTTATTTCTGATACCCATCTGAGAATATGAAATGGTGCGATAACAACTCGGGTCTTACATTTTGACATTATGGGTTCCAGCCTCATCATTTAGAATGAAATAATACCAAAGCGGTGAAAAGCGCTATTTTGTTGCACTTTTACAATGTTCTTGCATAATGTAGGATACACTCGTCAAAGACCATGTTTGAAGTTACTGTGATCACTATGGTTATGTCAAAGACCATGTTTGAAGTTACTGTGATCACTATGGTTATCAACAGTTTCACACATTATACTATTCATGCTATTTGTTTGCACTGTGAGAGCTTACACCATGTTCATTTCACTTTGCTCCATTGATGTTTCTTAACTCACAATAGCCAGCTTCATTATGAAGATACGTTTTTTTATATCCTCATGCAATGTATCCTCATCATCATGTAGATTTGTAGTACAACTATACTCAAACTTCACTCAAATTCAATACTCTCCTGAATGCTTTTTCCATATTTGTTTGAGCCCTCTCCTGTTATGAGTGTATTTGCATATTTAGTGTTGATAGTGTGTATCCATTGCTGTTTAATTGGACATCCTTTATCTTTATATATGTGTTACTAACATGTTATCACATTACTAGACCTTGGCTTAATTTCGTACAGTATCTAGTAGCTGTGGTTATATGCCTATGTTTACTTGCTTGCTGTCAAATCAGTGAGTTTCCCCTTGATGGTTTGTATTGTTGTTGCCTTGCTTAATCTTTGCTACTGCATCTTTCTGTTTAATGGCAGTAGTTGAAAATGATATGCAGGTTTTTATCTGTTGGTCAACAATTGTGTGTACAGAATATTGGCTAACAATTATGTAAAAGGGATACAAGATGGTAATGTTTTGTAGAAAGTGAATTATAACTGACAGAGATGCCTTCCTGTCTTTTGCAGTTGGGGGATGGCGGTCAACGTATATTCTACCTCAATAACCCAGGAGACTATGAGCAGGCATGATATCACTGCCTGGGTTAACGATCTTCTCGGTCTGAACTACACTAAAGTGGAGCAGCTCTCCTCAGGTAAGAATAATTACCCTCTTAACTCTGCTGCAAACTGTGCTTCCTCCCAGAACCAAGGACCTCAGGATATAGGCCTAGCATAAGAAGGGAGATGCAGGATGATACTATAGGTATTGGATGAGAAACAGATGGCCATTTTTTCCCTCTCTTATATGCCCAACTTCTGCTGATAACCCTCTAATTATACATAGTAATATGTATAATCAAAGAAACCTGGTGTAACCCCAACCTTGCTCCTAACCTAACCTTGCTCTGACAGAGAAGACGGACTGTGCTATTAATAAAACTAGTGTGCACACTTGCTGTGCCTACCATGCCATGGCTACCCCAAGTAATCCAATCTCTCCTGAACCACACATAGTCCTGTCGCAAGGTGTGCTAATGGTACTAATTCCATGGTCTCTAGTCTCTTTTAATTGAAAGGATGTGTTGTGCACAGGTTTGCTAAAGGCAGTACAGATAAACATTTCCATCAAGCATGTGCCTGAAAAATATCATTAGTTTGCATTAGTTTGTATCAGAAGAGAAACAAGCAGTAATTTTTCTCACACATCTCAATTCCCTTCTAGGAGCAGCCTACTGCCAGTTCATGGATTTGTTATTCCCTGGCTGTGTCCATCTTAAGAAGGTTAAGTTCCAGGCTAAATTCGAGCATGAGTACATTCATAACTTCAAGCTGCTGCAGGCCTCTTTCAAGAGAATGAATGTGGACAAGGTGAGAGGATGAGGCCAAGTAGTGTCCTGACGTGACCTCCCGTAGCTGCTAATGACAGTTAGTGGCATTGGCAAGGCTATATTAGATAGAACACTCACAAAGTTCCTTCATTTTTTTCCTTCTAATTTGTCAAGTCACATGAAGTCCAGATTATTAAAATAATTGGGGTAATTGTTTATCTTGATCATTTATTTCCACTTCTCCTCTTTAAAGATTATTCCTGTAGAGAAGCTTGTGAAAGCCAGATTTCAGGACAACCTTGACTTCATCCAGTGGTTTAAGAGGTTCTTTGATGCCAACTATGACGGTAAGGATTACGACCCACTTCAGGCCAGACAGGGTCAGGATGCCATCCCCCCACCTGACCCCGGTGAGCAGATCTTCAACCTGCCAAAAAAGTCCCAACACCACGCAGCCAGCTCCCCCACTGCAGGTAAGACCAGCTACCTGAGGGGTCTATCTAATAGAAAGCAGGATCAATGTGTTAGCCAGATAACTTGTCTAAATATTAGGAAATAATGTTGTTGTTTTTTAAAGATGTGCTTGAAATGAGCATGGTCTAACTGACTCAACAACCAAAAACACATGTTTAGCTTTCTTAATGAACCAGAACATTTGTTTAATTCTGGTTGTTTATCAATGTTAGCCTGCTAACTCATTGATCCTGTTTTGTAGGACACCCCTCTGGACAACAGACATTGTTTATGTAGATTAAGAAACTGTCTGAGGGTGTTTTCACATATAGTCCTCTTTAATGAACCTATATCAGTCCTCTTTACTCTGGGGTAAAAAGCAAAATAACTATGTTCTTTTTGTATTCACACTACCCATGCCTTTGAATAAGGACTCAACTCTTTTGCCAGTTCACTTGACCTGGTCTGAGTCCTCTTCGCATTCACATTGCTATGTTTATAAAGGAACCAAGATCTTTTTCCAACATTCACTCAATGCACTCTGGGTTTTTACAAAGCCATTCTATCAGATCATGTTATTGGACATCTAGATATCCTTTTTGGAAGCTAATAGATTGCATTTAGTTAAAAGATGAGATTTATAATTTGAAGATAATATTAACATGTACAAATGATTGGTAACAGAATAAATAGCAGAAGAATACTGCAGATTAAATAATGCTGTAATTGAACATTTTACACCCAATATAGCCCACTGGCCCTTTACGAATGACTTGCCTAGTTAAATAAATAAAAAAGAGCCAGCGTTGTTTTTATGCTATTGAGGCTCTTTGGGACGTTCCTACTCTAAATCCTAACCTTAACCCTTTCCTTAACTATTTTAAATGTTAACTTCCATGTGGTAACGTCAGAGTTGGGACGTCCCAATGATCCCGGATAGCACGTCTCTTGATTTTGTATCCTATGTTGTGATTATTGCCAAGTATGTTGTCTTCTCACATTATTCAAACCCCACAAACGAAATAAACAGCGTATGAAGCTTTCTTAGCATATAGCTCACATAGTGCAAACAAATCATCTGAAAACTCCACACAATTTGGACATTTCTCTGCTTTCTTGACAATCGCTAATCAATATCCAAAAACGGCACACGTTTTTTTCCACTAACCTTATCTTTTCTCTTTTGTAGCACCAATGTGAGGGATTATGGCAGGGGAAACAGTGTTGCATTACTGTAGTGCAGTAATAATGACAAGCGAACCTGGGAAGCTTTGGATTCGCATTGCCCTAAAAACGGGAACCGGACCACCCCTTGATGGTCTCAGTTTGGTTCACTTCAGGGGCTCTTTTGAGGGTCTGAGTTCCTTTTTAAATTGTACTTTTATTCAACTAGGCAAGTCCAGTGTTCACACTGAACGAAAAATTAACAAACCGAGGTGAGTTCACAAAAATTGGCTGAAAAGGACCAAGTGTGAACACCCTGGCATGACCAGATTATTTACATTTTCTAACATATCTTTGTGTTCAGGAGCCACCAGGGCAAGTGCAACAACTCCAAAACAAAACCCCTGCAGCCCCCATCCATCCTCCAGACCCTCTTCAGCGAAAAGAATCCCAGTTGCAACTCCAACGACAACTCCGGCCAAAGGAGAGCGGGAACTGGAAGCACAGGTCACAGGGCTCAACGACCAGGTATAAAGTCACTACTACAGAATAATTACAACTTAATATATATAAGTTGATACAACAGCGTCATTACAATTTAATATATCTAAGTTGGACTCACTGTTTAGATTTGTAAGAAGGATATGTATGTATTGTTTTTGGCAAAACCAATATGACAAGTAATTACAAACTGCATTGAATGATCATTCCATAATCCTGGTTTTCCAAGGATTAGATTACTGTTAAACCCTAAACATGAAAACGATCCAAGTAATAAGCAGTTGGGGATCAGAGGAACAGTGGTGTATTACAGATAGATTTTTAAGATGGTGCGCTGTCCAACTTTGTGACCATTTTGTATTTTATTGACAATGGAAAAATCATTAATACTGCACATCATTATACAAAAGTTTCCACACAAAGAAAATTGTGGTGTGTGAAGTAAAACAAATAGATGATAGGACTATCAACTTATCTGTATGATACTAATACTACTTTTCCTTATTTTGTGTACAGGTGAACACATTAAAACTTGCACTTGAGGGTGTGGAGAAGGAGAGGGACTTTTACTTTGGAAAGCTGCGGGATGTGGAAGTGCTGGCACAAGAACAAGGTCAGGAGAGCGCCCAGTTTGTGGAGCGGCTAATGGAGATTCTGTACTCTGCAGACGAACAGGTCAGTCGGCTGTATTTGATTGGCTCTTCATTGATTGATCATTCATAGGAATTTCCCAGAGGCGATTGGGTGTGGGTTGCTGTTGTGCAACGTTTGTTTTAGGTTCTAGAAGGTTGGTACTGGATTGGATAGCAAAGGTTTTGCTAATCGTTCAAGGACCTCATTTTCTTTGTAATCACAGGCCCTTGTTTGATTGATCAATTGATTTAGGTTGCTGGTGCTGTTAATTACTTGAAAAGACCTATGGTGGCTCTGGCCCTGACATTTTGTTATGACTGCTTGTGGCCCTTCAGGAAGGTGCAGGAGAGGTGGATGGAGAAGATGTGGATCCAGGGGTCCATGAAGAGGATGTTCCTGATGATCAGCAGGATGAGTACTGACTGCCATCACTCCCTGTCCTTGCCCCTGGCCCCACCACAACACCATGCCCTTTTGTTTTGTGAGAATTCTTTTTTCTTTTCTTTTTCTCATTTGTATTTTCTTCCCCTCGTGGTTTGTTTTATTTTTTTGTTCTCCTGAAGACTGAGCACATGAAACAACCTCATGCAAAGAAACATGACCCTATTTTATATATATATATAAATATATATATATATATTCCTCTGCTGTTCTACATTCTGTGTGTTATTGTGACTGTTGTGAAATGCTGTAGGCAGGTGGCTGTTATTACATACTGCCACATGCAGACAAGCTCAGAACATCACAGAAGTTTCCAAGGACAGTGACAAAGGGTGAAAAAAATAAGTCATCCAAAATTCTAGATGTGACAAAATGTTGTAGTATGGAGTGGACAGATGGTGTTTTTATCTGTCAGCAAGTGTTATGTATGTTGCCAGCTTCGGTCGGTCCCATGATCCTTCCATTATGTACGTTGTTTCAAAGTTATTGTTTATTTGATTTTTTTATTACATATCAACCATATTAATCATGCAAATGCAATAAAATGCCCTGAAGGGCTCGTAGTATCTCCTAAATAACCTTCCTCCATATGTTGCACTGACATTTGACTCTGGAATGGATAATAATGTATGTCCATAGATTCACAATTTACACAATTACAAATTAAATACGAGAACAATAATTAAAGCTTAGAAGACTCGATATTGCCTTTACATGAAGTGAGGCAGTATGGTCCATGAGAATCATGAATGAAAAGCAGTAGTGAGTTAGTCACATACTAGTCATAATTTGTCTATCTTCATGAATTCTAAGAATTCTGATAAATTAATCAGTGTACTCAAAAATGCCTAATTTGCACCAGATTTGGTGCGTCAGTGACAGAAACAAGTTTGTTTCGGTATGGCTTCATCATAAGGGAAGGGAGCTCATTTTAGTGTAGACTAGTATGACCACAATGAACATTATTTTCAACTTTAGTTTTAACAGCAACTAACCACCTTCGTATTCAGTGGAAGTCAGGTATATTTCAGATGTTTTCATATGACTTTTGAACCACATGTCTTAGGGAAAGTTGTGAGTCAGTTCACTGAGTAATTTGACATACTATATTCCAAGTACGTACATTGTATACCTTTTTTAAATGTTGCATTTATTCTTATTGAACTTGGCAGTGCACCATAATGCTTTAGTCATATATTGTGTAAATGAAAAGGAATGTAAACATGTGCTGTCAATAATTATATATTTTTTTTCTGATGTCCCACTCATTATGCATTCCCCAAAACGTGTTGCATGTTTGCATTTTATTTGTGAATAACTTGACCTGCTTTTTAAATATTTAATAATAAAAAATAACTATTAAGTGAGATGTGTTTTTGTATGTTTAACCTGCGTTTTGAAAGCTGTTGAGATTTGAATGGATTTACTGTAATAAAACCTTTCACCTTTTCAGTCAAATTGTGTTTTTCATTATGTTGTCGTATTATCCATCAAATATCCAACCTTCAATATTATTCACTGTGACAGTTGATATTTTTTTTAGATGTAAGGAACGAAAACTGTTCATTTGGATTTGGCAGTGCAGTGGTTAATGAGGTATTGATGCCCAAAACAGGCTCTGTCTATTTGATGTGTTTACTGAAGGAACCGACTCCATTTGGGTTTGCTTTGCACCAAAATAGTACACTTTGTCTAGTGTTTCTGTTCCAGTCTATTTATTTTTTATTTATTTAACCTCTATTTAACTAGGCAAGTCAGTTAAGAACACATTCTTATTTACAATGATGTATTGCAGTAACAGTAAGGCACTGTAGAGTTGATTGAAGTCATTAAAATTACATTTCCTCAATGAATCCTCTAACATTTGTCAGCTTAGAACCAAGTTCTCTGCTGCAAACTCAGAAGCCTGACAAGTGGTAGATATATAGCCTCTTGCTATTTACCTACTAAGTAATTAAACCTAAATAAATCAACAAATAATGGAGTTTTTCAGTGTCGAACTGCTTCCAGCATTTTATATTTAATGAACGTCAGCACTGTTCAACAAGCAAATGACTGTAGTACAAGGTGCGTCACCAACCTTTAGTACTACATTTCCAAGAAGCCAACAATAAGTCAATATCGTAAAAATTAATGAAAACAAAATTGTGCTTATTGGTCT
The DNA here is from genome assembly GCF_021184085.1 of Oncorhynchus gorbuscha. NCBI lineage: Eukaryota > Metazoa > Chordata > Actinopteri > Salmoniformes > Salmonidae > Oncorhynchus > Oncorhynchus gorbuscha. The sequence goes on from NC_060194.1 coordinate 28,406,125, forward strand.
TCATTTAAGGTTAGGCATAAGGTTACGCGTGTGTTTAAGGTTAGGTTTAAAATCTGATTTTAAGAAGAGAAACTATAATTGCCAGGGTTTATGACTTCGTGGTTGTGGGACAAACAGAAGGGGTAACCCAGACATGTCACAAAGCTGACGCATCTGTTCAGAACGTTTTCTCACCACCAAATGTGGTAGTGAGAGGAAGTCTGAATTTTCTCATCGATGAAACATCTGATCTTAATAAATGTTTATATTTACAGCACAGTGCACAATGTTTTATAGACATAACGCTTGGCCAACGTTTTTTTTTAAATTGCGCGGTTTTTGAAAGAGAGCAAGGTCGAATTGAGTTTGTGCACACGCGCACTTCACCGAGGAGGCGTTCCCTAACGGAAAAATGCAAAGACATGCTACAACGTGCCAATAGGTTCTCGCAAGCTTGCCATGCTTGTTTTGCCCACCATGCTTCATTTGCTCCCACTGTAAACGATACAGATGAACTGTCTTGGGTTAGTTATAAATATCTTTGATGGGACATTATAAAAATGTAACCACTTCCTGAAAATGGTGCGCCAATAAGAAAAATTGTGGACAGCCAACTGGTAATTTCATATTAGTACTGGGCGATTAACTGAATTGTCGGTTATTTTTTGTTTTTTTAAACAACTAATTGACCGATGTCGGTTCAATTATTTGAATTCCGTTTCCTTCGTTTGTTTAATGTAAATTTAATGCGCATATTGCACACTTTGGTTTCTCGAGAGAAAAATCTAATCCATCATGAACTCTGCGATTTAGAGGGGAGTTGTAGTTTCCAACAGACCAATATTGTACATAGTTTAGAGCAGTAAACGTAGTTATTAACTACAATGACCTTAATCCATTGCGCATCTACTTGTTCTGTTTTTATTTTATGTCAGCTAAGGAAGAGCCAGAAGAATGCGCTATCATGAGGGAACAGCTGTTGCTTTGCGAGGTATCCCCACAAATCTCGTCGTTTTTTTCTTTGTATCCCTACCTGAAAATACATTATCTAAGTGATTGATAGTTGGTATTCAGCAATCATAAAAATATGCCTTATTTACTTAGAAAAACGACAAAATTGTGATTTAGTCAGAAATCATAAGCAGTAGCTCAGTAGATATGATATGACTTGGAGTGAAATAATGAAGTCATCAATAAAACAAATGCAATATACACAATGAAATAAATATTTTATTAAAGTAATGTGAATAAATAATGGTTAATAAGTAATACGCCGTAATGGGCAGTCACGACCATTCATGGGACTTTTTACTAATTGTTTTATTCTGTGTTACAGCATTCAACTCAAATAATGGATACGGAAATCTTTATTTTTTATTTTTTAAATAAACTAACTGAAACCAAACCGGCCTCAAAAAGCATTAATCGCTCAGCAATATATTTCATATAGTTCTACTGGCTAAACTATCATAGGTATGATTAGACCTATCATGTCCTATACCACTCACACAAAACGTCATATAGCTATTTGCCAGCATTACTTTTCAAGGAAAGGTCATTTTCTCTGACTAGTCTGCTTTCTTTCTAGCTAACTGTTAGCTAACTCTTATCTTGCTCTGGTTCCATTGCGTGGCGACAACAATGCGACATTGATTATTTCATAGATAATCAATTCTGTTTAGTGACATTATATCACCAAAGTGAAGAAGTGTCTAAAGTGTTAGTCAAGGTAATTGAGGTAATGTGTACATGTAGGTAGAGTTCAAGTGACTATGCATAGATAATAAACAGAGAGTAGCACGAGTGTTGAAGAGGGGGGAGAGGGCAATGCAAATAGTCTGGGTAGACATTTGATTCGCTGTTCAGGAGTCTTATGGCTTGGGGGTAGAAGCTGTTAAGAAGCCTTTTGGAACTAGACTTGGCGCTCCGGTACCGCTTGCCATGCAATAGCAGAGAGAACAGTTATAGAGGTCCTGGATGGCAGGAAGCTTGGCCCCAGTGATGTACTGGGCCGTACGCATTACACTCTGTAGTGCCTTGTGGTCGAAGGCCGAGCAGTTGCCATACCAGGCAGTGATGCAACCAGTCAGGATGCTCTCGATGGTGCAGCTGTGGAACCTTTTTGAGGATCTGAGAACTCATGCCAAATCTTATCAGTCACCTGAGGGGGATGACTGTCTCGATGTGCTTGGACCATGTTAGTTGTTGGTGATGTGGACATGGAGGAACTTGAAGCTCTCAACCTGCTCCACTACAGCCCTGTCGATGAGAATGGAGGCGTGATCGGTCCTCTTTTTCCTGTAGTCTACAATCATCTCCTTTGTCTTTATCACGTTGAAGGAGAGGCTGTTGTCCTGGCACCACATGGCCAGGTCTATGACCTCCTCCCTATAAGCTGTCTCGTTGTTGTCGGTGATCAGGCCTACAACTGTTGTGTCATCGGCAAACTTAAAGGATGGTGTTGGAGTCGTGCCTTGCCGTGCAGTCATGAGTGAACAGGAGGGGACTGAGCACGCACCGCTGGGGGGCGCCTGTGTTGATGATCAGTGTGGTGGATTTGTTGTTACCCAACCTTACGACCTGGGGCAGCCCGTCAGGCAGTCCAGGATCCAGTTGCAGAGGGAGATGTTTAGTCCCAGGGTCCTTAGCTTATTGATGAGCTTTGAAGGCACTATGGTGTTGAGCTGTAGTCAGCGAATAGCATTCTCACATACACTACCGTTCAAAAGTTTGGGGTCACTTACAATTGTCCTTGTTATTGAAAGAAAAGCTCATTTTGTCCATTAAAATAACATAAAATTGATCAGAAATACAGTGTAGACATTGTTAATGTTGTTTATGACTATTGTAGCTGGAAACAGCAGATTTTTTAATGGAATATCTACATAGGTGTACATAGCCCATTATCAGCAGCCATCATTCCTGTGTTCCAGTGACAAGTTGTGTTAGCTGATCCAAGTGTATCATTTTAAAAGGCTAATTGATCATTAGAAAACCCTTTTGCAATTATGTTAGCACAGCTGAAAACTGTTGGTCTGATTAAAGAAGCAATAAAACTGGCCTTCTTTAGACTTGTTGAGTATCTGGAGCATCAGCATTTGTGCGTTCAATTACAGGCTCAAAATGGCCAGAAACAAATAACCTTCTGAAACGTGTCAGTTTAATCTTGTTCTGAGAAATGAAGGCAATTGCATGCGAGAAATTGCCAAGAAACTGAAGATCTGGTACAACGCCGTGTACTACTCCCTTCACAGAAAAGGCACAAACTGGCTCTAATCAGAATAGAAAGATGAGTGGGAGGCCCCGGTGAACAACTGAACAAGAGGACAAGTACATTAGAATGTCTAGTTTAAGAAACAGATGCCTCACAAGTCCTCAACTGGCAACTTCATTAAATAGTAGCCGCAAAACACCAGTCTTATCATCAACAGTGAAGAGGCGACTCTGGGATGCTTGCCTGTCAGGAGGATGGATTCTCTTGGCAAAGGAGAAATGCTCACTAACAGAGATGTGAACAAATTTGAGAGAAATACGCTTTTTGTTTGTATGGACAATTTCTTATATCTTTTATTTTAGCTCATGAGACATGGGGCCAACACTTTATATGTTGCATTTATATTTTTTCAGTGTAGTTGGTTGGTTTAGTTATATACTTTGCAGTATTTACAAAGGAGGTCATTTATTTTTCAGAGCAAAATGGAGGTGCAAAATATATTACAAGGACATCAATTGTATGTTCTGTGGTTAGTGTCAGAAAAGTGAGGAGAGATCCTTCAATCACTGCCACTTCTGCTACCAAGTCCTGGGAAAGATGTATAGCCAGCTTTTTGGACACTCCTGTGATATACGGTTGAAGTCGGAAGTTTACATACACCTTAGCCAAACACATTTAAACTCAGTTATTCACAATTCCTGACATTTAATCCCAGTAAAAACTACTTGATTTAGGTCAGTATGGTTCACCACTTTATTTTAAGAATGTGAAATGTCTGAATAATAGTAGAGAGGATTATTTATTTCAGCTTTTATTTATTTTATCACATTCCAAGTGGGTCAGAAGTTTACATCCACTCAATTAGTATTTGGTAGCATTGCCTTAATTTAAAAAACTTGGGTCAAATGTTTCAGGTAGCCTTCTACAAGCTTCCCACAATAAGATGGGTGAATTTTGGCCCATTCTTCCTGACAGAACTTGTGTAACTGAGTCAGGTTTGTAGGCCTCCTTGCTCGCACACGCTTTTTCAGTTCTGCCCACAAATGTTCTATAGGAATGAGGTCAGGGCTTTGTGATGGACAATCCAATACCTTGACTTTGTTGTCCTTAAGACATTTTGCCACAACTTTGGGTCATTGTCCATTTGGAAGACCCATTTGCAACCAAGCTTTAACTTCCTGACTGATGTCTTGAGATGTTGCTTCAATACATCCACAGAATATGACACAATCTGTGGTTGGTATTTTGTTTTCAATATGTATTTGTCTTTGAATGATATTCAGAGAACATTAATCACTGCTCCTTCATCAGTGCAAGTACTGCAGTGAAGAAAGTTTGTAATTAAGAATAGAATATACTGCGTATGTTCATAATTTCATCAGCCGCACATGATAATGTTTTAAATTGTATTTTTAGATGAGCTTCCGACTATAGACATAGATAGTGATGAGGCTGAAGATAAAGATGAGAAGAACGGTGTGGGGAAAATCTCTGACTGTGAGTCGGAGTCCTACGCTGAGGAACCAAAATAATCATCACCTAAACGTACGACGGTGAGTAAACTAGAGCTTTACTAAAAAAAAACGTATTAATGCTACATAAAACAGTAAGACAAAATATATATAAACACATCTAGATTTTTTTTAAATCATGTTTATTTAAATAAATAAAAACGCAGACATTTCACATAGTGGTTTAAGACAAATATACTATTTTTAAAAATCCATGATGATACACAAACAATACAGTACACAAACTTTACAGTACAGACTACAAAAATATACATATATAGGTGAATGAAGAGGCATGGCATTCTAAGTTGCAGTCATGTTCAATGACACTAGGTGGTGCTATGCACCTTCCAGTGCATTGTTTTCTTCCTTCTGTGTTTATATAACAGTGTGACAGTGCTGAATTTATCATTATCTATCCCAGTTGAATCTATTTGTAAATATCCTTCCTTCACTCAGTATGAGCATAATGGGAAACATGTGCACGTGTATAGCAACATGTAATTAGTGTCATGGTGGTTTCCCGTAACACATGTTAGATGTCAGCAGGGCCACATGGTTTCCCCATTAGGCTATAACTGATACATTTTTGGCATATGCCCAATGCAGCTCATATCAGGACACATGTAAACAGGGATGTACACAACAACACAACACTGTTATATACCTTTAAGGAAACATGACTTTGCATTTATACATTTAAGACAACATGACTATTTCATCTTAACATCAACAGGGTCTAGGTAGTTATAATTATTTGTTAGACCTTTTTAGACATTCTACCATTGGGAGGATTATTCAAAAACAAACTGACAGTCTAAGTCTGGCAGGCCAATACCAACACAGTACAGCATAGTGCATTTTCCTTTGTAGCTTAGTTGGGAGTGCATGGCTCTTGCAACACCAGGATAGTTGGTTCAACTCCCAAGACCACCTGTATGTAAAATGTATGCACGCATGACTATATGTAGCTTTGGATAAAAGCATCTGCTAAATGGCATACTGTATATTATATCTTCAGGTCATGCTCTAAATTGTCCCAGTGGTGTTGCTGAATGGAGCACTGTTTATGTGGGGAGAGGGTAGGGCACATTCCAGAATAGCAATCAGCCACTTAACCCTTTACACTCATGGGAATTGGCCTATATGGATAGGGCTACATTGAAATGTTCCATAAATAATAATTAAGATAAGCATATGCATAACTATGGTAGCAATTGAAAGAGAACAGTTTGGAGATTATGGTAAAATTATTAAACCAAAGGTGAGGACACAAAAGTTCACCTGACACAAGACTGAATCCAAACATTACACTGTACATTTTATGTGCATTTTACATGTACTGTACTTTCCGTCACATTTGTTGATAACGAAATCTGAAAATACTCTGGAAACATTCAGTAACATGATAAGACTATTCCTGGAAAATGTGAGGTAGGTGCAACATAACAAATAATGTTTTCTTTAAAGTACTAAATTACAAGACAAATCATTTTCTATTTGTGTGAAAGGGACTAACAGGTGTCTCCAAGTGGACACACCCCTCCAAAGTGATCACAGTTCCTAAGACATTTCAATGCATTTTAATGACACAAACAACAGTCTTCAACTATAAGGTGCTTTTTGAGCTCTCCTAGCTGTGCCGTTGAGGAACTAGAGCAAGCACACTTGTAGTTGTGTTGTTTGGAACACAACCCTGCATCCCCGCCATCACACAATTACTGTTGGTGTTTACGCAATCCAAAAACAGTCCATTATAAATCTCTAGCTGGTTCAGGTGGACATCATTTGAAAGCGTGTTCTATTGCCAATATGACTAGATAAGTTATAAAATATGATCTTACAGTGTTCGGCCTCCACAAGGCATTTCAGAGAAACATATTGTAATTTTGGTGCGCATAGAAAGGAGTCGTGTGCATTCAGGTGTGTGTGGCCCGACACATGTTCTTCACAATAAACAAAAATAGGCTAATTCTGTTCAGAACAACCCAGGTACATTCAATTCATTGGACATTATTTGGAGAAGCTCACAACTGTCTATGTAAGGTCCCACAGTTGACAGTCCATGTCAGAGCAAAAACCAAGCCATGAGGTTGAAGGAATTGTCCATAGAGCTCCGAGACAGGATTGTGTTGAGGCACAGATCTGGCGAAGGGTACCAAAACATTTCTGCAGTATTGAAGGTCCCAAGAACACAGTGTCCTCCATCATTCTTAAATGGAAGAAGTTTGGAACCACCAAGACGCTTCCTAGAGTTGGCTGCCTGGCCAAACTGAGCAATCGGGGGAGAAGGTGACCAAAAACCCGATGGTCACTCTGACAGAGCTCCAGAGTTCCTCTGTGGAGATAGGAGAACCTTCCAGAAGGACAACCATCTCTGCAGCACTCCACCAATCAGGCCTTTATGGTAGAGTGGTCAGACGGAAGCCACTCCTCAGTAAAAGGCACACAACAGCCCGCTTGGAGTTTGCCAAACGGCACCTAAAGGACTCTCAGACCATGAGAAACAAGATTCTTTGGTCTAATGAAACCAAGATTGAACTCTTTGGCCTGATTGCCAAATTTCATGTCTGGAGGAAACCTGGCACCATCCCTACAGTGAAGCATAGTGGTGGCAGTATCATGCTGTGGGGATGTTTTTCAACAGGCAGGGACTGGGAGACTAGTCAGGATTGAGGAAAAGATGTATAGAGCAAAGTACAGAGAGATCCTTGATGAAAACCTGCTCCAGAGCGCTCAGGATGTCAGACTGGGGCGAAGGTTCACCTTCCAACTGGACAACGACCCTAAGCACACAGCCAAGACAACGCTTCAGTGGCTTTGGGACAAGTCTCTGAATGTCCTTGAGTGGCCCAGCCAGACCCTGGACTTGAACCTGATCTAAAATCTCCGGAGTGACCTGAAAATAGCCGTGCAGCGACGCTCCCCATCCAACCTGACAGAGTTTGAGAGGATCTGCAGAGAAGAATGGGAGAAACTCCCTGAATACAGGTGTGCCAAGCTTGTAGCGAACCCAAGAAGACTCGAGGCTGTAATCGCTGCGAAATGTGCTTCAACAAAGTACAGAGTAAAGGGTCTGAATAGTTATGTAAATGTGATATTTCCGTTTTTTAAATTTTATAAATGATCAACAATTTCTAATACCCTGTTTTTTTTGTCGTTATGGGGTATTATGTGTAGATTGATGATGAATGTAATGTAACAAAATGTGGAAAAAGTCAACGGTCTGAATATTTTCCAAATGCACTGTATACTGTGTTTTCAAAATACCCCTTCATATACCCCCCCCCCCCCTCTACCATGTGAAGAACTGCATGCGGGTCTCATGTGCAGCCTGGCAGTGTCAATTATGAGTGTGGGTTGACTTGATGGCGACTTTGTGTAAAGTAAATAAGATAGGCTAAAGACTTCCAACAACCTGTTTGGATAATATGCAGTTTTATTTATTTTTGCCAAAATGCTGCTATGCTTGTTGTGTATTTTGTGAAATTGCATTAGTGTGACATTGGGGGGTTAACTTTGTAATTTCCCGGGTCTTGACGTTGAATTTTGGGGGAAAATGTGAAGAATGGGCCTGGGACAGGATGGTTACCGGTGTTAATCCCTAATCCATTGTTTTCTAAAGTTCCAGAATATTCTACTATTTTGGCTTTGGGTATGTTCAGTTACAGTGTTGACAAGTCAAAATGTGCCAAGCCTCTTGAGGCGCTCTCTGTAAGTATACTGAAGAAAATGTAAATGCAATCATTTCAAAGATTCTACTGATTTACAGTTAATTTAAGGAAATCAGTCAATTGAAATAAATTAATTAAACCCTAATCTATGGATTTCACATGACTGGGAATACAGATATGCATCTGTTGGTTACAGATACCTTAAAAACATGTAGGGGCTTGGATCAGAAAACTGTCTTGGTAAGCACATTCAGTGTATATTTGGCCTTGTGTTGTAGGTTATTGTCCTGCTGAAAGGTGAATTTGTCTCCCAGTGTCTGTTTGATAGCAGACTGAACCAGGTTTACCTCTAGGATTTTGCCTGTGCTTAAGCTCTATTCTGTTTCTTTTTATCCTAAAAAAACTCCATAATCTTTGCCGATGACAAGCACACCCATAACATGAAGCAGCCACCACCATCCTTGAATATATGAAGAGTGTTACTCAGTAAAGTGTTGTGTTGGATTTGCCCCAAACATAATACTTGGTATTCAGTACATTAAGTTGATTTCTTTACCACATGTTTTGCAGTTTTACTTTTGTGCCTTATTGCAAACAGGATGCATGTTTTGGAATATTTGTATTATGTACAGGCTTCCTTCTTTTCACCCTGTCATTTAGGTTAGTATTGTGGAGTAACTTCAATGTTGTTGATCCATCCTCAATTTTCTCCTATCACAGCCAAAACTCTGAAACTGTTTTAAAGTCACCATTGGCCTGGTGAAATCCCTAAGTGCTTTCCTTCCTATATAATAATATATATGTGCCATTTAGCAGACGCTTTTATCCAAAGCGACTTACAGTCATGTGTGCATACATTCTACGTATGGGTGGTCCCGGGGATCGAACCCACTACCCTGGCGTTACAAGCGCCATGCTCTACCAACTGAGCTACAGAGTTTCTCACACCACTGGCCTATCTGGGGGATGTTTTTCACTTGTCTGACCGCTTGCATGATGACGAGTTTCTCACACCACTGGCCTATCTGGGGGATGTTTTTCACTTGTCTGACTGCTTGCATGATGACGAGTTTCTCACACCACTGGCCTATCTGGGTGATGTTTTTTCGCGCCTGAATGATCTGAATCTAGGATTACAGGGACTCTCCGTAAATATATTCAGTGTGCGGGACAGAGTTGAGGCTCTGATTAAGAAGTTGGAGCTCTTCTCTGTCTGCATTAACAAGGACAACACACAGGTCTTTCCATCATTGTATGATTTTTTTTGTTTGCAAATGAACTCAAGCTTACTGACAATGTCAACTGTGATATAGCGAGTGAGTTGGGTGCGCAATTACGCAGGTACTTGGGACTATAAAAAGTTTGGGAACTGCTGCTCTAAGGGATATTCAATGTCAGATGTTTTCATTTTTACCCACGAATGGGTACGAATGGGTGCCATTCTTTGTGAGTCATTGGAAAACCTCCCTGGTCTTTGTGTTTGAATCTGTGTTTGAAATTCACTGCTTGACTGAGGGACCTTACAAATAATTGTATGTGTGGGGTACAGAGATGAGGTAGTCATTAAAAATCATGTTAAACACTATTGTTGCACACTGAGTGAATCCATGCAACTTATTATGTGACTCGTTAATCAAATGTTTACTCCTGAACTTATTTAGGCTTGCCCATAACAAAGTGGTTGAATACTTATTGACTCAAGACATTTCAGCTTTTCATTTTTAAATAATTGGTAAAAATATCTAAAAACACAATTCCTCTTTTACATTATGGGTTATTGTGTGTGTGTTGGCCAGTGACACAAATCTCAATTTAAATTCAGGCTGTAACATAACAAAATGTGTAAAAAGTCAAGGGGTGTAACTACTTTCTGAAGGCCTTCTATTAGTGTGAAAACTACTACTTTTGACATGAATGGATGCAGACGTATTGATGGCCATTATTTATAAACTAAAAGCGAGTGTTTCCGCATCCTATTCTACTCAGTGGCTATCAGTTTCCCTTTCATTTGAATACAGTTTGGGTCAGTAGGGTAAGGGTTAGTCGTTTTCTACTCTCTGCGGTGGATGGGATGGTTACTGCCGATAGTAAATCAAATTGGATCTAACAGGATACAGATTTTGAGATCTCAAATGCATTGTTTCATTTCAAGCTGAAACAAAACACACGGCTCGGCTGACTCACTTTATCTGTGTTTGCCATGTCAGTGTAGTGCTCTTTCATTTGTATTATTGTTCTAGAACTCTGCGGTGGGTAGATAAAATGAGCATGCATGGTGACAATGTATTTCAAGACCAGAGAGTTAGCCATTTGCCAGATGAAGGCAAATCCACACCCAAGCATAATCTTCCAAAGCCAAGACCTAGGTTCAAAAACAATTTGAGATAATTTCAAATAACTGCACTTGATTGAGCTTACCGGTTGCAATGGAACCAAAAAGGTCCCAAAAGTACAAGCCCCGCCCACCTGGCACTCCAGGCAGGCACTAAAGCAATCACTCAAACTATTTGAAAGAGAGAGTTCAAATGGCATTTGAACCCAGGTCCGCCGCAGCCTTTTTGTAGCCAACACGGTTAATAAGTTCATCGGTACCACATCTAGGCGGTGCCAGCAGGGTTGTAAAGCAGCCTTTTACTACTGTTGGTTCAGCAACAACATGCTAGCTAGGAGGCAGGTCCTGGCCCTCATAGGTCGAGAGAGAGGGAGAGCTGTGTACTTACTTCCAATGCATTCAGTGCAGACAGGGTAAACTAACACATTTTTTAGGACAAGCCAGGAACATCGTGTTCCTGCTCTGTAGCTAGTTAGAGTGTGACGTCTGCTGGCACTCTGCCTAGCAGAGCCAAGTTGATTCAAATAAGAAAGCGTGCTGCTGGGCTGCTGCTGTGTGGGCTAGGGTAGGTGGCTGACAGGGTAGGGGGCTGGTAGGCTGCACTGGGGTGGGGTGAGTGTCTGACAGGGAAGGGGGGTGGTAGACTGGGGTGGGTGGCTGACAGGGAAGGGGGCTGGTAGGCTGCACTGGGGTGGGGTGAGTGGCTGACAGGTAAGGGGGCTGGTAGACTGGAGTGGGTGGCTGAGAGGGAAGGGGGCTGGTAGGCTGCACTGGGGTGGGGTGAGTGGCTGACAGGGAAGGGGACTGGGGTGGGGTGGGTGGCTGACAGGGAAGGGGGCTGGTATGCTGGTCTTGTCTGCACATGACAGGGTGGAGAGAGAGTGTCTTGGATTTTTCCACATGGGAACCTATATCCAGGTGAGCTGTGTGTGCCCAACAAAACAGTAGTAAAACACAGTGTTCTGTTATTGTTAGTGTAACAGCATGTTCCTTTGTGCCCACCCTTTATAATTCCACATAAGTTCCTTAATCCTCATTGATGACAGTTTAAGAGAGGTTTTTGATCCTATTGTACATAATACTTGATTTGCGATAATATGCCACATAAAGGCATCCAAGTGTTGGATCAAATATTTCAATGAAGGAAAAGACCTGCCAAAACAATGACAGTTGTAATGAACATATTACATTGATATCATGGTATGATGTGTAAAGCTCTTAATAATAGACTAATGGCAGACACTGACATCTCCAACTACCCGTCTGATGGGCAGGGAGAAGGAAAGAGCAATGACACCCTGACCCAGAGCAGACTGGAAGCTGGGGTTGTTGCTGAGTGTCCTCTGCAGACTGGAACTGGGGTTGTTGCTGAGTGTCCTATTCAGACTGGAGGCTGGGGTTGTTGCTGAGTGTCCTATTCAGACTGGAAGCTGGGGTTGTTGCTGAGTGTCTTCTGCAGACTGGAAGCTGGGGTTGTTGCTGAGTGTCCTCTGCAGACTGGAGGCTGGGGTTGTTGCTGAGTGTGTCCTGCAGACTGCAGACTGGAAGCTGGGGTTGTTGCTGAGTGTCCTATTCAGACTGGAGGCTGGGGTTGTTGCTGAGTGTCCTATGCAGACTGGAAGCTGGGGTTGTTGCTGAGTGTCCTCTGCAGACTGGAAGCTGGGGTTGTTGCTGAGTGTCCTCTGCAGACTGGAAGCTGGGGTTGTTGCTGAGTGTCCTATTCAGACTGGAGGCTGGGGTTGTTGCTGAGTGTCCTATGCAGACTGGAAGCTGGGGTTGTTGCTGAGTGTCCTCTGCAGACTGGAAGCTGGGGTTGTTGCTGAGTGTCCTATTCAGACTGGAGGCTGGGGTTGTTGCTGAGTGTCCTATGCAGACTGGAAGCTGGGGTTGTTGCTGAGTGTCCTATGCAGACTGGAGGCTGGGGTTGTTGCTGAGTGTCCTATGCAGACTGGAGGCTGGGGTTGTTGCTGAATGTCCTATTCAGACTGGATACTGGGGTTGTTGCTGAGTGTCCTCTGCAGACTGGATACTGGGGTTGTTGCTGAGTGTCCTATGCAGACTGGAGGCTGGGGTTGTTGCTGAGTGTCCTTTGCAGACTGGAGGCTGGAGTTGTTGCTGAGTGTCCTATTCAGACTGGAGGCTGGAGTTGTTGCTGAGTGTCCTATTCAGACTGGAGGCTGGGGTTGTTGCTGAATGTCCTATGCAGACTGGATACTGGGGTTGTTGCTGAGTGTCCTATGCAGCCATGAGGCTGGGGTTGTTGCTGAGTGTCCTATTCAGACTGGAGGCTGGGGTTGTTGCTGAATGTCCTATGCATACTGGAGGCTGGGGTTGTTGCCGAATGTCCTATGCAGACTAGAGGCTGGGATTGTTGCTGAGTGTCCTCTGCAGACTGGATGCTGGGGTTGTTGCTGAGTGTCCTCTGCAGACCGGAGGCTGAGGTTATGGCTGAGTGTCCTCTGCAGACTGGAGGCTGGGGTTGCAACTGGGAGTGTGATGAAAGAAATAAAAGCTGAAATAAATCCTTCTCTCTACTATTATTCTGACATTTCACATTCTTAAAATAGAGTGGTGATCCTAACTGACCTTAGACAGGGCATTTTTACTATGATTAAATGTCAGGAATTGTGAAAAACTGAGTTTAAATGTATTTGGCTAAGGCGTGTGTAAACTTCCGACTTCAACTGTATGATCTCTCTCATAATAAGCTAGATCTTGGATATTAAGAAACAATGCGAGGGAAATAATCATCGTTGCATGGCACGCACACAAACATACACAAGGTCTGCAGATGTTTCCAGGACGATGCTGCTGATCAAACGGCTACCTGGGTGACATCATGTCGGTACTACATGTCACTATCATAGTTAAGACCCTTAGATAAGACATCCTTTCTCCACAGAGTGTAACTACTAGCCTAGCTACTTACTTTCTTTTGAAATTCTACAGTTCCATGTACAGAATCATGTATGTGGACTTTTCACAAATCCATTTAAAGTACCTCAACCTGAATTGAGTGCTATTCATACAGTATTGTTGAGGATACTGAAGGTGGGGTCTGTGTGTGGTTTCCTGCAGGGGCGGCCTGGCGGAGTGACTGAACAGGCTCCAGTGCAGGCAGAGGTCAACCATCAGCTTCTGGAGGCACCAGTCCATCTCTGACATTACTACAGCAGCCACAGGTAATACAGACAACAATGTACAAACAACCAACCAAACGCACCAGTCCATCTGACTTTACTGTAACCACATCTAATATAGAGAAACACCTAAATATTGTTTAACCTTTAGTATGCATGTAAAAAACAAGGAAACACCATACAGAAGTCAAATGAAACTTGTAGCCACTTGCATGGTCACAGAAATTGGTTATTAGAACAGCACAAACATTAGCATTTGCGTTACAAAACATAATTGTGCAGGGTGGGGAAAGAAACCTAGTGGTGCTTATGAAAGGGGCCTCATTCTTACCACACGCTCCTACACACGCTAGCTACTCTCCGTTTAGGGTTCAAAATGAACTTTGATTTTATGCTCTCTCTCAAGCGGGCATGATTTTATGCTCTCTCTCAAGCGGGCATGATGTTATGCTCTGATCTGTGGTCTCGTGAAGACTGAGGGCGCATGGAGGAAATGCTGGTTGTGGCAACAGTGAACTTGGTCGCGGCCAGTATGTAGGTGACAGGAAACGCTCTGCTTGCTGACTTGCTTTTTGTCTTTCCATGGTGTAACCGGAGCACAAGTTTGTCACTCAATGTCATTGGCTCTTAGATAATTAGGTTGAACAACTATTGTAACGTGACAGTTGATCGTGGAAAAAGACAACACAAAAAACACCCACCTTTTCCAACTCACGTTCAGTCAGTACGGATGACTTGGTTTTCTTTTGACGGAGTGAGAGAAGAACATGAATATAGAATGTTCAGGCAAAGAGTTAGCACAAATTTCGCAGAGTTTTAGCAGGGCTGGGAGTTGCCAGGGATTTCGTGATACAATATTATCATGATACTTAGGTGCCAATATGTGTATTGCGATTCTCACGATTCTATATGTATTGGGATTTGATACTTCGATTTTATTGCATTTTGATGTTCCAAACATATTGCTCACTATACGGTGCATTCGGGAAAAATTCTGACCCCTTGACTTTTACCACATTTTGTTAACTTACAGCCTTTGTCTAAAATTGATTAAATAGATTCTTCCATCAATCTACACACAATACCCCATAATGACAAAGCGAAAGAGGGTTTTAAAAATGTTTGCAAATTTATAGAAAAAACTAAAACAGAAGTACCTTATTTACTTTCAGACCCTTTGCTATGAGACTCGACATTGAGCTCAGGTGCATCCTGTTTTCATTGATCATCCTTGAGATGTTTCTACAACTTGATTGGAGTCCACCTGTGGTAAATTCAATTGATTAGACATGATTTGGAAAGGCACACAACTGTCTATATAAGTTCCCACAGTTGACAGTGTAGGTCAGAGCAAAAACCAAGCCATGAGGTCGAAGGAATTGTCCGTAAAGCTCAGAGACAGGATTGTGTCGAGGCACAGATCTGGGGAAGGGTACCAACAAATTTCTCCAGCATTGAAGGTCCCCAATAATACAGTGTCCTCCATCATTCTTAAATGGTAGAAGTTTGGAACCACCAAGACTCTTCCTAAAGCTGGCCGCAAGGCCAAACTGAGCAATCGGGGGAGAAGGGCCTTTGTCAGGGAGGTGACCAAGAACCCGATGATCACTCTGACAGAGCTCCAGAGTTTCTCTGTGGAGATGGAAGAATCTTCCAGAACCATTTCCGCAGCATTCCACACTTTTTTAAAACATTTCTGAATTTATCCTTTATTTAACTAGGCAAGTCAGTTAAGAACAAATTCTTATTTACAATGATGGCCTACTCCGGCCAAACCCTCCCCTAACCCGGACGATGCTGAGCCAATTGTGCTTCCCTATGGGCCTTTACGTTAGAGTGGCCAGACGGAAGCCACTCCTCAGTAAAAGGCACATGACAGCCCGCTTGGAGTTTGCCAAAAGGCACCTAAAGATTCTCAGACCATGAGAAACAAGATTCTCTGGTCTGATGAAACCAAGATTGAACTTTTTGGCCTGAATGCCTAGCATGACGGCTGGAGGAAACCTGGCACCATCCCTGCGATGAAGCATGGTGGTGGCAGCATCATGCTGTGGGAATGTTGTCATGGTTTACCTTCCAACAGGACAACGACCCTAAGCACACAGCCAAGACAACCCAGTAGCGGCTTCGGGACATGTCTCTGAATGTAATTGAATGGCCCAGCCAGACCCCGTACTTGAACCCAATCGAACATCTCTGGAGAGACCTGAAAATAGCTGTACAGCGATGCTCCCCATCCAACTTGGTATTTTGTATTTTATTAGGATCCCCATTGGCTGTTGCAAAAGCAGCAGCTACTCTTCCTGGGGTCCATACAAAACATGAAACATGACATAATACAGAATATTAATAGACAAGAACAACTCGCTCAAGGACAGAACTACATCAATTAAAAAATATTTTCAAAAGGCACACGTAGCCTACATATCAATACCAATACATACACACAAACTATCTAGTTCAAATAGGGAAGAGGTGTTGCTTTGTCTTTATTTTTTAAACCAGGTTTTCTGTTCATTTGAGCAATATGAGATGCAATAGTGGCTCTATATAATCCTGTACACTTTCTTGAATTTGTTCTGCATTTATGGACTGTGAAAATACCCCTGGTGTCATGACAGAGCTTGAGAGGATCTGCAGAGAAGAATGGGAGAAACTCCCCAAATACAGGTGTGCCAAGCTTGTAGCATCAAACCCAAGAAGAGTCGAGGCTGTAATCACTGCCAAAGGTGCTTCAACAAAGTACAGAGTAAAGGGTCTGAATACTTATGTAAATGTGATATTTATGTTTTTAATTTGTTATACATTTGCAAAAAAAAAAACACAAAAAATGTTTTCTTTGTCGTTATGGGGTATTTTGTGTAGATTGATGAGAGAAATAAGGGTTCTGAATACTTTCCGAATTCACTGTATATCTGTTGCAGATAGACAAAAGAGCCTGAGAAAACGATCAGTCAGGGTAATAATGGTGCTGAAAACATTTTGGCTCACTATTTAAAAAGAAGATGGAGAACAATCTAATGCGCTAGCTAACGCTATCTATAATTGTTTTGTACAAATCGATACTTGGAGTCATATCAATGTAATATTGTACAAAAATAATAAAGCGAAATGTAACTGTATTGATTTTTTTTCCCCCATCACTGGTTTTTAGAGTCATGTGACATCTAGTGAGTATTTGGTTTTCCTGGATCTTGCTATACTACTGTTGGCACTTGTTTGTTGACTTAACAATAAATAATGGCAGTTATTAGAACATGACTAGCTTGAGCTATAAGACCCCTGTTTGTGTTCATTCTCACAGGAATTAACTGTATGTATTTGTCTGTCATTTATGTTATTTCTTCACACACACTTGATTAGGTTGATTCATTATTTTATTACAGAAAGAGGACTCAGTTCACTCTTTCCTGTATTCACCTGCTGTCTAATAAAGCAGGGGTTCCCAAACTTTTTCACTCGGGGCCCACCTTCTGGTTTCACTCGGGGCCCACCTTCTGGTTTCACTCGGGGCCCACCTTCTGGTTTCACTCGGGGCCCACCTTCTGGTTTCACTCAGGGCCCACCTTCCAACATTGGGGAATGGCAGAGTTCCAAAGAAAAAGTTGTATCTCAGTCTGGCCAATAATAATTCAATATTAAGAAGGGCAAAAGAACACAGACACTGGACAGAGGAACTCTGCCTAGAGGGCCAGCATCCCGGAGTCGCCTCTTCACTGTTGATGTTGAGACTGGTGTTTTGCGGGTACTATTTAATTAAGTTGCCAGTTGAGGTCTTGTGACTAGTCACAAGACCTCAATGTACTGACACTCTAATGTACTGGTCCTCTTGCTCAGTTGTCCACCGGGGCCTCCCACTTCTGTTTAGAGACAGTTTGCGCTGTTCTGTGATGGGAGTAGTACACAGTGTAGTACCAGATCTTCAGTTTCTTGGCAATTTCTCACATGGAATAGCCTTCATTCCCCAGAACAAGAATAGTCTGACAAGTTGCAGAAGAAAGTTGTTTTTTTTCTAGACATTTTGAGCCTGTAATTGAACCCACAAATGCTTATGATCCAGACATTCAACTAGTCTAAAGAAGGCCAGTTTTATTCCTTCTTTAATTAGAACAACAGTTTCAGCTGTGCTAAAATTACTGCAAAAGGGTTTTCTAATGATCAATAGCCTTTTAAAATTATAAACTTGGATTAGCTAATACAATTATTGGAACACAGGAATAATGGTTGCTGATAATGGGCTTCTGTACGCCTATGTAGATGTTCCATAAAAAAAATAGTTTCCAGCTACAATAGTCATTTACAACATTAACAATGTCTACACAGTATTTCTGATCAATTTGATGTTATTTTAATGGACAAAAAAAATGCTTTTCTTTCAGAAACAAGGGAATTTCTAAGTGACCCCAAACTTTTGAATGGTAGTGTACTTTATTCATTCACAACATCTCTCGCCATAAGAGATATTACATCACGAGTGACACTGACAGTGAAACTTGATTGATTTTTCTGATTCAGAAATTGGAATTGCTATTCAACTTCCTCAGTTGAAAACTGAATTGACCCCAACCCTGCAATACAACGTGCCCCACACAGACACTGACACCATCTGTGCTGTTCTTGTCCTTCCTCCATTGCCTGGGAATCTGGACGTCCTGACAGTCCAGGTGGCGAGCTGCATGCAGCTGGCCCTGTGTGAGCAACACTACCCCCCTGCTACGGACCAGCGCAGACCCCCTCTCACCACCAGAGCTAACCAGAACCACTCCCCCACTACAGACCACAACAGACCCCCTCTCACCACCAGAGCTAGCCACGATGGTCACGATGGCAACACCCATCCGTAGCACGCGCTCCAGCAGGTGTATCTCATTGATCATCCCTAAAGCCAACACCTCATTCGGCCGCCTTTCGTTCCAGTACTCTGCTGCCTGTGACTGGAATGAATTGCAAAAATCGCTGAAGTTGGAGACTTTTATCTCCCTCACCAACTTCAAACATCAGCTAGCTGAGCAGCTAACCGATCGCTGCAGATGTACATAATCTATTGGTAAATAGCACACCCATTTTCACCTACCTCATCCCCACAGTTTTTATTTATTTACTTTTCTGCTCTTTTGCACACCAATATCTCTACCTGTACATGATCATCTGATCATTTATCACTCCAGTGTTAATCTGCAATATTGTAATTATTCGCCTACCTCCTCATGCCTTTTGCACACATTGTATATAGACTCCCCTTTTTTTTCTCTGTGTTATTGACTTGTTAATTGTTTACTCCATGTGTAACTCTGTGTTGTCTGTTCACACTGCTATGCTTTATCTTGGCCAGGTCGCAGTTGCAAATGAGAACCTGTTCTCAACTAGCCTACCTGGTTAAATAAAGGTGAAATAAAAAAATAAATAAAAAACCAGAACCACTCCCCCACTACGGACCACCACAGACCCCCTCCCTCCACCTTCACCACTCCCAGCAGCAGAGCCGGGATCCTGGTACTGTTTATTAAGGAGACAGCTGCCCAGCTCATGCCTGAACCTAGAGACATCATCGATGTGTACCCACCATGGTGAGAGTGCACCAGTCTGCAGTAGTTACTGTATTGGTAATGCACAGCTATGGTGTCATGTTATAATTTTAATGGCACGGGAAAAGCCAGAGTCATTATGTCATCTATCATCGAGCACGTATCCTCCTCATGCAGTAAAGCTATGGTCATATCTCGCGTTGAACCCAGTTTAAATGTTTTTATATAGGCCTACCAGTACTTTCTGTTTTAAAATGTGTCGTAACAGGAAGCACTATTCGGCTAGTGAGAGGCCCAATAGCCCTCTGGTGCGGTGCAGTAGTGTTATATACACAGAGTAGTTGGGGCGTGTGAGGTTGTTTTGGAACAGGAGAAAGGCAGAGGCTGGTTCCAGCTGTTGAGGGTTTACTTTGGGAGTCCAGCGGTCACCTCTGGAATATCCAGTCTGGGGCCTGGCCTGGTGGAAGCCCAGGGGCCTATTGTCAGCTTTGGAATATCCCGACTGGGGACTGGCCTGTTGGAAGCCCAGGGGCCTACTCTAAGCTCTGACGTCACCAGCTGCTCCAGGGAATGATGCTTCACATTCCTCTTCCTGGCAGTAGAGTAGTTAGGTCATTTCCAGCAAGCCGGCCTGGGAAAAAACACACTGGGATTATTTTCTGGAGCATTTGGGAACTATGTGGAAGAAGCCAAAAGGACCGGATTGAAAACACATGCTGCTCTGCTGCACACACACACACACACACACACACACACACACACACACACACACACACACACACACACACACACACACACACACACACACACACACACACACACACACACACACACACACACACACACACACACACACACACACACACACACACTGTGTAATGTATCATTGATTTAGAATTATTAGAGCAGTTTTATTTTCACCAGCAGTAGAGAACAGTAGTCTTCCGCTGACTGTTATTGAAAGCAAACTAATTTCAGCATTTATAAACAAATTTATTTATTTGAATGCTCTTTCTACTCATGGTCCTTGCCATTGTCTTATTTTGTAAATTAAAATATAGGCCTACAAATTTTCCTTAAATACCCTCCCCCCCAACTTTACTCAAAATATCCTATTTGCTGATATAGAGATTTTAGAACGTCCAAAAGGGGTAAACGCACGTAATTCATAGAATCCTCGATACTGGTTAAATTTCTACTTCTTATCTACCAGCTTCCTGTGTGACATGTGAATGATTCCCACCCCCATACTCCTTCACTGATTGGGCCCCTCCATCCGCCTAGCCGCCTACCACTCCTTGTGAGACAGTGGAGCGGAAATACCTGCCAGCATTATTCACCTTTACTCTGACGACAGCAGCCGCTCCTTAACCTAACTACCTGTCTGATGACACATGTACTAGTTCCCAACAGTCACCTGCACTGTGCAGGGTAACACTTTATGTACTGTTGTTCCTCCAAGAAAGACTTTATCACTGATAGTTGAGCGATTTAGGTATAGATTCAATTTAGAATATGGAGTCTTTGAAAACTTAATACTGACACTGATTGAGTGTGATGAGGCACTCTATATACCCTTTATATTAAGAGGGTTTATTAACATTGAGAAATCGCAGGCTAAACTATAACTAAAACATTACACGTGTGTAGCTAGAGTGTGTGCACTTGTTGTGCACTTGTTCACTTCTGGCCAACATCTCAAACATTAGTCCATTCTTGAATATTTCCTGATGACACCTTTTGAATAGCAGATAACATATTGTTTTTTAAGTGAACTCGATTACATGAAATTGCTCATGTGTTATATTAACAGCACCTGTAACCTACATTTTTATGAAGTGTGATTAACTATCCTGCCTCCTCTATCATATCACCAGTCAGAGGCAGGCTGGAACATGTAGGTCTAGCTGGTTCCACAGAGACTGTGGTTGTCTCTGAGTCAACTATGAGCCATGTTGTTATTACCTGTGCCACATCAACATCAAAAGAGTCAGAGCATTGTCTTATCCACATAATAAAGATGATGCAATCTAAATAAGATTTCTTGTTTTTAAAGGCTGCATATTTCTTGGTATATTAACGTTCAGGAAAAAGCTTCAAGTGAATCCCCTTTACGAGCTGTAATACTTGACTGTTGATTTAAAAAAAGTGTATTTTCTCAGTATTTGTCCTCCTGGTATAATAGGAACACCACATGTTTCTCCATGATTAGTCTCCCCCCAAAATATAATCATTTCATTTCACTGCAGCTATCATTGCACCTACTGTGCATTTGGAAAGTATTCAGACCCCTTGACCTTTTCCACATTTTGTTACGTTATAGCCTTATCCTTAAATTGATTAAATGAGTTGTTTTCCTCATTAATCTACACACAATACCCCATAACGACAAAGTGAAAACAGGTTTTTAGAAATGTTGGCAAATGTATTAAACAATAAAAACAGAAATACCTTATTTACATAAGTATGCAGACCTTTTGCTATTAGACTCGAAATTGAGCTCAGATGCATCATGTTTCCATGATCACCCTTGAGATGTTTCTACAACTTGATTGGAGTCCACCTGTGGTAAATTAAATTGATTTGACATTATTTGGAAAGGCACACACCTGTCCATATAAGGTGTCAGAGCAAAAACCAAGCCATGAGGTCGAAGGAATTGTCCATAGAGCTCTGAGACAGGATTGTGTAGATTGTGTTGAAAAAATGTCTGCAGCATTGAAGGTCCCCAAGAACACAGTGGCCTCCATCATTCTTAAATGTGAGACGTTTGGAACCACTCTTCCTAGAGCTGTCCGCCCAGCCAAACTGACAGAGCTCCAGAGTTCCTCTGCGGAGATTGTAGAAACTTCCAGAAGGACAATCATCTCTGCCGATCTCCACCAATTAGGCTTTTATGGTGCCAACCCCACTGGCTCCAGGTCATCTATAACTCTTTGCTAGGTAAAGCCCCACCTTATCTCAGCTCACTGGTCACCATAGCAACACCCACCCATAGCATGTGCTCCAGCAGGTATATTTCACTGGTCATCCCCAAAGCCAACACCCCCTTTGTCCGCCTTTCCTTCCAGTTCTCTGCTGCCAATGACTGGAACGAATTGCAAAAATCACTGAAGCTGGAGACTTATATCACCCTCACTAACTTTAAGCATCAGCTGTCAGAGCAGCTTACCGATCACTGTACCTGTACACAGCCCATCTGTAAATAGCACACCCAACTACCTCATCCCCAAATTGTTATTTTAATTGTTTTGCTCTTTTGCACCCACTGTCTCTACTTGCACATCATCATCTGCACATCTATCACTCCAGTGTTAATGGTCAATTGTAATTATTTCGCCACTATGACCTATTTATGGCCTTACCTCCCTAATCTTACTACATTCATCCCATGTGTAACTCTGTGTTGTTGTTTTTGTCACACTGCTTTGCTTTATCATGCCCAGGTCGCAGTTGTAAATGAGAACTTGTTCTCAACTAGCCTACCTGGTTAAATAAAGGTGAAATAAATAAGACATTTAAAAAAATAGGGTATTGTGTGTAGATTGATAAGGGAAAACATTTTTAAAATCAATTTTAGGATAAGGCTCTAACGTAACAAAAAGTGGAAAAAGTCAAGGGGTCAGGGTACTTTCTGAATGCACTGTAGTTTATTACTCAGAATTTAAATTGAGCATGTCATCAAAAGAACAGCAAAGAAGCAAAGAACCAGGGCTCGACTTTCTCTGACTGAGAGTTTTGGATGGTACTGTGAAATACGTTTGGTCGGGCTTTTGCTTCTCACACTATTCTGAGCAGCCCGTGTTTGAATTCACTGTTCTGGAAAATAAAAAGGCACCTTTATATACAGTGAAAGATTCCGAACTTATCAGTTCAGTTGTATTTTCCCATGGAGCATGAGGGCGTTTAACCCACCTGAACCTGCTACGTGCCTGGGGGAGGGTGTTTAGAGAGTGAAGAGATCAATGGAGGTGGAGGTGGCTGCCTTCTTATCAATCTATCTACATTTGATATCATACATCTTCTTCAGACTTCCTGCCTCTGCCTGCAGCCTTATGCAAGAACAGAACTCCCCTAGTCCCCTCTATATGTTGACTCAACCCTTTCCACGCCCCTTAAAACCTCAATATTGCTTATGTTACAGATAATCTACCTTAAAATCCTTCTGTAGTTTTATGTCAGTTTGGAATTATGAACTGTATTTCAAACAGATCCCCCCCTCCACTCTTTGCAGTCAAAGTCTCATGAGCGAGGGTGAACCCAATACCATTATTCTCAAAACACACTTCAGCCAGAAGGTCTACTCTGACACCAAACAAGCCAGCATGTCCCTCACCAGGGCACTGGTTCCAGTAGAGAGAGATGCATCCCATACTGTCTGACCAGGTCGTTTGGCAAGCTGGAGATCAACAAGAACTCACCAGAGGGAGACAGCACTGTCAACCAGGTAGGTTGGGTTTCATTACTGTCACGTTCTGACCTTTATTTCCTTTGTTTTGTCTTTATTTAGTATGGTCATGGTGTGAGTTGGGGTGGGCAGTCTATGTGTGTTTTTCTATGTTGGGGTTTTGAGTTCAGCCTAGTATGGTTCTCAATTAGAGGCAGCTGTCAATTGTTGTCCCTGATTGAGAATCATACTTAGGTAGCCTGGGTTGCACTTTTGGTTTGTGGGTGTTTGTTTCCTGTGTCAGTGTTTGTGCCACACGGGACTGTTTCGTTTCTATTCACTTTGTTATTTTTTTGTATTCTGTCGTGTTCAGTTTGTGGACACTTACCACCGCTGCGTATTGGTCCGATCCATTCCTCCTCTTCAGACGAAGAGGAGGAATGCCGTTACAATTACATTTACTGGCACATATCTGACCTTGGATGGACAATAAAGTTCTATTTAGTTCTATTATTTTCTATTCTATTGCTGCGAACCTAGGTTTGATTTATCATATCATTTTGATGGTCTGCCCTGCACTTAACAAAGCGTGGGGTGTGACTCCCTCCTGGGAGGGGCCAGGCTAGGTTGGTGCAGATGGTAGTCCAGAGGGTTTACGTTACCCCTGGCAGATCCCGCTCCATAAAGGCAAAAGCAGGTAGAGTATAGACGTCACATCTTACCTTGTTACTGAAGCTCAAACTGTGTGTTACTCATGTAGGCCATGTACTTCCTCCTCTGAATTTGATTGAATTTAACTGTACAATATAATTTTGGTTTTCGACCACATGGAAAGTTTATGCCCTCAATTAGGGTGGCAAAGGGTCGGAAACCTTCCAGAAATTTTCCAAGGGAAGTTAATCCTGGGAAGTTTCGTTAAATTCATCAAAATTTAGCTGACAACAGTGAACCTTTTTTGTGGGATACACATCAGGTAATTCTAGGTCTTGTGGCATATTTTGGTTAAACTATCCCCAATTCAATGGAAATCTAACCATCTGCATGCACAGCACATTGTTCCATCACATGTACAGTGCACTCTTCCATCACATGTACAGCTGCTTCTCAATATCTTGCACACTAATGAGATACTAGTGAGCCCACACTACTACACTGTCTGAGCCAAGGACCACATGCTTTCTGGTAAGTTTTGATTACAAAACTGGGTGGGGTGAATATATTTTATATGACATGATTTTTTGTTAACTAGTAAATAGTAGCTTACAGCAAAGTGTGTTTAAATAATGTCTAACTTGTTAACAATTTCTGCTAGTTTGTTTTTGCTATCATGTGGGATTTAGCTTGCTTGAGCCTGCTTACTGAGGAGTGTTAATTGTTTCCATACATTTTGTAAAGTGTGCGCTGGAAGTCGGGGAAACAAGTTCAGGGAGTGAATAATTTAATCAATAAATGAAACATAATACAAAGCAAGAAACACAAACAACGCACAGACATGAAACAGAAACAGTGACGCCTGGGGAAGGAACCAAAGGGAGTGACATATAAAGGGCAGGTAATCAAGGAGGTGATGGAGTCCAGGTGAGTGTCATTATGCACAGATGCGCGTAACGATGGTGACAGGTGGCACCATAACGAGCAACCTGGTGACCTAGAGGCTGAAGAGGGAGCAGATGTGACACGTTTAATTTTAAAACATTTATCTTACAAAGGAGTTGTTCAATCGAACTGCTTAACTATTTATCTTTACATGGAATTGTATTTTTACTCATTTTTTTCTAATCTTTACAGGAAAATACCACGGGCACTATCTGATGTGTGGAGACATTTCACTGCAGCAAATGTAGAAGGAAAGCTGTGTACATTTGCAAATACTGTGCCAAATCATATGTGAAGAATGCAACAAAGATGCAGAATCATCTGGTGAAGTGCATACAGTTCCCTCAGCGCTCACAACAAGCAACCTCTGACAAATGTCCCTCTACTTCTATTCGAGGTGAAAATGATGAATCAGACACCTTATCGATAGCAACAGCTCATGGTTCTACTGGAATCAGACATTTTTTTGACTCAATGGAGGAACGTATTCAGAGAAATGCTGATGAATGTCTTGCTCGAGCTGTGTATGCAACTGGTTCACCTTTGAGGCTCACATGCAATGTGTATTGGAAGAAATATCAGAATGTTCTTTGCCCTGCATACACCCCTCCAACCAGACATGGTTTATCCAGTAATTTGCTGGATGCAGAGTTCATCAGAATTCAAGCAAAATAGAGAAAGCAGACTGTATTGCAATCATCTCTGATGGGTGGTCGAATGTTCATGGGCAAGGAATAATTAAGTACATCATCTCCACCCCTCAACTAGTATTCTACAATAGCACGGACACAAGGGACAACATACACACCGGTCTCTACATTGCAGATGAGCTGAAGGCAGTTATCAATGACCTTGGACCACAGAAGATATTTGCACTGGTGACAGACAATGCTGTGAACATGAAGGCTGCTTGGTCTAAAGTGGAGGAGTCCTACCCTCACATCACTCCCATTGGCTGTGCTGCTCATGCGTTGAATCTGCTCCTCGAGGACATCATGGCACTGATAACAATGGATACACTCTAAACTCTACAAGAGAGTCAAGGAAATGGTTAGGTATGTGAGGGGTCATCAAGTTATAGCAGCAATCTACCTCACCAAGCAAAGTGAGAAGAATAAGAGCACCACATTGAAGCTGCCCAGCAACAACTGTTGGGGTGCTGTTGTCATCATGTTTGACAGTTTCCTGGAGGGGAAGGAGTCTCTCCAAGAAATGTCAATATCTCAGTCTGCTGATATGGACAGCCCCATCAAGAGGATCCTCCAGGATGATGTATTTTGGGAGAGAGTGGTAAGCAGCCTGAAACACCTGAAACCTATACTGCCCTACTAAACATTAACTAATTTTCGACCAAATGAGCAGTTACTGCCTTTTTGCTTGGTAGGGCAGTATAGCAGTAGCCCTTGCACGGATTGAGGGAGACAATGCCATCCTGTCTGATGTTCAGACTCTGCTTGCAGATGTAAGAGAAGAAATCCGTACTGCCCTGCCATCTTCACTGTTGCTCCAAGCAGAGGAAACTGCAGTTCTGAAGTACATCAAAAAGCGTGAAGACTTCTGTCTGAAGCCCACACACACCGCAGTCTACATGTTGGACCCCAAGTATGCTGGCAAGCGCATCCTGTCTGGTTCAACAAGGCCTATGGTGTCATCATTACCATGTCTTGCCACCTTGGCCTGGATGAGGGCAATGTTTTTGGCAGTCGGGCGAAGTACACTTCCAAGCAAGGGCTTTGGGATGGAGATGCAATATGGTAGTCGTGCCAACATATCTGATCAGCCACCTGGTGGAAGGGACTTTGTGGATCTGAGACTTTCCCCTGTTTTTCCCCTGTTGCTTCCATCATCTTCCAAATCCCACAAACATCAGCTGTTTCAAAGCGCAACTGGGCCTTGTTTGGGAACCCATAGACCAAAGCACGCAACAGGACGACCAATTCAAGGGTTGAAAAATTCTCAATAAGTTTGGAAAGTGGCAGTGAAGATGAGGCCTCAGAGTCTGATATTCAAGAGGTGGACATTGAGGAGGTCCAGGGAGAAGACATGGAAGCCTGAGAGTAAGACAACCAAAGCTTTAGTTTATTGACTATCATTTTACAGATAGTAAAATATGTATGTTTAATGTTATGGATCATTGGATCATTTAATATTCCCTTTCTTGTGTTGTTCAGTGAAATCCTCCCATGTGAAGAGTCAACTCATTTTGTTAAATTTAAATTTGTAACTAAATAGTTGAAAAAAATTTATATTGGAAGGATTTAATCATATATGATAAGGTAAAAGGTTTATGTTTCTGTCTCCATATGATATGGTAAATATTTCCAATGCAAAAAACATCTACATTTAAATGATATTAATATTAATTTGCATATATTCCCGTTAATTCCCATATATTCCCGTTAATTCCTACCGAAAGTTTCCACCTCTGAATATTCCTCAAAATGTGC
This sequence comes from Oncorhynchus gorbuscha, assembly GCF_021184085.1. Lineage (NCBI taxonomy): Eukaryota > Metazoa > Chordata > Actinopteri > Salmoniformes > Salmonidae > Oncorhynchus > Oncorhynchus gorbuscha. The sequence continues at coordinate 28,433,930 of NC_060194.1, forward strand.
AACCATACCCTCAATGATTATTTTCTGCAGCAAGTTTCTCTGCCTCTTCTCTGACATTTGCCTTGGCTCTCCTTGGTGGCAACATGTGCCCCAGTTAAGTTTCTATCTTTTGTTAACTGAACAGACCCCCTCCACAGAGGGCTCTCTCTGTCTCCACTCTCCAGCCATATGGCATTGCTTGACAAAGGACACAAACATTTCTAATTTAATCCAGCCCTGCTGTGCTGTGAGTCGTGCTCCACCAGGCCAATTCTCTGGAACTAAAGAGAGCATGCTGTGTTGTGGAGCTCTAGGGAGGGTCCCGTTGGGGCCTGGCTGGGCTGCAGCATCCCAGAGATGAGGGAGGGGATGCCCAGTATTGCCCACTCTAACCTTTGATTAAATGGCAACCTACATGAAACCAATTTCCATTTATTGATTTTAATAATGTTTTATTGTTAATGTTTTATATATATTTTTTTCACACCAAATACAAACAAACAACCACTTACAGACGCACACATATGACTACTTCTCATCTGTCCAGACCCGCAGGGTCACACCCACATCCCTAGTGCCTGCATTATTGTTTACCACATGGTCTGAAACCGCACCATTTTGTTTCTCTTCATTGTCCAAGCACTTTCCATATTTAAATAATAAATCATTTGATTTTTCCATTGTGTTAATGAAGTATTTGATTTCCACATTTTATTAGGCTTTTTTTCAAGATGAGTGATGAGAAGAGAATCGCCTATCGGCTTTCTCATTACACCCCCATATGACCATTTAATTATGTTGTTCAGAGAGCAATGGCTATTTGCTTTAGGGGATAGCTTTTTTAAATGTATTTTTATTTTAGGCAGGGTTGACAGTTGCCTGAATATGAACTCTGGATTGGAGCTCAAAATGGAAGGGATGGTCGTTTTATATATATATATATATTTACAAATTGCACTGGAAGGAATAAAGTGCTGGGATGTGAGAGCATGGCCATTTGCAGTATTATGTTTGTTTAGGAGTCATATTGTTGAATCGCTACGATGCTTTATTACTTTTAGTACTCCGGTGACTTTAAAGTCTTGTGGTGTTGGTTAATGAACACACTAGCACACTACAGCCCACTCCTGGCCTGCCTGCCTTATGCATGCATGTAGTACATGACCTTTTGTTCCCTTCCCTGGCCTGTTGTTTTTGTTCTATCCTGCTGCTGAAAAGTACGGCTGTGGTTTTTGGGGCGGGGTGTCTGTGTGTCTGTGCGTTGGGAACACAGTGAGGCACACATGAGGACTGGAGTGGTATGTTAGGGTATAAGGAAGGGGAGAGTCCCGGTCAGCTGACTAAGCTGTCACCTGACCGGCGGTAGTAATTTGACACCTCTGCTCCTGCCATGCTGCTACCGCTGATAAACACAGGAAACACAGGCACACATTGGAACACAATGCACAGGCTTCAGCCTCACTAGTCCACAACCAGATTGAGCTGGCTCAGGTTGGGGGCTCAAGGATATGGCTTTGAGGTCTGGGATTTCAGATTATGCCCCTGCCTGCCTGCCTGCCTGCCTGCCTGCCTGCCTGCCTGCCTGCCTGCCTGCCTGCCTGCCTGCCTGCCTGCCTGCCTGCCTGCCTGCCTGCCTGCCTGCCTGCCTGCCTGCCTCTCTGCCTCTCTGCTTGAGCCTGTTATTCAGTGTCCAGTGTTGAGTAATAGGAATTTGCCCAATTTTAAAATATTGTTTCCATTTAGTCAACTGAAGTGATAATGTTGTCATGTGTTTTTTGGGTGTAGTAATGCAATATTTGAAGGAATCTTGGTTCGTTTTTTAAATTTAGTGTTTGTTTTAAGAAATTATTATTGATGGATTGGGAGTGGAGTATTATTGATGGATTGGGAGCCGAGTATTATTGATGGATTGGGAGTGGAGTATTATTGATGGCTTGGGAGCCGAGTATTATTGATGGATTGGGAGCCGAGTATTATTAATGGATTGGGAGCCGAGTATTATTGATGGATTGGGAGCCGAGTATTATTGATGGATTGGGAGCCGAGTATTATTAATGGATTGGGAGCCGAGTATTATTGATGGATTGGGAGCCGAGTATTATTGATGGATTGGGAGCCGAGTATTATTGATGGATTGTGTTATGCAGGTGAGTGAGGACCAAAAAGCGACTTAACAGAAACAGAGTTTATTCAAGTCCAAACAGAAAATGACAAATCCTGAATCCTTAACAGGAAATGTCCAAACGGGGAATAACAGAAATCCTCTAGTCTGTAGAGGGGAATAACAGGAGAAGCGGCCACAGACTGCAGGTCGCTTCGGGTAGGCGCAGGCCGTAGCTGACAGAGACACCTGCTCACTCGCAGCATCTGATGAAGGCAAAAACACGACAGGACGGAACAAGAACACAGCACAGCAAACAAGGATCCGACAAGGACAGAAGCGGAAACAGAGAGAGAAATAGGGACTTAATCAGAGGGCAAAATAGGGGACAGGTGTGAAAGAGTAAACAAGGTAGTTAGGAGAATGAGGAACAGCTGGGAGCAGGAACGGAACGATAGAGAGAGAGAGAGGGATAGAGAGAGGTAAATAACCTAATAAGACCAGCAGGGGGAAACGAATAGAAGAGAAAGCACAGGGACAAGACATGACAATCTATGACAAAACATGACAGTACCCCCCCCCACTCACCGAGCGCCTCCTGGCGCACTCGAGGAGGAACCCTGGCGGCAACGGAGGAAATCATCGATCAACGAACGGTCCAGCACGTCCCGAGATGGAACCCAACTCCTCTCCTCAGGACCGTACCCCTCCCAATCCACTAAGTACTGGTGACCACGTCCCCGAGAACGCATGTCCATGATCTTCCGTACCCTGTAGATAGGTGCGCCCTCGACAAGGACGGGGGGGGGGGAGACGAACGGGGGCGCGAAGAAAAGGCTTGACACAGGAGACATGGAAGACTGGGTGGACGCGACGAAGATGTTGCGGAAGAAGAAGTCGCACTGCGACAGGATTAACGACCTGAGAAATACGGAACGGACCAATGAACCGCGGAGTCAACTTGCGAGAAGCTGTCGTAAGGGGAAGGTTACGAGTGGAAAGCCATACTCTCTGACCGCGACAATACCTAGGACTCTTAATCCTACGTTTATTGGCGGCTCTCACAGTCTGCGCCCTATAACGGCAAAGTGCAGACCTGACCCTCCTCCAGGTGCGCTCACAACGTTGGACAAAAGCCTGAGCGGAGGGAACGCTGGACTCGGCGAGCTGGGACGAGAACAGAGGGGGCTGGTACCCAAGGCTACTCTGAAAAGGAGATAGCCCGGTTGCAGATGAAGGAAGCGAGTTGTGAACGTATTCTGCCCAGGGGAGCTGTTCTGCCCAAGACGCAGGGTTTCGAAAAGAAAGACTGCGTAAGATGCGACCAATCGTCTAATTGGCCCGTTCTGCTTGACCGTTAGACTGGGGATGAAAACCGGGAGACTGACGGAAGCACCAATCAAACGACAAAACTCCCTCCAAAACTGAGACGTGAATTGCGGACCTCTGTCCGAAACGGCGTCTAACGGAAGGCCATGAATTCTGAACACATTCTCAATGATGATTTGTGCCGTCTCCTTAGCGGAAGGAAGCTTAGCGAGGGGAATAAAATGAGCCGCCTTAGAGAACCTATCGACAACCGTTAGAATAACAGTCTTCCCCGCTGACGAAGGCAGACCGGTAATAAAGTCTAAGGCGATGTGAGACCATGGTCGAGAAGGAATGGGAAGCGGTCTGAGACGACCGGCAGGAGGAGAGTTACCTGACTTAGTCTGCGCGCAGTCCGAACAAGCAGCCACGAAACGGCGCGTGTCACGCTCCTGAGTAGGCCACCAAAACCGCTGGCGAATAGAAGCAAGCGTACCCCGAACGCCGGGGTGGCCAGCTAACTTGGCAGAGTGAGCCCACTGAAGAACGGCCAGACGAGTAGAAACAGGAACGAAAAGAAGGTTACTAGGACAAGTGCGCGGCGACGGAGTGTGAGTGAGTGCTTGCTTTACCTGTCTCTCAATTCCCCAGACAGTCAACCCGACAACACGCCCTTCAGGGAGAATCCCCTCGGGGTCGGTAGAGGCTACAGAAGAACTGAAGAGACGGGATAAAGCATCAGGCTTGGTGTTCTTAGTGCCCGGGCGATAAGAAATCACGAACTCGAAACGAGCGAAAAACAACGCCCAACGAGCCTGACGCGCATTGAGTCGTTTGGCAGAACGGATGTACTCAAGGTTCTTATGGTCAGTCCAAACGACAAAAGGAACGGTCGCCCCCTCCAACCACTGTCGCCATTCGCCTAGGGCTAAGCGGATGGCGAGCAGTTCGCGGTTTCCCACATCATAGTTACGTTCCGACGGCGACAGGCGATGAGATAAATACGCGCAAGGATGGACCTTATCGTCAGAATGGGAGCGCTGGGACAGAATGGCTCCCACGCCCACCTCTGACGCGTCAACCTCGACAATGAATTGTTTAGTGACGTCAGGAGTAACAAGGATAGGAGCGGATGTAAAACGCTTCTTGAGGAGATCAAAAGCTCCCTGGGCGGAACCGGACCACTTAAAGCACGTCTTGACAGAAGTAAGGGCTGTGAGAGGAGCTGCCACTTGACCGAAATTACGAATGAAACGCCGATAGAAATTTGCGAAACCGAGAAAGCGCTGCAACTCGACACGTGACTTAGGGACGGGCCAATCGCTGACAGCATGCACCTTAGCGGGATCCATCTGAATGCCTTCAGCGGAAATAACAGAACCGAGAAATGTGACGGAGGAGACATGAAAAGCGCACTTCTCAGCCTTCACATAAAGACAATTCTCTAAAAGGCGCTGGAGAACACGTCGAACGTGCTGAACATGAATCTGGTGTGACGGTGAAAAAATCAGGATATCGTCAAGGTAAACGAAAACAAAGATGTTCAGCATGTCTCTCAGTACATCATTCACTAATGCCTGAAAGACAGCTGGAGCATTAGCGAGACCGAACGGCAGAACCCGGTATTCAAAATGCCCTAACGGAGTGTTAAACGCCGTTTTCCACTCGTCCCCCTCCCTGATGCGCACGAGATGGTAAGCGTTACGAAGGTCCAACTTAGTAAAGAACCTGGCTCCCTGCAGAATCTCGAAGGCTGACGACATAAGGGGAAGCGGATAACGATTCTTAACCGTTATGTCATTCAGCCCTCGATAATCCACGCAGGGGCGCAGGGTACCGTCCTTCTTCTTAACAAAAAAACCCCCCGCTCCGGCGGGAGAGGAAGAAGGCACAACGGTACCGGCGTCGAGAGAAACAGACAGATAATCTTCGAGAGCCTTACGTTCGGGAGCCGACAGAGAGTATAGTCTACCCCGGGGGGGAGTGGTCCCCGGAAGGAGATCAATACTACAATCATACGACCGGTGAGGAGGAAGGGAGGTGGCTCTGGACCGACTGAAGACCGTGCGCAGATCATGATATTCCTCCGGCACCCCTGTCAAATCACCAGGTTCCTCCTGTGAAGAGGGGACAGAAGAAACAGGAGGGATAGCAGACATTAAACATTTCACATGACAAGAAACGTTCCAGGATAGGATAGAATTACTAGACCAATTAATAGAAGGATTATGACACACTAGCCAGGGATGACCCAAAACAACAGTTGTAAAAGGTGAACGAAAAATCAAAAAAGAAATGGTCTCACTGTGGTTACCAGATACTGTGAGGGTTAAAGGTAGTGTTTCACATAATATACTGGGGAGGGGACTACCATCCAAGGCGAACATGGGCGTGGACTCCCCTAACTGTCTGAGAGGAATGTCATGTTTCCGAGCCCATGCTTCGTCCATAAAACAGCCCTCAGCCCCAGAGTCTATCAAGGCACTGCAGGAAGCTGCCGAACCGGTCCAGCGTAGATGGACCGACAAGGTAGTACAGGATCTTGATGGAGAGACCTGAGTAGTAGCGCTCACCAGTAGCCCTCCGCTTACTGATGAGCTCTGGCTTTACTGGACATGAAATGACAAAATGTCCAGCAGAACCGCAATAGAGACAGAGGCGGTTGGTGATTCTCCGTTCCCTCTCCTTAGTCGAGATGCGAATACCTCCCAGCTGCATGGGCTCAACACCTGAGCCAGTGGGGGGTGATGGTAGTGATGCGGAGAGGGGGGACACCGTTAACGCGAGCTCTCTTCCACGAGCTCGGTGACGAAGATCTACCCGTCGTTCTATGTGGATGGCGAGTTCAATCAAAGAATCCACGCTGGAAGGAACCTCCCGGGAGAGAATCTCATCCTTAACCTCAGCGTGGAGTCCCTCCAGAAAACGAGCGAGCAACGCCGGCTCGTTCCAGTCACTGGAGGCAGCAAGAGTGCGAAACTCTATAGAGTAATCCGTTATGGATCGATCACCTTGACATAGGGAAGCCAGGGCCCTGGAAGCCTCCTTCCCAAAAACTGAACGATCAAAAACCCATATCATCTCCTCTTTAAAGTTCTGATACTCGTTAGTACACTCAGCCCTTGCCTCCCAGATAGCCGTGCCCCACTCACGAGCCCGTCCAGTAAGGAGAGATATGACGTAGGCGATACGAGCTCTATCCCTTGAGTATGTGTTGGGCTGGAGAGAGAACACAATATCACACTGGGTGAGAAAGGAGCGGCATTCAGTGGGCTGCCCAGAGTAACACGGTGGGTTATTAATTCTTGGTTCCGGAGACTCGGAAGACCAGGAAGTAGCTGGTGGCTCGAGACGGAGATTGTGAAACTGTCTTGAGAGGTCGGAGACCTGAGCGGCCAGGGTCTCAACGGCATGACGAGCAGCAGACAATTCCTGCTCGTGTCTGCCGAGCATCGCTCCCTGGATCTCGACGGCTGAGTTGCGAGGATCCGTAGTCGCTGGGTCCATTCTTGGTCGGATCCTTCTGTTATGCAGGTGAGTGAGGACCCAAAAGCGACTTAACAGAAACAGAGTTTATTCAAGTCCAAACAGAAAACGACAAATCCTGAATCCTTAACAGGAAATGTCCAAACGGGGAATAACAGAAATCCTCTAGTCTGTTGAGGGGAATAACAGGAGAAGCGGCCACAGACTGCAGGTCGCTTCGGGTAGGCGCAGGCCGTAGCTGACAGAGACACCTGCTCACTCGCAGCATCTGATGAAGGCAAAAACACGACAGGACGGAACAAGAACACAGCACAGCAAACAAGGATCCGACAAGGACAGAAGCGGAAACAGAGAGAGAAATAGGGACTTAATCAGAGGGCAAAATAGGGGACAGGTGTGAAAGAGTAAACAAGGTAGTTAGGAGAATGAGGAACAGCTGGGAGCAGGAACGGAACGATAGAGAGAGAGAGAGGGATAGAGAGAGGGAAATAACCTAATAAGACCAGCAGGGGGAAACGAATAGAAGAGAAAGCACAGGGACAAGACATGACAATCTATGACAAAACATGACAGATTGGGAGCCGAGTATTATTAATGGATTGGGAGCGAGTATTATTGATGGATTGGGAGCCGAGTATTATTAATGGATTGGGAGCCGAGTATTATTGATGGATTGGGAGCCGAGTATTATTGATGGATTGGGAGCGGAGCGTTCTACAATGTAGAAAATATAAAAAATAAAGAAAAGCCAGTTAATGAGTAAGTGTGTCCAAACTTTTGACTGGTACTGTATGTTAGTGTAATGTAGGCCTAGTCTATAACCCAATGTAGGCCTAGTCTGGTCCAATGTAGGCCTAGTCTGGCCCAATGTAGGCCTAGTCTGGCCCAATGTAGGCCTAGTCTATAACCCAATGTAGGCCTAGTCTGGCCCAATGGCCCCCTTAAGTCATCTAGCTCAGGGATGGGCAACTGGCGGCCGTCGCAGCCCCCCTTTTGTGGGCCCACAAATAAAGCCCCCCCCCCAATTTTTTTTTATATTTGTTATTTTTTGGAACTCAGTCGTGGTTTCAACTTACTGTTGAGAGTTAGAATAGTAGAATACACAAGCTTCAATTTCGACATTCGGTTTTACATAAGCATTTTTTGTCTGCTAACATTTTTTATACTAGTAAGTTAGTCTAGTGGCAAGCTATCTAAAATTGTAGTAAACATGGTCGGGTTACTGACCGGGGGGCCTCCATTGATTTTGTTAGTCACTTTCACTAAGATATTATATAAAAAACGTGTTTATTTCCATTCTATGGCAAACTGTGTAGAATTGCAGGAAATTAACTTTAACATTTATTTTTTTCTCTCCGCTGGCAAGAGGGGGGCCGCTAAGTGTTTTTCTCACAAGGTGGGCCCAACAAAATTTCACTTAGGAACCTCCAAAAGGCTAGGAGCCGGCCTGACTGCATGTGTGGGTATGGATGTGGCTTTGCAAACCCGCGAGCCACTGTGGCCCCTCATGATGAGTTCAGATTTTTTTGTTTGCCCCCACCCCCATCGAAGTTGCCTGTCCCTGGTCTGGCTAAAGGAAGTAGGATGGGTGACCTGAAGACCTTGTACTCAGTCCCCAATATATATGACTCACTCTTCTGTTCAGCTAATTTTCTCTGGTCCTGTTGTGGTTGGATTTATAGACTGTTCCTTTCACATACACACGGGACAGAGGAATCCAGGATTATATTTATGCTCAAAGAAGAAGATGTTTAGTTCCAGTAAATTCGGAATTGAATAAACAAGAAGATGAACTGTTTGCAGAGAGGGAGTGAGGAGTAGAGAGGCGAGGAGGGAGAGAGCAGGACAAGATGGGTGGGAGAAGAGGATGAAGGGGGAGAGGAGGGGAGTGAGGAGAAGGAGGGAGGGAGAGAGAGAAGAGGGGGAGGAGAGGAGAGGAGGATGAGGGTGGGTATTTTCGCAGTAGAGCAGGGAACACAATGTGCTGAAGGGATCCAGTTACATGCATGTTTATCACACTTTGTGACATGATTGGTGGACTGCACAGAGGAAGGAATCCCGCCTCCACACCTCCTGCCAATGAGGCCTCTCGGCTGTGTTCTTAGTGTGTGGGTCGCTTACTTACTGTGGGGCCTGCCAAGTGGTGTGTGGGTGAGTCAATGTGTGAGGAGGTATGTGTGCTCAATGGATCTTAATTCCTGGAAGAACCCCAGAGTTGCTGAGAATTCCTGTGATTGCTCACAAATTCCCAAAATCAGCCTGTGACTGTTAGAGGAAGTGGTTCTGGAGAAGGCTAAAAAGAGGGCCTGAATGGGGGATAGTTTTAGTTTAGAGGCTGAGTGGGTAGTTGTTTATGTCAAGATGGTAATACCACGAGACTCTCTCTCTCTCTCTCTCTCTCTCTCTCTCTCTCTCTCTCTCTCTCTCTCTCTCTCTCTCTCTCTCTCTCTCTCTCTCTCTCTCTCTCTCTCACCCCTCTCCCCAACTCTATCTCTATATACTCACTTTAGGTCTTCAGGTTTGAACCTGCTCTGCTGTCGACAAAATTCTAAACTTGTTTTGGCTTAAGTTTTGTGCCACAGTTAACTCTAAAACTGTGACTGTTTAGACTGGCCATTGTGGACAAAGTGAGCTATTCTGGATCAGACTCTGATTTCAGGGCAATTTTGTTAACATTCAAAAATGAGAAGTGATTGTCAGTTTAAATCAGAGAGTAAGGGGTCTTTTTATTTAGTTCCACCCAAAATGATCAATCTTCCAAATGAATGTAGCTGTAAATATGTGTTTGGTAACTAATATGCACTAAGATACACAAATGCACAAATGTCTTGACCACAGCACAAAGACATACTAGCTGTAACAGGCGACATGTCAACACTATATTTAGTGTCACTGTAAACAATTTAAAATTAGACTGCTTCTCTGTCCCTGCCTTCATTGTTTGTTTGTTTTTAAATTACAAAAGTCCAGAAGTTGTGGGCGGAGCTAAAAAAGTTGGCTGTCAGAAGTATTACAATGTAAACTTACTCTTAATCCGTCTGTCTGCTTCATTTCAAGGCATGGTACATGGGGGAGTAGTGAGATAGCTAATGGGCTGGACGATTCTCGTCTCATCACTCATCTTGAAAAAACATGGACTAAAAACTTGGAAATAAATTCCTCCGCCATCATTAACACAATGGAAATATCTAATTATTTATCATTGAAATATTGATATACAGTTGAAGTCGGAAGTTTACATACACTTAGGTTGGAGTCATTAAAACTTGTTTTTCAACCACTCCACATATTTCTTTTTAACAAACCATAGTTTTGGCAAGTCAGTTAGGACATCTACCTTGTGCAAGGCACAATTAATTTTTTCCAACAATTGTTTACAGACAGATTATTTCACTTATAATTCACAATTCCAGTGGGTCAGAAGTTTACATACACTAAGTTGACTGTGTCTTTAAACAGCTTGGAAAATTCCAGAAAATGATGTCATGGCTTTAGAAGCTTCTGATAGGCTAATTGACATAATTTGAGTCAATTGGAGGTGTACCTGTCGATGTATTTCAAGGCCTACCTTCAAACTCAGTGCCTCTTTGCTTGACATCATGGGAAAATCAAAAGAAATCAGCCAAGACCTCAGAAAACAAATTGTAGACCTCCACAAGTCTGTTTCATCCTTGGGAGCAATTTCCAAACGACTGAAGGTACCACGTCCATCTGTACAAACAATAGTACGCAAGTATAAGTGTATAAACTCTACGCAGCTGTCATACCACTCAGGAGGGAGACACGTTCTGTCTCCTAGAGATGAACGTACTTGTTGTTCTGGGATTGATTTGCACTTTTCGCACAAAGTGCAAATCAATCACAGAACAACAGCAAAGGACCTTGTGAAGATGCTGGAGGAAACAGGTACAAAAGTATCTATATCCACAGTAAAAAGTGTGCTATATAGACATTAGCTGAAAGGCCGCTCAGCAAGGAAGAAACCACTGGTCCAAACCCGTCATAAAAAAGCCAGACTATGGTTTGCTGCACATGGGGACAAAGATTGTACTTTTTGGAGAAATGTCCTCTGGTCTGATGAAACAAAAATAGAACTGTTTGGCCATAATGCCGAAGAACACCATCCCAACCGTGAAGCACGGGGGAGGCAGCATCATGTTGTGGGGGTGCTTTGCTGCAGGAGGGCCTGGTGCACTTCACAAAATAGATGGCATCATGAGGTAGGAAAATTATGTGGATATATTGAAGCAACATCTCAAGACATCAGTCAGGAAGTCAAAGCTTTGTCGCAAATGGGTCTTCCAAATGTACAATGACCCCAAACATACTTCCAAAGTTGTGGCAAAATGGCTTAAGGACAACAAAGTCAAGGTACTGGAGTGGCCCTGACCTCCATTTGTGGGCGAACTGAAAAGGCGTGTGCGAGCAAGGAGGCCTACAAACTTGACTCAGTTACACCAGCTCTGTCAGGAGGAATGGGCCAAAATCCACTCAACTTATTGTGGGAAGCTTGTGGAAGGCTCCTCGAAACGTTTGACCCAAGTTCAACAATTTAAAGGCAATGCTACCAAATACTAATTGAGTTTATGTAAACTTCTGATCCACTGGCAATATGATGAAATAAAAAAAAGCTGAAATAAATCATTCTCTCTACTATTATTCTGATATTGTACATTCTTAAAATAAAGTGGTGATTCTAACTGACCTAAGACAGGGAATTTTTACTGTGATTAAATGTCAGGAATTGTGAAAAACTGAGGTTAAATGTGTTTGGCTAAGGTGTATGTAAACTTCCGACTTCAACTGTAGCATGGGTGACCGAGGAAAAACAAATTGATACAGTGTTAGGCAACGTGACAAACAATAATGTAGGCACTAAGGATTGGGGTGTGAACATGTGAGTCTGGACAGAATATTTTTTTTATTTTTTGCGTGCGTCTTGTAATTGTTGTTCGTATGTGTAAGTTTGTATATGCAGTGTATTTAAAAAAAATGTTTTATTAAAAAAATATTAAAAGAAAATTGTCACAACTATTTTCTGATAAGTATATACTACTATAAATAATGACAGTATAAGCATGGATGATTACCTTATTTGCCTTATTGAGTAATTGAAACTTTGCCAAAAAGTGTAGTAGACTGATATTTCTTCTTTGTTTATTGGACTCATCCATTGTCTCCTATACTTGAGTAGGATTTAGATGGGTAATTGTCAATTACCAAACCAGTTAAAACAACACCTTAATTTAACACTATACCGTTAAATGAAGGTCCCTTGAAATGAACACAGACAGGCCAATGTTGACCAACACCGTTTATATATCCAATCATGTGACTAGAATGGAAACCAACAGACTCAAAACGTTCCTAATGTCTGGAAAATAAAAATGGAACATTTGTCTGTTACAAGCCTATCCCTTCTCCTCCTCCTCCTCCCCCTATTTTTCCTCCCTCTCTCCTAACGTAGGGCATAGAGCACTAAGAGAAGCAGTCCCCTCCCTGTTGTCTTTAACCTGTCTTTCACCTCCCTCTTAGGACTGGTAAGTACAGGGGCTGTGTCTGGACTTGAAGGGCTGACTCCTATCTCCTTCTGCCAAAACTTACTGCTAACTCCTCATATTAACTCCTACTAATTCCTCCTGCGGACTCCTCCTGCTAACTCCTTCTGATATCTCTCTGTTAGTCCTAGTAACTCCTCCTGCTAACTCCCTCTGATATCTCTCTGTTAGTCCTAGTAACTCCTCCTGCTAACTCCTTCTGATATCCCTCTGTTAGTCCTAGTAACTACTCCTGCTAACTCCCTCTGATATCTCTCTGTTAGTCCGAGTAACTACTCCTGCTAACTCCCTCTATCTCTCTGTTAGTCCGAGTAACTACTCCTGCTAACTCCCTCTGATATCTCTCTGTTAGTCCTAGTAACTACTCCTGCTAACTCCCTCTGATATCTCTATGTTAGTCCTAGTAACTTATCCTGCTAACTCCCTCTGATATCTCTCTGTTAGTCCTAGTAACTCCTCCTGCTATGTCCTTCTACTCCTAGGTCGCTGGGAGCAGCAGTATGCAGTAGCAGAGCAGCACATCTTGTTTACTAGGCCAAAGGTCCTCTCTCTCAGCAGCCAGCCTGTCAAACCAGCCACCAACCTCACACAATTCAACATATACCCTATTCACAAAGCAGAGGGTTTGGGTTTGGTTCAAAGCAATGGTTTGGTTCAAAGCAATGGTTTGGTTCAAAGCAGTGAGTTTGGTTCAGAATGTTGGTTCGATTAATATTATATTCTTACGCCATCACCAACATAAATTATTATATGAATACAGATTATAAATGATAGTCAATGGACTGGCAAACGACAACCTTTTCTTGCAACCCTCAATTTATTTCCCTCCATTCTCCCTGTTCCTATGTGGATTGATCCCAGGCTGTGTGAGCTGGTCCAGGACTGCTAGGGGATGTTCAGTGTGGTCCAGCTCCACACCCTGTCAGGACCTCCTTCACCTCTATACCAGGAGGTCAGAGAGAGTCGCACACACACCTACGGACACAGATTCACACACACACACACACACAGACACACACATACACACCATCTAATGTAGGCCGTTTCACCTGAACTTCAATTTAGGGCTACAGACTATTGTTAGTCCAAGGTTTCTATTTTCCTGTACACATGTATTTATTAAGATTTTAGTGATTATTTGCGAGTCTCCCTAGCAGGGCCAACACAGCTCTGGACTAAGGCCTGTGATATCTGATATCCGAGCCTGAAGCTAAAGCTACAAAAACAGGTGTGAACTGTGAATGATCAATAGCTGCCAAATGTGTCGCCAATATGAAAGCCATGGACAGTTTCCACTGCACTCATTTAACCTATGTACCTCTCATAAGAACTTTCCATCCTGAGTTCAAGATGGCCGCCCACTGATCATCCTGCCATGTCACTGTCCCATGTTTACATGTAAAGTGATACATCCTCGGTGCACGCACTGAACCTATGAGTTACTTTCCACAGTCAGGAGCTCAGATTAGTAACAGTTTAGGAACTGGTGTGGGGACATTTAGAGGAGGGGTTAGAGTGCATCCCATAATTTCGCAGGGTGTTGTCTACAGTCAGCCATGATGGATATATCACCTTCAGGAGCAAAAACAAAGGCCCAATCCCAAATCGACCCCTAAGCCCTGTGCCCATGTGGAGATCTGAGAGGATTGGGCAGGTGAAAGCAATACGGTGAAACTTCCACCTAGCCTATCAGAGGTCAAGGTGGTGTGATAAACATATTACGTACACCTGTTAAATCCTCTCAGATCTCCAGAAGTGCATAGGGTTTAGGGGTCCATTTTGGATTGCACCGAACAGATGTAGCCACCATCTTATACTCTGTGCAAAAGAAAACATCCATGTCATATACAACAGCCTGTGTTCAATCTTTTAAAAAGCCTCTCTATCAAGGCTTAAACAAGTGTTATTAATCATTTGTTGGCACTTAAAAACCTCCATATTTTAACCATCATTAAATCAACAATTACATAACGCTGATGTAATGATGTACAGTCAGTTTAAGATAAATGTTAGTGTTGTCCTTGACTCCCCCTTTTCAGCACTCACATGCTCCCACATGTAGAAAGCTACAATAACGCTACATTCAGATTTCAGTAACGAAATAATGTGTGAGGTGAGCTCAGTCTTTACCCTGACCTGTTGGACCAGCCTGGGCTGCAGAGCCAGTTATGTACACAGATACCCTGTGATTAGGACCTGGGGAACTGGTTCCTAACAACAGACTGAGTGACAGCATGTAGAGGAATAGCAACGTCAACTCCACCTTTCACACACTGACTAACTGGTGGTCCTGAACTCAAAAAGGACAAGTTTAATTCAGTTTGGTTTTGGGGTGGGGATGCTATCGCTTTTTTTCAGGTTTTGCGACATCCAGACCCTCAGCCATCAAAACTGTCAATTGAAACCAATAGAAGCCATACTTGTTTTTGTGTGTGATTTACATAGGGTGTTTGTTCTAAGTTCCACTTTTCAGTGTGTGTGAGATTGATAGTGATAAAGGGAGGTGTGTGTGTATCGCACCAGTCTCAGCATGCTTTCTGTTGATTCTGTGAAACTATAAAGTGCCCTGCCTTAACAGATCTGTGATTACATAGAAGTGAAATGAACTGTGATATTGTTGCACCTCCCTCCCTGTATAGCTTGTACCTCACTGTCTTCTTCGTCTTCTCTCTCGCAGGTATAACAAACTCTTACCTGACAGACAGTCTGGCCACCTGTGATACCACTCTAATTTATATTGAGAACCCATGGTATTGTGGTTCATGTATGTGAGCATAAGAAACTGCCTATGCAAACTCTCTGTACTGACTGAATTAAAGCTCAGACACACCGGTAGGATTGTCAAACGTTTGCCTGCCGACAGTACTTAGCACCTCTGAACAGTGTCGGAAGTCAATCTCTTTTGTGTTCAAACAGCAAAGACCTTGGAAGGCGACAGCTTGTATCCCCTCTATACCGGCCTCCTACACAACAAACCCTGAGACATACTGCAGGTAACTAGTGACACACACACACACACACACACACACACACACACACACACACACACACACACACACACACACACACACACACACACACACACACACACACACACACACACACACACACACACACACACACACACACACACACACACACACACACACACAGAACTGAGGTCTAACCCAACTCAACAGTTTTAGATGCTTTCGTCTCTCCTCCTTGTTTTTACCTCCCCAACTATTCCTCCAAACGTGTATTGAGTTGTTAACTCCAGACTACACCATTCTCCTTTACTCTGACTCTTTGTTGAACCTGTTGTAAGTAAGTACCTGTTATATGTTTCAGTGTGAGCTGAGCAGCCATCGCTTTAGCTGTCATCCACAAATAAAATGCAGGTACTTTCAAATGCATCTTGGAATTCAATAAGAATGTATAGACATCACTGAGAAACTGTCGTCTGTGATATGTATCTTAGAGACGTGTAGATGTAAATCAACTGAAGAGTTGACAGGAACATGATCACGTCCTGTTGTGGTGGACAGACGCTGGTGATTTGAACTGACTGTTGATAAGACAAGAGGCAACAACTGACGTAGAGGGCAGCCTTCACTATCTGTGTGCATACTAAAATATCTACCAGGCATTCTTTTCCATTGATCTGTGAAACCTTTACACTTTGACCTCTGGGAGGGAGAAACAGTAATAGCCCAGAACAAAGTGAGTGCCAAAGTCCAATGCTTTCTGTCTATACCTCTCTTTTTCATGCCAGTCATCAAATAAATGAATCAGAGCAACCACACTGAACCAGCAGAGCCTTGTGCTTTTTATTTGACAGTTAGACAGAAATTCACTAATTCACTAAGACACTTGATAAGTGTCTTACACTGACTAAGGGACTGGAGTCAGCAGTATGTGTGTGTGTGTGTCTATTGAGGCAGCACATAAGGGAGTGCTGTACACTTAGGATTGTACTTTCCAAGTAAGCTCATAGTCTCTCACACCCATTTCTTTCTCTCCCTCCCTGTCTCTCTCTGTGTCTCTCTGTGTCTCTCTCTCTCTCTCTCTCTCTCTCTCTCTCTCTCTCTCTCTCTCTCTCTCTCTCTCTCTCTCTCTCTCTCTCTCTCTCTCTCTCACTCTCTCTCTGTCTCTCTCTTCTCTCTCTCTCTCTCTTTCTCTCTCTCTCTCTCTCTATTAATCTGCAGTAATGAATGATCCCCTCTCCCTTTTCTCTTGTTCTCTTTATTATGATATTGGCTAATATATGAATGATACCTCCTATTCCCATCCCCCACTATATATCTCACTCTCCACCCATCCCCCACTATATCTCTCAATCTCCACCCATCCCTCTCCCCTCCAGTCTCAATGTAGTGATGTGGGTCAGTCTGCAGTTGCAGCCCGGGGGTTTGCATTCATCTTAAGACAGCTAGGTGAGACAACCACATATCACAGTCGTAGTCAGTACACTATCTCAATAAAGAAAATATCAGCAAAGTCAGTGCTAGTAGGAAAAGACAAGTGCCAGGTTGTCGTCATTTATCACCTCCAATGTCAGGTTCAAACGACTTTTTTACGATGCTATGCCATTATTTCTCTCCATGTTCAGGTTTGTGTGTGGATCCTGTGCGTGGAGCAGTCATTTGTGCAGCCTTTGGTATCTGTGTGATGCCCAGATACTGAAAGCACAGTGGGCCCATGGTCACTAGCATTGTCTCAGACCCAGTACTTACCTCAGCCTCTTACCTCAAGCCCAGCCCAGGCTTTACCATAGCCTGTGAGGCTGGATCCTCTGAGCCCAGAAACACCACCTAACTCTCTTTGCATGTTCTCGGGTCAGTATATATACTGTACACGTCATTCACCTTTGTGGCTTGAAAGTCACGCTGTCTTCCTTTATCAATGATTTTCAGGGTTGGCCCAGATGTTGTTTTGTTACAGAAAGACAAACAGTTGTTATTTTGAGTGTTTTGTGGCTGTAGCCTATCTGTATGTCTTGCTTTGTGAGAAACAGAGAGGCGTTCTTGTGGTTAGTCGAATGCATTGTGTTCTTCCGCTGTTATTCACAGTTTCCCTCAAGCAGTTGAGCCACTGATTCTGACAACCTTTTAAGGCCCTCCAATATAGCTAGCTGTGGACTGAAGAACAAATCATTCAAGGAATGTACTTTATAACACTCACACCTTGTTGGTATAAATGCAAAGTCATTTGTGAGTTAAATTGACCTGGTTTGTGTTCTTTTTATTGGATTAATCCAATATGTTTTGGTATGTGTTTATTGAATGACTTGTCAATCAGGACAAGCTGCTCTTTCTCGATTTACTAATGGTAATTAAGAGATAATAGACAAGCTTCCAAGATATGTAACTTTCAAAACACAGAAATCTGGCGATCATGCATAATACGGGCCAGATTTATGATTTTTGAAAGTTACATATCTTGAAAACTTGATTGCTGACATGCAATCAACATATCAACAATGTACTATTGAAACAAATGGCAAAATCTATCGTATTTGGGTGGAGATTGATCAAATCAAACTAAAGAGTAATGTAAGCCCTTAAGGTACTGGAAACAAATCCTTTCACTGTCTGTCTGCACTACAGCCTATTTTATATGCAAATGTAGGGAAAGTTGAGTAAATCACGACAAGCTGCATCTGTTAACATCCTGTGTCACAGCAGAGATCAGAGGTGAAACTGTGAACCCTCTGGATTAGTTCAGGTCTCCTTCCCTTGTATTCCATGTTGGTTCAAACTGTGAACCCTCTGGATTAGTTCAGGACTCTCTCACTGGTCTTTCATGTTGGATCAAACTGTGAACCCTCTGGATTAGTTCAGGTCTCCTTCCCTTGTATTCCATGTTGGATCAAACTGTGAACCCTCTGGATTAGTTCAGGACTCTCTCACTGGTCTTTCATGTTGGATCAAACTGTGAACCCTCTGGATTAGTTCAGGTCTCCTTCCCTTGTCTTCCATGTTGGATCAAACTGTGAACCCTCTGGATTAGTTCAGGTCTCCTTCCCTTGTATTCCATGTTGGATCAAACTGTGAACCCTCTGGATTAGTTCAGGTCTCCTTCCCTTGTCTTCCATGTTGGATCAAACTGTGAACCCTCTGGATTAGTTCAGGTCTCCTTCCCTTGTATTCCATGTTGGATCAAACTGTGAACCCTCTGGATTAGTTCAGGTCTCCTTCCCTTGTCTTCCATGTTGGATCAAACTGTGAACCCTCTGGATTAGTTCAGGTCTCCTTCCCTTGTCTTCCATGTTGGATCAAACTGTGAACCCTCTGGATTAGTTCAGGTCTCCTTCCCCTGTCTTCCATGTTGGATCAAACTGTGAACCCTCTGGATTAGTTCAGGTCTCCTTCCCTTGTCTTCCATGTTGGATCAAACTGTGAACCCTCTGGATTAGTTCAGGACTCTCTCACTGGTCTTTCATGTTGGATCAAACTGTGAACCCTCTGGATTAGTTCAGGTCTCCTTCCCTTGTATTCCATGTTGGATCAAACTGTGAACCCTCTGGATTAGTTCAGGACTCTCTCACTGGTCTTTCATGTTGGATCAAACTGTGAACCCTCTGGATTAGTTCAGGTCTCCTTCCCTTGTATTCCATGTTGGATCAAACTGTGAACCCTCTGGATTAGTTCAGGACTCTCTCACTGGTCTTTCATGTTGGATCAAACTGTGAACCCTCTGGATTAGTTCAGGTCTCCTTCCCTTGTCTTCCATGTTGGATCAAACTGTGAACCGTCTGGATTAGTTCAGGTCTCCTTCCCCTGTCTTCCATGTTGGATCAAACTGTGAACCCTCTGGATTAGTTCAGGTCTCCTTCCCCTGTCTTCCATGTTGGATCAAACTGTGAACCCTCTGGATTAGTTCAGGTCTCCTTCCCTTGTCTTCCATGTTGGATCAAACTGTGAACCCTCTGGATTAGTTCAGGACTCTCTCACTGGTCTTTCATGTTGGATCAAACTGTGAACCCTCTGGATTAGTTCAGGTCTCCTTCCCTTGTATTCCATGTTGGATCAAACTGTGAACCCTCTGGATTAGTTCAGGTCTCCTTCCCTTGTCTTCCATGCTGGATCAAACTGTGAACCCTCTGGATTAGTTCAGGTCTCCTTCCCTTGTATTCCATGTTGGATCAAACTGTGAACCCTCTGGATTAGTTCAGGACTCTCTCACTGGTCTTTCATGTTGGATCAAACTGTGAACCCTCTGGATTAGTTCAGGTCTCCTTCCCTTGTCTTTCATGTTGGATCAAACTGTGAACCCTCTGGATTAGTTCAGGTCTCCTTCCCTTGTCTTCCATGTTGGATCAAACTGTGAACCCTCTGGATTAGTTCAGGACTCTCTCACTGGTCTTTCATGTTGGATCAAACTGTGAACCCTCTGGATTAGTTCAGGTCTCCTTCCCTTGTATTCCATGTTGGATCAAACTGTGAACCCTCTGGATTAGTTCAGGACTCTCTCACTGGTCTTTCATGTTGGATCAAACTGTGAACCCTCTGGATTAGTTCAGGTCTCCTTCCCTTGTATTCCATGTTGGATCAAACTGTGATCAAACCCTCTGGATTAGTTCAGGACTCTCTCACTGGTCTTTCATGTTGGATCAAACTGTGAACCCTCTGGATTAGTTCAGGTCTCCTTCCCTTGTATTCCATGTTGGATCAAACTGTGAACCCTCTGGATTAGTTCAGGACTCTCTCACTGGTCTTTCATGTTGGATCAAACTGTGAACCCTCTGGATTAGTTCAGGTCTCCTTCCCTTGTATTCCATGTTGGATCAAACTGTGAACCCTCTGGATTAGTTCAGGACTCTCTCACTGGTCTTTCATGTTGGATCAAACTGTGAACCCTCTGGATTAGTTCAGGTCTCCTTCCCTTGTCTTCCATGTTGGATCAAACTGTGAACCCTCTGGATTAGTTCAGGTCTCCTTCCCTTGTCTTCCATGCTGGATCAAACTGTGAACCCTCTGGATTAGTTCAGGTCTCCTTCCCTTGTATTCCATGTTGGATCAAACTGTGAACCCTCTGGATTAGTTCAGGACTCTCTCACTGGTCTTTCATGTTGGATCAAACTGTGAACCCTCTGGATTAGTTCAGGTCTCCTTCCCTTGTCTTCCATGTTGGATCAAACTGTGAACCCTCTGGATTAGTTCAGGTCTCCTTCCCTTGTCTTCCATGTTGGATCAAACTGTGAACCCTCTGGATTAGTTCAGGACTCTCTCACTGGTCTTTCATGTTGGATCAAACTGTGAACCCTCTGGATTAGTTCAGGTCTCCTTCCCTTGTATTCCATGTTGGATCAAACTGTGAACCCTCTGGATTAGTTCAGGACTCTCTCACTGGTCTTTCATGTTGGATCAAACTGTGAACCCTCTGGATTAGTTCAGGTCTCCTTCCCTTGTCTTCCATGTTGGATCAAACTGTGAACCCTCTGGATTAGTTCAGGTCTCCTTCCCTTGTCTTCCATGTTGGATCAAACTGTGAACCCTCTGGATTAGTTCAGGTCTCCTTCCCTTGTCTTCCATGCTGGATCAAACTGTGAACCCTCTGGATTAGTTCAGGTCTCCTTCCCTTGTATTCCATGTTGGATCAAACTGTGAACCCTCTGGATTAGTTCAGGACTCTCTCACTGGTCTTTCATGTTGGATCAAACTGTGAACCCTCTGGATTAGTTCAGGTCTCCTTCCCTTGTCTTCCATGTTGGATCAAACTGTGAACCCTCTGGATTAGTTCAGGTCTCCTTCCCTTGTCTTCCATGTTGGATCAAATCAAACTGTGAACCCTCTGGATTAGTTCAGGACTCAAACTTGAACCCTCTTAGTTCTTCCATGCTGGATCAAACTGTGAACCCTCTGGATTAGTTCAGGTCTCCTTCCCTTGTCTTCCATGTTGGATCAAACTGTGAACCCTCTGGATTAGTTCAGGTCTCCTTCCCTTGTCTTCCATGTTGGATCAAACTGTGAACCCTCTGGATTAGTTCAGGTCTCCTTCCCTTGTCTTCCATGTTGGATCAAACTGTGAACCCTCTGGATTAGTTCAGGTCTCCTTCCCTTGTCTTCCATGTTGGATCAAACTGTGAACCCTCTGGATTAGTTCAGGTCTCCTTCCCTTGTCTTCCATGTTGGATCAAACTGTGAACCCTCTGGATTAGTTCAGGACTCTCTCACTGGTCTTCCATGTTGGATCAAACTGTGAACCCTCTGGATTAGTTCAGGTCTCCTTCCCTTGTCTTCCATGTTGGATCAAACTGTGAACCCTCTGGATTAGTTCAGGACTCTCTCACTGGTCTTCCATGTTGGATCAAACTGTGAACCCTCTGGATTAGTTCAGGTCTCCTTCCCTTGTCTTCCATGTTGGATCAAACTGTGAACCCTCTGGATTAGTTCAGGACTCTCTCACTGGTCTTTCATGTTGGATCAAACTGTGAACCCTCTGGATTAGTTCAGGACTCTCTCACTGGTCTTTCATGTTGGATCAAACTGTGAACCCTCTGGATTAGTTCAGGTCTCCTTCCCTTGTATTCCATGTTGGATCAAACTGTGAACCCTCTGGATTAGTTCAGGTCTCCTTCCCTTGTCTTCCATGCTGGATCAAACTGTGAACCCTCTGGATTAGTTCAGGTCTCCTTCCCTTGTCTCCTTCCCTTGTATTCCATGTTGGATCAAACTGTGAACCCTCTGGATTAGTTCAGGACTTGTATTCCATGTTGGATCAAACTGTGAACCCTCTGGATTAGTTGGTCTGGTTTCATGTTGGATCAAACTGTGAACCCTCTGGATTAGTTCAGGTCTCCTTCCCTTGTCTTTCATGTTGGATCAAACTGTGAACCCTCTGGATTAGTTCAGGTCTCCTTCCCTTGTATTCCATGTTGGATCAAACTGTGAACCCTCTGGATTAGTTCAGGACTCTCTCACTGGTCTTTCATGTTGGATCAAACTGTGAATCCTCTGGATTAGTTCAGGTCTCCTTCCCTTGTATTCCATGTTGGATCAAACTGTGAACCCTCTGGATTAGTTCAGGACTCTCTCACTGGTCTTTCATGTTGGATCAAACTGTGAACCCTCTGGATTAGTTCAGGTCTCCTTCCCTTGTATTCCATGTTGGATCAAACTGTGAACCCTCTGGATTAGTTCAGGACTCTCTCACTGGTCTTTCATGTTGGATCAAACTGTGAACCCTCTGGATTAGTTCAGGTCTCCTTCCCTTGTATTCCATGTTGGATCAAACTGTGAACCCTCTGGATTAGTTCAGGACTCTCTCACTGGTCTTTCATGTTGGATCAAACTGTGAACCCTCTGGATTAGTTCAGGTCTCCTTCCCTTGTCTTCCATGTTGGATCAAACTGTGAACCCTCTGGATTAGTTCAGGTCTCCTTCCCTTGTCTTCCATGCTGGATCAAACTGTGAACCCTCTGGATTAGTTCAGGTCTCCTTCCCTTGTATTCCATGTTGGATCAAACTGTGAACCCTCTGGATTAGTTCAGGACTCTCTCACTGGTCTTTCATGTTGGATCAAACTGTGAACCCTCTGGATTAGTTCAGGTCTCCTTCCCTTGTCTTCCATGTTGGATCAAACTGTGAACCCTCTGGATTAGTTCAGGACTCTCTCACTGGTCTTTCATGTTGGATCAAACTGTGAACCCTCTGGATTAGTTCAGGTCTCCTTCCCTTGTATTCCATGTTGGATCAAACTGTGAACCCTCTGGATTAGTTCAGGACTCTCTCACTGGTCTTTCATGTTGGATCAAACTGTGAACCCTCTGGATTAGTTCAGGTCTCCTTCCCTTGTCTTCCATGTTGGATCAAACTGTGAACCCTCTGGATTAGTTCAGGTCTCCTTCCCTTGTCTTCCATGTTGGATCAAACTGTGAACCCTCTGGATTAGTTCAGGTCTCCTTCCCTTGTCTTCCATGCTGGATCAAACTGTGAACCCTCTGGATTAGTTCAGGTCTCCTTCCCTTGTATTCCATGTTGGATCAAACTGTGAACCCTCTGGATTAGTTCAGGACTCTCTCACTGGTCTTTCATGTTGGATCAAACTGTGAACCCTCTGGATTAGTTCAGGTCTCCTTCCCTTGTCTTCCATGTTGGATCAAACTGTGAACCCTCTGGATTAGTTCAGGTCTCCTTCCCTTGTCTTCCATGTTGGATCAAACTGTGAACCCTCTGGATTAGTTCAGGACTCCTTCCCTTGTCTTCCATGCTGGATCAAACTGTGAACCCTCTGGATTAGTTCAGGTCTCCTTCCCTTGTCTTCCATGTTGGATCAAACTGTGAACCCTCTGGATTAGTTCAGGTCTCCTTCCCTTGTCTTCCATGTTGGATCAAACTGTGAACCCTCTGGATTAGTTCAGGTCTCCTTCCCTTGTCTTCCATGTTGGATCAAACTGTGAACCCTCTGGATTAGTTCAGGTCTCCTTCCCTTGTCTTCCATGCTGGATCAAACTGTGAACCCTCTGGATTAGTTCAGGTCTCCTTCCCTTGTATTCCATGTTGGATCAAACTGTGAACCCTCTGGATTAGTTCAGGACTCTCTCACTGGTCTTTCATGTTGGATCAAACTGTGAACCCTCTGGATTAGTTCAGGTCTCCTTCCCTTGTCTTCCATGTTGGATCAAACTGTGAACCCTCTGGATTAGTTCAGGACTCTCTCACTGGTCTTTCATATTTGATCAGCTGGCAGAATAATACAACAAACACCAATGCCTGTATCACACTACTTACAAGAACCTGAACCATGCTGTCCTGGCTCAGATAGTTTTTTTTCTTCAAATTGTCCTTTCCAGCACAGTTCCAGCAACTATGGTAACCAGGCCAGCACTGTACAGCTCTGCTTGGCTCTGTAGTATAGAAAAGGGTTTAATATATCTTCATCTACACTCGTAAGTACCTTCTAACTTTTGGCAGCTTGCCTTGGCTCTGTGTGAAGGCTCAGAGTTTTTTAAATCAAGTTGGAAATGATCTATGGTGCCTTCAGAAAGTATTCATATCCCTTGACTTATTCCACATTTTGTTGTGTTGAATTCTGAATTCAAAATGTATTAAATGTATTTGTTTTTCACCCATCTACACACAATACCCATAATGACAAAATGAAAACACGTATTTAGAAATGTTAGCACATTTATTGAAAATGAAAAGCAGAAATATCTAATTTACATAAATATTTACACCCACGAGTCAATACATGTTAGAATCACCTTTGGCAGCTTTGACTGCTCTGAGTCTTTCTGGGTAAGCTGGTCTTGTCCTTTCCAGCACGGTTCCAGCAACTATGGTTACCAGGCCAGCACAGTACAGCTCTGTAGTATAGAAAAGGGTTTAATATGTCTTTATCTACACTCATATACTTGGGCGGCAGGTAGCCTAGTGGTTAAAGCATTGGGCCTGTAACCAGGCCAGCACAGTACAGCTCTGTAGTATAGAAAAGGGTTTAATATGTCTTTATCTACGCTCATATACTTGGGTGGCAGGTAGCCTAGTGGTTAAAGCATTGGGCCTGTAACCTGAAAGGTTGCTGGATCAAATCCCCGGGCTGACAAGGGAAAAGATATGTTGGTCTGCCCATGAACAAGGCAGTTAACCCACTGTTCCCTGGTAGGCTGTCGTTGTAAATAAGAATTTGTTCTTAACTGAATTGCCTAGTTAAATAAAGCTTTTTTTTAAAGCGTTGTACAATATTAGCACATTATTATTTTTATAATTCTTCAAGATCTGCCAAGTTGCTTGATGATCATTGCTGGACAGCCAAGTCTTGCCATAGATTTTCAAGCAGATTTAAGTCAAAACTGTAACTTGGTTACCAACACCAGTGTACATTATTTTTTATCCTGTACAGGCTTCCTTCTTTGCACTCTGTCATTTTAATTAGTATTGTGGAGTAAATACAATGTTGTTGATTCATCCACAGTTTTCTTCTATTACAGCCGTTAAACTCTGTAACTGTTTGAAAGACACCATTGGCCTCATGGTGAAATCCCTGAACTGTTTCCTTCTTCTCCGGCAACTGAGTTAGGAAGGACGCCTGTATCTTTGTAGTGACTGGGTGCATTGATACACCATCCAAAGTATAATTAATAACTTCACCGTATTCTAAGAGATATTCCATGTCTGCTTTTTTTATTTTACCCTTCTACCAATAGGTACCCTTCTCTGCGAAGCATTGGAAAACCTCCCTGGTTTTTGTGGATGAATCTGTTTGAAATTCACTGCTTGACTGGGGACCTTACAGATAATTGTATGTGTGGGCTACAGAGATGAGGTAGTCATTCCAAAAAGTTATGTTAAGCACTATTATTGCACACAGAGTGAGTCCATGCAACTTATTATGTGACTTGTAAAGCACACTTTTACTCCTGAACATATTTAGGCTAGCCATAACAAAGTGGTTGAACACTTATTGACTCAAGACATTTCAGCTATTACTTGTTAAATAATTTGTACAATTTTCTAAAAACACAAGTCCACTGACATTATGGGGTATTGTGTGTAGGCCAGTGATACAAAATCTACATTTAATATATTTTTTATTGAGGCTCTAATATTTTTTTTTGGGGGGGGGGGGTCAAGGGGTGTGAATACTTTCTGAAGGCACTGTATCTTACATAAGTTGGTGTGCATGTGTGATCCCGGCCGCATCTCGGGCCATTAACTGAGAATGTGTCAGTTTGGTTAAGGGAGTAAACGCTTGCTGTCCTTATCATCTCACAGATAAGAATTGCATTTTTATTTTCTCACAGAGCTAGTTATATCTTTAGTTTTTAAGCCAAACCACAGTGGAATATTGATAAGATGATTAAACCGCTAAGTCCCAGTTTCTGCCCTTGTTGCTTGCCTATGTGAACCAGGTTGGTCAGTGTGGTGTCCTGTAGTGGTTGGTTTCTCTGGCTGGTACTGACAGTTGTGTTGGTGTTTGCAGGGTGTGGTAGTTGGTGTGGATGAGGACATAGCCTACTCCTGGCCAGTCTGCAGCTTATGTGGGAGTGACTGCTTGGAGATGGCACCCCAAAAGCTGTAAGTCTTCAATGCACTTGCTGATAAGCTATAGTGGATAAGCCTAATAAACTGTTTGAATTATTGGTTTACCAATACAATAGAATATAATAACTGAATTTTTCCCAGAGGGGTCTCGGGAACTCAGGATGGCTGGGAAATGTGAAGTCATCATCTGTATTATAACACCTTATGTCTGTGCTGTCTCTAGTCAAGCATTCGATTGTGTGGCTTGTGATTCCCTGGTGAGAGTCTGTGATTTTGAGTTCTAGTTATGTGAATGTGTATTGGCAAATGTCTGTATTTTCAATGTGTCATAGCAGTGTATACGCATATAGTAGCAGAAATTGAAGTATGATCAAATCTAATCTTAATCAAGGTGTGAGCTCAAAACATCGTATCACTTTAAGGGTATCCTCATACTTCTGTATTTTCTTACAGTGTCGCTGTCAAATAAAGTCTTTGACTGTATCGTTATGAGAAAGTGAAACTGTCAAAAAATGCTCCTAAATAAAATCCATGCTTATAATATCTTATAACATTCTATAATGCATGTGCTGTAATATAATATACGTAGAATGTATGCACACATGACTGTAAGTCGCTTTGGATAAAAGCGTCTGCTAAATGGCATATATTATTATTATATTATTATTATTATATGAAGAACTGTAGTTTGATGGACCAGTACAGGCCATTCAAACACCTAGTATGGTGACTATTCTCTCTCTCTGCTGTTTTCTAGCTCCAACAGAGCACCATCATGCCTGTGTGTTACTCTGCAGCCTCTGGCCATGAGGGGAGTTCTCTCTCGCTCACCTGTTATGTAATATACGGTACATTACCTTCCTTTTATGTATGTAGACAGTGCTTATCTCTCAGTTAAGTATGGTTAAGTGCACCAGTACAGCATCTGGATCCTCCCATGTGTCAGAACAAACTCAGTATATTTGCTGACACAGTGACATCATTGTCATCTGTCCAATGTCCCGTAGTTAGACTGTGATAAGAGATCTGTGTCACATTGGTAACAACGATTTGAAAGACAGGCGCAGGAATGCGTAAAAGTTTTTTTAAATTATACCCCATATTACGGCGTGTAAAGGCACAGGGACAAACGCCAAACAAACACAGGGTTGAAACCCAAACAAAAGAGCGAGGAGTACCTCAAATATATACACACACGCACAATGATTAACACACGGGACTAGACCCGTAATCATCTGCGCAATCCACAACTGCACTAAAGCCCAAAACACACAGTACAGGTACTCACACGCACCAATGTACATTGTAACAATAATGGACAGCACCATGATGAACAAAGGGCACATATATACACATACAATCAGTGGGAATAGGTGCCAGGTGTGCGCAATGAAAGTTCCGGAGGGATCCGTGACAATCTGTTTAGAACAATGGCCTCACTCACTCACACAGATCAATAGTGTAAGAGAAGCCACATGATACTAGTGTCGCTGATGTTGGCTCTATATTGCCTTCTAATATATAACCACTAGTTTCACCACATACCACCATCAGAGCCATATATCTAAATGTATGGCTCTGACCATCATATACCAACAAGCATTCTTGGTATATTCTTGGCTTACATCCATTGTTGAGAATCCGGGCAACCCAGGTTAACTGAAGTGGATCAGCACCACATACCGTATCCAATACATATATTGTCTATTGAATTTTTGCATTGGGTGTTTTCCCCCCACCAATCTAATAATAACAATACTGTGTTTTGTCGTCAGAAACTATATTATACGAGTAACATTGACATTCGATGGTTAGCTTAGCTCCAACTTGTGTTCTCATTGAGCATGTCTAACTTGTATGTAAGACCATATCCTAAGACTATTGATCCATGGTTAGGTTTTGATTGCCCATGTGCTGGAGTTTCCAGGTTGCAAGATGGAGAATGTGTTGGGGAGGGAGGTGGGCCCCATCACCAGGAAGCCTGCCCTGTGCATTGGCCTGGAAGACATCTGCCTCTGAGGCTGTCAAAGTGGGGAGTGGGGAGTGGGACCCCATGAAATAAATCTGTAAGACTGAGGCCTCCTCAGCCCAGCCCCACAAGCTCTCTCTGTACAGAATGTAAATAATTGGTGAAGAAATAGATCTGTTTGTGTGTTACTGATGGGTTAGGACCCAGGAGCTGACAGCCCAAGGCTAGAACTGACAGACCAGAGAGGAACAACATATGTCGAACTTGGCCCACGTGGGTGCAACTGGTGACTGTAAATAGCCATACGTTTCTCTGTGTCCTTGAATCCTACCTCCTAATATATTTCTGAAGATGAATGGTACTTATACTCTGTCAATAAACATTGTATTATGCTAGTGTATGTATAGTTATTCTTTTTTCATTTTTTAAAATGATTTGACCTTTTTCTGGTCTTTATTTAAATAGCCGTGAAAATGTCATTCTACAGAGGTGGCCCAACTCCAACTGAGGTAGATTCTTGGCACGGCCAGATCCAAATAAAACCCACTTTAACCATTCCAAGTCATTTATAATCACTGATGTATACTAATAATCTATGCATCCCAAACACACACAGACCATGATTTGTATGACTTTTCACCACTTTTATTAGATTCCATATAGACAAATATTTCAAGTTTTTTATACAAACTATATAAAAATGTGAGCATGCTCTGGCTCTTATACAAAGTTTGGAATTATAAAAACACGTATCATATCTGGTATAACAATATGTAAATGAAGTGGTAAAATAATTTAATATACAAAAACATTTTTTCCCGAAAACGATTATGGCAGCAATATGGGAGTAGGCCTCCGGTTTCCAGTACATTTCCAGTGCCATAAATGTACGCTTGTTTGTAATGCATCTGTTACACAGATGGTAATAAAAGTCTGTTGAGGTATGTATTTCAAAAGCTCAGTTCAGTTCATTAGAAAGTGACAATTTGTCACCGGATGTCCCCACCCGTGGTCCCCACAAACGAGGAATTGTGATTGGGAAGCTGCTTGAAGAAATCCCTCAGCCCAGTGAGCTCACGGTTTAGCTGATCGATGGTTTTGTGTAATCTGTCATTCTCTGAACCCAGTTCAAGCATATTTTGCTGCATTTCCACGTTGCGTTGCTTTGCCTTGTCCCTGCTTTTCCTCACCGCAACGTTATTCCTCTCGCGTCTCTGGCGGTACTCATGACTGTACCTGTCAACATTCTTTTTCCCTCTGTCCTTGCCGACCTTCCGAGGAGAGGACTGGGTTGAGCTGACACTGGAGTGGCTTGAGATGGACTCTGGGGTTGTTGGCGGAGTTGGTTGTCCCATGAGACGGCTCACGGAGGTCTTTTCGCAGGTTTCTATCTGTGAAGGTAACGACGAGGACATGTCACTGTCGCTCCAGTCCGATTCCTGCTTGATCGGTGCGCTGAAGGCCCCCTTGTCAAATCCCCCCTTGAGCTTCCTCTCGAACTCTTTTTGGCTTCGAAATGCGTATGCGTTGGTTGAACAACTTGACATGTGTTGCATGTTGCTGGACGATGTAGTCGAGGCCGACATGCATAGGTCGGTCTTTTCTTGCTTCACAGTGTTGAATAAGTCAAGGAAAAGTTCATCGTTGCAGAGTTCCAGGTGTGGCACTGCTGTCATCGACTCGATGTAGGAGCTGAAGTCGATGGCACTCTCGTCGTCGTACATTGCAGGGGCTGTACTTAACTCCGCCATGGTGCTTTCCTCGGCCGTGCCATGATCACCTCTACCGGGTTTACAGACCCCCTGGAGACCGCTGCTCAATTTATTGTCGTAGAAGTTGATAGGCTCCACCGCCCAACTCATGTTGCATTGTGAAGACACGCACTGAGAATCCAGGCTGTATATGTCGCACATGAACTCTGCTTTCTGCCCTCGTGGGATCGGACGTCAATATATTTCGTTAGTAGTCAAGTAGTTGGAACAAGCTTGATACAATGCAACAATGTATCACGCTCACTCTGTATTAATGGAGCTTCTTTTTATTTTCCACACCGTTGCTTCTTTCAAGTGGTGTTTAGGTTTATCCTAAAATAGTGGCTGCATAGTCACTGTAGGTTATGACCTGTTCCTAACTTCTCTGAAGCGTCTGTATTTCGCGGAGTGTATTTTGTACTTTCCCCTGCTTACGTCAAAGGTTTAACTCCCCCTTTGACAAGCCAGTAGAGATGAGTTTGAATCACGTGGTCGCCTCTTTACTACGCCACCCTCTTTACTACGAGTGGATTGATTTACAAGTGCATCATTTCATGCTGCGTATACCAAGCCAGAGTTTATAGACCCCTTTGTATTTGCAAACATTGCCGCAAGAGGGCGATGCGGGCAAATTGGTGGCAGAACACGGGGGCGTTAGAACGCCAGCAAAAAAGCCTCTATTTACATGTTGTTTATGAGTGCATTTCATACTACTTTTGGATTATAGTTGGATGTTAAGGGCTCGTATGAATGTCCTGCTTAATATAACGTGTGTGTCATAATCGCAAATCAAGTGCACGATGCTTAAAAAACACTTCAACTTCAACCAGTGGCTAACTTTTGCTACAGTTTATGCTAATGAGCATAAGCATTCTAGATAACAACTGCTGCATCCAAAATTATTATTTTACAAAAAAAAACATTTGGAGATGGCTTTCTTACTGCAGCCAAGAGTCGCGCGTGACGTCAGTGTGTAGTGTACTGAAAAGGGTCTACGGGCATCAATCACCTGTAAACAGGCAAGTGAAGTTTGAGGTCATGCTGAGGAGTATTTCTGTCTGTAATAAAACCCTTTTAATGGGGGAAAAATGGGTCGGCCTTGTTTCCAAGTGGGTGGACCTATGCTCTCCCAAACCCACCCATGGCTGCACCCCTGCCCAGTCATGTGAAATCCATAGATTATGGCCTAATAATTTTATTTCAATTGATTAATTTCCTTATATGAACTGTAACTCATCAAAATCATTGGAATTGTTGCATGTTACGTTTATATTTTTGTTCAGTATATTTATAATCACACATTTGGTGTTAAACATTTGCTGTTCAAAATACGCAGTTATCTACGTGAATTAAATGCAATGTCCATGATGACCCTGGAAATTAATTACTATTAATTTATTTTATATAGCAAGGAATGCAGTCATTACTAATAAGAGCAATTCTGCATGTTTGATGTGTTCCCACGGATATGCATTCAGTATTTTTCCAGGGATGATATTCAAAACACATAGACATTTCTAGTGACACATATGCAACCCTCTGGCAAACATTGACACTATGGCCCCTGAGTGGAATATATGTAGGGCTAAACGAAATCAGAAGGGGTGATTACCCAGCAATTTTAGGTACACACACAGTTATTGCAGTGAACAGAATGGGTCTAGTACTGAAAATAAGAATTAAAGGCTACAACAAAAACAATTATTAATGTACTTCATGAAAAATGTTAACAACCGTATTTACCGATCTAAGATATTGACACCTGATCCCCCTCGATGTGCAAGTGCTAATGGTTTGCGCTCAAGTAGTTTTGCTAAGCTATTGGTGCAAAGTTTCCCGGGAATATTTACGTACCAACCACAATTTCGCGCCAAATTCATTGCAGCCGCACGACATAGCTACATCCTACAGAAGGTAAGATTGTAAGATATTTCTATGGTATCTGAAGATAAATTAACGATATGGGTAATTTCGTATTGAATATTGTATGCTATTAAAGATAATTCAGATGACCTATATGTGTTTGGGAGTTAAAGTAAAGTCACTCTAATCTACTGGGTTTCCTCGGCTAAATGAGTGTCTTGCACGCTATAACGTTAGCTAGCTACTGTTTACAGTTGTCTTGAACATGCCAGCCATTATGTTATTTCATTCAACATGATTAGGATGATGATGCTTAATTTAGAGGAAGTAGCTAGTTTAGGATTTACAATAAATTATTTCTTTCTAGTTTACAAGTTTTTCGGGAGTTTCTAGTCAACTGTTCAGCTAGCTAGCTAGCTAGCTAGCTAATGTTGTTAGTTAGCTGGCTAGTATGCATTGTTTCACTTTCATTGCACATGTCAAAAGGATGCAAGTACCAACAACTAGTCTGGCGTTATTATTATCTAACTGTAGCTCAACTCAGCTATGTTACATGCTGGTTGCATAATGTTTTTGTAAAAGTAAATTACGCATGCATGTATTTCACTTTTGTTTTTGACTGTTTTAGCTACTCAACCAGATTTTATATCTAGGACCTGTGATCATTCAGGATGTCTTCACCAACATCAACTCCCGTTGGAAGCAAGCGCAGTAGGGATGACATTCCAGTCACTCGTAAGTTATACAGAAACAGCTTATCTGAGTCATATTTACAGAGTTATGTTGATTGTTGACTTGGATATGTATTTTTCTGTCTAGCCAGCAGTGATGGCCTGGCCTCTCCTCCTTCCCAGCGGCGACGAGGTCAGGACTCATCCAACGGGGATCTGCCAGCCATGCCCACATCTCCAGCTACAGATATTGCCAGCCCTGCAGTCCATGACACCTCTCTGTTCTCCAGCCCACGCCGTTCAGGTAACTGCTTTACCATCATTGACACACAGAATGCTGCAGGATGCTATTTGAGTGCCCTTTTTGCAGTTACAAAAAAATATTATTTTTGCTGTATTGCCATTTCTGGTACGGAAACACTTCTTCAGGCTTTGATATCTGGACCCTTATCCGCAAAGCGTCTCAGAATAGGAGTGCTGATCTAGGATCAGTTTCATATGGAAAGATCCTAGATCAGCACTCCTACTCTGATATGCTTTGTGGATACGGGCCCAGATAATTTGCAACAACTGAAAAAAAATAAACTGGAACTGAGATGCTGACCCTATGATATCACTCTGAATGTCATGTCAATGTCCTATCCTCTTCTCCCCAGTTCTCCCCAGTGAGGTGGACATGAGCTCCCCTCTGATGTACGGGACTCCTAGCTCCAGGGTGGAGGGTACCCCACACAGTGGTGTGCGTGGCACCCCAGTCAGACAGCGCCCTGATCTGGGCTCTGCCAGGAAGGCCCCCCAGGTGGACCTCCACACAGAGCTGGTGAGTAGGGAAACTCCTATATGGAGAATTATAGTCAGGAATTCTAGAAGTGCTAATGCTACATAGATATAGAATGATACCATTAGCAAATCTCTAACACTTTAGGACATTTTCTACTCCACCAGCCAAGTGCAGTAGCCAGTGAGCAGGCAGCGGGACAGAAGCTGGTTATCTGGGGCACTGATGTCAATGTGGGAACTTGCAAGGAGAAGTTTCAGGTATGGAAGTTGTGTGCCTTCATTGGTGTAGAAAAATAAACCATGAAAATGTCATTGATAAAGAAAAGTTTAGTTAAATCTATTTAGATTGATAGTAGCTCGTTATCTGAATGCTTCTATTGTTAATTTTCCTACAGAGATTCCTGCAGAGGTTCATTGACCCCACTTCTAATGAGGATGAGAATGCTGGTTTGGACCTGAATGAGCCTCTCTACATGCAGAAGCTGGAGGAGGTAGGGTCTCCCATCTGTGTGACACCAAAACCGTGATCAACCATTTACCTGTAGTTCATCTTGTATTTGGTTTTCTTGAGAAAAGTAATGCAACATTTTGCTTGTCATTTTGCAGTGATCATTTTTTTTTCTGTTGTCCCTCTAGATCAGTGTGATTGGTGAGCCTGTGCTGAATGTCAACTGCAGCCATGTGCAGTCCTTTGATGCAGACCTGTACAGGCAGCTCATCTCCTACCCCCAGGTAAATAAACATGCATACATGTGCCAGATGGTGTTGCACGTTAATATTAATGGAGGATAGTGAGCTATGAATGCAAAGTTTAAAACAAATTCCCGTATGACCGTATTAAATCCAATTGTGACAGCATGCACAGGCGGTTTTCATTATTCATCTGCCATTTATTACCATGGGCCTGCCCGTAGAGACACAATATGTTTAATGATGTGGGCTTACCAATATAAATGGTGATTCATAATGTTTCTCCTAAATCTATATCACAGGAAGTCATACCTACATTTGACATGGCCGTCAACGAGCTGTTCTTCGAGCGTTTCCCAGACTCAATCTTGGAACACCAGATCCAGGTGCGGCCATACAACGCCCTGAAGACCAGGAACATGAGGAGCCTAAACCCTGAAGGTAATAGTCTAGACCAGGGGTCTCCAAACTTTTTTTAGTGTGAGAGCTACAAAAAAAATGTTGAGCTACTGCGTCTTTTAAAAAATAGCTTTCAAATAGGCACATTCTTCTCTGGTGTACAATAGCTGTGTCTGTCAATATAGCTGGTAAAATAATGGTAATAAACAACTTTAAGGGGCCCTATCAAATGATATATATATATATATATTATTTTCCCTGGTTTGGGATGTTTAAAAAAAAACTATTCATATTAGAAATATTCATAGACAAACAATGAAAATGGATTGTCTGAGCATAAACACTGTACATAAGTATTCAGGCCCTTTGCGATGAGACTCGATATTGAGCTCCGGTGCATCAAGTTTCCATTGATCATCCCTGATGTTTCTACAACTTGATTGGAGTCCACCTGTAGTAAATTCAATTGATTGGACATGATTTGGAAAGGCACACATCTATATACGGTCCCACAGTTGACAGTGCATGTCAAAGCAAAACCAAGCCATGAGGTCGAAGGAATTGTCTGTAGAGCTCCGAGACAGGATTGTGTCGAGGCACAGATCTGGGGAGGGTACCGAAAAATGTCTGCAACATTGAAGGTCCTCAAGAACACAGTGGCCTCCATCATTGTTAAATGGAATAAGTTTAGAACCACCAAGACAGGTTTTAGAGCTGGACGCACGGCCAAACTGAGCAATCGGGGAAGAAGGGCCTTGGTCAGGGAGGTGACCAAGAACTCAATGGTCACTCTGACAGAGTTCCTCTGTGGAAATGGGATAACCTTTCAGAAGGACAACCATCTCTGCAGCACTCTACCTATCAACCCTCTATGGTAGAGTGGCCAGATGCAAGCCACTCCTAAGTAAAAGGCACATGACATGCTGTGGGGATCTTTTTCAATGGCAGGGACTGGGAGACTAGTCAGGATCGAGGGAAAGATGAACGGTGCAAAGTACCGAGAGATTCTTGATGAAAATCTGCACCAGAGCACTCAGGACCTCAGACTGGGGCGAAGGTTCACCTTCCAACAGGACAACAACCCTTAGCACACAACCAAGACAACGCAGGAGTGGCTTCGGAACAAGTCTCTGAATGTTCTTGAGTGACCCAGCCAGAGCCAGAGCCTGAGCTTGAACCTGATCAAACATCTCTGGAGATACCTGAAAATAGCTGTGCAATGATGCTCCCCATCCAACCGGACAGAGCTTAAGATGATCTGCAGAGAAGAATGGGAGAAACTCCCCAAATACAGGTGTGCAAAGCTTGTTGCGTCATACCCAAGAAGACCCGAGGCTGTAATCTCTGCCAAAGGTGCTTCAACAAAGTACTGAGTTAAAGGTCTGAAATACTGGGGCGGCAGCGTAGCCTAGTGGTTAGAGCGTTGGACTAGTAACCGGAAGGTTGCGAGTTCAAACCCCGAAGTCCCCCTGTACAAATCTGTCGTTCTGCCCCTGAACAGGCAGTTAACCCACTGTTCCCAGGCCGTCATTGAAAATAAGAATATGTTCTTAACTGACTTGCCTGGTTAAATAAAGGTAAAATAAAATAAAAATACTTATGTAAATGTAATATTTCAGTTTTATATTTTTATAAATTTGATTAATTTTAGTTTTATATTTTTTTTTATAAATTTTAGATTAAGGCTGTAACGTAACAATGTGGGAAAAAGATCTAGCTGTCTGGAGACCCCTGGCCTAGGCCATGTCATATTATGGATGTCTAGCTTCCCTGAACAACTCATGCAGATCTGTTACACAATCATATGAAGAGTGAATCATGTATTTGTTTTCTTTCAATTTCAAGCACTTGATCATGCGTCCTAGAGTGCTAAATGGTTTGCACACTTGGGACTAAATATCTATTTGAACCCAGGTCTGGTGTTTAATGATTCGTTTTTAATACAATCTTGCCTCGCTGTCGCTCTCCTCCCAGACATTGATCAGATGATCACCATCAGCGGCATGGTGATCAGGACCTCCCAGCTGATCCCAGAGATGCAGGAGGCCTTCTTCCAGTGCCAGGTGTGTGCCTTCTCTACCCGTGTGGAGGTGGACCGTGGCCGCATCGCAGAACCTGCAGTGTGCCGCAACTGCAACACCACCCACAGCCTGGCCCTCATCCATAACCGCTCTGCCTTCTCCGACAAACAGATGGTGAGCTATGGGGAGAGGAAGAAGGCACTAGTAGTTGTTTTTTATAATACATGCACAATACATGAACTACCCCACCATCTGCAACTAGAGCCGTTCCGTATAGACCTGGTCGATCCAGGGGCCGTGCTGTGTGTGTAGGATACTGTGAGTGTGAGCAAGTGACACATGGGAGAGACTACAACCAACCAAGCCGACTCGTGCTACAGTAGACTAATATCTGCCCATAGCCAGGTTATTTATCATCCAGTATGATTACGTAGTACCTGTCTTGACTGCATCAAACCAGGAGAAACTAGTTAAGCTAGCTAGGCCAATCAAGGCATGCGTTCTCGTCCTACACAATAACAAACCACCCCATTCAAAATATTAAGTAGCAGCCTGTCTCTTAGCCCGTAATTCCTTTTCACTTTGAATTCTGTCATTTTAATTCCATCTTCCATTTATTAGATATCTCATAACTTTTTCCACACACCGAGGTAAAATGTACCCCCACACATTGACTCAGTACCAGCACCCCCTGTATATAGCCTTGTTATTTCATTTTTTTACTTTCATTTTAATAAATATTTTCTTGACTATTTCTTGAACGGCATTGTTGGTTAAGGGCTTGTAAGTAAGCATTTCACAGTAAGGTCTACACCTGTTGTATTTGACACGTGACATGATTTGTAGCATATTGCCGCTTTGACTTATGATTGTCCAACAACAAGGTACACACACCACTATTATGAAAAGAGCAGCAGCATAAATGTATACAATTTCTCTCTCTCTCCTGCAGCTAAGTTAAAGTTACACATACCCGTGACAATCCGATCCAACTCAGACCGTTGACAATATTTAGAATTCTGGATCCGGACTCGCTCGGATCTCAGGTATTCAGGTGGATCCTTGAAAACCTCCCTCTACCAAGGAGAGGGGATGACTTTATACTGTACGACAGTCTGCTTACTTTCAATGGAATATATACTTTGCTGCTGAACAGAACTGATGAGATAATGGTTGTTACCCATTAGAGCTCATCTTCTTGGGTTTGTTCACAAGTACAATACTAGTGTATTCCCAGCCACAACTAAAGCAGAGCGCCTTTATTTCGCACTGATTCATTTTCTCCTCTTTTTCAGATCAAAGTTCAGGAGTCTCCTGATGACATGCCTGCTGGGCAGACCCCTCACACCACCATAGTGTACGCTCACAACGACCTGGTCGACAAAGTACAGCCAGGAGACCGCATCAACATCACTGGTGAGCTGTTTGACCCCAAAAAGAAATAGCTGTGAACCGATGGCTGTATAGCTTTGCTGTTGTTGATATGGTCACACAGGCTAAGAGTTTTAACTTTCCATGTGATCTGACCAAGAAAGACTGCTCTAGTTAAAGGGGCAATCCGCAGTTGCTACACCAATTTTTCTGATTGTAAATTAATATATATACTTATTGATTTTTGAGGAATATAACTTAAGTGCCTCATGAGCTTAGTTGAACTGCCAGAAACCAAAATAAGCTTGTTTTACTTCAATCTTTGTATACACTGTAAAACCTCAAAATATGCTTAAAGCTATCATTTTGATATGTTGGATGGTTACATTTCTCTAAGCCCATCCCTCAGCTTTATAAAAAGTATTTAAAATGTTTTTTTTTTTTAAAGAGGCGGTGTGCCTACTTTATTGATTCAACTGCAGATTGCCCCTTTAAAGCCTAACCATGGGCCTAGTTTTCCTGGTCCAGTCACGTGTCAGGTAAAGCTATTGGCCCTAGTCATGCATACTGCTGCTGTGACTTACTGCAGTTTGGTCCTATAGACCCATTTTCTGTCCTTGTCATGAAAAGTTGTGCTCGCAGTTCATCAGAAACCTCTTTGTTTACCCAGCAGTGGATATGATCACATGCAACATAAAATGCCGCTTGTGCAAGTTAAACAAACACGTAATCAAATGGGTATCATCTACAATATTGCAGATGTCATCAGAGGATTGATTACCTAGCAAGCCAGGGAGGCAGGGTAATATATCCCAAATAGAGCTTGATAAAACCAGAAGAATAATATACTTGTTCAACATGGCTATAGCCATCAGCCTTGTGTGTTTATTTTTATGGTGATCACTCACTCAGTTTGTCAAGATTTATGAGACTCCCAACAGTGTTAGCTATCCTTCTGCAGAGCTTTTTGATGTCAGGATGCAAGTACATCACTAACGTGACGTTGGATCGTAAACAAAAAATGACTATCGTCATTACTAAACTCATCTCCACAACAGGGATCTACAGAGCGGTTCCTATGCGGGAAAACCCTCGCCAGAGCACCGTGAAGTCAGTGTACAAGACCCACATCGACGTCATCCACTTCCGTAAGACGGACGAGAAGCGCCTTCACGGGCTGGATGAGGATTCAGACCAGAAGCTTTTCACTGAGGAGCGCGTCCAGACACTGAAGGAGCTGGCCGCCAAACCAGACGTGTACGAGCGTCTTTCCTCCGCCCTGGCCCCCAGCATCTACGAACAAGAGGATATCAAGAAGGTCAGTGGGGATGGTTAGCAACTATCAGTCAAGGATGAGTTTCCCAGAAGCAACATTGCAGCTCTAAGATCATATTTTCTACATTGCTTGCTGTGGTTATAAGATGTTTGTGCGACAATGCTTTTGGGAAACTCGTCACAGGACAACTGTCTCATCGATCCCTTCAGATGACCATAGGAGTGTGGCGTCCTCTGCTGCCAGGGATGTGTAACTGCAGTCTTTCATATTAGTGGATTTTGCTTTCATGCAACATCTATGAACAGTACTATAAAGTTTGTCATTCTTTTCCCAGGGCATTTTACTGCAGCAATTGTTTGATTTTTGCCTGCGTTCAGATTTTAATTAAAGTCATGACCAGGACAAACTTTCTCTTCCACAGGGTATTCTTCTCCAGCTGTTCGGGGGCACCCGTAAAGACTTCAGCCAGACAGGCCGCGGTAACTTCCGTGCCGAGGTAAACATCCTGCTCTGTGGAGACCCCGGTACCTCCAAGTCCCAGCTGCTGCAGTATGTGTTCAACCTGGTGCCCCGCGGTCAGTACACGTCTGGGAAGGGCTCCAGTGCTGTGGGCCTCACAGCCTACGTGATGAAGGACCCAGAGACCAAGCAGCTTGTACTGCAGACCGGAGCCCTGGTGCTCAGTGATAACGGGATATGCTGTATTGATGAGTTTGACAAGATGAGCGACAGCACACGCTCTGTGCTGCATGAGGTCATGGAGCAGCAGACTCTCTCCATTGCCAAGGTGGGTTTAGAGAAGGACAAAACAAGTTGAGACTGAAGTTTCAGCGCAATGCTCAGGACTAGTCCTAATGACCAGTGCACTTCTGAGAAACGTATAGGCCTCTGTTAAATTTGTGTTTTGAATGTGGTGCTGCTAACAGAATGATTAAATAGTTTTACTACTGTAGAAGCATTCTGATTTGTTTCTGTTTTGATAGATTGTTAGTAACTGTGAACGACAGGGTAGTTTCTCACTAAGCTCTTCTCTTTGTGCAGGCTGGAATTATTTGCCAGCTCAATGCTCGCACCTCTGTCCTGGCAGCAGCCAATCCCGTGGAGTCTCAGTGGAACCCCAAGAAGACAACCATCGAGAACATCCAGCTCCCTCACACACTGCTGTCAAGGTAAATAATACCTGATAGCCTAACAACCCTGAACACTGTTGATATATGGTGCTGATTGTTAATAATATCCTATTTGGGTCGCTTCACTGGCGGCCACTGAACCCCAAACAACTGAGCCTTGTTGGCATAGATAAATGTTGCACTCACAACATGCATATCATTTACATTTTAATAATTTAGCAGATGCTCTTATCCACAGCGACTTACAGGAGCAATTAGGGTTAAGTGCTTTGCTCAGGGGCCCAACAACATACTTTTCACTTAGTCTGCTCAGGCATTCAAACTGGCGACCTTTCGGTTACTGGCTCAACATTCTTATGAACTGTTGTAAATAAGGTTGTATGTTAGCTATTAAATATCATTCATATGTATATACACACAAACAAATCAAAATGCCATTTTCTTCCCTACAGATTTGATCTGATCTTCCTGATGCTGGATCCTCAAGACGAGGCGTACGACCGTCGCCTGGCTCACCACCTGGTGGCGCTCTACTACCAGAGTGAGGAGCAGATCGAGGAAGAGTTCCTGGACATGGCAGTGCTGAAGGACTACATTGCATACGCTCGCACTTACATCAACCCCAGACTTAACGAAGAAGCCAGCCAGGCACTCATTGAAGTAGGATATTTAAATAAAATGCTCCAAATGAGTGGTTGTGATGTAGATGTAACTTCAGGGCCTGACATTAGCACCATGCCACCAGATAAATATGGGTAAAAAAAAGTATTCAGTGACTGGCTAGTAAACAAATGTCATCCATCCACTGGCTGCTGGATGAAAATATTTCATTTTGGCCCAGAGTTGTGTGGAAGTGCTGGTTCCAGGTTTATGCCAGACAAAGACCTTCTGGTCAAAACATTGCACTAAAATATGCGAGAGCATATTTCAAGTGTAAAAGGGCTTTATAAAGAAACTGGATTGACTATGGGTATCTTTCTCTCCCAGGCCTACGTGGACATGAGGAAGATCGGCAGCGGGCGGGGGATGGTGTCTGCCTACCCCAGGCAGCTGGAGTCTCTGATCCGACTGGCTGAGGCCCATGCCAAGGTGCGCTTCTCTGACAAGGTGGAGACGGTCGACGTGGAGGAGGCCAAGAGACTACACCGTGAGGCCCTCAAGCAGTCTGCTACAGACCCCAGGACTGGCTTCGTAGACATCTCCATTCTCACAACTGGTATGGAA
This sequence comes from Oncorhynchus gorbuscha, assembly GCF_021184085.1. Classification (NCBI taxonomy): domain Eukaryota; kingdom Metazoa; phylum Chordata; class Actinopteri; order Salmoniformes; family Salmonidae; genus Oncorhynchus; species Oncorhynchus gorbuscha. Next base: position 28,475,477 of record NC_060194.1, read on the forward strand.
GCCTTTGTCTAAAACAACACTTTTACCACTAGCACAAATACTGTAAGGGAACATTGACTTGATACGATTTTTGATGTTGTCTCACCTAGCTATCTTCAGATGAAAGCACTAATTGTAAGTCGCTCTGCTAAATGACTAAAATGTCTGTGCAGTGCTATGACAGCTCTTCAAATTCCTGTCATGCCAAGTTTAATGTTTAGAATTGGTTGGCTATGCAAACCCAACCTTAGTCAGTATCTTAAAAAATGTGTATTGTGGAGCAAGTATTAACCTGTCTTGTTTTTACTCAACCCAGGAATGAGTGCCACGGCCCGTAAGCGTAAGGAGGAAGTGGCCCAGGCTCTGAAGAAAATGATCCAGTCCAAGGGAAAGACCCCTGCCATGAAATACCAGCAGCTGTTTGATGACCTCAGAGGACAGTCTGAAGCCGTAAGTAGTACCTACCAGCTCTGCTTTTCCTATTGATGAGAACTAACTATACGGGAAAACCATTAAAATATATTTAGATATGCATTTTAATTGGATGGCAGGCATATCTTTCTTCTGACTATGGTGTATATCTGACCCAATTATGAATCTTTTTTTCAGGCAATAACGAAGGACATGTTTGAAGAGGCTCTGCGTGCCCTGGCAGATGAAGACTATCTGACCGTCACTGGAAAGACTGTTCGCCTGCTGTAAAGAAATACACACATCTCCCTTCTTTCCTTGTACAGTCATTGAATTCGCATGTATTTCACTGTAGCAACAGCTTTCTCTCTGTACTGAATACTGGTGTGTAAAGAATGTTTGACCATGATGATGGCTAGCTTTGTATACTTTGTGATTCCTGGTAGTGCTTGGTGTCTCAGCTGTTATTATGGTGCGCAATAAATAAATGCTTTTGTATGTTTTGAGGGTTGCTTTTATTGATTTGTCTATAATATTTCAATGAACATTGGACCAACAGAAGGGTGACTCAGTTTTACTCATGCTAATCAAGGACAAATGCTGATGACAAACATGCCAGTGCTACAATGCACAACTCTGACAAGGTGTGCCATGGTGACCGGTAGTTTGCACTTTGGAATAATGTATATTATTTTATAAAGACCTTTCTCAGCAGTCGGGTGTTAGTTACCCAGCATAGACCAAAAAGGGCAAGCAAAAACTCCCTACATTTAGTCTTGAGTGGTCCATCCTCTTCTGGCTGGATCAGCTGAGGTCCGGTGTATATACTCAGCATTATTCTTAAGCTTATTTTGTAGCTGTGTAATGCGCACCTCCTGCTATTGACCACCTTGTCAGCCACATGCATCTTATAATATTGTCCAAAATTTAGTAGTGTATAGTCGAATACGAGGAAGGAACCGGTGGGAGCGTTTTCTGCAGACACCTAACCTGACACACCCCTCGTTTATGGCACTTTTTGTGTGCTTCTGGATTTGGCTGAAGAAGATGGCGGCCTCAGGTTTGTCTGCTTCACTTTGGGAAATGTGCAAAGATTTAAATATTATATAATTGGAGTCATACAATATAAAAATACTATGTGCTGTTTACGCGAAAACAATGATTAGAAGATAAACCTGGGGTCTGAAATGCTTGCAGCATGCTAGCCAGCAATCGAGTGGCGGCTAACGTTAGCTAGCTAGACTAGTTAGCTAAATTCAGTGGTGTATTCACTACTCTGTAACATAGCCAAACCAGAATATGTATATTTTAATTATATATACAAAGTTGGTCACAAACTGGCATAAGTATTTGCTGGGATTAGGATAATTTAGTTAGCCTACCACCAGTAGCATATATTTACGTTTAGCTAGTACAGTAGTTCGGTAACGTTAAGTAGCTAGCTTGGGTGCTTTGCTAACTTTGGTTATATAGTTGCAGATTTTTACAATAAGCTCGCTAGTTAGTAGCAAACAGAACCTGCATCATTTTAGAAGAGACCACTGGTTTTCATAATAGTTCGCTCGCTACTCACATGCAGCAAGGAGAGGAAGCTGGTTTTGCGCTCGTGCAACTGTTGTACTAGGTAGCTAACTGGATTTGTATATACTAGCCGTGGGGCGTGAAGTTGCTGCAGTTTAATATGCATGCCAGACCAAAGTTTCCTATTAATTGAAGGAAACGTAATATCACACATTTACTATGCATCCATTTTTATTAATACATTACCTTTCTCAGTTCGCTGTTTGTATTGCGCCTGTAAGAATAAAGGAAGTTGGCCCATGTCCGGTCTGATATTGCGCTGGTGGATTTTGAGCAATCATGACGGCTGCATCCCATAAGTTTCATAGCCAAGCACGAGGGTTCCATATCTCTGGTTCCATATCTCTGGTTCCATCCTGGTATACAGAATGATCCAGAACACAACACCCACTCAAAATCGCACATATGCATCTTTGTATCTCATCATTCCCCCTGGATTCATGTAGGATGAAGTTAGTCCAGGCCATCATCACTAATTATCCAGTGTTCAATGGGCTACATATAGATAAGGTTCATGACTGTTAGGATGATTAATTATGAACTTTCATATGGGCAGATAGGGAAGATCATGCCAGGTCAGACTGATGTTTTACCATCAGTGTACAGTTGAAATGGTACCCTGCATTGACTTCACCCATTAGAAGTAAGTATTCATTCCAGTGACATACAGCACAAGGGATAGTGACAGTTGGTTGCCTGTTTTCAGCCACAAGCAAATAGCAAGTTCTAAGAATTTGTTGCATTTAACTTGCGTGAGCAGTTTGATATGGTATTGTGTGGCATGAACAGTTGAGGGTGGTGAATGCACCAATTTGTAAGTCGCTCTGGATAAGAGCGTCTGCTAAATGACTTAAATGTAATGTAAATGTAGCATGGACAAACCCTCCCCAGGATTGCCTCTTCTAGTTTTAAAAATCTTGTCTTGTTTTTATTTCAGGAGTTAAAGTTCCACGTAATTTTCGCTTGTTGGAAGAGCTTGAAGAGGGTCAAAAAGGTGTTGGAGATGGGACAGTCAGCTGGGGCCTTGAAGATGATGAAGATATGACGCTAACACGGTGGACAGGCATGATCATCGGACCGGCACGAGTAAGTGTGACCGCAGCAGGAGTAAGTAAGAGACATCTGCGCGTCACATGACTGTGTTAGCCAGCTGAGCTAAAGTAACAAAAGTCTCAGGCAAGGTTACACCGCACTCAAGGTTTGATTACCAAACTACCTCTGTAACATAAGCACATCACCGTGCCATTTCCACCAGGAAGTGGAAATGTAATAGTTGTGTGTTCTAAGACCACGCTTTGGCAAAATGTTGTTGTTGAAAATGCTTTAAGAAGAAAAAAAAACAGCAAGTCAAGACAGGCACAGTAATGAGCATAGCTCATCACCATTACCCGGACCAAGCAATGTTTGTTTCTGTGTTTTGTTTTCCAGACTAATTATGAGAACAGGATATACAGTCTGAAAGTGGAATGTGGTCCTAAATATCCTGAATCACCTCCAATTGTTAGATTTGTAACAAAAGTTAGCATGAATGGCATAAATAATTCCAATGGGATGGTAAGTAACATCACATTTACATTTTTTGCCCGTACAAATGAAACAGGTCTAAATATGTATATATAATTATTAATGTACATGTGTTTTTGGTAAACTCAGTGCCTAGTGCTCATCAAAGGATGATCACTAATTTGCCTTTCCTCTCTCTCTCTCAGGTGGATACACGTAGCATACCAATTCTATCTAAATGGCAAACCTCTTATAGCATTAAAGTTGTTCTTCAAGAGTTAAGGCGTCTAATGATGTCCAAAGAGAATATGAAGCTTCCACAACCACCAGAAGGACAAACCTACAGTAATTAACTGTTCATGGATTGTTTACTTTTGACCCCTATTGTCTTAAACCGTATTCTCCTTGAAATGATTGTGTAGGCCATCCCAATCGTGATGATTCTCACTCCACTATTTTAAGAATTTAGACTGAGCAAGATTGGACATTCCTTTTAGTTAGCCTATGGTCATTCTAGAACGTCCCCACTGCGAGTGAAATTACGTTTTTAAGACCACAAGTGTACACAGTTATTTCTCTTCTATTGAGGTTAGTGTGACCATTCACTTTATGATCGTGAGATGTATCAAGTTGGCTTTACAAGAGAAGAATGGCACCAAGTGTATACCCAACTCAAACAATTTATGTTTCAAATGGCAGGTGACTAAAATAAATAATTGAAATGTGTGTATGATGGCATGCTTTAACAAATAAATAGTTGACCAAAAGCTACATTTAAGTTGTAATTTAGTCAAATGTAGGAGGTATGTTGACATATCATGCAGATGAAGATTAAAATATGGCTTTAGGCCAGATATAGTGTCACAAGTTTTGAAGGATTTAAAAAAGTATATCTGTATTTGACACGATTCCAATAATGTTTCTGTTCTGCAGCTCTTTGAATTGTAACGTATGTTCAAGCCTGTTCTGTTCTGAAAAAAATACCCCATGTATTTAACTTCTAGAGAAAATTACAAGTTTATGACATTGCGATTTCTCTGACATTAAAATCACTGTCTTGAGAAATACTGTATGTTGCAAACTGGATTCCTTTTTACTCAATCTATAATGAAATATCTGTGGAAGATGAAGATTATATAGCAGCAGTTACAGTGGGGCAAAAAAGTATTTAGTCAGCCACCAATTGTGCAAGTTCTCACACTTAAAAAGATGAGAGGCATGGAATTTTCATCATAGGTACACTTCAACTATGACAGACAAAATGCGAAAAAAAATCCAGAAAATCACATTGTAGGATTTTGAATGAATTTATTTGCAAATTATGGTGGAAAATAAGTATTTGGTCAATAACAAAAGTTTATCTGAATAATTATTTATATACCCTTTGTTGGCAATGACAGAGGTCAAACGTTTTCTGTAAGTCTTCACAAGGTTTTCACACACTGTTGCTGGTATTTTGGCCCATTCCACCATGCAGATCTCCTCGAGAGCAGTGATGTTTTGGGGCTGTTGCTGGGCTACACAGACGTTCTACTCCCTCCAAAGATTTTCTATGGGGTTGAGATCTGGAGACTGGCTAGGCCACTCCAGGACCTTGAAATGCTTCTTACCTACTGTGAAGCATGGGGGTGGAAACATCATGCTTTGGGGCTGTTTTTCTGCAAAGGTACCAGGACGACTGATCCGTGTAAAGGAAAGAATGAATGGGGCCATGTATCATGAGATTTTGAGTGAAAACCTCCTTCCATCAGCAAGGGCATTGAAGATGAAACATGGCTGAGTCTTTCAGCATGACAATGATCCCAAACACACTGCCCGGGCAACGAAGGAGTGGCTTCGTAAGAAGAATTTCAAGGTCCTGGAGTGGCCTAGCCAGTCTCCAGATCTCAACCTCATAGAAAATCTTTGGAGGGAGTTGAAAGTCTGTGTTGCCCAGCAACAGCCCCAAAACATCACTGCTCTAGAGGAGATCTGCATGGAGGAATGGGCCAAAATACCAGCAACAGTGTGTGAAGACTTACAGAAAACATTTGACCTCTGTCATTGCCAACAAAGGGTATATAACAAAGTATTGAGATAAACTTTTGTTATTGACCAAATACTTATTTTCCACCATAATTTGCAAATAAATTCATTAAAAATCCTACAATGTGATTTTCTGGATTTTGTTTCTCATTTTGTCTGTCAGTTGAAGTGTACCTATGATGAAAATTACAGGCCTCTCTCATCTTTTTAAGTGGGAGAACATGCACAATTGGTGGCTGACTAAATACTTTTTTGCCCCACTGTATATTGAATACATTCTGAATAATGCCTTGGACTCTCAACAATTCTCATAGATCAGCAATATATTTTCTAGCTTTTTATCTCTATTTGTGATGCTGTATAGAATGCTTTATAGAATGGTTTGGCACTTGTTAGCCTTAAGACATTTGCTTTCATGCTTTAAATGGGGTTCGGGGATTAATCACTTAATTGGCACCTAAACAATTACAAGGGGGATGTCAGGCCATTTGGATAGTGTATAATAGCCATTTGCCAAGCCATAGTCAAGTTATTGTATTAGCAGATAGTTTTATAATGATCTGTTAGCTTGAGTTTTTACGAGCCCCTTTTTCTTCTTCATACATTTATGAGCTGTATGTGTTAAATGCAATACATTCTGATTAACAATACTGATAAATTCATGATTTTGGACAGTTATTTAACACCTTTTTCCTATACTGTCTGTCAGAACTCTGGATTGCAGGAGAGGGTCAGTATCAGTACAGTACAGCTTTCATGTTACAGAGGATTGTGTGACGTTAGACTCGGGGGTGACTGTAATGGTTAGTGACTGCAAGTCCACCGTGCCAGTCCTCCACATGACCTGACCACATAAATCTCCCCCACTGCAGTGGCCTGACTGAGAGCAGCTTGACTGTCTTGTGGCTGAGCATCACATTCACTGCAGGGTAGACCGCCCATATCGTTGTGGACTGGACATCACACACACATACACGTAGTGTACACACACACCACATAACCTCAGTATGGGAGAGCTCAATGTCAGCATAACCACAAACATTTCCTTTGTTAAATGTATTCATGCATTCTCTCTGCTGTATTTGTTTATAGATCCCAACTCAAGATGATAGGTTTACATAAACAATGGATATATATTCTCAGCAGAAATAAAGGGTAAATGGTATCCCAAAAGATGAGGAAGAAAACAAAGAAATATCCCATTCCTGAATATTTCCTCTACTGTAAATAACACTGATGTTGAACTGTACACCAGCACGGTCATCTCACTAACAGCATATTAACTCATTAAAGCAACCTAAATATACAAAGGAAATATCTACTGGAGGAGTACACAGGAAAAATGTCATCAATGTCTTGAGTGCATATTTTGGTGTGATTTACACTTGGAGTGTGATTTACACTTTACATCATGGAGTCACTACTGTACAACTTATCATTTGTCTGTTCATTTGTGCTGATGCTGGGAAGAAACCAGCCTTGAAAAGGTGTTTTGGGAAGACCTGGTGGAGGATCTCTTCTCCCTGATGGACTGAATCTCAATGATCTTTCCTTGATTCTTTGTGTCTCCATCCTGGATCTTCCCCTCTGGTGTGATTTGAGAAGGAGCTAAAGTGGGAATCAAGGGAAAAAATTCAAATTCTTGACGAATCAAGGAAATCCGATGAAAGATTCACCCCGTCTTATTAAATACTGTAGCTTCAGCCCTTCTATAATAAATCAGCTGTGACATCATCATCCCCTAGAGGGAGCTATATACCTGTGAGATAATACTACTGGGTGATCTAGCTGTGGTTTCTGCTCGAGGGCCCATGACGGTTCTAAAAGGCAGGGGCAGCAGTGTGATGCTGCTTAGGTTTGTCTCCAGGGCGTCCAATGCTGCATGTTTACATTACTCTTAAGAAAGAGACATGCTTTAGACTGAACTGATTGCCAAAGGGAAGTATGATTGCACTAGCTAGCTACTCGTGTTGTGCAGTGCAGCCAGTCTGTTAGCCAGCAGTCACCGCGTGTCCTCCTCATTGTGTCTTTGAATTGGTGTCCAAAGCACAAGCTATAAATTATTAATTGATGTGATTAAGTCATCATTCTAGACACCCGCAAGTGATTATTTGGTAACACTATTTGTATAGTCCATCTGTAGATGTTCTACAGACTGTCAGTAACATTTCAACGAAATATTTACTAGCTCTAACCTTAACCCTTATCCTAACCTTAACCCTTACCCTGACCTTTGTTCTAAGCCTAACAGTATCCTTAGCAAGTAGTTGCTTATCCACAGATAGCTTGTTGAAAGTATGACCATCTGGCGCATCTAAAGATGGCAAAATCAGGACTATCCAAATAAAGTATGACTGATTATTTCTCTCAAAACATGTCCTCGGTGGAGACTGAAATGCAACCAGATAGAGAACACTATTATTCCATAATTTTGTCAGAAGGCTTTGAATGTACAGTACCAGTCAAAAGTTTGGACACACCTACTCATTCAAGGGTTTTTCTTTATTTTTACTATTTTCTACATTGTAGAATAATAGTGAAGACATCAAAACTATGAAATAACACATGGAATCATGTAGTATCCAAAAGAATGTTAAATAATCCAAATAAATGATTGGCATTCTCTCAACCAGCTTCCTGAGGTAGTCACCTGGAATGCATTTAAAATAACAGGTGTGCCTTGTTAAAAGTTAATTTGTGGAATTTCTTTCCTTAATGCGTTTGAGCAAATCAGTTGTGTTGTGACAAGGTAGGGGTGGTATACAGAAGATAGCCCTATTTGGTAAAATACCAAGTCCATATTATGGCAAGAATACCTGAAATAAGCAAAGAGAAAAGACAGTCCATCATTATTTTAAGAAATGAAGGTCAGTCAATCTGGAAAATTTCTTCAAGTGCAGTCCCAAAATCCATCAGGCGCTATGATGAAACTGGCTCTCATGAGGACCGCCACAGGAAAGGAAAACCCAGAGTTACCTCTGCTGCAGATAAGTTCATTCGAGTTACCAGACTCAGAAATTGCTACCCAAATAAATGCTTCAGAGTTCAAGTAATAGACACAGCTCATCATCAACTGTTCAGAGGAGACTTTGTGAATCAGGTCTTCATGGTCGAATTGCTGCAAAGAAACCACTACTAAAGGACACCAATAAGAAGAAGACTTGCTTGGGCCAAGAAATATTCCATCTAATTGACATTAGACCGATGGAAATCTGTCCTTTGGTCTGATGAGTCCAAATTTGAGATTTTTGGTTCCAACCGCCGTGTCTTTGTGAGACGGATAATCTCTGCATGTGTGGTTCCCACCATGAAGCATGGAGGAAAGAGGTGTGATAGTGCAGGGGTGCTTTGCTGATGACACTGTCTGATTTATTTATAATTCAAGGCACACTTAACCAGCATGGCTACCACAGCATTCTGCAGTGATTCGCCATCCCATCTATCTATCTATCTATCTATCTATCTATCTATCTATCTATCTATCTATCTATCTATCTATCTATCTATCTATCTATCTATCTATCTATCTATCTATCATTTGTTTTTCAACAGGACAATGACCTAAAACATACCTCCAGGCTTTATAAGGGCTATTTGACCAAGGAGAGTGATGTAGTGCTGCATCAGATGACCTGGCCTCCACAATCACCCGTCCTCAACCGAATTGAGATGGTTTGGGATGTGTTGGGCAGCAGAGTGAAAGAAAAGCAGCCAACAAGTGCTCAGCATATGTGGGAACTCCTTCAAGACTTTTGGAATAGCATTCCTGAAACTGGTTGACAGAATGCCAAGTGTCTGCAAAGCTGTCAAGGTAAATGGTGGCTACTTTGAAGAATCCAAATATATTTTGATTTGTTTAACACTTTTTTGGATACTACATGATTCCATATGTGTCATTCCATAGACTTTTAGATCACAATGTAGAAAATAGTAAACATTTAGAAAAACCCTTGAATGAGTAGGTGTGTCCAAACCTTTGAGTGGTACTGTAGTTGTGGTCCGTGTGCTGATATATTTCTATTTACCATGTTTTGTGTCCATAGAGGGTGTGATGGTTGCATGGGGAAATGAGGGAAGTATGGTACAATAGTATTAAAGGGATGGTAACCTACTGAAAGTATTGATAGTATAATGTCTGACCTGATGTGACATGCTGGTTGTGGAGTGGTTGGCAGTACTCTGAGGGAAGTCCCAGGCCAGTAGCACTATGAGTAATTTGAAACACAACCAAAACACACTGCAAATGCCCATCTCACTAGTTTTTCGCTTGATGTAGTCATTGAATGCAAGAAATATGGGATCAAATATGAAATGTTTGACTACTCTAATACACTATAAGTGAAGTTTTACCAAATACTTATGACTTCTTCAAATGGGGGGGACACTAGATACATAAAGTGCTTTAATTTCTAAACGGTAAAACAGAAAGTGACATTCTGTACTGTCACGCCTCATATGAAACATTTGATCTCAAATCCAAAATGCTATAGATTATAGAGCCACATTTTAAAATGTTTGCTTCACTGTCCAAATACATATGCTGTTGGTTGGTATATGGATTAGCAATCACTGGAACAGAGTAAGGTCAACATGTATTTTTACTAGTAATTTTCCATTACAATACAATGCTATTTATACTTTATTCGAACATGCAATAAATAATTTTCTGTCTGGACAAGTACAGTGTGTGCTGCTGAGGCTGGATGACTAGATGCTTCTTTTTCAAATATACTAGTGGGAGGTAGGGACAACCAGCACACTTTTATTATAAGTCATTAATCTGAAGTCTTTATTGTAACTGATTTACTCAACCCAAATCTGAAGCGCTCTCCACCAATTCCCAGTTACACACACAGGAATATATTTATGCATACTATTCACCATAAAAAAGTATGTTTTATTGTCACATACACAGGATAGGTGCAGTGAAATGTGTTGATTTACAGAGGGTGATATTCAAAGTCGAGTTCGCCAATATACAATAAAAAATATATACTTTTATTGGAACAAAAAATGAAGAGTACATATGGTACAATATACAATTCTTTTTGAGAAAGATTATTTGAAAAATATAATTTTACTGAGTAAATGTATTTATTGGTTTCATTTTGAGAAGAGATGAAAATGCAATGAATTGAAAGTTATTTGTTGATGTAAAAATCTAAATTTGCCGATTTCAAGGTTGTGCCCTTAAATTTGGGGAACTTTGGGGGTACAGTGGGGCAAAAAAGTATTTAGTCAGCCACCAATTGTGCAAGTTCTCCCACTTAAAAAGATGAGAGAGGCCTGTCATTTTCATCATAGGGTACACTTCAACTATGACAGACAAAATAAGGAAAACAAATCCAGAAAATCACATTGTAGGATTTTTAATGAATTGATTTGCAAATTATGGTGGAAAATAAGTATTTGGTCACCTACAAACAAGCAAGATTTCTGTCTCTCACAGACCTGTAACTTCTTCTTTAAGAGGCTCCTCTGTCCTCCACTCGTTACCTGTATTAATGGCACCTGTTTGAACTTGTTATCAGTATAAAATACACCTGTCCACAACCTCAAACAGTCACACTCCAAACTCCACTATGGCCAAGACCAAAGAGCTGTCAAAGGACACCAGAAACAAAATTGTAGACCTGCACCAAGCTGGAAAGACTGAATCTGCAATAGGTAAGCAGCTTGGTTTGAAGAAATCAACTGTGGGAGCAATTATTAGGAAATGGAAGACATACAAGACCACTGATAATCTCTCTCGATCTGGGGCTCCATGCAAGATCTCACCCTGTGAGGTCAAAATGATCACAGAACCACACGGAGGGACCTAGTGAATGACCTGCAGAGAGCTGGGACCAAAGTAACAAAGCCTACCATCAGTAACACACTACGTCGCCAGGGACTCAAATCCTGCAGTGCCAGACGTGTCCCCCTGCTTAAGCCAGTACATGTCCAGGCCCGTCTGAAGTTATATAGAGAGCATTTGGATGATCCAGAAGAAGATTGTGAGAATGTCATATGGTCAGATCAAAGCAAAATAGAGCTTTTTGGTAAAAACTCAACTCGCCGTGTTTGGAGGACAAAGAATGCTGAGTTGCATCCAAAGAACACCATACCTACTGTGAAGCATGGGGGTGGAAACATCATGCTTTGGGGCTGTTTTTCTGCAAAGGGACCAGGACGACTGATCCATGTAAAGGAAAGAATGAATGGGGCCATGTATCGTAAGATTTTAAGTGAAACCCTCCTTCCATCAGCAAAGGCATTGAAGAGGAAACGTGGCTGGGTCTTTCAGCATGACAATGATCCCAACACACACCGCCAGGGCAAGGAAGGAGTGGCTTCGTAAGAAGCATTTCAAGGTCCTGGAGTGGCCTAGCCAGTCTCCAGATCTCAACCCCATAGAAAATCTTTGGAGGGAGTTGAAAGTCCGTGTTGCCCAGCAACAGCCCCAAAACATCATTGCTCTAGAGGAGATCAGCATGGAAGAATGGGCCAACATACTAGCAACAGTGTGTGAAAACCTTGTGAAGACTTACAGAAAACGTTTGACCTCTGTCATTGCCAACAAAGGGTATATAACAAAGTATTGAGATAAACTTTTGTTATTGACCAAATACTTATTTTCCACCATAATTTGCAAATAAATTAATAAAAAATTCTACAATGTGATTTTCTGGATTTTTTTCTCTCATTTTGTCTGTCATAGTTGAAGTGGACCTATGATGAAAATTACAGGCCTCTCTCATCTTTTTAAGTGGGAGAACTTGCACAATTGGTGGCTGACTAAATATTTTTTTGCCCCACTGTATAAATGGGGTCCCCAGAAATTCTGGGGTAAAAAATGGCATCCCCGCTGAGCTGTGGCACAGGCGGCAGTTTGAAGATAATCAGCACGGTATTTACCATTTAACCTGTCGTACAACGAGCTTTCCATATAATAAAGTATTTAACCTAAGAGAGATTCATCTTAATAATAGGGGCCGCAAATCCACACTTGACTCTTTAACCATTCTAATCTGAATTTTAGCTCTGAACAAAGACATCAATTTAATCAATTTTCTTATTTTCTCAAGGCTCTTTCTCTCTGCAGGAATCTCAAATGGAGGCTTATACTGAGATTATTTCACTTTTTACACCCACAGTGTCTCTGTCCTCTCAGTCTCAGCTCTCCAGCCATGCAGTCAGGCAACCAGTATCTCACCGTTCAAAGCGTGTGAAATTAGTCAATCTTGGTTTGGGTTTGAGTGACTGATTTCAATGCAGCCTGAGAGTGTTTCAGTGATCTAAGTTGGGAAGGAATGCGGTGAGGAGGACATGAGGCTAGTCTATAGACTGGCTGCTGGAGCCAGACCTCCTTAGTGGGTTCCCAGAGATCTCACCTTCTGCCCCCCGGGGCCAAAAGGTCACGTCTTCCGTCTGTCAGTACTGTAAAAAGCTTTGGCTCTTTTACAGCCCACAAGATAGGAGGAATGAATGGAAATGGAGAATGTTTGTCTATCAGAAGCAACATTTTTGTATACATTTCACAGGATTTACCCATGATTGTCTGAGGCTGAGTTTGTGCAAATTGAGTCTGAACATATAATAGGCCTAGTTGAAGTGAATAAACAAATAAAAAGATAAATGTAAAAGATAAATAAAAAAAAATAAAGATCATTTACTTGTTCTGAGCTTGAAGCAATTTGAGGCCCATTTTCAAAGAATGGATGCACAGACTGTATTTGTTACAACAATGGCAACGTGGAACAACAGAGAACATGATATTTCTCAGTATTAGGGTAATTGTTTATCTATTTTTTGGATGTGAAAAAATGATGTTGATGATAACAAAAAATGGCATTGTTTACTCCCAATGGGGGAATTGCTCACATATAAAATGTGTGGTGCTGTGAAAACAAGGAAGGTCTGTTGTGTGTTTTAAGTGCTGTATTTACAGTGAGCTAGTACATGAATTGCCTCTTCTCACTGTGAGAAAAGGGACAGATTAGAACCACATGTCTGCTTGCACTCTTGGCTCCCTGGGCAATTGACATGCACTTCACAGACAGAGTGCAATAATCATGCAGATAGCTAGGCTTCAGTCAGCTTGTGTATACTCTGACCCATTGTGCTTACCACTCACGGCTATTGGAATCCATAGAACGATATATCAGCTAGTCAAAGGGAAGTTCTCTATCTCATGGCCAATGTTGTATTATGATAATAAACATACATACTGTCTGAAACATCAATTAAAATAGCCTATTAGCAAATGAGCTGTGTTCTTATTGCATTTCAAGCTATTTATACGGATGGAAGGAAAGTCACTAGACTTCATGTCTCTACTCTGCGGGAACTATTAAATTACAGCTGGATGTTTCTAATTACCTCACTATAAATGTTGGAACACAACACTTCTCAAGTGTTAGAGGGCCCTTATATTGTCTCCTCACATGTTTAGGGAAACACTGGCTCATGGTGCTCCCTGTATGTGTGTTTCTGGCATTGGAATTGTGGCTTAGTGAGAGAAAAGTGAGCGTTCCTTCTGCTGGCGCAAGGGGAAAGGAAATGGGTAATAAAACCCAGAAAAAGAAAAACTCCCTCGCTCCGCTGCGCGCTGGAGCCAGTGATTCTGACTGGTATCCACTTAATTGCTTTTAAATGAAAAATATGTTTGACTTCCCATTTTGCTGTGTTTAAGAAAGTCAAGTCAAATCCCATATGTATAGCAGCCAAAGCAGGGAGCGCTGCGGCCGGCCACTCTCATCCTGCAGTATAAAGACTAATCCTGCTCTCTCAGCGCAGTGCCATCAGTAATATTATTATTAATATTGAGAGGAGGACTGTGTGCAATGGTAACCAAAGTCTGGAGGAGTCAGACTGATTGTCCAGCCTCCTTTTCTCTTAGCCCTACCGCCACATGGAATGTGCAACATGTTGAGATGGTTCAGTCCATCATGTCATTTCCCTCAGTGTTTTATATAATGTAGCTTGTGTTTCAAATGTTTGTTATTCTATATCCGCATTGATCGGTGCCATATTGTTTTTAAGGACATTTATAAGGGGAGGACATTTAGTTAATATTCAGCACCAAATTATGTAATAGTATGTGGCCACTTGTACATACTGCGTGATAAACAGTTTGTCTTCATAGTACTGTAGACCTGTCAACCAGAGTCCATCATGACTATAATGTTACGTTAGACTTTCATGTCGTGTCAGGTATTTTGCTTTGTAGTGTAGTTAATTGTTGAGGAAAAGAAGTGTGTCACATCCCCAACAGTCATTGGTTACATCCCATCAAGCTGAGCTGACTGCTGCTGTCTGTCCCCGTGGTCACCCCCCCCCCCATGCCCAGGGCCTACTGGTTGGTTGGTTGGTGCTATTGTGGCATGCAGCATCCACAGGGCCACAGAGGGAACCTGGCCCTGCAGGATGTCAGACAATGCTGGGAAGGAAGAGGAGGGAATCCTGGGCTTTGTGTTGGATGGAAGCTAGTGATCATCATCAGTCCTGTTTGTCTTGATGAGAAGAGCCTTCCCCCCCTATGACTCCTTACTCACTGTCCTCCTGGGCTTGTCTTGAAGAGAAGAGTGAAGAAAGGATACGAGGAGAAGAGCTTTCCACCATGAATGACTCTTCACTGTCCCTCGGGGCTTGGCTTGAGTTAGCTTGGTCATCATTCTGCCTGTCTCATTGCGTGCTCTGTGAATGATAATAAAGGCTTCTCTGTCTCTGGTATCTCCCGATGTCTTTGATTTAATGTTTCATGATTTGTTGTTCCTTTATTCTTTTCAAGAGACTATTCCAAAGCATTGACACAGAGCTGACACAACATCACAACATTAAGCTGTCGTTGTTCTCTTCAATGAAAATCACCTGTTATTTAGTAACAGGCCCATATCTGTCATATCAAAGAACATTTTATTTTGTCACATACAACTGTTTATCAGATGTTATTGCGGGTGTAGCAAATAGCTTGTGTTTTCAGCTCCAACATTGCAGTAATATCTAACAAGTAATATCTAACAATTTCACAACAATACACACAATCTAAAGTAAAGGAATTTAATTAAGAATATTTAAATATTTGGACAGGCAATGTCAGACTAAGATACAGTAGAATAGGATAGAATACAGTATATACATATATATTTTTTATTTCACCTTTATTTAACCAAGTAGGCCATTTGAGAACAAGTTCTCATTTACAACTGCGACCTGGCCAAGATAAAGCAAAGCAATGCTACAAAAACAAAGAGTCCACATGGGATAAACAAACGTACAGTCAATAACACAATAGAAAAATCTGTATACAATGTGTGCAAATGAAGTAAGGAGGTAAGGCAATAAATAGGCCAATCGTGGTAAAGTAATTACAATTGAGCAATTTACACTGGAGTGATACATGTACAGATGAGGATGTGCAAGTAGAAATATGTGTGTGCAAAAGAGCAGAAAAACAAATATGGGGATGGGGTAGGTAGTTGGTTTGATGGGCTATTTACTGATGGGCTAACTTACAGCTGCAGCAACCGTTAAGCTGCTCTGACAACTGACACTTAAAGTTTGTGAGGGAGCTATAAGTCTCCAACTTCAGTAACTTTTGCAATTCGTTCCAGTCATTGGCAGCAGAGAACTGGAAGGAAAGGTGGCCAAAGAGGTGTTGTCTTTGGGGGTGCCCAGTGAAATATACCTGCTGGAGCGAGTGCTACGGGTGGGTGTTGCTATGGTGACCAGTGAGCTGAGATAAGGCGGAGCTATATCTAGCAAAGACTTATAGATGACCTGGAACCAGTGGGTTTGGCGACGAATATGTAGCGAGGACCAGCCAACAAGAGTATACAAGTCGCAGTGGTGGGTAGTATATGGGGCTTTGGTGACATAACGGATGGCACTGTGATAGACTGCATCCAATTTGCTGAGTAGAGTATTGGAGGCTAATTTGTAAATGACATCGCCAAAGTCAAGGATCGGTCGGATAGTCAGTTTTACGAGGGTAAGTTTGGCAGCATGAGTGAAGGAGGCTTTGTTGCGAAGGCGGAAGCCGATTCTATATTTAATTATGGATTGGAGATGCTTAATGTAAGTCTGGAAGGAGAGTTTACAGTCTAGCCAGACACCTAGGTATTTATAGTTGTCCACATATTCTAAGTCAGAATCGTCCAGAGTAGTGATGCTAGTCGGGCGGTCTGTGCAGGCAGTGATCGGTTGAAGAGCATGCATTTAGTTTTACTAGCATTTAAGAGCAGTTGGAGGCCACGGAAGGAGTGTTGTATGGCGTTGAAGCTCGTTTGGAGGGTTGTTAACAGTGTCTAAAGAAGGACCAGATGTATACAGAATGGTGTCATTTGCGTAGAGGTGGATCAAAGAATCACCAGCAGCAAGAGCGACATCATTGATATATACAGAGAAAAGAGTCGGCCCGAGAATTTAACCCTGTGGCACCCCCATAGAGACTTACAGAGGTCCGGACAACAGGCCCTCCGATTTGAAACACTGAACTCTATTTGAGAAGTAGTTAGTGAACCAGGCGAGGCAGTCATTAGAGAAACCAAGGCTGTTGAGTCTGCCGATAAGAATGTGGTGATTGACAGAGTCGAAAGCCCTGGCCAGGTCGATGAAGACGGCTGCACAGTACTGTCTTTTATCGATGGCGATGATGATTTTGTTTAGGATCTTGAGCGTGGCTGAGGTGCACCCATGACCAGCTCTGAAACCAGATTGCGTAGGGGAGAATATACAGTGGTATTCAAAATAGTAGGTGATCTGTTTGTTCACTTGGCTTTCGAAGACTTTAGAAAGGCAGGGCAGGATTGATATAAGTCTCTATCAGTTGGCCACTTTAAGAGTGAGATGAGTAATGCAAATGTGTAAAGTGTTAGTGTTCCATTATTAAAGTGGCCAGTGATTTCAAGTCTATGTATATAGGGCAGCAGCCTCTAATGTACTAGTGATGGCTATTTAACAGTCTGATGGCCTTGAGATCAAAGCTGTTTTCCAGTCTCTCGGTCCCAGCTTAGATGCACCGGTACTGACCTCGCCTTCTGTATGATAGTCGAGTGAACTGGCAGTGGCTTAGGTGGTTGTTGTCCTTGATGTTCTTTTTGGCCTTCCTATGACATCGGGTGCTGTAGGTGTCCTGTAGGGCAGGTAACTTTCCCCCGGTGATGCGTTAGGCAGACCGCACCACCCTCTCGAGAGCCCTGCGGTTGCGGGCGGTGCTGTTGCCGTACCAGGTGGTGATACAACCCAACAGGATGCTCTCAATTGTGGATCTGTAAAAGTTTACGAGGGTTATAGGTGCCAAGACAAATTTCTTCAGCCTCCTGAGGTTTAAGAGGCGCTATTGCGCCTTCTTCACCAAACTGTCTGTGTGGGTGGATAATTTCAGTTTGTCAATGATGTGTATTCTGAGGAACTTCAAACTTTCTAACTTCTCCATTGTGGTCCTGTTGGTGTGGATACGGTGGTGCTCACTCTGCTGTTTCCTGAAGTCCACTATCAGCTCCTTAGTTTTGTTGACGTTGGGTGAGAGGTTATTTTCCTGGCAACACACTCTCAGGGCCCTCATCTCCTCCCTGTAGGCTGTCTCGTCATTGTTGGTAATCAGGCCTACTACTGCTGTGTCATCTGCAAACTTGATGATTGAGTTGGAGGCATGCGTGGCCATGCAATCATGGGTGAACAGGGAGTACAGGAGGGGGCTGAGCATGCATCCTTGTGGGGCCTCAGTTTTGAGGATAAGCAAAGTGGAGGTTGTTTCCTACCTTCACCACCTGGGGGTGGCCCATCAGGAAGTCCAGGACCCAGTTGCACAGGGCGGGGTTCAGACTCAGGGCCTTGAGCTTAATGATGAACTTGGATGGTACAATGGTGTTGAATGATGAGCTATAGTCAATTAACAGTATTCTTACATAGGTATTCCACTTCCCCAGATAGGATTGGGCAGTGTGCAGTGCGATGACGATTGCATCATATGTGGATCTATTTGGGCGGTAAGCAAATTGAAGTGGGTCTAGGGTGTCAGGTAAGATAGAGGTGGTATGATCCTTGACTAGACTGTCAAAGCACTTGATGATGACAGAAGTGAGTGCTACAGGGCGATAGTCATTTAGTTCAGTTATCTTTGCTTTCTTGGGTACAGGAACAATGGTGGGCTTCTTGAAGCATGTGGGGACAACAGACTAGGATAGGCACTTCCTGTATGAGTTTCTGCCTTTAGGAGGGGAGGATCTAAATGGAGTCGTGATCAGATTTTCCTAAGGGAGGGCGGGGGAGTGCTTTGTAGGCATCCTGGAAGTTGGAGTAGCAGTGGTCGAGTGTTTTAGCAGCACGAGTACTACAGTCAATGTGTTGATAGAACTTCTGTAACGTTTTCCTCATATTTCCTTTGTTCAAATCCCCAGCTACAATAAATGCGGCCTCAGGATATGTGGTTTACAGTTTGCATAAAGTCCAGTGAAGTTCTTTGAGGGCTGTCGCGGTATCGGCTTGAAGGGGAATATACACGGCTGTGACTAACCATAGAGAATTCTCTTGGGATATAATATGGTAGGCATTTGATTGTAAGGTATTCTAGGTCGGGTGAACAAAAGGACTTGAGTTCCTGTATGTTATCACAATTACACCATGAGTAGTTAATCATGAAACATACACTCCCGGCCTTCCTCTTCCCGGAGAGATATGTATTCCTGTCTGCGTGATGAACTGAGAACCCAACTGAGTGTACGGACAGTATATCCCGAGAGAGCCATGTTTCAGTGAAACAGAGTATGTTACAATTGCTGATGTCTCTCTGGAAGGAAATCCTTTCTGTCACGTTCTGACCTTAGTTCCTTTTTTTGTCTTTGTTTTAGTATGGTCAGGGCGTGAGTTGGGGTGGGCAGTCTATGTTTGTGTTTCTATGTTGGTTTTTGAGTTTGGCCTGGTATGGTTCTCAATCAGAAGCAGGTGTCGTTAGTTGTCTCTGATTGAGAATCATCTTAGGTAGCCTTTTTCCACCTGTGTTTCGTGGGTGTTTATTTTCTGTTTTGTGTGTCATCACTAGACAGGTCTGTTTCGTTTGTTCGTTCTTCCTAGTTGTTATTTTGTTTCGTGTTCAGTTTTAATTATATTAAAAATCATGAACACATACCACGCTGCACCTTGGTCCTCACCTTCTTCCACCGACGACAGCCGTTACACATGCCCTGAGCTCGTCAACTTTATTATCCAGACACTGAAAATTAGCGAGTAATATACTCGGAAGTGGTGGTTGGCGTTCGCGCCTCCTGAGTCAGACTAAAAGTCCAAAGAGTACCTCTTGTCTGCCTGCGGTGTTTTGGAACATGCTCTGGAATCAGTTAAATTGCCCAGGAGGGTACAAACAAAGGATCTGATTCAGGAAAGGTGTATACCTGGTCGTAATGCTGGTGAGTTACCGCCGCTCTGAAATCCAAAAGTTCTTCCCGGCTGTATGCAATAACACAAAACAATTTCTTGGCTAATAATGTAAGAAATCAGACAGAAAAGAAATACTGCAAAGTTTCGTAAGAGCTAGAAGCATGGCAGCAATGGCTGTTTTCGGGGCCATTTTCCAGTTTCTTTTTATCTGCAGCCTTAGTCACATTAGTTTGTCACATTGATTAGTCACATTGCTAAGGAAATGAAACCTACATGGATGCACTGATTTTCCTGGTACCTCTCATGTGCTCAGAGGAGTGGTGCGCCCGGCCAGACTAAACCCCATCTGCCACAGAAGGGGGCAAAGTGGATTATTGTCACGCCTTGGTCATTGTATTTTGTGTTTTTGTTATATGTTTGGGTAGGCCAGGGTGTGACATGGGTTTATATGTTGTGTTTCGTATTGGGGTTTGTATTATTTGGGATCGCGGCTGATTAGGGGTGTGGTATAGGCTTTGCTGCCTGAGGCGATTCTCAATTAGAGTCAGGTGCTTATCGTTGTCTCTGATTGGGAACCTTATTTAGGCAGCCTGAGTTTCGCTTTGTATTTCGTGGGTGTTTGTTCCTGTCTTTGTGTAGTATTCACCAGATAGGCTGTAATTAGTTTCACGTTCCGTTCTGTTGTTTTTGTATTTAGTTTCAGTTATTTCATGTACCGCGATTCGTTCATTAAAGTCATGAGTAACCTACACGCTGCATTTCGGTCCGACTCTCTTTCTTCAACAGACGAACGACGTTACAGAAACACCCACCGCTCACGGACCGAGCAGTGTCTAAACTGGCAGGATCTAAAGGAGGACGTTATGGACGGTAGAGGCATGGAGTATACGACGTGGGAAGAAATCGACAGGTGGGCGGCCGACCCAGAGAGAGTGCAGGCGCCCGCCTGGGATTCGCTTCAGCAGTGCGAAGAGGGCTATAGACGAATGGAGTCTAAAAGGAAAACACGGCGACGCAGAGCGAAAACCGAAAGTAACTCCCAAATATTTATTGGGGGAGAGCGCAGAGAGAGAGAGTGGCTGAGTCAGGGTTCAGACCTGAGCCATCTCTCCCTGTTAATCGTGAAGAGCAGTTGCAGTGGGAGAGGCTGCACCACTTGGAGAATTGGACATGGGAGGAGGAATTAGACGGTAAAGGACCCTGGGCTCAGCCTGGAGAATATAGCCGTCTCAAGGAAGAAATAGATGCGGCTAAAGCGGAGAGGCGCTGGTATGAGGAGGTAGCACGGCGACGCGGTTGGAAGCTGGAAAAGCAGCCCCAAAAAATTATTGGGGGGAGGCTAGAAGGGAGAATAGTTATGCCAGGTAGGAGACCTGCGCAAACTCCCTGTGCTCACCGTTGGGCTAGAGAGACCGGGCAGGCACCGTGTTATGCTATGGAGCGCACAGTGTTTTCAGTGCGGGAGCATAGCCCGGTGCGGCACATACCAGCCCTTCCTATTGGCCGGGCTAGAGTGGGCATCGAGCCAGGTAAGCTTGGGCAGCCTCGGTGCTCAAGAGCTCCAGTGCGCCTGCACGGTCCGGTCTATCCAGAGCCACCTCTACACACCAGTCCTCCGGTAGCAGCTCCCCGCATCAGGCTTCCTGTGCGTGTCCTCGATCCAGTACCACCAGTTCCAGCACCACGCACCAGTCCTCCAGTGCGCCTCGCCTGTTCAGCGCAGCCAGCGCTTTTCTCCTCTCCTGCGCTGTCGGAGTCTCCCGCCTGTTTAGCGCAGCCAGAGCCTTTCTCCTCTCCTGCGCTGCCGGAGTCTCCCGTCTGCCCAGCGCCGCCAGTGCTCCCAGTCTGCCCAGCGCCGCCAGTGCTCCCAGTCTGCCCAGCGCCGCCAGTGCTCCCAGTCTGCCCAGCGCCGCCAGTGCTCCCAGTCTGCCCAGCGCCACCAGTGCTCCCAGTCTGCCCAGCGCCGCCAGTGCTCCCAGTCTGCCTAGCGCCGCCAGACAACCAGTCTCTTCCAGATCTGCCAGACAACCAGTCTCTTCCAGATCTGCCAGACAACCAGTCTCTTCCAGATCTGCCAGACAACCAGTCTCTTCCAGATCTGCTTGTCAACCTGAATCTTCCAGTTCCGCTAGCCAGCCAGGATTTACCGGAGCCTACTAGTCCCGGGCTGCCCCTCAGTCCCGGGCTGCTTCTGTCCCGAGCTGCCCCTCTGTCCCGAGCTGTCCCTCTGTCCCGAGCTGCCCCTCTGTCCCGAGCTGCCCCTCTGTCCCGAGCTGCCCCTCTGTCCCGAGCTGCCCCTCTTTCCTGAGCTGCCCCTCTGTCCCGAGCTGCCCCTCTGTCCCGAGCTGCCCCTCTGTCACGAGCTGCTCCTCAGTTATGTGGGGATCTGGGTGAGGACTATTAGGCCATGGTCGGCGGAGAGGGTGGATTATCCCAGGACGCGAAGGGGAGGAACTAGGACATTAATGGAGTGGGGTCCACGTCCCGAGCCAGAACCGCCACCATGGACAGACGCCCACCCGGACCCTCCCTATGCTCTTGAGGTGCGTCCGGGAGTCTTCACCTTAGGGGGGTGGTTCTGTCACGCCTTGGTCATTGTATTTTGTGTTTTTGTTATATGTTTGGGTAGGCCAGGGTGTGACATGGGTTTATATGTTGTGTTTCGTATTGGGGTTTGTATTATTTGGGATCGCGGCTGATTAGGGGTGTGGTATAGGCTTGGCTGCCTGAGGCGATTCTCAATTAGAGTCAGGTGCTTATCGTTGTCTCTGATTGGGAACCGTATTTAGGCAGCCTGTGTTTCACTTTGTATTTTGTGGGTGTTTGTTCCTGTCTTTGTGTAGTATTCACCAGATAGGCTGTAATTAGTTTCACGTTCCGTTCTGTTGTTTTTGTATTTAGTTTCAGTTATTTCATGTACCGCGATTCTTTCATTAAAGTCATGAGTAACCTACACGCTGCATTTCGGTCCGACTCTCTTTCTTCAACAGACGAACGACGTTACAATTATGTCAATGTAATTATCATGTTTTCATAACCATTTCTAGCGGGAGTCTCTACACACTAGAAAACACCAAACAAGGTCAAACGGTGACCTTTTACAACTAGCTGCCAAACAGACGCTATGTTTACAGTTTGCAGCTCCTTACTGTTGTTTCATTGTGCAACATTATGGTATATGCTGAATCAATGTTCATTATTGACAGTTATAAAAGGACATGGTATCATGGTTGATTGGAGAGTTTGTAATCAAACAGGCATATGGGTCGACCTTATGGGACAATGGGTCAAATTTTTAGTGGTTCAAATGCAATATCATAAGACAAAAACACGAGACCAAACTTCTGAACGCTCTGCCTCCCTCGAGCCACATGAAAACGCCTCTAAACCATAAAAGATGATGCAGTTGGTATCATCGCAGACGAGCAGAGGGAGCGAAAAAGATGTCCAAATATTTCCATGGCTCCTGTGGCCTTCTGCTAGCATATTTCTGGCATGAGCTCATGTGTGCTGTGGCTAGTTTGAGCACTCTCAGCACTGTTCCCTTCCCAGTCTCTTGAAGTACTAGTGCCTGAGTTCAACTAGGCATTTACATTGTCATTCAAGATGCTTTTCTCCCCTACACCCTTGGGAGGGTTGTTCCACTGAGAACCGAGGGTGGGGATTTTTAGTGAGAGGGCCTATATACAGTAGTTGTTCCATTACACTGAAACTGAACATGTGCAGCCAGAGTATCAGCTTTATCTCGATATTCATTCAAAATGAGGTTTCTAAACGTTGGTTCTCAGAGTACAGTGATCCTCAAGGGTTCAGTAGTCCTTATGGTTATTATAATATAAAACTTGGAGTCAACTGTTTCAATAAACTGTCTGCACTTTTACTGCCTGTAATTGACAATAAGTAGGCTACGAAACACTTATTCTTTTAATTCTTCCAGCAGTTATTTTCATGAGCCCTGCATGATCCAAATGGGGGAAAAGTTGTTTGAAAATGTGACCGAAGCTTTTTGTTTTTCAGGGGCGGGGGCTTAAGGTTTTTCTTCTTAACTGGATCGAGAGAAAATCTCAATAAAAAAGTATGTGGTATTAACCGACCATAAATTGACATGAAATGTATTCCTAATAATGCAAACATTGGGAACAGAGGAGCCAGAAATAACCCTCATGTAAGATGTGTAAAAGATTGGGACTGAACCAAGCAGCAAGCAAGTGGAGTCGGGGGGTTAGAGAGAGAGGTGGAAGGAGTTAGGGGTAGAGGGGCGTCTGTGGAGGGGTAGAGAGAGAGGTAGAAGGAGTTAGGGGTAGAGGGGTGTCTGTGGAGGGGTAGAGATAGAGGTGGAAGGAGTTAGGGGTAGAGGGGTGTCTATGGAGGGGTAGAGAGAGAGGTAGAAGGAGTTAGGGGTAGAGGGGCGTCTGTGGAGGGGTAGAGAGAGAGGTAGAAGGAGTTAGGGTTAGAGGGGTGTCTGTGGAGGGGTAGAGAGAGAGGTAGAAGGAGTTAGGGGTAGAGGTGTGTCTGTGGAGGGGTAGAGAGAGAGGTGGAAGGAGTTAGGGGTAGAGGGGTGTCTGTGGAGGGGTAGAGAGCGAGAGGTGGAAGGAGTTAGGGGTAGAGGGGTGTCTGTGGAGGGGTAGAGAGAGAGGTAGAAGGAGTTAGGGTTAGAGGGGTGTCTGTGGAGGGGTAGAGAGAGAGGTAGAATGTTTTAGTGGTAGAGGGGTGTCTGTGGAGGGGTAGAGAGAGAGGTAGAAGGAGTTAGGGGTAGAGGGGTGTCTGTGGAGGGGTAGAGAGAGAGTGAGTTGGCGAGAGGAGTGGAGGGGGTGGCCCTGTGTAAAGGAACTCATAAAAGTCACATTTGTTGGTGATGCATGAGGAAGTGAAGCCAGCTTTGGCACATGTGTCTGTGGTGCTACATTAACTGTTAACACAAATAATCAAAGTGCAGGGCCCATTGAGCGCTGGCGCCAGTGAAATGAGGGGGAGAGGCTGGCTTTGCAGGCGCCTCCCTCCCTCTCTCCTTCCCTCTCTCCCTGGGCCTAGCTAGCAGGTGGAGGTCTACCAGGGGCTTTCACAGGATGGAAGTGCTTACAAAACAGGCGGGCCAGCCCACTGGCGGAGGAAAGCACCGCCACACTCCTGCTTTCCAGCTATTGTGTAGAAGTGTGCTTCTCTTTTTAGAACCTCGACTTTGTACTGTTAAGCACCGACACAGCTCTGGGAGCCGGAAGAGACATGGCACCGGCGGTAACTACGTCACCTACTGTAGCTACATGCTTGCCTCAAGCTAATTAACATGTCACTGTTGTGACCTTGACTTTATTTTTGATTTTTTTACCATTTTAGCTGTAGATGGTACAGTCAAATCACTGCCCTAATTCACTGGAACAGAAAGCTTTGCTGTATTATCAGCGATCATTTGAAGGGTACCTAGGACTTCATAACACATTCATAACCTATACATAACACATTCATAACCTATACATAACACATTCATAACCTATACATAACACATTCATAGGCTGTTTAAAATTTTATTTACGCTTATGTCAACAACTGCAATGTGTATAATATGGGGAGGACTGTTGTCTGCTAGAGGTAGTTTGGGGGCAAACTGTGACCACAGAGCTGCTTCCTGTGTTGAAAAACCCCCTCCAAACTCTTGTTGCCAACGGGCTGTAAAGAAAGGCTCCACAAACACATTGATTTTTGGAAAGTCAGACTTAATAAAAAATCATTCTGCAGTCATCAGGGTCTGATAAAATCTAAGTTTGTTACCCGTAATCATAGAAAATAAATAGCTATTGTCAAATGTATTTACTTTCTATTCTTAGTCTTATTGTTTTAAAGACAATACACAACATTAGTATTCAAATAGATGATGAAATGTTGGGAATAATGGGTTTTAAACTATTTTAAAAATGAATGTTTTATGGTTTTATATATATTTATTACCCTATGACACTGTTTCCATTGTTCACATACTGTCTGGATTTTGGTTGGAAAATAAACAAAGAGAAGATGTATCATCAGAGAAGCTGTTGTACTTATGCTTTCCATTACATTTAGAAAGCTTTTCTATCAGATTGAATTAGCAAAAGCATTATGCTGCTGCTACTCTTTCTTTTTACAAGACCATTTGAGTTGAGCTGAGTTCTGTTCTCTTCCAAAAACAGTCAGTCCAAGTCATGCGGGGAAAATAAATATCACAATTTGGAAAAAGGAATTCTCTATTCTATGTGACATCGGCACAAAGGAAGCATGGCCTGGGCCCCCGATGCTCCCCACTTCCCATGCAGCCCAGGCAGCAGCCCACAACTGGGCCCTAGACCGAGGTTCCCTGGCGCCACAGTCATCATGTGTGTCAGTCACTTGCAAAACTCTCTTTTTTCCTTAGAGGATGAGCTAAGATCCTTCTTTAGCACTAGCGATTTATTTTAGACTCAGAGTCCAGAGACCCCCTTTCTTGAAAATCTTTCGTTTATCTTTGCCATGTTGTTTCAATACGAACCAATCAGCTTAGCCTTCACTGGAATGTCCCCGGAGACCCAGCTTTGGTTTCCCAATAGGCCCATTCATTTTGAGGACACAAGTTTAACATCTGGTTCGTATTAGCAGCTCTTACAATAGCTCTCATCTAGGGGCTCCCTCCGCTGGCATTGCTCACTGGGACGAGAGGGCAATCATTCCCTCCAGAAACATTATTTGATACTAAATCTTAAAGCAGAAATGATTGACTATTCCCTATTTATGCTCACATAACAGTCTGTGTTTTTGTTTTACTTGTTAACTGTTCCAGCTTACTAGATGTCAAATTAGTGGACTAATTTGACATCTAGATATTTGCCATTTGCTACAATATGTGCTGAAATACTTAGACAAGTCAGACAGATGATAGATCATACCAATTTTGTGATGAAGCTGTCACATGGGGGAAATAAACCAATGAATATACACACAAGCAGTAAATTATGTTTAAATAGTATAGAACCACAGTTAGAGCATTTGAGTTAATGTCTTTGAGGAGTCCCATAACACGAGCATTCGGAAGTACACTCTTAGAAATAAGGGTTCCACGTAGAACCCTATTTGGTTCCTGGTAGAACTATTTTGGGTTCCATGTAGAACCCTCTGGAACTCAAAAGGTTTCTACCTGGAACCAAAAAGGGTTCTTCAAAGGGTTATCCTATTGGGACAGCTGAAGAACCCTTTTAGATTATAGATAGAAAAAAAAGTGCTAAGTGTGTACCTGAATGATAGGTGACTCGCCATTGAAGATGGGGGAATCAAATCCCTTGTATGATGTGAACTAAATCCAACTTCTCTGTGTATTTATTATGTATTTACATGGTGAGTGATTTGTAATAACTCTTTTCAATCTTAGTGTTATTGCCATTCAAGGTGCCTGGATGGGCAGCCGTT
This sequence comes from Oncorhynchus gorbuscha, assembly GCF_021184085.1. Lineage (NCBI taxonomy): Eukaryota > Metazoa > Chordata > Actinopteri > Salmoniformes > Salmonidae > Oncorhynchus > Oncorhynchus gorbuscha. The sequence goes on from NC_060194.1 coordinate 28,502,744, forward strand.
CGGTTAAATGAGAACTCCCTGATCCAGCAGGTGTGTGTTTCATGTAATCTCTGCTCCCTGCCATGCACTGATAAGATGCTGTCTCATCCTCTCCCTCTCTCTATCCCCTCTTTCTCTCACTCTCTTTCTCTCACTCTCTCTCCCCTCTTTCTCTCACTCTCTCTCCCCTCTTTCTCTCACGCTCTCTCTCTCTCTTTTTCTCGCTCTCTTTCTCTCGCTTTCTCCTCTCTTTCTCTCTCCCCTCTTTCTCTCGCTCTCTCTCCCCTCTCTCACGTCACTCTAGCAGTCAAGGTCTGGGCCTAATGTTCTTTTACTTTGCTGCTAGATCATCATCATCCCTCTCTTATCCTGCAGACCACACTGGAGAGAGAGGCACACTGAGGTGCTTGCCAGAGTCTGCTGCTTGCCAAATGATTAAAAAGGAAGTTGAGAGGGAAAGCTTGCTAAATTTCTTATCTATGCATCTGTCCGTGGAATTTCATTTATAAAACGTTATAGGGAACGTCAGATTAATGTATTGCTTTATTTGGGCATTGATCAGTGCATCCTTTCTGTTGAAAAAGTCTGTAGAACTTTATTATAATGGTATTTAAACACATTTTCTTATGAAGCATTTTCTCTTATCAAGTCTGCATCTCAGACACACACACACAGTGGCTATTGTGCTTCCCATTATTTGAAATTCCCCTGTCGGCCGTAATTCCCGTTGAAGTCATTCTGGCTTTTCTATTTTGGATAACATGGATGGGATCATTCACCATCTATCATTTTTTAATTCTAAATTTTAATTTGAACCTTTATTTAATTAGGCAAGTCAGTTAAGAACTAATTCTTATTTTACAATGATGGCCTACTGCTTTCTCAGACTAAATTCTTGTGGTTTCCAATTCATACACTTGGACTGGCATGTTGTTGATGTCCATTTATTTTCTATTTTTTCTACAGTTTCTGGCAATTGTTAATGGTCTAATTTTAGAACAGATTGAGACTTTGATCACTACAGTACAGTAGGCCTACAGGCTTGAGTCTAGAATATATCTTTATGCTGTACCATTCCATCAACACCTACCATGGCTGGGCCCACAGAACAGGAATGAGATTCTATTTCTATGGCAGCTGCACTTGTCTTGTCTGGCTTTACATGTGACTACCTGAGTTAACCTCCACCTATCTCCCTTTGCCACACTCTGTAATCTACCATTTGCCCACTTGCCTCCCTTATTTTGAGGCAAAACTATTGATACAATTTAATTGACTCTTTTCTTTCAGTAATTTCACAAATTATAGACTTGCATGGTCCCAACCAAGAACGCATAGGACTAAATGAACAACAATTCAGTAAATTGAGTTCACATTACAGTATGTGAAACACAACACAGCTCGATAAGGGGAGGACCAAAAAACAGATGAAATTAAATCCATAAACTAACCCAGGTGTGATACGTAGAATGTCAACATAAACATCACAGATGGCATACATTCAAACATCATCTCTGTTAGATGAAACAACTAAGAATCCTAACTGACAACTGTAACTCACCAACAGCATGACATCATTGGGTGTCATTATGAAGTCGGGGCACTAGTATTCCTTCCAGCCCTTTCAGTGGTCATGGTTTTAAATTTCATGACCAAATGACTTTGTTATTATCATTCCATACTGTAAATTTGAGTTAGTCTGACAACAACAATCCATATCAGTCTTTAGATTATTCCTTATCATCTCTGTGCTTTCTCTGCTTTCTGTTACGTCGTGTGTGTCCGTACGTGTGTGTGTCTGTTTGTTATGTATGAGCATGAGTTTTTGCCTTTGTGTGTGTGTAGTGTGTGTGTTTCCTGAGAATGGAACTCCCTGATGGCCGAGGTTGGGGCTGGGGAGAGGTCATTGGCGGTAACTATGTGTCAGGATTCATTGTAAATCCTGGCCATGCTTCACCCATTGGCGTCTCTCTGAAGCCCGAACATTTCAACCTTTGACCCCCAGGGGAGGTTTGGTTTACAGCCAACGTTAACAACCTTGATAGCCTGCTGAGAACCTGCCCATTTGATCCAAGGGACAGAGACCCTATTTACAATGATTCTCATTGGACACTGGGACCATTTTGTTGACCTGGTTAGAGAATGTATTTTTTTTTCTTCACATGATTGACTTTATCAATGTTAGATGTATTTGTATTTATTGGCTCTTAACCAACCGTGCTATTTTGATAGTTTTTTCGCATTGTTCGTAACTTGTTTTGTACATAATGTTGCTGCTACCGTCTGTAATGACCGAAAAGAGCATCTGGACATCAGAACAGCGATTACTCACCTGGAATTGGATGAAGAGTTTTTCTTTAATGAGTCAGACGGGAAGGATATACTCCAAACACCCGAACAGGCCCTCATCCCCGTCATTCGCTGGAGAAGGAAACTGAAATATAGCGGAAAGAGATCAGGGTGCCTTGTGAGGATCAGGTGACGAGTGGCTAATCTGCCTTTGCCCTCCGTACTGATAGCTAACGTTAAACCGCTAGAAAATAAATGGGACGAACTGAAGGAACAAATATCCTACCAACGGGACATTAAAAACGGGGGCCTATGCATATTTGTAACCAACAGCTGGTGAACGATATCTAAGGAAATCTCGAGGTTTTGCTCGCCTGAGGTAGAGTATGTCATGATTGGCTGTAGACCACACTATCTACCCAAAGTGTTTTTATCTGTACTTTTCATAGCTGTCTACAGTTTCTGGCAATTGTTATTGGTCTAATTTTAGAACAGATTGAGACTTTGATCACTACAGTACAGTAGGCCTACAGGCTTGAGTCTAGAATATCTCTTTATGCTGTACCATTCCATCAACACCTACCATGGCTGGACCCACAGAACAGGAATGAGATTCTATTTCTATGGCAGCTGCACTTGTCTTGTCTGGCTTTACATGTGACTACCTGAGTTAACCTCCACCTATCTCCCTTTGCCACACTCTCTAATCTAGCATTTGCCCACTTGCCTCCCTTATTTTGAGGCAAAACTATTGATACAATTTAATTGACTCTTTTCTTTCAGTAATTTCACAAATTATAGACTTGCATGGTCCCAACCAAGAAAGCATAGGACTAAATGAACAACCATTCAGTAAGTTGAGTTCACATTACAGTATGTGAAACACAACACAGCTCGATAAGGGGAGGACCAAAAAACAGATGAAATTTAATCCATAAACTAACCCAGGTGAGATACGTAGAATGTCAACATAAACATCACAGATGGCATACATTCAAACATCATCTCTGTTACATACCACCACAGACCATTGCTGGCACTAAAACCTTACTCAATGCTCATCCAGAGGTGGTGCTCCTAGTAGCCCGGGACTTTAATACAGGGAAATGTAAATCAGTTTTACCTCATTTCTATCAGCATGTTAAATGTGCAACCAGAGAGAAAAAAACTCTAGACCACCTTTACTCCACACACAGAGACGAGTACAAAGCTCTCCCTCGCCCTCCATTTGGCAAATCTGACCATAATTCTATCCTATTGATTTCTGCTTACAAGCAAGAAGCACTTGTGACTCGGTCTGTAAAAAAGTGGTCAGATGAAGCAGATACTAACTACAGGACTGTTTTGCTAGCGCAGACTGGTATATGTTCCGGGATTCTTCCGATGGCATTGAGGAGTACACCATATCAGTCACTGGCTTCATCAATAAGTGCATCGATGACGTTGTCCCCACAGTGACTGTATGTACAGTACATACCCCAGCCAGAACCCATGGATTACATGCAACATTCGCGCTGAGCTAAAGGCTAGAGTTGCCGCTTTCACGGAGCGGGACTCTAACCTGGAAGCTTATAAGAAATGTTCCTATGCCCTCCGACAAACCATCAAACAGGCAAAGCATCAATACAGGACTAAGATCGAATCGTACAACACCGGCTCCGACACTCGTCGAATGTGGCAGGGCTTGCAAACTATTACAGACTACAAAGGGAAGCACAGCCAAGAGCTGCCCAGTGACACGAGCCTACCAGACGAGTTAAATAACTTCTATGCTCGCTTCGAGGCAAGGAACACTGAAGCATGCCTGAGAGCATCAGCTATTCCAGACTACTGTGTGATCACGTTCTCCGCAGCTAATGTCAGTAAGACCTTTAAACAGGTCAACATTCACAAGGCCGCAGGGCCAGACGGATTACCAGGACGTGTACTCCGAGCATGCACTGACCAACTGGCAAGTGTCTTCATTGACATTTTCAACCTCTCCTTGTCTGTAATACCAACATGTTTCAAGCACACCACCATAGTCCCAATGCCTAAGAACACAAAGGTAACCTGCCTAAATGACTACCTACCCGTAGCACTCACGTCTGTAGCCATGAAATGCTTGAAAGGCTGGTCATGGCTCACATCAATACCATTATCCCAGTAACCCGAAACCCACTCCAATTTGCATACCGCACCAACAGATCCACAGATGATGCAATCTATTGCGTATCACACCTGGACAAAAGGAACACCTATGTGAGAATTCTATTCATTGACTACAGCTCAGCGTTCAACACCATAGTGCCCTCAAAGCTCATCAATAAACTAAGGACGATGGGACTAAACACCTCCCTCTGCAACTGGATCCTGGACTTCCAACACCATCATTAAGTTTGCCGATGACACAAGAGTTGTAGGCCTGATCACCGACAACAATGAGACAGCCTATAGAGAGGAGGTCAGAGACCTGGCCATCTGGTGCAAGGACAACAACCTCTTCCTCAGCGTGATCAAAACAAAGGAGATGAATGTGGACGACGGGAAAAGGAGGACCGAGCACACCCCCATTCTCATCGACGGGGCTGTAGTGAAGCAGGTTGAGAGCTTCAAGTTTCTTGGCGTCCACATCACCAAAAAACTAACATGGTCCAAGCACACCAAGACAGTTGTGAAGAGGTCACAACAAAACCTATTCCTCCTCAGGAGACTGAAAAGATTTGACATAGGTCCTCATTTCCTCAAAAAGTTTTATAGCTGCACCATTGAGAGCATCCTGACAGGTTTCATCACTGACTGGTATGGCAACTACAGAGGGTAGTGTGTATGGTCCAGTACATCACTGGGGCCAAGCTTCCTGCTGTTCAAGACCTCTATACCAGGCGGTGTCAGAGGAAAGTCCTAAAAATTGTCAAAGACTCCAGCCACCCTAGTCATAGACTGTTTTCTCTGCTACCGCACGGAAAGTGGTACCAAGAGACTTCTAAAGTGGTACCAAGAGGCTTCGCCAAGTCTAGGTCCAAGAGGCTTCTAAACAGCTTCTACCCCCAAGCCATAAGACTCCTGAACAGCTAATCAAATGGATACCCAGACTATTTGCATTGCCCCTCCTTCCACTACGCTGCTTCTACTTTCTGTTATTATCTTTGCGTAGTCACTTTAACTCTACCTATATATACATATTACCTAAACTAACCGGTGCCCCCGCACATTGAATCTGTACCGGCACCCCCCTGCATATAGCCCCGCTATTGTTACTTTACTGCTGCTCTTTACTTATTTGTTACTTTTATTTCTTTATTTTTTTTTCTTAAATAACACAGATTTTTTTAAACGGCATTGTTGGTTAAGGACTTAAGTAAGCATTTCACTCTAAGGTCAGGAAGGGGAGCCACCTTTGGTAGGAGTCGTGACACATACGCCGAAAACATAAGGTGTGTGAGGGATTGTTACACCTTATGTTTTCGGCGTATGTGTCACGACTCCTACCAAAGGTGGCTCCCCTTCCTGTTCGGGTGGCGCTCGGCAGTCGTTGTCACCGGCCTACTAGCTGCCATTGATCCCTTTTCCCCTTTCTGTTTATTGGTTTCACCTGTTTTGTGTGTAGGCTGATTCGTCGGGCTATGTTAGCCAGTAGGCCGCCTGCTCTGTGTGCGGGATTGTTTTGTGTTGCTCTGAGCACGTTCGATGTTGACGTGTTTCGTTCATGGGTTTTTCTCTGGACTGTTTGAGTCCCTGTGTTTGGGGCATTTGTTTTGTGTGGTGGCTTATGTTTGCCGTGTGTGCAATAAATAGCACTACCCTGTAATCTCTGCTTCCTACACCTGACTTCGCACCCACTACGCCCAGAGCGTTACAGAATACCGCACCTTGCCAATGGAGTCAGCAGGAGGAGCTGCCAACCCCCTACCATCGATGGAGGATCGTGTCCTCCATCATACCACCATCCTCCATCGGATAGGATCGGCTATGGATCAGATGATGGAGAGAATGGACCGATGTGAGAGGAGTGGTCTCCTCTCTTCACCTCCGGTTCCTCCGATGAGTCCACCTCCTCCTCCTCCTGTGTCCGGCTCCGGCGCCCTTCATCTTGCGCTCCCGCGGGAGTACGATGGAGCGGCGGCTGGGTGCCAGGGCTGCCAGTGCACGCAAGGTCCCCCTGCTCAAGTCAACGCATGTCCAGGCCCGTCGGAAGTTTGCCAATGACCATCTGGATGATCCAGAGGAGGAATGGGAGAAAGTCATGTGGTCTGATGAGACAAAAATAGAGCTTTTTGTCTAAACTCCACTCGCCGTGTTTGGAGGAAAAAGAAGGATGAGTACAACCCCAAGAACACCATCCCAACCTTGAAGCATGGAGGTGGAAACATCATTCATTCATCATTCATCATCATTCAGAAATTCCGGAGTTCTAAATTGAGCAGCTGCTGAAAAATGAGCTCCTGTATTTATTGAGATTTAAATGTTTTTTTAGAGTGAAGTACATCGAAAAAATCAAGAGAAAACTGCAAGATTCAATAGAAGACAAAACAAGGAACAAACTAAACAAGACAGGCTTTTGAAAAATTAACTATTTTTTTTCATAAAATTGTACAGTTATCTTAGCTAGGTGAATTGCTAGCAGAATTGTTTACTTGTTGCTAAGCAGTTGCTAGGGACTCTCCTGGAAGAAGCTAGCTAGCTTACAAAGAATAACAACAAAAAATATCTAGTTAACAGAAGAAAGGAAGACAAAATAAGGACAAAAGAAGGACAGAAGAAAAAGGAAAAGAAAGAGGACAACAAAGTGAAACAGTCAGCACTTCTATTGCAACTTCGTATTTCGTCGTCCTAACGTAGTCTACACTGCTATCTGCCCAGCAGCTAGCCAGCTAGCAAACGTCCACCGTCTACCGAATAGCAGCACTGTAGAAACTATTACACTCAACTGAACGACTTGATTAGTGTAGTGTTAGCTAGCGACATAGTTGTCTTTGCTGTCTTCGTATCCAAGATAATTGTGTAGTTTAGAGCGTGTAGTCTTAGAGTGATTATCTTAATTTACCGAGGTTAGCTAGCCAGCTATTTGTCGTCCTTAACGTAGGAGACACTGCTAGCTAGCCAACAGCTAGCCAACGTCTACTGAATAGAACTTCCGCACTCAACAACCCGGTCGCATTCCGCTTCGCTCCACAGGTAGTATCACATTTTTCATTTCATTTCATTACAGCACAACGGTTTGATTTGTTTGATCGTAGCTAGCTACATAGCTAGCTACATAGCCGTCTGTGTATCAAAGATAATTGTGTAGTCTAGAGCGATTTTCTAGGTTAGCTAGCCAGCTATTGTCGTTCTTTTAACGCAACGTAACGTAATCAACACTGCTAGCTAGCCAGCTAGCCCCCGAATAGCAGCACTGTAGAAACTACTACACTCAACGGAACGACTTGATTAGTGTAGTGTCAACAACGCAGCCACTGTCAGCTAGCCTACAAAGTCAACAACGCAGCCACTGCCAGCTAGCCTACTTCAGCAGTACTGTATCATTTTTAATAATTTTAGTCAATAAGATTCTTGCTACGTAAGCTTAACTTTCTGAACATTCGAGACGTGTAGTCCACTTGTCATTCCAATCTCCTTGCATTAGCGTAGCCTCTTCTGTAGCCTGTCAACTATGTGTCTGTCTATCCCTGTTCTCTCCTCTCTGCACAGACCATACAAACGCTCCACACCGCGTGGCCGCTGCCACCCTAATCTGGTGGTCCCAGCGCGCACGACCCACGTGGAGTTCCAGGTCTCCGGTAGCCTCTGGAACTGCCGATCTGCAGCCAACAAGGCAGAGTTCATCTCAGCCTATGCCTCCCTCCAGTCCCTCGACTTCTTGGCACTGACAGAAACATGGATCACCACAGATAACACTGCTACTCCTACTGCTCTCTCTTCGTCCGCCCACGTGTTCTCGCACACCCCGAGAGCTTCTGGTCAGCGGGGTGGTGGCATAGGGATCCTTATCTCTCCCATGTGGTCATTCTCTCTTTCTCCCCTTACCCATCTGTCTATCGCCTCCTTTGAATTTCATGCTGTCACAGTTACCAGCCCTTTCAAGCTTAACATCCTTATCATTTATCGCCCTCCAGGTCCCCTCGGAGAGTTCATCAATGAGCTTGATGCCTTGATAAGCTCCTTTCCTGAGGACGGCTCACCTCTCACAGTTCTGGGCGACTTTAACCTCCCCACGTCTACCTTTGACTCATTCCTCTCTGCCTCCTTCTTTCCACTCCTCTCCTCTTTTGACCTCACCCTCTCACCTTCCCCCTACTCACAAGGCAGGCAATACGCTCGACCTCATCTTTACTAGATGCTGTTCTTCCACTAACCTCATTGCAACTCCCCTCCAAGTCTCCGACCACTACCTTGTATCCTTTTCCCTCTCGCTCTCATCCAACACTTCCCACACTGCCCCTACTCGGATGGTATCGCGCCGTCCCAACCTTCGCTCTCTCTCCCCCGCTACTCTCTCCTCTTCCATCCTATCATCTCTTCCCTCTGCTCAAACCTTCTCCAACCTATCTCCTGATTCTGCCTCCTCAACCCTCCTCTCCTCCCTTTCTGCATCCTTTGACTCTCTATGTCCCCTATCTTCCAGGCCGGCTCGGTCCTCCCCTCCCGCTCCGTGGCTTGACGACTCAATGCGAGCTCACAGAACAGGGCTCCGGAAGGCCGAGCGGAAATGGAGGAAAACTCGCCTCCCTGCGGACCTGGCATCCTTTCACTCCCTCCTCTCTACATTTTCCTCCTCTGTCTCTGCTGCTAAAGCCACTTTCTACCACTCTAAATTCCAAGCATCTGCCTCTAACCCTAGGAAGCTCTTTGCCACATTCTCCTCCCTCCTGAATCCTCCTCCCCCCCCCCTCCTCCCTCTCTGCAGATGACTTCGTCAACCATTTTGAAAAGAAGATCGACGACATCCGATCCTCGTTTGCTAAGTCAAACAACACCGCTGGTTCTGCTCACACTGCCCTACCCTGTGCTCTGACCTCTTTCTCCCCTCTCTCTCCAGATGAAATCTCGCGTCTTGTGACGGCCGGCCGCCCAACAACCTGCCCGCTCGACCCTATCCCCTCCTCTCTTCTCCAGACCATTTCCGGAGACCTTCTCCCTTACCTCACCTCGCTCATCAACTTATCCCTGACCGCTGGCTACGTCCCTTCCGTCTTCAAGAGAGCGAGAGTTGCACCCCTTCTGAAAAAACCTACACTCGATCCCTCCGATGTCAACAACTACAGACCAGTATCCCTTCTTTCTTTTCTCTCCAAAACTCTTGAACGTGCCGTCCTTGGTCAGCTCTCCCGCTATCTCTCTCAGAATGACCTTCTTGATCCAAATCAGTCAGGTTTCAAGACTAGTCATTCAACTGAGACTGCTCTTCTCTGTATCACGGAGGAGCTCCGCACCGCTAAAGCTAACTCTCTCTCCTCTGCTCTCATCCTTCTAGACCTATCGGCTGCCTTCGATACTGTGAACCATCAGATCCTCCTCTCCACCCTCTCCGAGTTGGGCATCTCCGGCGCGGCCCACGCTTGGATTGCGTCCTACCTGACAGGTCGCTCCTACCAGGTGGCGTGGCGAGAATCTGTCTCCTCACCACGCGCTCTCACCACTGGTGTCCCCCAGGGCTCTGTTCTAGGCCCTCTCCTATTCTCGCTATACACCAAGTCACTTGGCTCTGTCATAACCTCACATGGTCTCTCCTATCATTGCTATGCAGACGACACACAATTAATCTTCTCCTTTCCCCCTTCTGATGACCAGGTGGCGAATCGCATCTCTGCATGTCTGGCAGACATATCAGTGTGGATGACGGATCACCACCTCAAGCTGAACTTCGGCAAGACGGAGCTGCTCTTCCTCCCGGGAAGGACTGCCCGTTCCATGATCTCGCCATCACGGTTGACAACTCCATTGTGTCCTCCTCCCAGAGCGCTAAGAACCTTGGCGTGATCCTGGACAACAAACTGTCGTTCTCAACTAATATCAAGGCGGTGGCCCGTTCCTGTAGGTTCATGCTCTACAACATCCGCAGAGTACGACCCTGCCTCACACAGGAAGCGGCGCAGGTCCTAATCCAGGCACTTGTCATCTCCCGTCTGGATTACTGCAACTCGCTGTTGGCTGGGCTCCCTGCCTGTGCCATTAAACCCCTACAACTCATCCAGAACGCCGCAGCCCGTCTAGTGTTCAACCTTCCCAAGTTCTCTCACGTCACCCCCCGCTCCTCCGCTCTCTCCACTGGCTTCCAGTTGAAGCTCGCATCCGCTACAAGACCATGGTGCTTGCCTACGGAGCTGTGAGGGGAACGGCACCTCAGTACCTCCAGGCTCTGATCAGGCCCTACACCCAAATAAGGGCACTGCGTTCATCCACCTCTGGCCTGCTCGCCTCCCTACCACTGAGGAAGTACAGTTCCCGCTCAGCTCAGTCAAAACTGTTCGCTGCTCTGGCTCCCCAATGGTGGAACAAACTCCCTCACGACGCCAGGACAGCGGAGTCAATCACCACCTTCCGGAGACACCTGAAACCCCACCTCTTTAAGGAATACCTAGGATAGGATAAAGTAATCCTTCTCACCCCCCTTAAAATATTTAGATGCACTATTGTAAAGTGGTTGTTCCACTGGATGTCATAAGGTGAATGCACCAATTTGTAAGTCGCTCTGGATAAGAGCGTCTGCTAAATGACTTAAATGTAATGTAATAAATGTAAATGTAAATTCTTTGGGGATGCCTTTCTGCAAAGGGGACAGGACGACTGTACTGTATTGAGGGGAGGATGGATGGGGCCATGTATCGGGCCATGTATCGTGAGATCTTAGCCAACAACCTCCTTCCCTCAGTAAGAGCATTGAAGATGGGTCGTGGCTGGCTCTTCCAGCATGACAACGACCCGAAACACACAGCCAGGGCAACTAAGGAGTGGCTCCGTAAGAAGTATCTCAAGGTCCTGGAGTGGCCTAGCCAGTCTCCAGACCTGAACCCAATAGAAAATCTTTGGAGGGAGCTGAAAGTCCGTATTGCCCAGCGACAGCCCCAAAACCTGAAGGATCTGGAGAAGGTCTGTATGGAGGAGTGGGCCAAAATCCCTGCTGCAGTGTGTGCAAACCTGGTCAAGAACTACAGGAAACGTATGATCTCTGTAATTGCAAACAAAGGTTTCTGTACCAAATATTAAGTTCTGCTTTTCTGATGTATCAAATACTTATGTCATGCAATAAAATGCAAACGAATTATAAAAAAATTATACAATGTGATTTTGGGGATTTTTGTTTTAGATTCTGTCTCTCACAGTTGAAGTGTACCTATGATAAAAATTACAGACCTTTACATGCTTTGTAAGTAGGAAAACCTGCAAAATCGGCAGTGTATCAAATACTTGTTCTCCCCACTGTACGTCACGGAATCTCTGGGACAGGGGTACATTCGGCCCTCCATCTCACCCGTCTCCTCAAGTTTCTTTTTTGTGAAAAAAGGAGGGAGGTCTGTGTCTGTGCATTGAGTATAAAGGTCTAAGTGCCATCACGGTGGGATTTAGTTACCCGCTACCTCTCATCTCTAAGGCGGTGGAATCATTTCACGGAACACGGTTTTTCACAAAACTGGACCTCAGGAGCGCGTATAATCTGGTACGTATTCTGGATGGAGACAAGTGGAAAACCGCGTTTAGTACCACATCGGGTCATTATGAGTACCTCGTCATGCCTTTCAATTCGTTGTAGACTAGATTCTCAGAGACCTGCACAGGCAGGGTGTGGTTGTCTATATCGGGGATATTCTGATCTATTCCGCCACCCGCGCCACGCATGTGTCTCTGGTGCGCAGGGTGCTTGGTAGACTGCTGGAGCATGACCTATACGTCAAGGCTGAGAAGTGTGTGTTCTCCAAAAGAGCCGGCTCCTTCCTGGGTTATCGCATTTCCACCTCGGGGGTGGTGATGGAATGTGACCGCGTTAAGGCCTCACGTAATTGGCCGATTCCAACCACGGTGAAGGAAGTGCAGCGGTTCTTAGGGTTTGCCAATTACTACCGGAGGTTTATCCGGGGTTTTGGCCAGGGCCATTACCTCACTGCTGAAGGGGTGGTCGGTGGATTTGCGGTGGAAGCGAGATTCGTGACAGGTGTTCGCCTTAGCAATCTCACTAGGATAAAGACCTCCTCCATCCCTGACATTATTGAAAGAGATCGTGATACCTCACATCTCAAAATAGGGCTACTTAATGTTAGATCCCTTACTTCAAAGGCAATTATAGTCAATGAACTAATCACTGATCATAATCTTGATGTTATTGGCCTGACTGAAACATGGCTTAAGCCTGATTCATTTACTGTGTTAAATGAGGACTCACCTCCTGGCTACACTACTGACCATATCCCCCGTGCATCCCGCAAAGGCGGAGGTGTTGCTAACATTTACGATAGCAAATTTCAGTTTACAAACAAAAAAATGACGTTTTCGTCTTTTGAGCTTCTAGTCATGAAATCTATCCTACTCAATCACTTTTTATAGCTACTGTTTACAGGCCTCCTGGGCCATATACAGCGTTCCTCATTGAGTTCCCTGAATTCCTATCGGACCTTGTAGTCATAGCAGATAATATTCACATTTTTTGTGACTTTAATATTCACATGGAAAAGTACACAGACCCACTCCAAACGGCTTTTGGAGCCATCAGTGGGTTTTGTCCAACATGTCTCTGGACCTACTCACTGCCGAAAGTCACACTCTAGACCTAGTTTTGTCCCATGGAATAAATGTTGTGGATCTTAATGTTTTTCCTCATAATCCTGGACTATCGGACCACCATTTTATTATGTTTGCAATTGCAACATATAATCTGCTCAGACCCCAACCAAAGAACATCAAAAGTTGTGCTATAAATTCACAGACAACACAAAGATTCCTTGATGTCCTTCCAGACTCCCTCTGTCTGCCCATGGACGTCAGAGGACAAAAATCAGTTAGCCACCTAACTGAGGAACTCAATTTAACCTTGCGCAATACCCTAGATGCAGTTGCACCCCTAAAAACTAAAAACATTTATCATAAGAAACTAGCTCCCTGGTATACAGAAAATACCCGAGCTCTGAAGCAAGCTTCCAGAAAATCGGAACGGAAATGGCGCCACACCAAACTGGAAGTCTTCCGACTAGCTTGGAAAGACAGTACCGTGCAGTATCGAAGAGCTGCTGCTCGATCATCCTATTTTTCCAACTTAATTGAGGAAAATAAGAACAATCTGAAATTCCTTCTTGATACTGTTGCAAATGTAACTAAAAAGCAGCATTCCCCAAGAGAGGATGGCTTTCACTTCAGCAGTAATAAATTCATGAACTTCTTTGAGGAAAAGATCATGATTATTTGAAGGCAAATTACGGACTCCTCTTTAAATCTGTGTATTCCTTCAAAGTTCAGTTGTCGTGAGTCTGCACAACTCTGCCAGGACCTAGGATCAAGAGAGACACTCAAGTGTTTTAGTACTATATCTCTTGACACAATGATAAAAATAATCATGGCCTCTAAACCTTCAAGCTGCATACTGGACGCTATTCCAACTAAACTACTGAAAGAGCTGCTTCCTGTGCTTGGCCCTCCTATGTTGAACACAATAAACGTCTCTCTATCCACCGGATGTGTACTTGAAAAAGCCAAACCTTGACCCAGAAAATACAACGTTTGTTCACTCTTCGCCAAGGAGCTCGCAGTGTGGCAGACTTTATGATCGAGTTCAGGACATTGTCTGTGGAGAGTGGTTGGAATGAGGAGTCACTACAAGCGGCTTTTTACCAGGGGTTGTCGGAGCAACTCAAGGACGAGCTGATATCCTATCCAGAGCCTAGTGACCTAGACAGCTTGGTCACTTTATCTATTCGGGTAGATAATAGAGTCCGAGAGAGAAGGAGGGAGAAGCAGTGGGGCCCATCCAATCAATCAGCAACTCGGTTACCATTCTGGTCAGGAAGTGGACCAGAATGGGTTGATCATTTTCCCTCACACGGGACTAGTGGAGGAGTCCTGCCACCAGATCCTGAACCTATGCAAGTGGGGCGGCACGGGTTAACTAAGGACGAGCGCCAATGTAGACGTGAGACCAACAGCTGCCTCTACTGTGGTAGCTTGGGACATTACATCTCCGTTTGTCCTCAGTGTCCGTTAAACTGCTAGGTTCGTTATGTTTGGGAGGTTTGTTAGCGAGCCAGTTTCAACCTCTCAAGAGCCCTGTCAGACCTCGTTTTCCTGCTACCCTCATAAATAAGAATCAGAGTTTAGCGATTAACGCTTTCATCGATTCAGGTGCCGATGACAGCTTCATTGATGCCGACTTAGTGGAACAGCTGGGGCTTTCCAAGGAGCAATTACCGGAAGCCATTGAAGCAACCACTCTGAACGGCAGTAGTCTGGCACGGAGATCTTTGTGGGCTATACTCGGCCTTGTCTCAGGATGGTAAGTTGGTGGTTGAAGATTTCCCTCTAGTGGTGTGGGGGCTGTGCTTTGGCAAAGTGGGTGGGGTTATATCCTTCCTGTTTGGCCCTGTCCGGGGGTGTCCTCGGATGGGGCCACAGTGTCTCCTGACCCCTCCTGTCTCAGCCTCCAGTATTTATGCTGCAGTAGTTTATGTGTCGGGGGGCTAGGGTCAGTTTGTTTATCTGGAGTACTTCTCCTGTCCTATTCGGTGTCCTGTGTAAATCTAAGTGTGCGTTCTCTAATTCTCTCCTTCTCTCTTTCTTTCTCTCTCTCGGAGGACCTGAGCCCTAGAACCATGCCCCAGGACTACCTGACATGATGACTCCTTGCTGTCCCCAGTCCACCTGGCCATGCTGCTGCTCCAGTTTCAACTGGCCTGGGCCCTAGGACCATGTCCCAGGACTACCTGACATGAGGACTCCTTGCTGTCCCCAGTCCACCTGGCCATGCTCCTGCTCCAGTTTCAACTGTTCTGCCTTACTATTATTCAACCATGCTGGTCATTTATGAACATTTGAACATCTTGGCCACGTTCTGTTATAATCTCCACCCGGCACAGCCAGAAGAGGACTGGCCACCCCACATATGCTCTCTCTAATTCTCTCTTTCTTTCTCTCTCTCGGAGGACCTGAGCCCTAGGACCGTGCCCCAGGACTACCTGACATGATGGCTCCTTGCTGTCCCCAGTCCACCTGACTGTGCTGCTGCTCCAGTTTCAACTGTTCTGCCTTATTATTATTTGACCATGCTGGTCATTTATGAACATTTGAACATCTTGGTCATGTTCTGTTATAATCTCTACCCGGCACAGCCAGAAGAGGACTGGCCACCCCACATAGCCCGGTTCCTCTCTAGGTTTCTTCCTAGGTTTTGGCCTTTCTAGGGAGTTTTTCCTAGCCACCGTGCTTTTACACCTGCATTGTTTGCTGTTTGGGGTTTTAGGCTGGGTTTCTGTACAGCACTTTGAGATATCAGCTGATGTACGAAGGGCTATATAAATACATTTGATTTGATTTGATTTGATTTGATCACTATGAGGACTGAACCAGTTAAGATGTTGTTGTCGGGGAATCATTCAGAGGTTATTTCATTTTTCATTTTGCCTTCCCCCCATGTTCCTCTGGTTCTTGGAAACCGCTGGCTAAGAGAACACAATCCTTAGTTCGATTGGGTGACCGGTAAGGTAACTAGTTGGAGCATTGAGTGCCATGCTAACTGCCTCAGGACTGCCTGTTCTCAGTGAGTCTGCTCCTCCTGATTTGTCCCTGGTTCCTGAAACATATCACGAGTTGGGTGAGGTGTTCAGTAAGCAGAAAGCTCAGTCACTTCCTCCCCACTGACCTTATGATTGTACCATTAAGCTGCTCCCTGGAGCTGCCTTTCCCAAGGGACGGTTATACAGTATTTCTCGACCTGAGCGGGAAGCCCTGGAGACCTACATAAAGGAGTCTCTTGCTGCAGGTCTCATTCGTCCCTCGTCATCACCCCTGGGAGCTGGATTCTTTTTGTGAGTAAGAAGGATGGCTCTCTTCGACCGTGTATTGATTATCGGTGGTTGAATGATATTACGGTCAAGAACAAGTACCCCTTGCCCTTGATGAGCTCCGCTTTCGATTCTTTACAGGGTGCTACTGTGTTTACGAAGCTTGATCTACGCAATGCGTATCATCTGGTTCGGATCAAAGAGGGGGACGAGTGGTTGACTGGATTCAATACACCTATGGGACGTTTCGAGTACCAGGTGATGCCGTTTGGACTTTCCAACGCTCCAGCAGTGTTCCAAAGTTTGGTGAATGACGTTCTGAGGGATATGATCGGTCTGTTTGTGTTCGTTTACCTGGATGACATCCTGATTTTCTCCAAGGAGCTTTCCAGCCACATCTAGCATGTTAAGCAGGTCCAGCAGCGGTTATTGGAGAACCGTCTGTTTGTGAAGGCAGAGAAGTGTGATTTTCACGCCCACACTACGTCCTTCCTCGGGTACATCATCTCCAGGGGTGAGATCAAGATGGACCAAGAGAAGGTTCGGGCGGTTCGGGATTGGGCCCGGCCCGGTACGAGATTGCAGCTCCAGAGATTCCTGGGATTTGCGAACTTCTATTGGAGGTTTATCCGTGATTACAGCCGGGTGGCCGCCCCTTTAACTGCTCTGACGTCGTGCACCAGAAGTTTCTGTTGGACTCCTGAGGCAGACTGAGCATTTCTGAACTTGAAGAGCCGATTCACCAACGCGCCGATTCTCTCTTAACCTGACACTTCCCGTCAGTTTGTTGTTGAGGTGGACGCATCTGATGTGGGGGTGGGCGCCATCCTGTCCCAGCGTAGCTCCACTGATGGTAAACTCCATCCCTGCGCCTTCTACTCTTGTCGTCTTTCACTAGCTGAGAGAAACTACGATGTGGGTAACCGGGAGCTTCTCGCTGTGAAGCTTGCCTTGGAGGAGTGGTGTCACTGGTTGGAGGGAGTGGAGCAACAGTTTGTGGTCTGGACTGACCACAAGAATCTGGCTTACGTGCAATCGGCTAAACGTCTCAACTCCCGTCAGGCCAGGTGGGTTTTGTTTTTTGGACGCTTCAATTTTTCCCTGACGTTCCGACCTGGGTCTAAGAACGGCAAAGCGGACGCCTTGTCCCGGATGTTCTCCAAGACGGATGAGAGTGGGGCCAAGACTGAGACGATTCTTCCCCAGAACCTTGTCGTGGGAGCCGTTACATGGAGGATTGAGGAGGATGTGATGGCGGCCCTTCGGACGCAGCCCGGCCCCGGTAACGGTCCACCCGGTCGGTTGTTCGTTCCTGAGTCGGTCCGTTCTGCTGTTCTTCAGTGGTTTCACGCCAGCAAGATAGCTTGTCACCCTGGCGTTGCTCGGACTATGGCGCTACTGCGCAGACGATTTTGGTGGCCTGCCATGGGAGAAGATACCCGGAGGTTTGTTGCCGCATGTCCTGTTTGTGCTCAGAACAAAAGTACCAATCGGCCCAGCTCTGGGCTTCTTCACCCCCTACCTATTCCTCGGCGACGTTGGTCGCATCTGGCCCTGGATTTTGTCACGGGATTGCCCCCTTCTGTTGGGGACACGGTCATTCTGACCATTGTGGACAGATTCAGCAAGTTTGCTCATTTTGTCCCTCTCTCCATGCTTCCATCTGCCACGGAGACGTACGAGATCCTGGTTAGGGAGGTTTTCAGGGTCCACGGATTGCCCAGTGACATTGTTTCTGACTGTGGTCCTCAGTTTACCTCTGCTGTCTGGAGATCCTTCTGTTTGGCCATTGGAGCTACAGTCAGTCTCACATCTGGATTTCACCCACGATCTAATGGTCAGGCGGAGAGAGCCAACCAGAAGATGGAGTCCACGCTGCGTTGTCTTGTCTCCTCTGATCCCACCTCTTGGTCATCTCAATTACCCTGGGTCGAGTATGCCCATAATACCCTTCCTTCATCTGCCACTGGGATGTCCCCCTTCCAATGCCTGTACGGATACCAACCTCCCTTGTTTCCTTCACAAGAGAGGGATCTTTCGGTTCCTTCTGTCCAGGCCCACATTCGTCGTTGCCACCGGACCTGGCATCGGGCCAGGAAGGTCCTCCTTAGAGTTTCTGACCGGTATCAGATCCAGGCGAATCGTCGCCGCATTCCTG
Source organism: Oncorhynchus gorbuscha (assembly GCF_021184085.1). Taxonomy (NCBI): domain Eukaryota; kingdom Metazoa; phylum Chordata; class Actinopteri; order Salmoniformes; family Salmonidae; genus Oncorhynchus; species Oncorhynchus gorbuscha. The sequence continues at coordinate 28,521,131 of NC_060194.1, forward strand.
CTCCCGCTTATACCATCGGAGATAAGGTTTGGTTGGCTACACGGGATCTTCCTCTACGGACTGAGTCGAGGAAACTGTCACCAACGTTCATTGGTCCGTCATTAACCCTGTTGTGGTCCGACTCAAATTGCCGGCAACGCTTCGAGTACACCCCACCTTTCATGTCTCCTGCCTCAAGCCGGTTCTCCTCAGTCCTCTGTTGCCCCCTCCTCCTTGTCCTCCTCCTCCTCGGATGATCGGAGGTGGTCCTGCCTACACGGTGCTCCGCATAATGGATTCCAGACGGTGGGGTCGAGGTTTCCAATATCTCGTAAATTGGGAAGGATATGGTCCAGAGGAGAGGAGTTGGATTCCTCGGCATCAGATCCTTGATGACGACCTGCTTTGTGACTTCTACCGCCTCCACCCTGGCGCTCCAGGTAGTCCGCCCGGTGGCGTTCGTCGGAGGGGGGGTACTGTCAGGAATCCCGCTTCCTGAGTCTGTGTTTGCCTGTGTTTCTGTCCTGGAGTGTGTTTCCGGTGTCCTGGAATGCACCCTGTCTGGTTGCCAGGCGAATTAGCTTGTTGGGAGATCGATGTTCACCCGCACCTGTATCCCATCAGTAATCTGCACACCTGTTCTGATCATCACCTCTCCCCTTCAAAAGCTCTGACCTGACATCCATTCCCTGCCGGATCGTTAGCCATGAACATTACTCACCCGGATCATTTACCCCATTCCCGCCTGTTCGTCGGAGGATTCCGCTACCCCATTGGATCCACCTATTTACTCCCATCATCTCACCACCGCTGCCCGCTACGCCACCTGGATATATCTACCCATTCACATTCACTTGTAAATAAATACTCACCTTCTTCCTACTCTCCTTGTCCTGGTCTGCTTCTGGGTTCGATTTTGAAAAAACGTGACAACACCGCCATGTTTAGTTTTGCCCAACCTAGGTCGAGGCACAGACACGGTCTCAATGGGGATAGCTGAGCTGACTACACTGACTACGCTAACAGCCTGCTGCCTGGCCTGCACTCTATTTCATTGTGGAGCTAGAGGAGTTAGAGCCCTGTCTATGTTGGTAGAGAAGATGAGAGCACCCCTCCAGCTCAGATGGAGTCCATCACTCCTCAGCAGGTCAGGCTTGGTCCTGTTTGTGGGTGAGTTCCAGAAAGAGGGCCAATTATCTACAAATTCTACAAATTCTGTCTTTTGGGAGGGGCAGAAAACAGTTTTCAACCAGCAATTGAGTTGTGAGACTCTGCTGTAGAGATCATCACTCCCCCTAACTGGGAGGGGGCCAGAGACAGTTACTCGATGCCGACACATCTTTCTAGCTGATTTACACGCTGAAGCTATGTTGCGCTTGGTGACCTCTGACTCTTTCATCCTAACATCGTTGGTGCCGACGTGGATAACAATATCTCTATACTCTCTACACTCGCCAGTTTTAGCTTTGGCCAGCACCATCTTCAAATTAGCCTTAATGTCGGTAGCCCTGCTCCCTGGTAAACAGTGTATGATCGCTGGATGATTTGTTTTAACTCTAATACTGCGGGTAATGGAGTCGCCAATGACTAAAGTTTTCAATTTGTCAGAGCTAATGGTGGGAAGATTTGGCATCTCAGACCCCGTAACGGAAGTAGTAGAGACGAGAAGGCACGGCCTCTGACTCCGACTCGTTGCTTAATGGGGAAAACCGGTTGAAAGTTTCTGTCGGCTGAATGAGCGACGCCGCGCTGGTGCTCGGCGGTCGTCGTCACTGGCCTACTAGCTGCCACTGATCCCTTTTCCCCTTTCTGTTTATTGGTTTCACCTGTTTTGTGTGTAGGCTGATTAGTCGGGCTATGTTAGCCAGTAGGCCCGCCTGCTCTGTGTGCGGGATTGTTTTGTGTTGCTCTGAGCACGTTCGATGTTGACGTGTTTCGTTCATGGGTTTTTCTCCGGACTGTTTGAGTCCCCGTGTTTGGGGCATTTGTTTTGTGTGCACCATGTGTTTTGTGGGGTGGCTTATGTTCGCCGTGTGTACAATAAATAGCACTACCCTGTACTCTCTGCTTCCTGCGCCGGACTTCTCACCCACTACGCCCAGAGCTTTACAGTATGTGACAAATAAAAGGTCATTTGATTTGTGCTGTATTGGTAAAGGCACCTTTTGGCAGTCAAACAGAACACATCGAAACACCATTACCAATAATGGTGTTGAACAACCTATGCGTAGTGTTTAATTTGTAATATTTCAAAAAGGTCCAAAACTTTTTATTTTTCTACCGAACAATGTCTGTGTGAGAAACATGAACATTAAGTGACCATTTAAGGCCCCACATTAAAACCACCAATTTATTACACACCGTTATTACCCAATTAGCAGTACCTAGTCCTCTGAATGGCTAGCGGAGAGAGCGGGGGGGAGAGAGAGAGGGGGGGGGCTAAAGTGCTAGCTGGCCACTTGGAGTTCGAGCTACAATTAGATTAGCATTGTGAAGTCTTTAGGGCCTGCTCTACTCATGTGGGGGATAGTGTTTTATTTGTCACCTGGGAGCGCTGCTCAGAGGGCCAGGTCACAGTTCCACACAGCAGGGACCTTGTAAAATGCCTGTTGCTGCCGCCTAGGCTGACATGCAACAGGGCTGCCATTCAACCATCCTGCTGTAGGAATGTCTCCCACACCGGGAGTGGGGGGGCCAGTGGGGGGGGTTGGACGGAAGTCAGATCTGTTTTAAAGAGAACAGACAGAAGGATGGGATGAGCCTCGTGTGCAGACAGTGGTTTCTTTGAAAAAAGCACTCAAAGAATCCTTTGATAGACAGGGTCCTCCCTGTGTCTTTTTAGTAATGCTTTTATCTGTTGGTTAACTGAAATGCGTTTAACTGTAAAATCCCCCAGCACCCACCATGCAAGATCATCTGTCTTGTAAATTAGGTCAACCCTACCCTATTGTGGATTATCTGCAAAAGTAGACAAATGCCGAATACATAAATAGGCAACTGATACATTTCTGCTTTGATTTCTTGCTATTGAAATCAGACCTGGGTTCAAATACTATTTCTAATATCTAAATTACTTTCACATACATTTCAAAGTCAGTATTCAGATATGTTTTATTTCAGACAAGTAGTTGAATATTGGAATGTATTTGGGAAAAAACTTGGAAAGTATTGGCATGTATTTGAAAATACTCAAAAACATTGACTCAAATACACTATCATGCATGTAACCTAGGTATTTGAAGATAGTATTTCAAATAAGTATTTTAAAATACTTTCAAATTGTAGGCTATTTATAGGAAATGATTTGACAATACTTTCAAATACTTCCAATTGAAGTAGTTGATTCGGGCCACATTATTTGAAAAACACATTTATACTGAACAAAAATATAAACACAACATGTAAAGTGTTGGTCCCATCTTTCATGAGCTGAAACAAAAGAACCTGGGAATGTTCCATACGTACAAAAAGCATATTTCTCTCAAATGTTCACAAATTAGTTTACAGCCCTGTTAGTAAGCATTTCATTTGACAAGATATCCATCCACCTGACACGTGTGGCATATCAAGAAACTGATTAACCAGCGTCATCATTACACAGGTGCACCTTGTACTAGGGACAATAGAAGGCCACTTTAAAATGTGCAGTTTGTCACCCAACACAATGCCACAGATGTCTCAAGTTTTGAGGTAGTGTGCAATTGACATGCTGACTGCAGGAATGTCCACCAGAGCTGTTGCCAGAGAATTTAATGTTAATTTCTCTACCATAAGCCTTCTCTAACGTCATTTTAGAGAATTTGGCAGTACGTCCAACCGGCCTCACAACAGCAGACCACGTGTAACCACGCCAGCCCACATCCAGCTTCTTCACCTGCGGGATCGCCTGATACCAGCCGCACCGACAGCTGATGAAACTTTGGGTTTGCACAAGCAAAGAATTTCTGCACAAACTGTCCGAAACCGTCTCAGAGAAGCTCATATGCGTGCTCGTCCTCCTCACCAGGCTCTTGACCTGACTGCAGTTCGGCATTGTAAACGACTTCAGTGGGCAAATACTCATCTTTGATGGCCACTGGCACTCTGGAGGTGTGCTTTTCACAGATAAATCCTGTTTTCTACTGTACCGGGCAGATGGCAGATGTGTACAGCGTTGTGTGGGTGCGGTTTGCTGATGTCAATGTTGTGAACAGAATGTCCCATAGTGGTGGCGGGGTTTATGGTATGGACAGGCATAAGCTACAGACAACGAACACAATTGCATTTTATCGATGTCAATTTAAATGCACAGAGAAACCGTGAGGAGATCCTGAGGCCCATTGTCATGCCATTCATCCGCCGCCATCACCACCACGTTTCACCATGATAATGCACAGCCCCATGTCGCAAGGACCTGTACACATTTCCTGGAAGCTGAAAATGTCCCAGTTCTTCCATGGCCTGCATACTCACCAGACATGTCACCCATTGAGCACGTTTGTGATTCTCCGGATTGATGTGTACGACAGGATGTTTCAGTTCTTGCCGATATCCAGCAACTTTGCACAGCCATTGAAGAGGAGTGGTATAACATTCCACAGGCCACAATCAACAGCCTGATCAACTCTATGTGAAGGAGATGTGTCGCTCTTCATGAGGGAAATGCTGGTCACACCAGATACTGACTTGTTTTTTTGATCCTACCTTTTTTTAAGCTATCTGTATTCCCCGTCATGTCAAATCCATAGAATATCCTATTTTTGTACTGAGAGAAAGTCTCAGAGATTGAGAGGCCGTGGGTCACTCCAGGGTAGACTCCTGGCTGAGCATGTCCATGGAAAGGGATGTGAGACACACAGAGTAACTTCTGCCAAGAGCACCAAGATTTGTGCGTCATCAAATTACCAAAAAAAGTGTTGCCAATCGCAATTGCTGGGTAACGTAATGACTGTGCTTTCGCTGTAATAGGGAATGATTACATTTTTAACGGGCGGCGTGTTTTTCTCAACTACTGCATATTGTTAGTTTATCTTTCGTTTCACCACTGACACACAAGACTTGGTTTATTATTGGGGAGGAGTTTTTATAAGTCTTGAAGAAGTACGAGGATAGTATTGCCATGAGACATCGATGCTGAGTAAAATGTATACCTTATAGGGGCAATATAGGGGCAATAAGCAATTGACATGTACCCATTGATTCTTGAAGAAATGCCTCATGAGCTTAATTCAACTGTCTTGCCTCATCATAACCCAAAATATAAGCTTGTTTTATTGCAATGTTTGCAAATAAAATAAATGCAAACAAACACTATATAGCCTGAAAAGTTTGTTCAAACTATAATGTTGATATCATTGATGGTCACTCCTTACATCCATAGCTCTGAATTTGAGAGTGATTCCATTTCTCCAGCACTCAGCTTTTTACCTACACAGTGGTGGGGGAAACACTTTGTTATTGTTTCAACTGCTGTTTGGCACTTTAAAGTGGCCTCTGTAGAATTCGTATAACATAGATGCTATCTAAAATGTTCAATCATTCAGCATGAATGTGTACAATTAGCTGTTAGCTGTGACAGCAGAGGGCAAACCTTAAAGCTTGCCATATAGGGTGTTTTACAACCATCATAATGGTATAACGTGGTTCCCTGTACATGGCAATAAGTAGCATGTCTATTTTGCATCTAAAATCTAAAACTGTAAGGTGTTAGTCCATTCCCAGTCATTTTGTTTGTTTTTCGAAAAACTTTTTCCTGGCTCCAAGGAGGACCTTGGCTGGCTGGTACTGAGAGCAGCAAATGGTTTGCAAGTCCCCTATGTAGGCTATGTATTGGCAGAGGCAGAGGTGGAAACATTGGTGTTGAGGAACAGATCAATTGTGACTTCAAGAAGTTAAACTTGTACCAGACAATCTACCCTGGGTAGCTAGCACTCTGGGAAAATGAAATCTTTAGCAATAGGAAAATGTTAAATGGAAAGGTTTCATTCTGGGGCTTAATTCTTGTGCAAGGCTACAGCTTAGCTTTCCCAATCTTTCCTGTTTGGCATCACTTTGTTGTCATCAATTTGACTTTTTTTTGTAGGCAGATGCAAAGTGTAATCTCTCTGCCATATAACCCACTGATACAATGTTTACTTTTGGAGGACGTTGTTATCTCCTCATCGATATTCTGGAGACATCTCCGGTCTTTGTGATAGGTACATTTCACTCATCTCAGAATCTGCCAATATGATGTGTCAGGTGTAGGATGGATTTCTCTTAGTAAACATTTAGCTGGAGAAAATTAGGATCATAGCAACCTGCCAATAACATCTTGGATACAAACTGAGTGTCCTGTTTTCCTGTCCAGTATGTCAGTTTGTGGTGGGCTTAGCACTTAGCCTAGCCAGTGTGTGTTGCCTGGGTAAAATCAGGCCAGTCAGGCCGTGAAAGGGTTGAAAGGGTGAGAGAGGTGGAGGTGGACAAAGCAGTGGTATGGAGGATAGACCCGCAGTGTTTATGGAAAGAGGCCGGCCAGCCAGCTCTGCTTCGGGGGGCTGAGGCCGGGGGCTGAGGGGGCTCGACGGGGCTCGGGGAGGGAGGGAGAGAGGGCTGTAGACCAGAGACTGTAACTCATTGTAGCCTGACTCTGCTGGCTTGGGTGGCAAAGATCGGGAAGTTCTGGACATTCATCAACCTGCCGAGGAGGGCCGCCTGACTGGAGCCAGGGCCTGTTTTCTCCCCCCCCCTTCCTCTCCTCTCTCACTTTCCCTTCACCCTTCCTTCCCTCTCTCTCTCGCTTTCTCTCGCTCTCCCTCTCTCACTTTCCCTTCACCCTTCCTTCCCTTCTCTCTCTCTCTCTCTCTCTCGCTCTCCCTCCTACTCTATCCCTTCACCCTTCCTTCCCTCTCTCTCTCGCTCTCCCTCCTTCTCTTTCCCTTCACCCTTCCTTCCCTCTCTCTCTCGCACTCTCTCGCTCTCCCTCCTTCTCTTTCCCTTGCTCCATGTCAATGTGATCCAATGCAACTGTGTCCTGGCCGAGGCTAGCCGCCTGGCCCTGAGGAGACAGACCTGGGTCAGTGCAAATAATCAGGTCTCAGACGCCTTGGCTTGTTACTGGCAGGAGGGGTGGGGGAGGAGAGGGATGCCCAGTAGGCTGCACAGCAGAGGGGATCCCACAGGAAACCTACTCTCCCGGTGATAGCCTGTCAGCCAGGGGAGGAGAAGGTTAAGGCGTAGCTGGGCCGACTGGCCGTCCTCACTGGGCAAAACATGCACACATGGGGAGTGCTAGAGAGCAGGAATCCTTTCTAACCCTAAATTATCATTAAAGTAAGGATATAGTTAAACCCTACATTAACAGCTGACTCTGAGATGACTAGTGTGATAGTTTACTGAATGACACATCTAACATTTAAAAAATATATGATTTATTAATTCAATACATGGATATCATCATCTTTATCATTCTTTGGAATTATATATGGGAGCCACAATATCATCATGGTTGACCTTTGATTTAAAGAATGCCTCTGGTGGGAAGATACAATGAAAATATAAAAACTTGTAGACTAGTATTGGCTTCACACTGTAAGTCATCAATGGCTTGTTTCCTATGACATGGTCTCAGTGATAGCTTAACCATGCTGAGTCAGACCCTTTGCAGTTAGCATGGGAAAATCCGTAGGCTTGGAATGTGTGGGGGAAAGTCTGTCTGAACTGAAGACACTCCAGAGTCTGCTCAGCATCCTTTTTTAAATCAGAGCTCATCTCTCTTTTTTTTCCACAACATTTTGGGCTTTCACAACAATGTTCATCATCATCGTGCCTGGCTACTTGCCACCTCCCTTTAGATTTTCTGTTGACATTGGCACCAATTGTCCGTTAGACGTATTGCAGTGGATTGAGAACCATGTATTTGATGACGTGTAAAATAAAATGTAGATGAGTTGTTTTTCAGTATACATGGCAGCTAAAAGCTAAATTACATATACAGGAAATTCAACATAGTAAATCAGGCTATTTGAATTGTTTGCAGACAATATTGTGTTAGTGTTACTGTTGTATTTCTATTGTATTTACTGCTTGTCTGATCATTGTGACAGTGAGCTCATTTTAGCTGGCTTTCTTGGGAGAGAGGCCATTGAGATGGAGTATGATGTGTTTTATTGTGTATGGAAGCTGGATCCATTTAAAACATGTTACAAAATGCTCCAACAAAGCTCCACTTCCGCAGCTTCACTTTCAAGTTAAAACATGAATACATTTTCCTGTGTAAGTCGTCATTGCATTGGCGTCTCCTTTGTTGGCCTAATTTTTCAACTCTTTTAACACTATCTGATCGAGCCAACAGATCACCACCACCACCACCTCCCCTAAGACTCATAGGACCTCGGCAGTACAAATTTCCATTTATGCCAGTGGCTGGGGCTGACGACACCGCAGCGCTCTGCCCCACAGATTGACAAGGCCTCAGATGCTGATTTACTGTACATGACAGCCACTCTGGAGCCTCCGCACATCTGGAGTGGAGTAGGCTGACCGAGAAACAGGGGCCAGCCTTGGCCCAGCAAGTGTAGCAGAGCACAACCGATGAAAGGCGCCCTCTCCCCCCTCCTCCTCGGCTCCTAACCCCCCAAGCTCTCTCTCTCTCTCTCTCTATTTCTCTCTCTCTCTCCTTTCTAGTCTCAAGCCATTACAAAGACCATGGGAGTACTCAGTTCTGTAAACAAAAACTTGAAAACGATACATTTTAGAAAGAAGGCTGCAGACTAATGATGTGATTGTGCTGCTGCGAATGTCTTCAGAGGGCTTGCTACTGAAATCTTCACCTTGTGTGTGTGTGCCATGGTAAATGCTTTCCAGGTTTGCAACAGCAGACTTTTACTTATATTGAAATATTAATAGAGGTTGAATGCAGTCCACTGATTATATTTAAATCATTTATTTAAAAAAAAAAAATCTGTCCACATTTCATCTGGATTCAAATCTTATCAAATGTATTTCATGTGCACAATTAAATAATTGAAGCATTCTAAAATCACAAGTTAAATGTATAATCTATCAGTCGATACTAGTCAGTTGGTTGCAAATGTATCAAGGAAATACACATTCATGCACTCTAATACATACTTCTTTAGAGTGAAAAATCTTCAATCAGAATGAGCTGAATTGGTTTTAGAACATGCAATAAATGTCTGATCTATGCTTTCAAATGTATTAAAAGCTAACTGGACAGAATATCCTCTGAGCTGCTCCTTGGTAGTGTTGGTGTTAGCTCTGCTTGATGCATAGGACAAGGGGGGGAAAGAGGGAGAGACGGCATCAGAATTATTTGTGTGTCAAAAGTGTGTGTAGGTTGGACAGAGAGAGCGTGAGAACGTACGCCCGTGTGTGTGTGTGTGTGTGTGTGTGTGTGTGTGTGTGTGTGTGTGTGTGTGTGTGTGTGTGTGTGTGTGTGTGTGTGTGTGTGTGTGTGTGTGTGTGTGTGTGTGTGTGTGTGTGTGTGTGTGTGTGTGTGTGTGTGTGTGTGTGTGTGTGTGTGTGTGTGTGTGTGTGTGTGTATGAGGAGGTAAAGTGTCAAGGAATTCATTGTCTGTTCTCCACCTGTTATTATTCTGGTCCCAATCAACCTGCTAGCCAGTCTGGAGCCAGTGGCCATCTGGAAACACTGCTCTGTTTATAAACTTGGCAAGGATCAGCACTCCGGGGCCCTGACCTCCCACACAAATCTGGAAACAATTAGAGCAAGACAGTCTGGCTGATTACTGCAAACGGGCCCAGTGTGGATCCCACTGACGGTTGTGGGGACGCCATGGTCTTGTTAGAGAAAAACGCAAACTCTGTTTTGTTTTACATACCCAGAATCACAGTCTAGAGTACACACAGAACTATTTGGTTACACGGTATACTCTTCTAGCTCTCTATCTCTGCTGTGTTCCATTTCCATGTATTATTTTTACTAGTCTCTAACCAACCAATCATTCATGGTAGATTTTTTTGTTTTGTTGATACTGTAAAAAATACCCATGTTGTCTATTTAAGGAAGCAGAACCCAATAACCCCATCCACACAATGACTAACACTAGACTAACTGCCAACATACCTCCCAACCAGTCTAAATATAGGAACTTCTCAACTCTTTCTATACATTCAGCGCCTTGGGTGTGAGAAAAGAGCTTTACAAATTACATGACTTCCTGTTATTATTACATTTGTTGGAGTAATATTTTCCATACATTGGGTCTGAATACATACACATTATATGACCTACTTTGCTAGAACCCCTCGACCTTGTCACCATCTGTCTGTTTAATAGCAGTATGGATTTGGATCCAGTACTTGGGAGAGTACAGAACACACAGCCGAACACTTTCATGGAGTGGAGTTCCATGGAATTTGGAGAAGGGTTTTGACTGAGCAGCCAAAGAGGCTTCCCAATCAGTAATCACAGTTACCCATCATCTTACTGTCCTGTCTAGCTGCCTGTCTGCCTGCTCTCTGGATGGTCTCTGAATGTTGAGAAGTTCAAGCAAGCATTTTATTCATTTGAGATGTAATGCTTTTTTCCCCCAGTGTGAATTTGTGGGTCTCAAATGCATTCATGGCTAACAGAAATAAAAACAATGTTTGAAAACAATTGTTCTCATAGCCAAATTTTTCCCAAACAGTTATAATGAAATGGTCGTCTGACTGTGCTTGGATCCATTTTCTAAATCAACACCCAAATCCTTAGGAATGAATAAACTAGACATCTTTCATAGCTGCTGCTGGTTTCTCATGCAGCAATGACACTGATCCTTACCCTTCAGAAAACCAATTTGAACGATCTGGATTGAGTAACAATATGACTAAGAATACACCCACACCCATTACTGCCAAATATGGACTGAGTCAACATATCTTGTCTCTTGCAATATAACACACCAAATATGTGAATGGAAAGTACAGTAACATGGTAACCAACATATTGGTTTGTAAATAGTGGTCTCCAATTCGTTGTCTATGTAACCTGTAAATCTACAAGAACTAAATCAAATATTAGTATTTGGACAGTTACTTTTGTCATTACAGCTAGGCTACTACTGAATAATCACTGCTACTGTCCTGAAGCAACATTTTACAACACATACTTATCCCAATGCAAAACTACATTTACATTGACATTTTAGTCATTTAGCACAGGGTTTCCCAAACTCGGTCCTGGGGCCCCCCTGGGTGCATGTTTTGGTTTTCGTCCTAGCACTACCCTGCTACACACTAAGACAACTTTTCCTTTAACGAGTCGGACGAGAGAGATTTACTCCAGACACCAGACAAGGCCCTTATCCCCGTCATTTGCAGGGGAAAAAGATGGAGATATCGAGGACGATGATTGGGGTGCCTTGTAAGGATCCAGCGGCGAGTGGGTAATTTGCCTTGGTCCTATTAGCCAATGTAAAATCATTGGACAATAAAATAGATGAACTACAAGCATGTATATCCTACGAACGGGACATTAAAACTGTAATATCTTATATTTCACAGAATTGTGGCTGAACGATGACATGAATAACATACAGCTTGCAGATTATACACAGTATGGGCAGGATAGAACAGTAGCCTCGGGTAAAACAAGGGGTGGCGGTCTATGTATATTTGTAAACAACAGCTGCAGCATGATATCTCAGGAGGTCTCAAGGTTTTGCTCGCCTGAGGGAGAGTATCCCATGATTAGCTGTAGATCACACAATTTGCCAAGAGAGTTTTCATCTATTTTATTCGTAGCTGTCTATTTACCACCACAAACCGAAGCTGGCACTAAGACCGCACTCAATGAGCTGTATAAGGCCATAAGCAAACAGGAAAACACTAATTCAGAGGTGGCGCTCCTAGTGGCTGGGGACTTTAATACAGGGTAACTTAAATCCATTTTACCTAATTTCTATCAGCATGTTAAATGTGCAACCAGAGAGGGGAAAAAACTCTAGACCACCTATACTCCACACACAGAGACGCGTACAAAGCTCTCCCTCCATTTGGCAAATCTGACCATAATTCTATCCTCCTGATTTCTGCTTACAAGTAAAAACTAAAGCAGGAAGTACCAGTGACTCGGTCAATGAAAAAGTGGTCAGATGAAGCAGATGCTAAGCTACAGGACTGTTTTGCTAGCACAGACTGGAATATGTTCCGGGATTTTTTTAGATGGCATTGAGGAGTACACCACATCAGTCACTGGCTTCATCAATAAGTGCATTGATGACGTCCCCCCCACAGTGACTGTATGTACAGTACATACCCCAACCAGAAGCCATGGATTACAGGCAGCATCCGCACTGATCTAAAGGGTAGAGCTGCTGCTTTCACGGAGCGAGACTCTAACACGGAAACTTATAAGAAATCCCGCTATGCCCTCCGACGAACCATCAAACAGGCAAAGCGTCAATACAGGACTAAGATCGAATCGTACATCACCGGCTCCGACGCTTGTCAGACGTGGCAGGTCTTGCAAACTATTACAGGCTACAAAGGGAAGCACAGCCGTCAGCTGCCCAGTGACACGAGCCTACCAGAAGAGCTAAATTATATTCTCGTTTTGCGACAAGTAACACTGAAACATGCCTGAGAGCAACAGGTATTCCGGATGACTGTGTGATCACGATCTCCGCAGCCGATGTGAGTAAGACCTTCAAACAGGTCAACATTCCCAAGGCCGCAGGGCCAGACGGATTACCAGGACATACCTGTACACTCTGAGCATGTTTTGACCAACTGGCAAGTGTCTTCACTGACATTTTCCAACTCTCCCTGTCTGAGTCTGTAATACCAACATGTTTCAAGCAGACCACAATAGTCCTTGTGCCCAAGAAGACAAAGGTAACCTGCCTAAATGACCATTGACCCGTAGCACTCACGTCTGTAGCCATGAAGTGCTTTGAAAAGCTGGTCATGGACCATATCAACACCACTACTTTAGAAACCCGAAACCCACTCCAATTTGCATACTGCCCCAACAGATCCACAGAGGATGCAATCTCTATTGCACTCCACACTGCCCTTTCCCACCTGGGCAAAAGGAACACCTATGTGAGAATGCTATACATTGACTACAGTTCAGTGTTCAACACCATAGTGCCTTCAAAGCTCATCACTAAGCTAAGGACCCTGGGACTGAACACACCCCTCTTCAACTGGATCCTGGACTTCCTGACAGGCCATCCCCGGATCCTGGACTTCCTGACGGGCCATCCTCAGATCCTCAAAAAGTTCTACAGCTACACCATCGAGAGCATCCTTACTGGTTACATCACTGCCTGGTATGGTAACTGCTCGGCCTCCGACCGCAAGGCACTACAGAGGGTAGTGCGTATGGCCCAGTACATAACTGGGACCAAGCTTCCTGCCATCCAAGAACTCTATACCAGGCGGTGTCAGAGGAAGGCCCTAAAAATTGTCAAAGATCCCAGCCACCTTAGTCATAGACTGTTCTCACTGCTACCGCATGGCAAACGGTACCAGAGCTCCAAGTCTAGTTCCAAAAGGCTTCTCAACAGATTTTACCCCCAAGCCATAAGACTCCTGAACAGCAAATCAAATGGCTACCCAGACTATTTCCACCCCCCCCCCCCCCCCCCCCCCCCCCCCCCCCCCTTTTACGTGCTGCTATTCTCGGTGTATTATCTTTTCATAGTCACTTTAACTCTGCCTACATGTACATATTACCTCAATTACCTCGACTAACTGGTTCCCCCGTACATTGACTCTGTACTGGCACCCCCTGTATATAGCCTCGCTTTTGTTATTTTACTGCTGCTCTTTAAATATTTGTTACTTTTATTTCTCCTTTTTTTTATTTTTCTATTTTTTACACAACAAGTATTTTTCATAAAACTGCATTGTTGGATAAGGGCCTGTAAGAAAGCATTTCACTATAAGGTCTACTACACCTGTTGTACACGGCGCATATGACAAATAACATTTGATTTGATTCAAATAACCAACTCATCATCAAGCTTTGATTATTTGAATCAGCTGTGTAGTGCTAGGGCAAAAACCAAAACGTGCACCGAGTTCAGGAAACCCTGATTTAGCAGACAATCTTATCCATACCGATTTACAGAATCAATTAGGGTTAAGCACCTTGTGCAAGGGGCACATCAACAGACTTTTCACCTAGTCAGATCAGGGATTCGAACCAACAACCTTTAAGGTACTGACCCAATTCTCTTAACCACTAGGCTACCTGCCACCCTACTACTGCCATTAGAAAAACAAATTAAAAGTTATCAATCTAAACGATAATAATGATGATTTAGATTTTTGTACCCAGTATTATTTTCTCCCTTATATAAGGCCTTGTGGTGAGTTGTGCAATGCATGTGAATGACTGAGGAAGGGCTGTTTGTAATAAGCAAAGATTATAGGAAATGGGACCAAAGCCCAATAGAACATTTCCAGCTGGAAGTCCATCCTCTCAGCTCAAAGCAGAGCAGAACACCAGCTCACAGGGGCTCAGCCCAAGGGAAAGAGAAGGCTGCTGCATTTACTCCAAATGTACTGTATCATACTGGGAACTTTCTTCAAGGCTGCATTACTACAGCAACCTAAAGTGCTGCATAACATATGAATTCCTATAGAAAATGAGACCTTACAGATTCTTCTGCTTTTTCATAAAGTAATGTATAACTAGTAGACCTGTGTTCAAATAGTATTTGTTGTCTTTAAAATACTTTTAGAGTGATTGAGCTTGACTGGAGTTCAAGATGGGCAGGGTTGGCACTTTTGGGACTATTCTATTTCTGTAATCACTGGGTACTCTCCCCAAAACTGTATTTCTACACCGTACAGTTATTACATGTATTATATATTACTGTGCATTTCTCCTACAGGCCTTGCTGTGGTCACACAAGATGCCCTTGCTTTAGTCATGACCAGACAGCTATCACAAATCCCAGATTCCATTTACAGTTGAAAGACATTGCAAAATATGCTGATTGTTGAGTCAAGTGACTTGATGACACATGATTCCTACTGTGACTTTGACGCAGCATGCCTACATACTGTAGCTATTGAAGTTTGAAATAAGACCAGGGTAAAGGGCAAGGTAATGAGTGTAATATTAATAACTTAAGGAATATCAAATACCCGCACTGAAGTCACTGATAGGAGATGAAACGTGAGTTGATAAGTATTACTTTACACTCAGAAAACAACATACAATAAACAATAAAACCCCATGTAGTTGCTAATTATGCAAACAGGACAAGAAACATGAACACGACCAATTCAAATCATGTCGTTAGTCATTGACATTATCATCCAGTAGTCATATCTATTATGACACTTTTGAAACCGCTCCATTCCCTAACTTCCGTTTTACCCCGGTCTTTCAGTGTTGCGCAAACCACCCTACATGGACAGCCAGTGACAGAGAGAAAACAGGATCTTGTGCAGAACAGAGTACATTTTCAAGAGCTGCTGCCTGGTGGACAAGGTGAGGCAAGGCTGATGTATCTTTGAAGAGGCAGCAGAGGAAGAGCATAGGCCAGTGTCCTTCCTGGTTCCTGGCTCACTACAGCTTCCTGTAGCGAGCAGAGCCAATTGTTACAATTCATACTCACCTTCTATGCCTCTTATGCCATCGTTTCAACTGCCCATTGGTCTTCTGACTGAGATTTCTTCCTTTGACTTGACAACCCAACCCTGTTGACTAACTCAGTGGTTTAGTCCTCCCTAGAGATAGATATGTTACTAACAACCAAGTGAATCACTGGTGTCTACTGTAGCATGCCCCCCATTAAGGGCACTCCCAGTCACCCCACCCCACAGGCTGCCATGCCATGACCAATATCCTGTAGGTCCAAGTAAAAGGGAAACTCAGACAAGAAGTCAATATTCTCTGAGGTATTTTGACACCAGGCACATATGTTAGGGTCCACCATTTGTAACTTCAGGTGTGAACTCTCTGAGCCAGCGTTTTTGCAGTATTACTGTTAGTGATCATTTCTACATACTGTAGGGTGACCTCTGAGAAACGTCCCACATTTTCTCTTACAACCATCTAATGGAGTGAAAACAACAAGGGTCCCAAAATAAGAACCGTTCTGCAGTTTATTTTTTCTCTTTAAGAAAGTAATTCATTACTTATTCTCCTCAGGCGTTGTACTACAGCACAGCTCCAGGTGGTGGCAATAAGACCTTATCTATCCAGGTACAGAACACACCATCACCTACTCTCAGGGGAGCTCTCCTGATTGTCTCCTAACTGACCCAATAGCTGTTGGTTTAACACTGTTTGTCATGGTTTAAAAGATGCTAAATATGTTCTCTTAACTTCTGTATCTCAAACATCAGAAATGAGTTGTAGCCTAATTCCAATCTCTTTTATCGACAGCCATGCCTAGTGGCGCCAAGAAGTGTGTGTTAATTCTTTGGCACATTATCGAAATATAAAGTGACACAAAGACAGCACATGACCAGATTATGATATCAACTATCATTCTCATTGGTCAAGTCAAGCCAAATAGGATTCATATACAGATGCTGGGGTTTAAATGCTAAATGTGTTGTGCAGTTGGTACGCCACGTAACAACAATCTTGTCTCTGTCATAGCTACAGTAGTATAAACCTGTAGAGGGAATGAGTTAGTATTATGATCCAGTATTCCCTGGAACTGGAAGACAATTGACTGACCAATCATATTTCAGCAATCTGCCTCAATGATGCTCTCTCTGTCCCTCTCACTGTGAATATTACATGTTAAAAGTCTAGTCTGTCATTCAAATGATTATCACAGAGGTACAGCAAGAAGAGGAGTTGAGTAAATCTAGATGGACCCTGGATGCAGGTGGAATTGGATGCATTCTTACTATGATTATATTGGCTATGAGTTGAGGAAGTCCTTATGTGGGATTAATATTCAGTTGGGCCACAGCTCAACACAGCCTTGAACAGAGCAGCTGGGCTGAACATGAAAAAAGGAGCACAGCTTGGCAAGGGATGAGGATTCCCGAATTTGGGAAATATTAGGAGGTATGTAAGATACTATAAACATTTATACTATTAGGTGTTTTGTGTCAGTTCAGTGGGGAAGTGTCATGGTAGTTCTGGTTTGAGTTAGCTCGATATTTCCTTAATCAAATAGGAATACGAGGTCGGTTTTCTTCCTCAGCCTAGACAGATGGCGATGGACACCCTTGAGGAAGCAGGTGAATTTGAATGACAGGTGGTATCTACCGTGCTTCCTGTATCTTGGTTGGTGTAGCTGGACTGGCTGTAATGTCTCTGGATCCTCCAAGTCTCCAGAAAAAAAAATGTTTTTAGAGCCAAAACTGTCATAGAAGATTTAGATAATAAACTAACAGAAGAAAAAAACAATCTGAGGACACATTTTATTTACACTATTCAAAGAACTGTTCATGTTTTGTGTATGTCATTAGTTAGAATTTACAATAATATAATAATCTGCACGAAAGCATAGTTTACAAATTAAAATAGTATCAAACTTCAGCCAAATTTGAATACATCTAATAGACAAACTTTATTAACGATGCTATGCCAGATCTTCAGCAGGTGTACCACTTTTCCATTGAATTCAAATACTTCTGGGAAACCGAACCCATCTTTGTGTCCTACAGCAATGCCTCTGTCCCAAACACCACTAACTATACAAATATTTACTAAAACAGTGATGGTGCTTAGTGCAGCGTGTTTTAACTTGCTGTGGGTGCTACTCAGAATCACAGCCTGGAATGTAGGGCTTTTCTTCTGGTTAAGGGGTAGTGCTACCTGCCTCTCCTCTCCTCCTCTCCAGCCTTTGTCTATCATTATGATTACAGGAGTCACACAGTTATGTGGGTGTGAAGTACTTGGAAAATTGTCCTACTCAGGATGATATAGTTACAGTAGGCTACCTCACACCACACGCCTGTGCTTACAATAAACTCAGACCGTATGTTGTTTTATACTCTCAAAAGAGCTGATCAAATAATTACACTAATCAAAATGTGGGGGAAATGTACTCTGAAGATTTGAACAATAACACTTTATTCTAGCAAGTCAAAAGCTGACCTCAAACCACTGTGAGTGCACGTGTGCATTTGTGTGTGATCAAGTGTGTAAAGCCTTGACATGATCATTTTGACTGAAGAGGATTTAGGTTGTGGGTCGTGAGGTGAGGTGACAGGGGGCTAATGCCATTCTCCCTCCAGGACAGGTAATCCCAGGTTCAGGTCATCACCTCTGGATTTAAACCACTTCTCAACAAGAGCTACCAGGCAGCTCCGACATCCTCCGGTCTCCCCTTTCCACATTCCATCTAGGTAGTGCTTCACATTACTGCAGGGAAGTGATAATAACATGGTAATAGCCTGTTGCTAATATAAAGATATAAAGTGCTAACCTCTCTATGAAGTAGGAAGACTAGGGACAGGGAATGAGGTGATAATATACTTAATCATTTTCATAAATGGCCCTATAATTGAATCAGAACATAGCTAGGGGGGTATAGTGAAGGTACTGCAGCCAGCTATTGGTTATATGGTCCTATTTATGTTATGGGGACATTACAATATGCCCACATGGACAACCTACTTTTTATGTCATACATGTTCTATGTTTCTACTTACAATGTTTTCTCATATAGAAGTATAAAGACTGTTACAAGGTAAATAGTGATAAAATAACATTGTAAGCTACTGTATATGAACTTTTCACCTGCCTTGGGCACTTCACAAAATTACTTCCTGTTGTTGTTGTCTTTGTCACCCTGTTTGAAAGCTCTTCGAGGCTTTTGAAAATAAGCCACCCTTTCTCTCTCCGCCACAGGCTATGATTCTAAAACGCTAACGCTAGATAGCCAGGGGCTACATTAAGATGCCTTCCAGATAGGAGCTGGTTTAACCTGTCTATACTCAAGACAGATTTATTCAACAGGGGACAAGACAGCATCAGAGAAGGGCTAATTATTTGATCAAATGTATAAAGCATTACAGTATGGCTGAGTGGAAACCATGTGCATTGGACTAGTAATGTCACTCATTGCAATTGCGTGGGCTAGGTTAGAGCTAGAGTTATGATTATTTAAGGTTAGTGTTAAAGCTCGGGCTAGGAGTTAAGTTGATATCAGGATCATTTACCAAGTTTGATCTAATCTATGAAGTGTAAGATCCTGAAGTTGTTTGGGCCTGTGATGATAAAAACTGAGAGATGTACTGGGAGATTTCTAACCTTCATGCTGCTTTTGAAATTCAAAGATAAAATGAAAACCAACCGACATGCAATCACATGAATATAAATATACCTTCAAGCAATATTATTTTCTCTGCCTGCAAGGCACCTGTGGGGAACTTGTTCGTTTTAACTAGTAGACCTGCCATTGATGTCTTTACAGCTCTATTCTTAAAAAGGCAACAAAAAAAGCAACAACAAAAACATTCACTCTAATGTAAATTTAGGAATCCTTGTTGTTAAATAAAGACTCCAGAAATAAAGGAATATCAAAGACTGAAGAGCGTGCTCTCCCTTCTGCTTCCCTTGTTCTGTTGACTTAGGGTCAATGAATAGTAGCCCCATGGTGGTGTCAGAAGAGATTAGCAGCACAGTCCATCTTCCAGGTTTCAACAAACAAAACACTGTTTAAAGCAGGGGATGTCACTCAATCTCTCAGGAGACATGTACCTGTACGGATTACTGAAGCACTCTGACAGCTGGAAACTACCTGCACAAATAGACTAGAGGAAGTTTGAAAACAGACAACCAAATATTTGTATCAAAGTTATAACACATTTATAAGAAATGTATAGGTAACTATGTTGACTTTTCATTTAGACAAAATAAAAAGAAAGTTCCACCTTAAACCTAGCTTCCTGTCTACACCCCGGCACAACCCCAGCCATAGCCATAACCCTTACCCTAACCCTAGCTTCATGTCCACACCCCGGCACAACCCCAGCCATAGCCATAACCCTTACCCTAACCCTAGCTTCATGTCCACACCCCGGCACAACCCCAGCAATAACCATAACCCTTACCCTAACCCTAGCTTCATGTCTACACCCCGGCACAACCCCAGCAATAACCATAACCCTTACCCTAACCCTAGCTTCATGTCCACACCCCGGCACAACCCCAGCAATAACCACAACCCTTACGCTAACCCTAGCTTCATGTCCACACCCCGGCACAACCCAGCAATAACCATAACCCTAACCCTAACCCTAGATTCATGTCCACACCCCGGCACAACCCAGCAATAACCATAACCCTAACCCTAGCTTCATGTCCACACCCCGGCACAACCCCAGCAATAACCATAACTCTAACCCTAGCTTCATGTCCACACCCCGGCACAACCCAGCAATAACCATAACCCTTACCCTAACCCTAGCTTCATGTCCACACCCTGGCACAACCCCAGCAATAACCATAACCCTTACCCTAACCCTAACTTCATGTCCACACCCCGGCACAACCCAGCAATAACCATAACCCTAACCCTAGCTTCATGTCCACACCCCGGCACAACCCCAGCAATAACCATAACCCTTACCCTAACCCTAGCTTCATGTCCACACCCTGGCACAACCCCAGCAATAACCATAACCCTTACCCTAAGCCTAGCTTCATGTCCACACCCCGGCACAACCCCAGCATTAACCATAACCTTAACCATAGCTTCATGTCCTTCATGTCCCAGCTCAACTCTAGCCATAATCATAGCCATAGCCATAACCCAGGGTTCCAGACTAACATTTTCCCCAATTTTCAGTTGGTGTCTCAGCCTGGTCACACCAACAACAAAAAACATTCTCTAAATATAACACCTGTTGTAAAACATTTATTAATCTAACAGTAAATGTGGTGTCCTAATAAACCTTTGCATCAGTAGTAGACCTATAACCCAATGAGGCCTAGTGATCTCGCTATGGCCTGTTCGCATTTTGTGCACTCCTTATTTCAAAGCCATATCTCGATTGTAAATCAGTGTGTTTTGAATTCAATATTGAGAGTTGAGAAAAAATATAGACTTACAGAAAGCTGAGATCCTCCTCTCTTTAACATGGACAATAGTAGTTGCTTCCAAAGTTGTGTTTTCTCCTGCAATTGAGTATTGCTCATTACAGCAGCCGGGCACAGGCACAGCAGCAGGGCAGACACTTTCATTACAGGAATCATGAGGATAATGCAGTTGATCAAATCAGGATTTTATCTGGCCAAAAAAATAGGATGCTTTGATTGAGGTGACAATGTAAAATGTGCAACTTGCACCGGTGCGACCAAATAAATGTTTTACTCGCACAGCCAAGTCAATGGGTCTCAAAATGTTACTAAATGGTTGCAGTCTGGAGCCCTGACATAAACCCAACCCTAGCCCTAGCTTCGTGTCCACACATAGGCTCAACCCTAGCCATAGCTAACCCTAACCCAAAAACAACTAGGCTACGGGCCTGTGAAAGACAGGGTGACAATAGCTTTGTAACCCATAGTCCATCCCACAGCACTTACGAATAACAAGACACTATTATGAATTGTGAGTATACAGTAACATCTCACAAATCACATCACTGCTTCTTCTAAAATATTATTTAACTACAAACATTGCTCTTGTTGAACCTTTTCACTCTTGTTTTCCCCCTCAGAGTCAGCTCCATAAAGATCATTACTGTCAGGCTGTGATTAGAGGAATCCCTCCCAACACGATGGGACATGCTTGCTTACATAGCTTTGAGGTTTACTGCACCGTACAGGTACAGGTGCCGGCCTTTCACAGCACAGTAACTACAGAGAGAGATGGCAACACTATTTGAATTGTTTCTTTATTACATGTTGGGTATTCAAAGTCAGCTGAATGGCACATTAGATTTAGGTGAATAGAATGGGTATATTACAGTGACCACTGATGAGAACATGTGGGTTGAAGTACAGTGGACCAACTAAGCTTGCGTGAACTGGATCAGTGAAGGTCATGAAGGTACTATTCCTGCTTTGTTGTTGGACTTTTGTCTTAATTTGTTTAGTATCCAAAAGTTTTATATATATCATTTTGGCAAATGACTAGATGACACAAAATAAGTAAGATACTACTTTTCCCCACTGTTGGAGAGTGCTTTGTAAAAGTATTCCCAGACAATGTAATAACCATGTGTTATTTACTCACATTACATGACAAGCATTTTGCTACACCCGCAATAGCATCTGCTAAACACGTGTATGTGACCAATAACATTTGATTTGATATCAAATAAAAGAAACCTTCAAGTGTTGGTGAAGTTAAACATCCTGGGATTTTCCCATTGTTATTGCTGAAGCTTGGAGGTGCAAGTGGCCTTTTATTGAACCGGGTGGTTGCTGACTGAGTTTCTAACTTGTCCTGACAATTCCACATGTTGGGTACCTCTTAATAGGAACAGCTCAGCTTCGTCATGTCTGCTCCCTGCACCTGCCACAGGCAAGTGCTTCAGCCTTTACAAAGGCATAACTTAATGCCGGAGCAGGTCTCAGCCTGTGTCCTCAGTCACTCCATCCTCTTACTCAGCCCTAGCTTGTTGTTCCTTCAGTGTTCCATTGTCAACCGGCTAGGGTATAGAAAAGAGCCTACTTGACCCTGTTTTTGGGGCGTTTTCATGGTATTGCAATGGCTTTCAGGGAAAATATGGGGATTGCCCCTGGACTGGAAGAAATAGGGGGCGTTTCCAAGAAGACAAGTTTGGTTGAGAAGTTATTCTGAGATATCTTACTTCAAGCTCAGCTGATGCTAACGAGTGAATGAGGAATGGCGGATAATGCACTCTATGCCCAGTACATAGTGTTTCTGCTGTATTAGCATATCCAGTTCATTTTCTACATTTCCTTGCATGAGCCACGATCAGCTGAAGATAATACTAAATCTTTCTAAAAAAAACAACTATTTTGCCGTAGCAAGCCTCCATATTAGAACCAAGTTAAACTCTGATTTCCCCAACACACCCTAGGCCACAGTATAATATATTATGTACATTTTTTGGGACATTGAAGCTTAGAGCTTGATGTCTTAGAAGAGTCCTCTTGCCCCTCCTGTCCTGACAACTCCATGGTACATGTATGCCAAACAGATATTATTTAGCGTTCCTCTTTCTTTATCCCCATCTTCCTCTCCATCTGCTGCCAATTACATCATCAAAATGCCGCAGTTCCTGTGATTTCCTCCTTCAATGGCTGAGTAAACAGCACGGTGGGGAAATGCTTGAATCTATTGAGGCAGAAATGGAGGAGGAGGTGCATGAATGAACTAAGCTAAAAAAGAAAAAGAGGCAGATTTCTGCCTAGAAGTTATGCTTCTCATCTACTAGTCATCTGAGCCAGTGAAATAACCTTATCTTGCTTGGGATGGTTGATTAAATTAAATTCAGATCTATGCAATTGGTCGGATGAAATGTTATTTTTTTAAATGACATGCTTTCATGCCCGCCTTTATGCCTATCCCATTGGAGATTTCAGAGTCGAAGGGCCTAACTGGGGAAGTCAGACCGCATACTGCATAGGACAATTGTGGATTTATTTGAAATGTGATAGGATAGTTACTACACACAGTAGCCTGATGAAAATGCTCAACACACTGTGTACAACACATACAATATCAATCTTGAATGAGCACTCTTGCAAATAAAAATGAATGGAGAAAAAAAAGTCATTAACAGAAGCAACAAAAAAAAAAGAAACTGCCTCTGGCTGTTCTTTTCCACCTCGCTCCTTGAGGTTGCAAGGTCATTTGTCATCCTCTCTTTTCTTCTCAATGATTAGCCATAGTGTTCTTCCACTCCACCAAGCTACGCCCAGTCGTCTACCTCTGGTGAAGCAGCAGAGAGTCAGAGAAAAGGAGGGCAGGTACACCTGTGGATGGCTGGCTGAACAAGTGTATCAGTGTCTTTGGGGTGCGGTGTCTCAGCTTGTTTGGCCCTCTCGTCTGGAATGTGCAGATGAGACAATCAGGTGCAGGAGGCGTGTGGCAGCTTGCTGCTGGAGGAGATAACCTGCTCTGAGACACGGGTGGGGAGGGAGTGCCGGACGATTCATAAACCAACTATTTATCGCCCCAATCAACTCGCTATGCAAACTCAGAGAAGACATGCAGAGATCAGTGCAGGTGACACACCTCTTGCGAAGGTGTTGATTTCACAACATTGTATTATATATATTTTTTATGATGGTAGGACTGTACAGTATACAGTACCTTCAGAAAGTATTCACACCCCTTGACTTTTTTCCACATGTCCTTGTTTTACAGCCTACATGTAAAATTAATTACATTTCAATGTTTTGTCACTGGCCTACACACTACCCCATAATGTCAAAGTTGAATTATGTTTTTAGACATTTTTACAAATTAATAAAAAATGAAAAGCTGAAATGTCAATAGGTATTCAATCCCTTTGTTATGGCATGCCTAAATACGTTCAGGAGTAGAAATTTGCTTAATAAGTCACATAATAACTTGCATGGACTCACTGTGTGCAATCATAGTTTTTAACAGGATTTTGAATGACTAGCTAATCTCTGTACCCCACACATAAAAAATAATTGTAAGGTCCCTCAGTCGAGCAGTGAATTTCAAACACAGATTCAACCACAAAGACAAGTGCGGTCAGCCAATGCCTCACAAAGAAATAACCTATTGGTAGATGGGGTGGGAGCAGAGGTTAATTACACTTTGGATGGCGTATCAATACACCCAGTCAATAGAAAGATACAGGCGTCCTTCCTAACTCAGTTTCCGGAGAGGAACCACTCAGGGATTTCACCATGAGGCCAATGGTGACTTTAAAACAATTACAGAGTTTAATGGCTGTGATAGGAGAAAAGTGAGAATGGATCAACAACATTGTAGTTACTCCACAATACTAACCTAATTGACAGTGTGAAAATAAGGAAGCTTGCACAGAATAAAAACATTCCAAAACACGCATCCTGTTTTTACAATGCCCTAAAGTAATACTGCAAAAAATGTGTAAAAGCATTTCACCTTTTGTCCTGAATATAAAGCGTTATGTTGTGGGCAAATCCAATAAACTTACTAATTTTCCAGTATAGTGGTGGCTGCATCATGTTATGGGTATGCTTGTAATCATTAAGGACTAGGGAGTTTTTCAGGGTACATTTTTTTAATGGAATGGAATGCACAGTCCTAGAGGAAAACCTGGTTCAGTCTGCTTCCACCAGACACTGGGAGATTAATTCACCTTTCAGCAATAACATAAAACACAAGGCCAAATATACACTGGAGTTGCTTACTAAGAAGACAATGAATGTTCCTGAGTGGCTGAGTTATATCTGCTTGAAAATCTATGGCATGACTTGAAAAATGCAATGATCAGCAACCAATTTGTCAAAGCTTGAAGAATTTTGAAAAGAATAATGGGCAAATATTGTACAAACCAGGTGTGCAATGGATAGAGACTTACCCAGAAAGACTCACAGCTGTAATCACAATAGTTATGTGAATTATATATTTCTGTATCTCATTTTCAATACATTTGCAAACATTTCTAAAAATAAGTTTTCACTTTGACATTATGGGGTATTGTGTGTAGATGGGTGAATATTTATTTATTTAATCCATTTTGAATTCAGGCTGTAACTCAACAAAATGTGGAATAAGTCAAGTGGTAGGAATACTTTCTGAAGGCAATGTACTCTTAGAAAAAAGGATTTAAGTTCTACCTATGTAGAATCCTCTGTGGAAAGGGTTCCATGTAGAATCCTCTGTGGAAAGGGTTCTACATGGAAACCAAAAAGGTTCTTCAAAGGGCTATCCTATGGGGACAGCAAAGAACCCTCTTATGTTCTGGATAGCATCTTTTTGTTACCCACCTTTCTTTCTAAAAATGTAGGAACATACTGTGCATTTATGCTGGAGTGACTCACCCTGTTATTGAGAATAGGGTGGAGTTTGGGAAGACTTTGTTTAGCTTCAGGGGATGAATTCATCGCTCTTGAAAAAAATGTAATGAGCCATGTTTCAGCTTGACAGGAAACAGCAGCATCACACATGATTGGAGAACTCATTTTTTTGTAACACCCAGCCACGTTTTTGGTCAATTTCAACAACACACCAAAATGGAAGGGAATCAACTATTGCTCACAAACTTCAACTGCTATACCTATATTGACCTTTCCCTAAATGTTTTTTAAATCTTTTTATCTGTACAATTCTACTTCTCAATTTTCTTACAATTCTCTTTGAGTTGTTGTTTTAGTGACATGCTTCCCTACCATTATTTGACTGTGCTGTGGTCTTCAATTGGTATTTCCTCATGCAAGCCATAGCTAGCTAACCCCCCATAGTTAAAGTGCATATGTCTGGGGACACTATGTGGTTATGTGGTTCCTTTCGTAATACCAAAACATTTATTTTATCAAGGCATGCCATGACATCACAACCGATCACCTCTGGCCGTGAACCTAGATTAATTGGTTATTAACAACATGGTCATATGTTATCTGCAGACATATTTCTCTGAAATTCCCAAATGTTACTCTTTCTAAAGGGGGAATATTATTTACCACTGAAACCCAAACCAAAGCACACTTTGAGGAGAAACGGGCCCTTCTTAAATTCTCAAATGTTCATTTTTCCAGAATGTGTGTATTTTTGTTGTCTTAAGTTTTCCTTGGTGGCAGGGAACAAAGCGTTCTACTGTGAAGTAGTGGAGTCGATCGCAGACACAGTGTCTGTACTGGGAGTTCCTGTCCCTGGACCAAAACCCACAGACCCACAGCAGAGAAGGACAAGGTCAGCTATTGCCTTTCTGCTGCTGCTACTTTCTCCTGACATCAACGCACAGGAGATTTACCTCGCTCTAAAAGCCAAATTGCTAATGTTGTGTTTATTTATAAGTTTATAATTTTGCTTTCAGTATGGAATATTAAAGTCGTAAAACACATCAAAAATATATATTTTTTCTGCTTCTTTTTTTCAACGAACTTCTGTAAACTACATGCCACACATCACTTTTTTGCAGTGAATATTTTATGCTCCACACATTTCTGTCTGTTTGTTTAACTCTTTCCTCACATCACATTACTGACTAAGACATTTATCAGCTGTTGGAATTCCAGACGGTGTTGCACATGATAAGGGAAGATCAGCAATTGCGGGAGATTAAAGCAGAAACACTCACAAATGAAAACAGCACAAGTCTTATCAGATTGACATTATGGCTTTGATGATTCCTCCCTTGTCACTGGGATCCCTTTGAAATCCATTTCACTGTCACTTTTACAAACTCTGGTTTATATTGTTGTTCATCAGGCATTGTTTGAAGGGAATTCACAATCCTTTGTTCTTTTCTAAATGACAAAAAAATATCATGTAAAGTTCTCTTGACGTTTGTTCATTGTACATATAAGAATGTATGTTCTACAGTGTGGTGGTATCAAAATGTACGGAATTATTATTTGGCAACACATTACATAAAGAACAAAATAAGAATACTAAAGCCAATGAAAATGTAGTTTGTAAAGCAAAGTGACACTAGATTGCGTTTAGACCAGGTCTCTCTTGAAATAGATTTTATCTCAATGATAAAAACCTGTATAAATAAAGGTTAAATAAAATCAATGTAACGTGGCACCAAAAAAATACGTTAAAACGACTGACAAGAATACAGGATCAACAATTGGAAATGAATGCTTGGTATTAGCATAAATAACTCAAATATACCATCAGATGAGATGACCTTCAACATCTAGATATGCATTTAAGTCATTTACATATGCCTCAACAGCTCAGACCCATGACAGAGGCCATCCTAAAGTATATGTACACTTGGTTTCCTTATTCTTGCCTCATTTGCACACACTGTATAAAGACTTTTTCTACTGTATTATTGACTGTATGTTTGTTTTTTCCATGTGTAACTGTGTTGTTGTATGTGTCGAACTGCTTTGCTTTATCTTGGTAAGGTCGCAGTTGTAAATGAGAACGTGTTCTCAACTAGCCTAACTGGTTAAATAAAGGTGAAATATATATATTTTTAAATAAATAAATACATTCTTGGCACCCAACTCGCGGAGGGCTTGCAGCACGTCTGCAATAGCAACTGAAGTGAACAAGGATTGGAGGGCTTCTATGGTTCTATCTGGCCTTTGCGGTGCAAGAACGTCCAGACCCCGAGATGACATCACTAGAGATTACAGGGTCCATGTGTTGCGCTGGTATCTGGGGGAGGGGGTGCGTTCACAAGGCCTAATGACCAGGACGGGATGATGTGGAATCTGACCCTTGACCTCAGACTAGCTGTCTGACATCATCAAGCCTGTGTCCAAACTGAAGCTATAAGAAATATGAAGCCATCTCATTCAATTTTACACCAATGTTATTGTTGTTAATGATGGAATTATATCAAGGTATGTAAATATAAAGCACTGACATTCAATAATTTAAAATAATTAAATTACAGTCTCAAGGCTACATGTTTCCTGCATTCCCAAGGCGACAACAAAAATACTACATTTTGGCTACTGAGAAGGGGGGAAATCTCATTATCAACCCTCACTAGGGATATTGTGCCTTCTGCTATAGGAGTAAAGTGGATATAATTACTTGTTTTATCATAGTGCCTTCATTATACAGAATGTTTCAAATGCTAACCTATTTACCATGAGTAGCTAATCATTCTCATGTTGGATAATGGAATAGGACATGTTCTATTGACAGCAAAATACATAAGAATGAAAAGGATTGTTTAGTCTATATCATTGACACAATAGAGTACAGTTGCCAGGTAGAGTTTCAGTATTCGATGTTGCCTTCTTAACATTGATATCATTGAATGTAGTGGTGGTAACTGGCTTTTTATGAATCATGTCCACATAGGCAACACTCCCCCATGTGAACTCCCCTGCCTGTCTATCTGTCTCCACCACATCCTAGTGAGTAAGAGGAGCTCCAGTCAGTACTCATCACAACCCTGCCTGGTCCTAGGCCTGTGTTCACAAAATGTCTCAGAGTAGGAGTTATGATCTAGCATCAGGTCTCTCCTGTCCAGGTAATTTGATTCATTATGACCTAAAAAACAAAACATGGTCCTAAATCAGTACTCCTGTTTTGAGGCGCTTTATAAATATGGGCCCTGGTCTCTCCTATCCTTTCCTCCTGTCCTACCTCAGCATGTCATCATCATACTACAGACAGCCACAGCCAGGGCCACTCTACCCCTCTGCCTTTATCAGCTCACCCTTCCTGACACACAACAACAAGAGGATGCCTCACTTGCCTGCCTTCATGCCTTCAAGTAAACACAGTCCAGATTTTGGCCTTCACTTGTTCACTTCAAAGCTGCAGCATGCTGATAACAAAGCAGTGGCCTGGAGTGTCCCTCTCCTCCCCCTCCTCCCCCCTCCTGCAGTGAGGATGGCTGGTGGCTAGGACAGCTACACACAGGGGTGTGAGCAGGAGAAGGGAAGGGAGTGGGGGGAAGGGAGGTGTGAAGGGCCTTTTGACAGCCACAGCACCTGCTGCTTCACCACCACCAGCCGTAGAAGACACAGCCATTTGTCTTGGCTGACCAGAGAAGATAGCCCAGACCTGGGATTAGTAGGAGGACTCAGTGGGGATGCGTGGAGGTTTGGGCGTTGATGGGTCAGGAGAATGTGTTTCCTCTCCTGTGTTCAGCCTGCCCTGCCAGTCCCTCTGTCGTCTTAGTGGAACATTCCTGTTATCTGTGGCAAGTAGTGCGACTGTTGTGGGATGATGACGTGTCCCCAGTTTCTACAAGCCCTCATGTGTCTATCGTCTCCACTTCTGTACTCATTGTAGTGACACAGTGGAAGAAAAATCATGTCTAATTGATAAAGATCTCCAATGATCCCTGGTTACGGACAGGGAAATGAACAGGCTCAGTTAAGAGGCGTAAATTAGTATTAATCAGAAAGTCATTACCTTTATCATTCCAAATGGCACTTGTTGTTGGCCATAAAGCCCAAGTTTATTCTACATCATTCTACGTCTTCCCCAAATCCCTTATCAGAGTCTGTTTTCTCTGCAGCTCATGACACAGCTTGATCAGGTTCCGTTCGGGTCAGGGCAGTGGAATGAGAGAGCAGTGATGCAGAGACAACAGACCAGGCCAGACCACGTCATCTCTTCTCAAATCCTCAAAGGTTGTGCTAGGCCCAGGAATGCAGCAATGACAAGAGAATATTTATGGCAGTCGAGATTGTGACCACTAACTGAAAAGGCAAACTCTCTCTTGGAAGTTTCTTGCAAGATGCCATGGTGATGTTGATGCACTGTTTATAAGTGTTGTAATTGCAACATATCCACTTGTAGAACAGAAATATGTAACCCCCCCACCCCCTTTAGTTTGTTATCGTAGAAACATAAGAGTGCTGCAACTCTCCACTTTTCTTAGGAAACAGGATAATAGCAATTACAGTAAAAGCTCTGCTCTCTAGTAATACTAATATGATTAGGTCTAATTAAGTTTCTCTGTAGAGGCATCTGCCTAATATTTTTTAACCTGACTAATAACTTGTTGTACTGCATTATATGTGTTACTGTACATGCAATACATTTATTCAGATATTCTATTTGTTATGCATGTCCTTGTAACCCTTTTGAAAAACAATTAATGACTAACTCATTCTGAGTGAAGTATTTGTTGCAATTGAAAAAGTTTGTGAAAACGCACAGTTCACAATCAAAGAAACTTAAAGGCGTGTATCTACATCTACAATTGTATTATACTATACCATGTACACTATCCTATAGCATCTAATTGCTTTCCAAGTAAAAATCACCTTGAATGCATGATGGATGAGTTGTGTTGTCATGTGCTGCTGCCTTGCTATGTCCTTGTCTTAGGTCTCTGTTTGTGTAGTGTTGTCTCTTTGTCGTGATGTGTGTTTTGTCCTATATATACATATATATTTATTTTTTTCGTACATTTAAAAAAATGGTAGGACGTCATTGTAAACAACAATTAGTTCCTAACTGACTTGCCTAGTTAAATAAAGGTTAAATAAAATAAAATAAAATACACATTACCTGTGATTATAATAATAATAATAATAAATAATAATAATAATAATAATATATGCCATTTAGCAGACGCTTTTATCCAAAGCGACTTACAGTCATGCGTGCATACATTCTACGTATGGGTGATCCCGGGGATCGAACCCACTACCCTGGCGTTACAAGTGCCATGCTCTACCAACTGAGCTACACAGGACCATGTTGTTCCTGAAGAAGTGTGACCATCTGGTTCATGGTGCATGAATCCTGCGAAGCCAAGCCCCACTAGAAGCAGCTTCTCAGGAGGTATCTGTCCTGTTGGGACTTGTCTGCTCAACACAATGCCCAGAGTCTGTATAATAGTAGTAGTATTTAGTATTTATTGGGATCTGTTGGGTGTAACCCTAGATAGCAAGCTGTCATGGTCAAAACATAGACTAAATGGTTGATCAAATGGGACGAGGTCTGTTCATGAGAAGGCGTTTCTCTGCTTTCTTGACATCTCAGTCGACCAGGCAGGTCGTACAGGCCCTATTTCTGTCGCACCTGGACTACTGCCCAGTAGTGTGGTCATATGCGGCAAAGAGGGATGTAGATAACTTGCAGTTGGTCCAAAGGAGAGCAACGCATATTGCATTAAGAATGTCAGTAACCAGCCTGGTCTCATAGACTAGACATTTCAAATTAGTATGAGATGTTACGTTTGGTATGGTTACATAAGGCAGATGGTTACTTAAAGCAAAATGAAAGTAGTGGTTAGTCGGGATGTCTGGGTGGGTGTATAACTCAAACGTCTAGCAACCTGAGGCTTGCAAGTTCGAATCTCATCATGGGCAACTTTAGCATTTTAGCAAATTAGAAAACATTCAATTACTTACTACTTTTTAGCTACTTTGCAACTACTTAGCATGTCAGCTAACCCTTCCCTTAACCCTAACCTTAACCCTTTAACCTAACTCCTAAACTTAACCCTAACCATAACCCATAGCCTAGCTAACGTTAGCCAGCTAGCCACCTAGATAGAATTCCTGCCACCTAGATAGACAAATTCGTGACATTATTCATTTTGTAAATTTGTTACATACAGTGCATAAAGGTGAAATAAAAAAATAAAAAAATAACATTTGTTACGTTATGGCCTTATTCTAAAATTTATTAAATTGTTGTTGTTTTTTTGCAAATGTAAAAAAAAAGAGAAATATCACATTTACAAAAGTATTCAGACCCTTTACTTACTTTGTTGAAGCACCTTTAGCAGCGATTACAGCCTCAAGCCTTCTTGGGTATGACGTTACAAGCTTGCACACCTGTATTTGGAGAGTTTCTCCCATTCTTCTCTGCAGATCATCTCAAGCTCTGTCAGGTTGGATGGGGTGCCTTGCTGCACAGCTATTTTCAGGTCTCTCCAGAGATGTTCAATCGGGTTCAAGTCCGGGCTCTGGCTGGGCCACTCAAGGACATTCAGAGACTTGTCCCAAATCCACTCCTGCATTGCCTTGACTGTGTGCTTCGGGGTTGTTGTCCTGTTTGAAGGTGAACCTTCGCCCCAGTCTGAGGTCCTGAGTGCTCTGGAGTAGGTTTTCATTAAGGATCTCTCTGTACTTTTCCCCGTTCATCTTTCCCTATATCCTGACCAGTCTCCCAGGCTCTGATGCTGAAAAACATCCTCACACCATGATGCTGCCACCACCATGCTTCACCGCAGGGACGGTATTGGCCAAGTGATGAGCAGTGCCTGTTTTTCTCCATACATGACCCTTTGCATTAAAGCCAAAGAGTTCAATCTTGTTTTCATCAGACCAGAGAATCATGTTTCTCATGGTCTTAGAGTCCTTTAGATGCCTTTTGGCACACTTCAAGTGTACCTTTTACTGAGGAGTGGCTTCCATCTGGCCATTCTACCATAAAGGCTTGATTGGTGGAGTGCTGCAGAGATGGTTGTCCTTCTGAAAGGTTCTGCCATCTTCACAGAGGAACTCTGGAGCTCTGTCAGATTGACCATTGGGTTCTTGGTCACCCCCCTGACCAACACCCTTCTCACCTGATTGCTCAGTTTGTCCGGGTGGCCAGCTCTAGGAAGAGTCTTGGTACAGTGCCTTGCGAAGGTATTCGGCCCCCTTGAACTTTGCGACCTTTTGCCACATTTCAGGCTTCAAACATAAAGATATACAACTGTATTTTTTTGTGAAGAATCAACAACAAGTGGGACACAATCATGAAGTGGAACTTCAGCAAGGCGCTGTAGTTACAAACTTCTTCCACTTAAGAATGATGAAGGCCACTGTGTTCTTGGGGACCTTAAATGCTGCAGAAATCCTGTCTTGGAGCTCCACGTACAATTCCTTCGACTTCATGGCTTGGTTTTTGCTCTGACATGTACTGTCAACTGAGGGACCTTATATAGACAGGTCCCACAGTTGACCAATCAATTTAATTTACCACAGGTGGACTCCAATCAAGTTGTAGAAACATCTCAAGGATCATCAATGGAAACAGGATGCACCTGAGCTCTAACATTAATGGCACCTGATCCAATTCTGAGGTCCAATGATTTCATGCTGGTCTCCAGGACTGGCGATTCTCAAGCCCCTGCCACATTCTGTTTCACTATTTACCCATTCAGTCAAGAGAGGTCATGCTGTAATATTGTTGTCTCTGAACATATGTTCTTTGATGTTGGTACCTTGGAATTGCCCGGGAAGCCAGGGACTGGGAACTATTCCCAGGGGACCTCCCTGGGGTTTGATCCTGTTACTTCTATAGACTAGCAAGCCAGGGACTGGGAACTATTCCCAGGGGACCTCCCATGGGGTTTGATCCTGTTACTTCTATAGACTAGCAAGCGTCAATCTGCCAAACTCCATTTCCGTCAGGAAATTTTATCCATATCCAAATGTCTACTTAAACAATTATAAATTGCCCACCGTTCATCTGCTACGCTGTGTTTGAAAAGCTTTAGGAACTGTTTAGCCTCGCTATGATAGCTTATGACATTCAGTTACCTTTTGCAAAGAAATATCTCAAGGTAACATTAGCTAATTCTGATTCAAAATCTAAACACATTTTTGCTGCCCAATGGTTTGTAAATTGTAGTTGTGCATTCTGTTGCTGTGGAATGGAGAACCACTTACTAAGCGGCTAGTGGCCAGGCAGCCAGGCATCCAGGCTGTTCTCCCTAGCTCTGATTAATTATAATTAGATCACTGGCTCGGCCTCCCTCCCCTCCCTCCCTGGGGATGCTCTCACACACTCCACCGTGCCCCAGCTACACTCCTATACCCCTGCCACTGTATGACCAGGTTTGTGTTCAAGCAGCTACCCACATAATCAGCACTAAAAATAATGATGATGGACGCAGAGATGTTTTTTTAATTTTATTTATTTATTTCACCTTTATTTAACCAGGTAGGCCAGTTGAGAACAACTTCTCATTTACAACTGCGACCTGGCCAAGATAAAGAAAAGCAGTGCGACACACAACAACACAGAGTTAAACATGGAATAAACAAACGTACAGTCAATAACAAAATATAAAAAATCTATATACTGTGTGTGCAAATGAGGTAAGATTAGGGAGGTAAGGCAAGAAATAGGCCATAGTGGCGAAGTAATTACAATTGAGCAATTAAACACTGGAGTGATAGATGTGCAGAAGATGAATTTGCAAGTGGAGATACTACGTTCAATGTGCTCGGAAATAATGTGTATTGCTTCACCGCAGTGGCAGACGGGTGAAAACACTTCAAGAATAGTTCTTCACTAAATTCTTGTTCACATTGGCAGTTTGAAGTGACTCCAATGAATTTTTTCTTCAGATTTGATTACAATCTGTTATTTTGCCTGCAGTCTGAACAGCCAAAAAGCAACATGAAATCAGATATTTCATTCCACATTTCAAACCACCTCCGTAGGTGGTTCAAAATCAGATACAAATCTCATTCCTGGCCATGCGACTTTTTCTGAAAGGTTAAATCTGATTTATTTGCCCTAAAGTGGGTTTTAGACTGTTATTTGGTCAATCTTGTTGCTTGCTAGTTACTCTGTTGACAGTTTGACAAGAGCATGTGGTAGCTAACTAGCTTGTTCATTGTTTACAAACAAATGAGATAATGTGCTAGAAAGCTAAACCGCTACCTAGCTAGATAGTTGACTGCTGTGGCTAGACAAAAAATAACTAAGTTTGAAAGTTGGATCATCTTATCCTTTAAGGCTTTAAAAGTGTTCTTATACTTTGATTTTGAACATTCAAAGCAAATGGGAAATGTCCATGGCAGGCATTGTTGTCACCTTAGCTTGCTACAGAACTTCTGAGTTGAGGAAGCACAAGCACCGCCACCAATCAGTTTACACCACTGCGCACACACCTGTCGTTACATTGCCAACTAGCGTAGCCATGTCAGCAAATAACTGCTGCCTGAACACACACAAATCCAATTTGTCACTTGTAACTTGTTATTTTGTTGACTGCTGTGGCTAAAACATATCTGAAAAGAAAAACTGATTTAAGCATTAAGGCCTATAGAGTGAACAAGGCTTAAATAACCTGAAATCTTTTCATAAGAAACGGCAGAAGTAGTCTATAAACAATATAGCATATGTATTGAGAGTAACATGGTTTATTTCTCACAATTTCTTTTCATTTACCGTTTGGACATGAACTGATGCAATTATAGGGGTACAAGTCACAGCGGCTGGTGGTATAGTCCTCTGTGAGATCTGAACTGGCAAACACACATTTAGCAGGCATACTGTATCACCTACCTGTGGAGAACACATTATTGTAAAGCACCATGTAGCCTATCTAATGGGTCTGTGTGTCCGTATTCTAATAGTAGAGGTATACTGTGGAATGACCTCACTGCCAAACACCTTGATTGAAGTTGAATGAAGTTCACCTTGAAAGATCCCAGAATACACATTTCTGTGTGTCTTTTAATCTAAAAGTAAACTTTATTAACTAAACACAATGAATAGTAATGAATCAGCTGCTCTGGGTATTTTGTGCAGTTAGGATTTACTGTTGAGAGGGGATGGTAGCTGATATACTGCAGTCGAAGAACATGTCATTCTGATGAGATTCACTCTAATTAGTTAAGTGACATGTGATTCGGGTTGTCACAGTCACATGATCACATGATGGATCAGACTAATTTGTCAAGGTTGGGGGGCCGGGGGGTTACTGATGTTTGGCAAGTCTGTCTCACTGTAAGATATCAAACTCAGCACAGAAGCAGTGCAGGTTAAAAGATGGAAGCAGTCAGAACTTTTGTAATGAATGATTTAACAGTATTGTCAGATACATAATTCATTATGACATTTACCGTTTTGTCACCCTTTATTTAGCATAACTTTGTTCTGAATGATTTCTGAATCATCTACATATGTCTCATAAAATGGTTATAAAGGCTTCAATAAGCCTTAATTAATAGTTGTAGTCTGTCTACGTTCAACCTGTTTAACATATAGAACTAAAATAGATGTGAGAATCCATCACAATCAATATCATTATTCAAACGCCACTACCAATCAAATCAATAGGCCTACAACATTGAAGAACAAGTCTTGGTTAACTTAGGGCATGTTTCAGCTCTGCCAAACACTCCAAGGCCACAGGGACATGTTGTTTACTGAAATGTTCTCTTTTCTTGCTGTAGTCATGAGATTTTGCGACTTGCACATCGAGGAGGAAATACAATCAACTAAGTATGATCACAGGACCTTCGACAGTTGACCTCTGTTCGAATGAAACTGCATCTTGGAAATATCAGAGTAGCCTCCTATTGAATGGAACAACATAGCATTGTTCGTCATCACTTCCAACTCTTCTTAGAGCTTCTGTAACGACATGTTGACCTAAATTATTCCTTGACATGGTTGTAAGGGCATCACTCCACTTTCACAATCATGGATGTACACATCAAGTTAAATGCAGATTAAATGTTTTTGTTTGTTTGTTTCCCAAGTGTTTAGACACTCAGAGAAATTGCTCATACAGCCAAAATGCATAATAAGATTTTAAATGTTTTCACCTATTTGACAGCACTAACTTGATGTGTATGTGCACATTGAATAAAACTCTTTAACACCTAGCCTGCTACATTGCTGGAAGTTGAAGAGTCTGAGGCACCAAGGCTGTGTTTACACAGGCAGCCCAATTTGAGTCTTTTGACCAATCAAATTAGCCCTGAGAAAAAACTGATGTGAAAAGATCTGAAGTGATTGATCAAAAGACCCACAGAGCCCAATTATTATTTACATTTTTTCCAATAGTGGAAAAAATGTAAATAATAATTGGGCTCTGTGTAAACATAGCCCAAGACACGTTGACCACTTTCAGCAGAAATAATTAAAAACATGTATTGAAAAAAGCTATCCATACAGTCAGTTGGAAGTAATAGTGCAATTTGATATGAAAGGGGGGCTGAATATAGTGATTTAGCCTCAGTTTTAATAGTTCTCATTAGAAAATGCAACTGAGAACGAGATTTAGGTCTTGGAGGTGTGCTTTGATTATGTGTGTTTTTCGTACGTCGGACACATTTGTACATTCACTCTGCCAAAACAATACACAGTTACAGTCACTCACCCTTCTAGATAACAGTCTAACCAGGTCTAACCAGGTCCTGTGTCTGGAAATAGCCTAGGCTTGCTATCAAGCTAGCCAACTTATTTAGCCAATTAGCTTCAACTGGCTGGTGTGCGACCATGACAAAGCTGATTTGATATTGGATAGCGTATCCGTGGGACTAGTTAGGGACCGTCAATATATTATACAATTTAAATGGGACAGTATTTTCATTTTGCACAACTTTCAGTTCTCTCATTAAAGGGATACTTCAGGATTTTGGTAATGAGGCCATTTATTTACTTCCCCAGAGTCATATGAACCCGTGGATACCATTGTTATGTCTCTGTGTCCAGTTTGAAGGAAGTTGAAGGTAGTTTCGTGAGCCAATGCTTACTAGCGTTTGGGCAATGACTGGAAGTTCATGGGTTTCTGCTAGCAGATACCATAGACTTTCAGTCATTATGCTAACACTAGTTAACAATTGCTAACAATTGCTATAAGGCTAGTTGGTAACTCCCTTCAAACTGCACGCATAGGCTTAAAAATAATATACACAAGTTCATCTGACTCTGGGGAAGTAGATAAAGGGCCTCACTGACAAAACCAGAAGTATCAATTGAAATTATTTCAATATTTATATACACTGAATAAAAATATAAATTCAACATGCAACAATTTCAAAGATGTTACTGAGATACAGTTCATATAAAGAAATCAGTGAATTGAAAACATTTACTAATCTATGGACTTCACATGACTGAGAAGACAGATGTGCATCTGTTAGTCACAGATACCTTTAAAAAAAGGTTGGGACATGGTTCCGAAAACCAGTCAGTATCTGTTGTGATACTCATGCAGCTCAAAGATGCTCAATGGGTGACATGTCTAGCGATGCAGGCCAAGAACTGGGACATTTTCAACTTCCAGGAGTTGTGTACAGATCCTTGTGACATAGGGCTGTGCCTTATCATGCTGAAACATGACGTGATGGCGCCAGATGAATGGCACAACAATGGGCCACACGGTGTGTCTGCATTCAAATTGCTAACAATAAAATGCAATTGTGTTCGTTGTCCGTAGCTTATACCTGCCCATACCATAATCCCACTGCTAACATGGGTGACTGTTCACAACACTGCCATCTGCCCGGTACAGTTGAAACCGGGATTCATCCATGAAGAGCTCACTTCTCCAGTGCCAGTGGCCATCGAAGGTGAGCATTTGCCAACTGAAGTTGGTTGCAATGCTGAACTGCAGTCAGGTTAGGACCCTGGTGAGGACGATGAGCACGTAGATTAGATTCCCTGAGACAGTTACAGACAGGTTGTGCAGAATTCCTTTGGTTGTTCAAACCCACAGTTTTATCACCTGTCCGAGTAGCTAGTCTTAGACAATCCCACAGGTGAAGAATGTGGATGTAGAGGTCCTGGGCTGGAGTGGTTACATGTGATCTGCGGTTGTGATGCCGGTGGGACGTACTGCCAAATTCTCTAAAACAACGTTGGAGGTGGCTTATGGTAGAGAATTAAACATGACATTCTCTGGCAACAGCTCTGGTGGACATTCCTGCAGTCAGCATGCCAATTGCACTCTCCCTCAAAACTTGAGATGTGTGGCTTTGTGTTGTGTGACAAAAATGCACATTTTAAAGTGGCCTTTTACTTTCCCCCGCACAAGGTGCACCTGTGTAATGATCATGCTGTTTAATCAACTTGTTGATATGCCACTCCTGTCAGGTGGATGGATTACTTTGGCAAAGGAGAAATGTTCACTAACGGATGTAAACTAATTTGTGCACAAAATTTGAGAGAAATAATTGTTTTGTGTGTATGTGTCACGTCTACTCCCGCTCCCTCTAGCGTTCAACATTGCCAGTTTACTGACCACCGGTCCTGGCATTCATCATTATGTGCACCTGCGCTTTATCATTAGGCTTACCTGGACTCCATCACTTCAATGATTACCTCACCTATATCTGTCACTCCCTTAGTTCCATTCCCCAGTCAGTATTGACTATGTGTTTCATGTCTCTATGCTACTCTTGTTTTGGTGCATGTTCCATAAATTATTAAACTCACCACCTGCACTTGCTTCCCGACTCCCAGCGTCCACGTTACAGTATGGAACATTTTTGGGATCTTTTATTTCAGGTCATGAAACTTAGGACTCTTTAAATGTGGATTTACATGTGGATTTCATATATTTTTTCAGTATATTAATTTCTTTAATTTACAGTTGGCTTGAGGTGGAAATGTATGTCATTGAAATGTGTAGCTATTGAAATGTAAAATATTGTCCCGTGTACATTGTGTAATTTACTGATGGTCCCTAACTAGGCCCATCAGGATATCCCAAGGCAAACCAAATTTAACATGGTCAGTGTGCTGGGTATGCAGCTGTGCTCTGAACTGATGATTACTTGGTTGCTGCCAGCTTTGGGCATGTGGACAGTACTGACATCAAATCAAATCAAATCAAATCAAATCAAATTTTATTTGTCACAACCCAAGGAAAATTGTTACAATCCCTTTGTTCTGAGACGTAACCTTTTTCCTAATAATATTTCAAATCTCAGTATTGAACAAGACTGACATTGTAACCAAAATTATCCTATTACCACATTGTAGTCAATTTTGACAATAGAATAAATGCTTCTGACTCATATCGATGCCACATAGGCTGTTTTCAACTAGATACGTTTTTTTTTGCTCTTTAACAAGATGTGTGAGGTCTTTAAACAGGCCAGGGTAGCATCCCTGCAGGCGGGCGTAGGGAGTAACAGAGAATACACAATCAGGTCATTCTTCTGAGCCAGGGTTTGGAGAGGAGCTGGTAGATCACGCTGTGGCTGGCTGGACAATCAGGCCTCAGAGGACACCCTTAACTTTATTTGTTCCACTTGACGGTCACAGAGGAACCATACTCCTCAGTCACCATTAAGTCAGCAGGTTTCAAAGAATTTGCCCCCCTCACATCTCTCTGACCATCCCAAGCAGTCAGTGCCCTATGTGTGTGTCAGTGCTCTAGTTCTTGTGTCAAACATTCTGTGGTGTTTATATAGAGCATATGTTATAGGACAATGACATGGATTTGAATTGAGTAACCATATACTAGAACAAACAAATAAGAGTCCTGAATTTATTTTTAAAGCACCTAAAATCAAGTGGATTCAACCTTGTCATGCAGAGCTCTGGCCCCCCAATGGTGGAACAAACTCCCTCACGACGCCAGGACAGCGGAGTCAATCACCACCTTCCGGAGACACCTGAAACCCCACCTCTTTAAGGAATACCTAGGATAGGATAAGTATTCCCCCCCCCTTTAAGATTTAGATGCACTATTGTAAAGTGACTGTTCCACTGGATGTCATAAGGTGAATGCACCAATTTGTAAGTCGCTCTGGATAAGAGCGTCTGCTAAATGACTTAAATGTAAATGTAATGATTATGTCATTGTTTAAATCTTCAGGTTTGGTAATTATAGGGGAGGGTGGGGTAACTTGAGCCATTTTTTACATTCAGCATCACTCCATATTCTTTCTAACAAAGATATCTACATACATTTCAGGATGTTGTGTATCCCTGGAAATAATCAGAATTCATGTAAACATTACAGTTTTGAAAACATAGCTTGTCTAACAAGAGTGGTCTCTTGGCACTGCTTACTGTTATGTACTGAATTCAATAATACTGCTAGCTTTTTAAAACCATGTCCATCTTTATTTCCAAAAAGCTTTTTTTGTGTTTTAATAATTTTAAGCATATTTTAACCCAGGCGTAACACCTAACAAACTCTTTGTACTTTTTAAAAACACTTTTAACATTGGACAGGCACTGTTGTTACCTCATATCTTGTCAATAATGCCTTGCATGGGAAGAAAACATTTCAATTTGCTCAACTTACCCTATGACCATTGGCTCAACTTACCCCAAGGCAAATATTTTGACTATATTAGCCCCCACAGCTACAAGGATGGTTGCCGCTCAGGTTATGGATGTATCACTGCAACCTTAAAGGTCCTCAATGATGTCACCATTGCACTTGATTCTAAGCAATGTTGTGCTG
The DNA here is from genome assembly GCF_021184085.1 of Oncorhynchus gorbuscha. Lineage (NCBI taxonomy): Eukaryota > Metazoa > Chordata > Actinopteri > Salmoniformes > Salmonidae > Oncorhynchus > Oncorhynchus gorbuscha. The sequence continues at coordinate 28,562,678 of NC_060194.1, forward strand.
CTATTTTTATTGACTTGGCCAAAGCTTTTGATACGGTTGTCACACCCTGACCATAGGTTGCTTTGTATGTTTCTATGTTTTGTTTGGTCAGGGTGTGATCTGAGTGAGCATTCTATGTTACATGTCTAGTTTGTCTATTTCTATGTTTGGCCTGATATGGTTCTCAATCAGAGGCAGGTGTTAGTCATTGTCTCTGATTGGGAACCATATTTAGGTAGCCTGTTTGGTGTTGGGTTTTGTGGGTGATTGTTCCTGTCTCTGTGTTTGCACCAGATAGGGATGGTTTGGGTTTTCACGTTTCTTGTTTTGTTAGTTTGTTCATGTGTAGAGTCTTTATTAAAGAACCATGAATAGAAACCATGATGCATTTTGATCCGCCTCTCCTTCAACTCAAGAAAACCGTTACAACGGTAGACCATTCCATTCTTGTGGGCAGGCTAAGGAGTATTGGTGTCACTGAGGGGTCTTTGGCCTGGTTTACTAACTACCTCTCTCCATTAGTGCAGTGTATAAAGTCAGAACAAATGCTGTCTCAGCCACTGCCTGTCCCCAAGGATATACCCCAAGGCTCAATCCTAGGCCCCACTCTCTTCTCAATTTACATCAACAACATAGCTCAGGCAGCAGTAAGCTCTCTCAAGCATTTATATGCAGATGAAACAGTCTTATACTCAGCTGGCCCCTCCCCAGATTTTGTGTTAAACGCTCTACAACAAAACTTTCTTAGTGTCCAACAAGCTTTCTCTGACCTTAAATTGGTTTTGAACACATCCAAAACAAAGGTCATGTGGTTTGGTAAGAAGAATGCCCCTCTCCCCACAGGTGTGATTACTACCTCTGAGGGTTTAGAGATTGAGGTAGTAACCTCATACAAGTACCTGGGAGTATGGGTAGACGGTACACTGTCCTTCTCTCAGCACATATCAAAGGTGCAGGCTAAAGTTAAACTTGGTCGACTTGGTTTCCTCTATCGTAATCGCTCCTCTTTTACCCCAGCTGCCAAACTAACTCTGATTCAGATGACCATCGTACCCGTGCTAGATTATGGAGACGTAATTTATAGATCGGCAGGTAAGGGTGATCTCGAGCTGCTAGATGTTCTTTACCATACAGCCATCAGATTTGCCAACAGTGCTCCTTAAAGGACACCTCACTGCACTCTATACTCCTCTGTAAACTGGTCGCAAGACCCACTGGTTGCTGCTTATTTATTAAACCCTCTTAGGCCTCACTCCCCCCTATCTAAGGTATCTACTGTAGCCCTCATCCTCAACACCCATTCTGACAGTCACATTCTGTTAAAGGTCCCCAAAGCACACACATCCCTGGGTCGCTCGTCTTTTCTGTTCGCTGCAGCTAGCGACTGGAATGAGCTGCAACAAACACACTGGACAGTTTTGTCTCTTCATTCAAAGACTCAATCATGGACACTCTTACTGACAGTTGTGGCTGCTTTGCGTGATGTATTGTTGTCTCTACCTTCTTGCTCTTTGTGCTGTTGTCTGTACCCAATAATGTTTGTACCATGTTTTGTGCTGCTACCACGTTGTGCTGCTACCACATTGTGCTGCTGCCATGTTGTGTTGCTACCATGCTGTGTTGTCATGTGTTGCTGCCATGCTATGTTGTCGTCTAAGGTCTCTTTTAATGTAGTGTTGTGTTGTCTCTTTTGTCGTGATGTGTGGTTTGTCCTATATTTGACTTTCATTTATTTTTAATCCCAGCCCCCGTCCCCGCAGGAGGCCTTTTGCCTTTTTTGAATCCGTCATTGTAAATAAGAATTTGTGCTTAATTAACTGACCTTCCTAGTTAAATAAAGGTTAAATAAAAATACATCAAATAAAAGGATGCACTATCATGCTAGGGTGAGGACCTCAAATGATGTATCGTACAATCTTAAAATGATCTACTTTGGTTTAGATACATTCATCATGAATCCTGTAACACAATAAAATCATAGACTTGGTGAATATATTTTTTTAACCTAAATTGCTTACCACCTTTTCCATGTGGTTTCTTTTTTCACAGACTCCATGAAATGATGACCCCACCTACATCTTTGGTCAAATCATTAATTTTGGGTATGGTTTCCTAGCAACAAGGGTGGCTCAGATTACCCCACTCTCCCCTACACAACAGGATAATTACCGACATTAACAGTTTCCACCCCCCACAAATATTTGATTTCACACGTTACCATAATGGCCATATGCTGCAAACCTCTTCTTCTCCTCCTCCTACCACCACCACAGCTGCTACATTAAATATTCATGCCAGGATGAAAAGCATTGCATGTCCTTTTCACAGATGATAAATCAGCCAGGCTATTAATAATCATTGTAATAAAAATAAATGGTAGGCCCTATTTCACAAGAGAAGGAGATAGCAAGTTATGGTAATATTACATTGAAAATACAACATTGTACAATGCAGTGTGCATTAAGTAGAAAGAAACCATGCTTTTATCTTATGATGGCATTTCGAGTATACCTAAGAGCAGCTGATTAATTAGTATTCCTTGGGGACATATTCCTCGTATTCTCTCATATACACTATGTTACTGATATTTCAACATGAAATCAGGACTGTATTCCCCATAGCTATAAGATAATATTATGTGGTGTATGTCAGTGCCTGCACCTGCTTCTCTCACAGAGAGGTCTGACGTAAAAGCATAGAGCCACCTGGTTCATACCTGATCCAATCAGAGGAACCCAGGATAGCACCTGGAATAGCTTGATGATGACTCATAGTGTATGTATGGATTTAGAATCTACCTACAGGAAAGACCAGCTCATCAGCCCTTCAAAATTACCCAGGAAGGAGCACAAGTGTCTGTTTGTCAAGTCAGATCACTCGGGTCAGCAGCTTTTGGGAATTACAGAACACTGAAAAAGTCTGGCTTGTTAGAGAGAGTTCAGTGCAAATGGTATCCTTTTAGGTATTGTACTCCTCAGCCTGGTTTCTCTCTAGGTTTCTTCCTAGGTTCCTGCCTTTCTAGGGAGTTTTTTCTTGCCACCATGCTTCTACATCTGCATTGCTTGCTGTTTGGGGGTTTAGGTTGGGTTTCTGTATAGCACTTTATGACATCTGCTAATGTAAAAGGGCTTTATAAATACATTTGATAGATTGATTGACTGTAAAAGATGTAGCCCGAGGAATTCTTTGGTGGCACACATCCCAGAATCCTTGGAGGTTGTCAAAGCAATAATGCAAAACTGGGAATTAAACTATTCAAGTGTCTCTGCAGTGATTGCTGTGAATTAAGCATTCAGTATTAGACATCAGTTTATGCATTAGCAGGAAGACAGATTCAATCAACACACTGGCTGAGAGCGTTCTCCACATGGTCAGACAGAGAGACAGACAGAACCCTGAGGGGTCCAGTTGATTGGCCAATTAGAATTACAATAGATAGCTGTCCACAAGACATCAGCTCTTCCATTTAAAAAGTCAAACTGGCTGCAGGCAGGAAAATGAGGGCCCTCAAAGGGTGTAACAAGTGAGTGTTGATCAATATAGCCAGCATGTGTTAAATTTCAAGTTTGTTTGGACAGGTTCACAAGGAGCAGGTCCAGCCTTGAGTCTGGGTTGAGTCACCCTTCGTTCTTTCTCCACCTCCACCATGGAATGAAAGCATGAAAGCAGACTGGAGCAGGAGCCTGACTTCTGCTGTTGTATGTTTATCTTTGAAGCAGTTGGAAAGTTACCATATAAAGTTGTCTATGACTCCACAAAAAGGTTGTTACCATAGTAATGCCAGGCTTGTAGTTTCAGAGAAAGTAATACAAATATTTTAACTTGTATACTGATAAAAATCTACGGTATAGACATCGTACATGATGTGATACATGTGATTTAGTATATTTGTTTGACTACTAATCTCATGAAGTTAAATTAAGAAGATATTTTATAACACATTTTCTAGAATATCCAGCAAGTGCATGGCACCATGCCATGATGGATCCCTGATAACAAACTATTCACAGTCTTTGCACAGAAAAAGAAAATCAAGCATTACAAACATTTCATGAACCTTTATTTTAAAAAGCATCTTAAAAATAATCAAATCATTCATTCAGTATCACAATTCACACTGTCAAAAATACAATAATCTTATTCACACTTACATTCAAATATATAAAAATATAAATGCAACATATTTTTTTAGAAAAACTACATAATTGCCAAGGCGAAGTGAGTCACTTGATAAAAGTATTGCTATCTTGAGCAAAACAGTTGCTGTGTCATGATTGTGCAGGAATTGTAATACTTTCACCCTAAAAATACATCTTTGCACTTGTTCACTAAGTTATGATGGCTTCTAATATTTCATTGGCTGTGCACTGCTCTGTCTCTATCGTTTGTTTCCATAAACCATGTCCACTTGGAATAACTATGTGGTTTCTTAAGAAAATAAAAAGAATATGACATAAGCAGAAACATATCCTCTAAGAGAGATTGGTCAGAAAATCCAAATCTTTGAGAAGGCACATTATTTCATATCTCTCCACTTCCCAAATGCATGGGCGCAACTTTCCCTGGGGACGGGGGGACATGCATTTTTACCCTCCCCCCCCAGTTTTGTGATCCATGTATGTGATACAAAACGAGGCAACAGTGTGCTTATGGACCATGCAGATGCCTCCAAGCGGTCGGGTAGGCTGTTTGGAGTGTTTATCCGACTGGATAAAAAATATAGATAATTATGCCCCCCCCCACTTCTAAAAACAAAGTTGCGCCCTGCCCAAAAGTACATGAAATGTACAGACAGACTGGCACATGGTATAACTAACATACTGTATAGTTCAACACTGATTGCAATAGGAGAAAAAAAACCTGCTTAAAATGAAAAGCACATGACAGAGAGTATTTGATTTTACACTGAAATTAAATGGATTGTCATTCAGGCAGTCAGTCAAAGAAAGTCTTGCATATTTGGTAACAAAGCCTCAGTATGTAATATCCCCTGAACAGTTATTGAGGACTGAAAAGTACCAGAGGTCTCTGGCGGTCTCCCATTCCAGCAGTCTCAATGTACTACACAACAACCAGATTCCTCATGCTTGTGCAGAAGAGACATTCTGGAGAAGGTTTTGGAACAGTTCTTGCATTGGTATTTTTTCACATCCGAATGGGTTTGTAGGTGAGCCCTGAGGTTGGACCTGTCCGCAAAAGCCCTACTGCAATGGGGGCAGGAGAAGGGCTTCTCTCCTGTCAGAGGGGAAAGGAGAAGAAATGTGTCAGTATTCACAGGCAGATAAGATATACAAAACAAACACAACTATCCACTCCACTAAACTGACATAGGCCTAATACTGTATGAACTATTTGCTCCATAATCAACTGTAATAACTTAACTAGAGCATGGACTTATACAGTTACGCTTATAGTGCACTGTAAAAGTTAGGAATCACTAGAGGAAAGCCAAATTCCTTCTTCCCTGACTTTATGTCAAGCATGAGATTTGGCTTGACATAGGAGTAGGAATCTTTTAGGCAACTGAGTGAAGAGTATGAACCAGAACATGGAACAACACAAGCATGTCCCAAGTCTTGTAAAGTGGTGTGAAAACCCCTTCTTTAACATGAGTTACCACTTATCACATAACTGTTTTGACAGGCACATAGGGAATTTCAGCATTGCAATACACTTTGCAATATGTATATGATAAATACACGTACAGTATGTTAAAACCCATTATCATAAATAATATATCCCATAAATTGCACAGTTATCCTAAATTGGAACAGCCCACCAAGCAGCTATCTTCAATATTTCCAAGTGTAGGCTACAGTACAGTATGGCACTCAATTTTAGTCACTCACCAGTGTGCGTTCTGATGTGTCCCTGAAGCAACCACGGTCTTGAGAAAGCTTTGCCACATAGTTTACAGACACAAGGCAAAGTGTGAGTTCTGATGTGCATTTTTAGCGCTCCAAGACTGATGTACTCCTTTTCGCAGTATTTACAACTGAATGATTTCCTCGTCTGAGCGTCACAGTGCAGTTGCTTATGCTTCAGCAGGCCAGAATAAGTAGAATACGACTTTTTACACAAACTACATTGGAATTTCTCTGCCTCCACTCTATGAGGGTCTGTTAGTTTGGTAAGCATCCGCTCGTCTTCATCGCTCCTGGGACTCTCAGAGCCGCTGTGGTCTTTGGATGAGGTGTCAGAGAGCGATGAGGGGTATCCAGAGATGGGAGACAGGTCACTTGAAAGCGGGGATAACGGCAAGCTGCTCGTAGTCCATACGGTGATAGGGTTGTAAACCACGGAGCTAAGGATCTCCGGTTGAGGGATGACTGGCAATGGAAGGCCCTTGTAGAGATACGGTGAAATAAATACTGAAAATGGAAATAAAGAAAGCATTCATTTAGGTGATTAAAAGTAATTTTACCTCACAGCAATAATAGGCCTATATATGTTAATTTATAATTTCCTTCAAAAAGAGCTGAATAACATCGCCTCACTGAATTGCACGGATTAGAAAGTTACAAAGTAACACCAACTTTGACATAGAGATACAATGAAACTACATATCAGGATAATAGCCTGACCGCAGTCAATTTGTAAACTTTGTAGCATGTCGGTGTAACCCATATATCGGTTTAGAAAAGGTTGTTGCTTACCTATAGGGCTTTCCAGCTCGCTATAATTTGGCTTCTTAGATGAGTTGAAATGTTTCTTGACAAGAAACGAGCGTGGCATCTTGGAAAAATAGATGGACTGAAAATGTGGTATAAAACTTTTTTCGTAAATATAACGGTCCCCTCAGGGCGCGACAAATCACTGCAGAGACGGAAATCCTTATTGCATAGTCCAGTGAAGTGTCATCGTGTAGTGCAGAGAGCGCTGTTGTAACAGTACAGCAGGCAGCAGTAAAGAGCTGTAAATACTCCCTATCAGGTGCATGGGAGGAGTTTCACAAAACGAATTTACATAGCAGGGGTCTTCAAACCAATTAAAAACATTTTTTTAGACGTACATTTGTAATGGGCGGAGTCAAGACCCACCCTCTTGCTAAACACTAAACAGGTGTTTTTGTGTGTGGAGTGGGGAGGTGTGTGGACTAGTGGTGGTGGTGGTGGTGTTTGGGCGTGTAACTAAGCACAGCTCTGATCTAAGAATGCATACCAGTGCAATCATCGGAATGTGCAGATTGTTGGTAATGAGCGTTGAGTGCTGCATAGCTCAGAAGGCATGGAAATGGATATACGGTGCAATGACATGGAGGACTCATTTCATTTAATAAGGGATAGAATTGTAAAAACATGTGCATGGTATTACATTATATTGATCCCAATGTGCTACAGCATACACACGTTTGATTTTATATTTATTTAGGCCTATAAAATATATGTTTCCCATTTCCCCAATACAATAATGACATGTAGCTAAATACAAGCATTAAAAGGTGAAAACAAACTCTGTTCACATTGTAATTGAATGTGATTGTCCTCAGGGAAGCGTCCTCTGACGTCGGTGTGTATGCAGGCAGAAAGTCATACATTTCCTTTCCAATAATCCAATAAAGTATTCTTCCTTAAAATGTCAATCTAACTTCAGTTGGTTTTCAAGGTCAATCTCAACAACATAATCACATTTACCTCTTCCGAGTCTGCTGAGACTGAGGAGGGGAAGGGAACGTATCACCCTACGCCCTCTTGTGTCCAGTTAACTCTTGGCAATGGCTTTATTTGGCACAAATAATAAAACAAAGGAGGAATATTAATAGTTAGCATTATTAAGATTGGCAAATTCATCCGGTTTGTTTTATCTTATTTTGGTGCTAACTTAAAGTGAATTGTGTACTAGTTATATTATCTTCAAAACCTAATTGGAGACAAATAATTTCACTTTGTTACTGGCTAAATTATATATTATACATAATTAGTTGGATAGCTCAATATTTGATCCATGTGGTCACCGACCTAATGTTCCAGCATGATGGATGAAGCTGTCTTGAACAACATTTGTCTGACAAAACACTGTAAATGGATGTGCGGCTCCATATGTTTATTTGTGTTTGTATTTTTGCATGTTCGAATGTTGGTGAGTGTTATGTTGTACTTTCTGATACATAGTTTTTTCTAAATAAAAAACGACAACAACGACAAAAACACAAAGTAAACTTGCCTACTTTTTACAATGTTTCACAAAGGGATTTTGGAAGCTTTATTTAGAAAACACAAGTCAAAACTGCAGGTTTCAACATATACATCAACATGGATACCCAATATACAGGTATTACTGTAACAGTATTGCTTCCGTCCCTCTCCTCGCCCCTAACTGGGCTTGAACCAGGGACCTTCTGCACACATCGACAACGGCCTCCCAAGAAGCATCAAAAGCTGCAGCCCTTGCAGAGCAAGGGGAACAACTACTTCAAGGCCTCAGAGCAAGTGACGTCACCGACTGAAACGCTATTAGTGCGCACCACGCTAACTAGCTAGCCATTTCACACCGGTTACACACAACCCCCTTTTGCCTACTTCTTTTCCACAGCAATGAGTGATCCGGGTCACGGCACCAATGTAACAGTATTGCTTCCGTCCCTCTCCTCACCCCTACCTGGGCTCGAACCAGGGACCCTCTGCACATATCAACAACTGCCTCCCTCGAAGCATCGTTACCCATCGCTCCACAAAAGCTGCGGCCCTTGCGGGGCAAGGTCTCAGAGCGAGTGATGTCACCGATTGAAACACTATTATCATGCACCCCATTAACTAGCTAGCCATTTCACACCGGTTACATTACTCACAGGTTGTACTGTAGGGGGATGTGATGCTTAAGCATATTGGTGTGCATCCTCTTCAATCTAATCAGGTCATGTTCAGGGCAGAAAAGTGATATTTTCTATAAATAAATATTATCAACAATCATTTTGAAAATCACCTGAAATGACAAGAACTAATTTGTGAAAAGAGGATCAAGCACTTACATGTGAGATGACATCATGACTAGGATGGCTTGCTATGTGGAGCATAAAATTAATAGCATTCACATTCACATAAGGGTCATTTTAACTCTCAGGTCTATGATCCTCAAATTGGTTCCACTTTATATCAAGTGTGTATAAAACTGATAATTAGAATGGCAATACACTTACAAAGCTGAATGCAATTACATGGTAACACAATACACTTACAAAGCTGAATGCAATTACATGGTAACACAATACACTTACAAAGCTGAATGCAATTACATGGTAACACAATACACTTACAAAGGTGAGTGCACGTTTTATGTAACAACACCTTTATTTAATTAGGCAAGTCAGTTAAGAACAAATTCTTATTTTCAATGACGGCCTAGGAACAGTGGGTTAACTGCCTGTTCAGTGTGTTGGGGCAGTGTGTTGTGCAGAACAAAACAGAGACACTATTGCAATCATCTAGGCCTAGATATTGGACTGTAATCTATATGGCTACAGCCTAGATAGCTCTGATTGCATGACACCTGCAACTGGAACACCTGCACAGTTGCTTACGCAATAAGGGCTGCAGGGTAGAGGATCTGAGGCACTGAAAACAGCTGTCAATGTACTGAGGAGCTCCAAGTGAGTTTCCTGATCTGCTGTGAGATACACACTGAATCCTGAATAGCCTACCTTCTCCGAGTAGCAGAGAAGGTAGGCATACTGAGAGGGAGACCATATCTAGCCCTGATAACGGGTTAGGAATACATGTTCTTGATATGTATTCCAAGCTAATATATTGCACAATAGACTACTTTAAAAATCACAGTTTTGAAGAAAAATATGTTGGAACTGGTTCATTTGAATCTGCTTTTGCATCAATTCGCCTTCACTGCAGGCTGATAGCAGCCCAGGGTCCCATTCAACAAAACCATACCGCAGTGCTCGCCGATAATTTCCTTTAAAAGCGCTCCTTGCACCGGAGACCTTTAGGTTGGATGTATCTTAGGCTATGTACATAGTAGGTGCTCTTATTCAACAGTGAAAGTAATTTCACATCGGGAGAGATGTAAGAGCTCCGCGAGTATCCTAAACGAATAACTGAGGCGATTGACGTGAGTTGAAACAAATCGCATGTGATTTTCAGCCAGTCATTTTGGCACCAGAGCGCACAGTAAGGAAACATGTGAAACAGTATTCCATGCCATGCTGGAAATTACTGTCGACGAAAAGGATGCCGTGTCTTGTTTCTGCATGACTTATATGGAAAAATACACGTTTTTCGTGTAAGTGTGGGATGTTTAACGGTTTTTGCACATTGCCTCAGTGTATTGGATATCGTGGGCGACGGTGCCAGGAAACGTGATTTTGCAGAGATTCTTTTGAATCTGTAGCCATCACTGAATAAATAAACACATTTCAGGACAGATTGATGTGAGGAGCAGACTGGAACCAATATTACATCACACCTGTTACCAGAAAATCAGGTAAGCTGGACATTCTAGTCAACCACTAATTTGTATGTTGTATAATAGCCTACAATGCAATTTACATGTAAGATAAAGATGGTTATTCACAGTAGTGTGGTATCGTGTAGCCTATGATACCTCGAAAAACGATCACTTTTATTCATACGCCATTTGTAGCCTATCGCTACTATATAGGTTAATTTCAGTATAATAGTCTCATGATCCATCATCTAATATCTAATAAGTAGACTAACAATATATCATCATTGGCTCTCACATTGCGTAATGCACAATGGGGAACAGTTCATTCAGATTATGATAAAGGGCCTATTAAGTGTAAAATATGCAATTACTTCAGGTTTCAGCATGCAGTAGCCCTTCATACTGCCTCCGAGGCTCCGACGTGTCCAAATGTATAGGCAGTTCCCCCAGCTAAGTGCGGTGTCAGTCCTCTTTCTGTCCACAATGATGTAAAGCAAGGTTGAAGTACAGAGGCTATACACTGCCCATATCGACATTGTCAGTTTTAAACAGACTGGTAGATGAGGGAATGCTGCTCTTGCAGTGACATTATTGTTGGTATTAATACCATTCCAATGTTCTACATGGTTATAGCCTGCTGGTTGTTAGTCTTCTGCACCTAATAATGTGGAATGCATGCAATCAAACCAGCCGGGCATAATATGACCAGTCCCATGGCAACCCAACTATCGTCTGCATTCTGGTTTTAATACTTTTTAGGACGTTATCTATATTTACTTGAATAGCCCTTTGGAATATATCTGATCCGTTATAGAATAGATATATACAATTTCCACCCTTCTTACAGTAGTAACGTTTGATAAAGACAGGGCAAGTCAACTTAATAACTTGAGGGGTCAGATACAGTGGGTATCAGAAGTATTCACACCCCTCAGATTGCTTTCACATTTTGTTGTTTCAAAGTGGGATGGAAATATAATTAATTGTGATTTTTTTTGGTCATTTATCTACACAAAACAACTCCATAATGTCAAAGTGAAATGAACATTCTACAAATATTTACAAATGAATAACAATTAAATAACTGTAATATAGTTGTTGCAAGCCTAAATTAGTTCAGGAGTCAAATTTGGCTTAACAAATCACAAAAATTACATGGACTCAATTTGTGTGAAATAATAGGGGTTGACATGATTTTTAAAATGACTACCCCCTCCTCTGCCCCCATACATAATACAACATTTGTAAGTCCCTCAGTCAAGTGTTAAATTTCAAGCACAGATTAAACCACAAAGACCTGGGAGCTTTTCAAAAGCCTTATAAAGAAAGGCAGTGATTGGTAGATAGGTAACAATAACAAATCAGACACTGACTATCTCTTTAAGCATGGTCAAGTTCATAATTATACTGTGGATGATGTATTAAACCACCCAGACACATCAAATATACAGTTGTCCTTCTGAACTGAGCTGCAGGACAGGAAGGAAACTGCCCAGGGATGTATGTCACCATTGATTTTAAAACAGCTACAGAGTTCATTGGCTGTGATGGGAGAAAACTGAGGATGGATCAACATCCACAATAATGACCTAAATGACAAAGTGAAAAGAAGAAAAAACAAATATACAGAATACAAATATTCCAAAACATGCATCCTGTAGGTACTAAAGTACTACTGCAAAAAAACAGGAAATGAACAACATTTTTGGCCTAAATGCAGAGCCTTATGTTTGTGGCAAATCCAACAGAACACATCTCTGAGTAACTACCTCCTTCATTTCAAGAATAGTGGTGCCTGCATCATGGTATTTGTATGCTTAACATCGGCAAAGACGGTGTAGTTTTTCCAGATAAAAATAAACGGAATGGCTCTAATCGCAGGCAAAATCCTAGAGGAAAAACTGTTTCAGTCTTTACAGCAGACACTGGGAGAGGAATTCACCTTTCAGCAGGACAATAACCTACAACACAAGTCAAATCTACTCTGAAGTTGCTTACCTAGAAGACAATGAAAGTTCCTGAGTGGCCAAGTTGCAGTTTTGACTTAAATCTGCTTGACAATCTATGGCAAGACTTGAAAATTGCTGTCTAGCCATGATTCCCAACACCTGGACAGAGTTTGAAGTTTTTTGAATACAATAATGGGCAAATAATCCAGGTGTGAAAAGCGCGCGGGGGGGGGGGGGGATACTTGTCTTAATAAAGGTATATTAGTGGTGTCTTTCATGAATCTTTATAAAAAAATGAAAATGTTTGAGTGTATTGTGTAGATCATTGACAAAAAATGACAATTTAATCAGATTTAATCCCACTTTGTAACATAATTAAATGTGAAGAAATCCAAGGGGATGAATACTTATGATACCCACTGTATCTTGTTACTATCCATTGGCTTTGAAGTGGATGTTAAGGCTCTAGGTTTGATCGTCACTCTCTCATAAGTAGTATTCAAGGTAAGCCGCTTGCTGAGCTCAATGAGCCTAACAACTACACCTGTTAGGGCTGTATCAAGGCTTTTTCATCAATATTCTGTCATTGTTACACATTCTTGTGAAAGGAGTATTGAGCAGTGCAGGTCAATGGTCAAAGGTAGCAATCTAGTTGATGTATTGAGTCAGATCCCAGTTTCTATTCAATGAAAAGGTGTTGACATATCATTGACATGTTTATGTTCCGACTATACCCTCTCTACCCCATACAGCAAATACCATAAATCAAAGATCTGTAGGTCAAGTTAAGAATGTCTTTGTCAAGAAAACCGGGCTTGAGGGAAATTGGCCAATAAGGTCCTGTGACAAGATGTCAACCAGCCTACATTATGACTAGCTCTCTCCAACCTACAGTGCCACATTGTATACCATGAAGTTGGAAAGAGTATGATAGATTAACACATGCACATAACATAAAGAAGGGTTCCCCAACTGGTGGTACGCGGGTGATTTTATGTGGCCGCCCATTGTTGGACATAAAAGACTGTAAAACACCAGCAAATATAGCTCCAAGTGATTTTACTTTTGGAAATCTGTTCCAAAGTTTTCCCACATTTAATAGAGAGAAAAACAGTATGTGATTGTATATCTGTTTTTGTCAAATATTATATCTGTTTGGGATTCTTGCAGTCAATTTGCAGTCTACAATTGATTTGTAATTATGTTACCAAAGAGAGTACAGTTTGAAGATAGGCAGAAACTGCTTCTCCAGTAGAAATCCTTGAAAATGCTTGTAGGCGATGTCATGGTGACATTGGCTAGCTAAGCTAATGCACAAAAACATGGAATCGCGCTGAATTGCGCATCTGCCATCAAATCAAAAGCACTCCTTTGATATAAAGTAGTTTTTGACAGAAATTTAAGTTTGTCACTTTCGAGGTTGGAGTAAAAACATGTTCAGTTAGACATTGGCTTGAATCTGCGTAGGTTGTCCTTTTAGAAATCGAGAAAATGAACAACCAAGGAGGAATTTTTCACTTCTCTCATTGACTTCTCAAACCCCAAACCCTGACCTGGTACACTGAGTCTGCTTCACAAGTGTTCACGGAAGTCTTGCGATGTTGCGCCTCTGGGTTTATTAACTGTGCTCTTACCATTATTAGGCTTACTACAACTATTATTTGATTAGCCAACTATTGGCACTACTACCACCCTTATCATCTCTTTAACATTTGATTCACACATGTTGGTTTACGATATTAACTTGGCCTTTTGGGTGCATCAATGTTGCCTTTGAAAGTTATAAGTAAAACGTTAAAACTGCTAAATGTTCTCTCAGCCTCATGGCAAAATGTGAACAATAGCATGCGATGAGCAATAAAGCAGCACATTTTTCTCTCTGACCCATGGCAAAAAAGTGTAGAATTGCAGGAAATTAGCTTTTAAACTGCAATATTTTATCTTAGCGTCATGACAACATGTGTAGAATAGCATTATAAAACTGCTAAATGTTTAACAAATGTGTTGAATTGCAGAAAGGTAGCTATTTTCACAAAAGGAAATCTGCCCCACCCCCAAAAAATACATGTAAAAAAAGATTGTTGCCCCAGGTTCCCAAATGCGGTAGTCGGTCCCTGAATGAAAGCCAATTCCACTGTGAAAAGACAAATTAGAAGCACTGATCCTGATGTTGTCCTTTAGCCATGGCTGCTGCCTCTGAAGGGAAAATGTAGAGGGTAAAGAGATGTCAAGGAGAGGCTGTAAGTCTCTCTGGAAGAGAGCATCTGCTAAATAACTCAAATGTAAATATAAAATGTAAGGTGAGGTTGTGGTCATCTTCATCACAATTTACTGCAGTTCCAGAGCTGAGCAGGGGAAAGAGGAAGACTATCACACCTCATATTTCTCTGGGGGCCCGATTCGGTCGACCATCCATCCGTATGAATTGTCCCAGATGTTGACTGGATTTTACTGAGAACGAAGGCTACAGTTGAAGTCGGAAGTTTACATACACCTTAGCCAAATACATTTAAACTCAGTTTTTCACAATTCCTGACATTTAATCCTATTAAAAAGTCCCTGACTTAGGTCAGTTAGGATCACCACTTTATTTTTTATCATGTGAAATGTCAGAATAATAGTAGAGAGAATGATTGATTTCAGCTTTTATTTATTTAATCACATTCCCAGTGGCTCAAAAGTTTACATACACTCAATTAGTATTTGGTAGCATTGCCTTTAAATTGTTGAACTTGGGTCAAACGTTTCGGGTAGCCTTCCACAAGCTTCCCACAATAAGTTGGGGGAATTTTGGCCCATTCCTCCTGATAGAGCTGGTGTAACTGAGTTAGGTCTGTTGGCCTCCTTTCTCACACACACTTTTTCAGTTCTGCCCACAAATTCTCTCTATGATTTAGGTCAGGGCTTTGTGATAACCACTCCAATACCTTCTTTTTGTTGTCCTTTTACCAATACCTTCTTTTTGTTGTCCAATACCTTCTTTTTGTTGTCCAATACCTTCTTTTTGTTGCCATTTTGCTACAACATTGGAAGTATGCTTGGGGTCATTGTCCATTTAGAAGACCCATTTGCGACCAAGCTTTAACTCCCTGACTGATGTCTTGAGATGTTGCTTCAATATATCCAAATAATTTCCTACCTCATGATGCCATCTATTTTGTGAAGTGCACCAGTCCCTCCTGTAGCAAAGCACCCCAACACCATGATGCTTCCACCCCTGTACTTCACAATTGGGATGGTGTTCTTCGGCTTGCAAGCCTCCCCTTTTTTCCTCCAAACATAACGATGTTCATTATGGCCAAACAATTCTTTGTCCCCATGTGCAGTTGCAAACCGTAGTCTGTTTTTTTATGGCGGTTTTGGAGCAGTGGCTTCTTCCTTGCTGAGCGGCATTTCAAGTTATGTCGATATGTGGCTCTTTTTACTTTGGATATAGATACTTTTGTACCTGTTTCCTCCAGCATCTTCACAAGGTCCTTTGCTGTTGTTCTGGGATTGATTTGCACTTTTTGCATCAAAGTACGTTCATCTCCAGGAGACAGAACTCGTCTCCTTCCTGAACGGTAGGATGGATGTGTGATCTCATGGTGTTTATACGTGCTTACTATTGTTTGTACAAATGAACGTGGTACCTTCAGGCATTTGGAAATTGCTCCCAAGGATGAACCAGACTTGTGGAGGTCTACAATTTGTTTTTCTGAGGTCTTGGCTGATTTCTTTTGATTTTCCCATGATGTCAAGCACAGAGGCACTGAGTTTGAAGGTAGGCCTTGAAATACATCCACAGGTACACCTCCAATTGACTCAAATGATGTCAAGTAGCCTATCAGAAGCTTCTAAAGCCATGACATCATTTTCTGGAATTTTTCAAGCTTTTTAAAGGCACAGTCAACTTAGTGTATGTAAACTTCTGACCCACTGGAATTGTGGCACAGTGAATTATCAGTGAAATAATCTGTCTGTAAACAATTGTTGGAAAAATGTATTGTGTCAAAGTTACAAATTACTTGCACAAAGTAGATGTCCTAACCAACTTCCCAAAGCTATAGTTTGTTAACAAGAAATGTGTGGAGTGGTTGAAAAATGAGTCTTAATGACTCCAACCTACGCGTATGTAAACTTTCAACTTCAACTGTATAAGGATTTGTGTGATGAATAAACAATAGCACAAACAGATTTGACTGTAGATGCTTCAGTCAGTCTGTCAGTCAGTGTACCTCAGAGTGTTATGTCTCTCTGTTTGCTACAGAGTCGCTGTTGTACAAACATAAAATTGTTTGTCCTCTAGCCCAGGCAGCGCAGAGCGATGAGTAAATGAGTCAATCCTCACGAACTCAAATAGCTCAAAACACGCAACACTAATAGTGCTATTTTTGTTTCTTAATTACTTTTGTTCTGTATTGCAACTCAAAAATAGAGATAGATTTCAGCTAATGTTAGCCCAGTGGTGTTATTCATTGTGTAATATCAATGTGGGAATGAGTTAAAATGCACATTGTTTAGTTAGAGCACGTACAGCACATTGACTCAAGTTATGATGTTATTTGCTTATTACAGATAAGTAGGTTGTGACTTTATAATTTCCCTTAAAGGGCAAGTACGTCAGTTATATATTAGACGCCAGGTAAATGCCATACAGTCTTGATGCATTGTTTGTTGATTGTACATTGCTTCATTTGTGATATATATTTTCAAATCATTCATGAAATTGCAAAATGTCTAGGAGTACTATTTGGGAACAACTCCACATAATTACACAATTCATCTGGGAGGTATAAATGTACAGAATTAGAGTTCTGTCAGATTTAGCTCAAACCAAAATGAGAAGTTTCTTATTTTCCCCTATGACGTACATTGAATGTAGGCTATTATAAGACCATTATTTCTGGTAATGTGCTATACATCCTTCAGACAGTATACCCCCATTTGACAAATTTGTCACTTGTCAAACAAATTGCCTTTCGTGCACAACCATGTCCCTTAGCATTTCAAGTCTTTTGCTGATTTAATAGAGGATACAGTCCTCTATTTCAGAAAATAATAGGTTACGTCATCTAACAGTGCAAAGTTGTTTCTATCAGGCCAATGCTCACTGCAATGCACTTAGGTTATTCATATTTCATGTTTGTGTATCCTCACAGCATGATACCCCCCCCCCATGTAGGACTGGTTTTTTACACTGCTAATGGCTGCTACTTGAATTTCATGTTGTACTTCATGTTATTCTCATTTTTAAAATGAATTAGGGGGAATTAACTATCTATTATAAGAGGCACTGTAATGTGCATGAATACCTATGAGTTAAATGAATGCGTTAATGTTAATTGAGACAACAATGTCCGATTATTTGCTTCACTTCACTCAAGCCATTGGCTTATATGTTAGTACATTTACATTACATTTAAGTCATTTAGCAGACGCTCTTATCCAGAGCGACTTACAAATTGGTGCATTCACCTTATGACATCCAGTGGAACAGCCACTTTACAATAGTGCATCTACATATTTTAAGGGGGGTGAGAAGGATTACTTTATCCTATCCTAGGTATTCCTTAAAGAGGTGGGGTTTCAGGTGTCTCCGGAAGGTGGTGATTGACTCCGCTGTCCTGGCGTCGTGAGGGAGTTTGTTCCACCATTGGGGAGCCAGAGCAGCGAACAGTTTTGACTGGGCTGAGCGGGAACTGTACTTCCTCAATGGTAGGGAGGCGAGCAGGCCAGAGGTGGATGAACGCAGTGCCCTTATTTGGGTGTAGGGCCTGATCAGAGCCTGGAGGTACTGAGGCGCCGTTCCCCTCACAGCTCCGTAGGCAAGCACCATGGTCTTGTAGCGGATGCGAGCTTCAACTGGAAGCCAGTGGAGAGAGCGGAGGAGCGGGGTGATGTGAGAGAACTTGGGAAGGTTGAACACCAGACGGGCTGCGGCGTTCTGGATGAGTTGTAGGGGTTTAATGGCACAGGCAGGGAGCCCAGCCAACAGCGAGTTGCAGTAATCCAGACGGGAGATGACAAGTGCCTGGATTAGGACCTGTGCCGCTTCCTGTGTGAGGCAGGGTCGTACTCTGCGGATGTTGTAGAGCATGAACCTACAGGAACGGGCCACCGCCTTGATGTTAGTTGAGAACGACAGGGTGTTGTCCAGGATCACGCCAAGGTTCTTAGCGCTCTGGGAGGAGGACACAATGGAGTTGTCAACCGTGATGGCGAGATCATGGAACGGGCATTACATTAGTACATTATCCTGTGTTGTTAATGGGACAATTTATTCATTTTAATGAAGAAACTCACTGGAGAAAAGTATATAAAACCCACCAGATGGTAAATGCTTGAACTCTAAATAAAATGTACCCCTCTTTAAAGCCACAATCTGGAGTTTGTGTTTTAGCCCCGCCACTTGGTTTGGTATATATCTGAGAGATGGGGCTGGGGAAACGTAACCAACACATTTTGAAGCTATAAATAAACCGTATATTCACATAACACCATTTGGTCATAATGAACCATTCCTGGATATTCAGTGCTATAATGGGCCAGCACCAGTTTGTGAAATGCTCCGGTTGGATTTAAGTTGGCACCCACTTGATAGTTGTAGGCTATGCCATGCCAAGAACCATTCATCACAATCAGGAAGGTCAGGAAGCGGGTCCATAAATGTGTCTGTCACTAATTTACCTCTGCTCCCTCACTCTCACTGCTGAATGGATCTGGTATAGAGCGAGCGTAATAGCACTGACCATACTGGTATAGAGAGATTGAGCACACATACGGTTGTGGCTCAGGTATTAGTTAACTTGAACATTTCAAGAAGTAATAGCAATCTCTTCCTCTCCCTATATACTTGACAGAATGAAGAACGTTACGGGGGTAATGTGGGGAGCAGTTTGACAGTCCCTTTTTCAAATGATGCAAAATAGTAGACAAGGACTCAGGAACTAGCGGAATATACAAAAGTCACACACACACACACACACACACACACACACACACACACACACACACACACACACACACACACACACACACACACACACACACACACACACACACACACACACACACACACACACACACACACACACACACACACACACACACAATCACAGCCATGCATAGGCCTACTGTAAGGAGCATTTGAAAACAGTACACTAATTAGGGTGCTCTTGAATCTGACGGATCCTCTGTAAATACTGAGAAAATAATTGGTTGCTTTCTGAGGTTAGCCTTTGGAGAGCGACGATCAAGCACTGTTGACTTGTTTTTCTTATTCTTTCTGTCATGCAAAAACTATCAGGAGAAATCGAGCACAGACAGGATGAGAACATAAACACTATTTATTATAATGAAACCTCATGGTAAGGGCTATGGAATGCAATGAGATAGACTTCAACTATTTAATTGGAGAGTCCGCTCACTGTTTCATAGGACTACTCATGGTTGTTTTGTCACCAATTCATTTAAGTAGATTTTTCCACATGAACCAAATTTCTGCGTTTGGTTATTATCCCATTTTTCTGATGACTGTGCAGGTATGGACATATGGTTGAGAAATGGAAAATACTGTAGTTACTTTGGCTTGGATATGGTCTCGTGTCGGTTTGGCTCCAGATCAAGGACCGAGGTAGAGAAGAACTCATAGAGAATATCTAGTAGTTTTCATCTCATATTATCTCTATGGAAGAATCCGCCAAGAGAGAAGAAGGAAGGGAGATGGGCGTTGCTGGAGGTGGGATGCAGAAATCAGCCAGCACACCATTGTGAGGAATGTCACTGTTTATATACTGTGTAGGCAGAAGGGTAGGCAGAGTTGTAAATTGATCCTGTCATCTGATTGATTTCATTTTTCGTCCTGAACCTATGTGTTAATTTCAACTAATCAACAATAATGGGAACTTCGCCTGGGTCATTAGTGCATTGAAACCAATGAAAAGCTGTCTTTGCTAAAAGCTTTAAGCTCACATACCAGACTTTACAGATAGGCGTAAATGTACAGTATGTTGGGGTATACTCCATATCCAGAGGCACACTCGTCTGGTTACATAAGACTACTAAGGACTCGGTCCGTATCCGTATCACGTCAGATCTGTGGTATGGTCAGATTGTCATTTCAAGGTCATTTTCGATTGAGCTGATATATGCAGCATTTACCATGAATGCATTCTCCGCGAGCATGGGTAACATTGCCTTTACATTTCTGTCACGCTATACCACAGATCTTCTACGATACGTATTGAACCGAGCCCTAAAGCTTAAGCCTCGAGCTACTATGGTCACCTCCCTTAGATTCAGGTCACGGTACCAAGGTAACAGGTCGAATAAATGGCTGGTCTCTTCCTCGAGGGCCGACACCTGCTGTCTTCAGGTCCTAGGCAAGGCGATGTCTCTATCAGCCAACACCTTCCAAGCAAATGAAGCAAAACTACTCCTCTCCACTCCACGCTAACTTTCTACTGCTATTGTGTCGGCGCCAGGAGTGCTATTTGAGAAACACTGTGCAGTGATTTGGGGGAAATATCTGTGCCTGTGAGTTACGCTGACTCAACTTAAATTGCACATAAGGTTCAGCTCAGTCTATCTGACTGGGATTCTGGCAGTGAAGTGAACTGCTTGCATTTGTCAGTATGTTCTCGAGGGCCCCTGCTGGAAGCAGGCCTGCATTCGTGGACAAACAGCCAGGCTGCATACAGTATATGAAACATTTCCTGTTTTAGATGCACATTTTGGGACAGATGTAGACATTTTTATTTAAAGAAGATCTAAAAGAGCGTTGGAATGCATCACTCAATGAGTTGGCAGGCTCCAGATGGAAGCCACGATACCGAGAGACATTGCAAAGGCTGTGTTTTAAATAAACGTTTAAAAAATATATAGTATTTTAGCATACTCTTGGATGCAGAGAGAAAAGATTTCCGTAACATGATGATGTATAGTTTCAAATGTGAATGAAAAGTGAGTTGAAAAGGTGCCTTAAAACAATGATCAAAGAGGCAGCTTGCCAATACAGCTTCACAGATATGTGATATCGTGTCAACAAATGTGCACTAACGAGAATAAATTCTCCTGAGGTTTCAATTGCAACACAACAAAACACCTTGGCAGAAACGTTTGCGCTTGGCATACAAACAACAAGGACACTGAAGAATACGTGTTAATTGCCGTTAGGTATTTATATTTTTGGACCCACAGGTGCCTTCAACCTGCAGCAGTTGAGACTTTTCACGGCGTTGTAACAAACTGCTCTCTGAAATTCACCCTCTGCGCTTGTCAAACAAATTGCCTCTGTGCCTTCCCATAAACTGGTTTGAAAACCATCACACCCAGAGTTATGCTGTTAAGTTATCAGTCTTTTTGCACTGGGAAATATTTCTGTGCGATGATTGGGAGCTCTGTAAATATGAAACATCATTGCATCCGGTTAAAGTGGTATGGGCTGTTACTGTTGTGCCATAATTTGTTGGCATTGGCCCTTTATAGCCTCATGGTTTAGTTCCCACTACCTCACAAACGAACTAATGTTATGTTTTGATCTCAACTCAGCTCATTCTGGATCTGAGTGGAACTGCTCCTGAGTCCACCATCGGACGCCCTCCGTAACCACTGTTGGAACTGTGGCAGCACATACACCAGGTCAGCCACTGCCCAGAGCCAACACCAAGCCCACCGCAGGCCAGGCTTTGCCACCAGCTCCAGGGGAGGGCATGCGTCCCCCCACAGACATGCCCAGGGAAGCTCCTCTGCCACGGGTAGGATCAGTGCTCACCTGCCTGCTTCATGGCTAGACCTCTACAGACGAAGAGCCGGGGGCCTTTCTACTGAGGTGAACCTTGAATATATACTGCAACATATACCCCTCGAGCACAATGTTGTTATAGTGTAACTATTTCCTTCTCAAGGACAGCAGTTTTTTTCACCACAAAGTTGAGGTCAAGGGAAGCATATGTTCTATATCTTATCCTCATCCCCATCCAGAGCCATGTATTTATTGCTCTGCACTACTCCTTCATCTGATACTTGTTTTCAAAAGCTTCAATGATTCGCCCTGCTGTAACTCCGTAACAGATAGTGTAACACAGTCAGTCAGGTGACGGGAGCAATAGATTCCATATTGAAACATTTATCAGGATAGATACTTAGGTTCCCACCTTCAGTTTATGAATTATTCATAGACATTTAATGGTCTCTGGTTTCCCCCCTGATTAGTTCTGCACAGGATTCTGCTTGAAAGAAGTGAAATTGCAATGAAAATCTATTACTCTGGATTGATATTGCTGGTCCCACAAGGATGACATGACAGAAAATAGGCAGACCATGCTAGTGGGTTTTGTGTTTATATTAAGTGGTGCACAATCATACTACTTGAGTAATCTGTGTTATTACTACAAGTGAGAAGAACCATGTCACTGACTAACTGCTAGGTAATCTGTGTTATTACTACAAGTGAGAAGAACCATGTCACTGACTAACTACTAGGTAATCTGTGTTATTACTACAAGTGAGAAGAACCATGTCACTGACTAACTGCTAGGTAATCTGTGTTATTACTACAAGTGAGAAGAACCATGTCACTGACTAACTGCTAGGTAATCTATGTTATTACTACAGGTGAGAAGAACCATGTCACCAACTAACTGCTAGGTAATCTGTGTTATTACTACAAGTGAGAAGAACCATGTCACTGACTAACTGCTAGGTAATCTGTGTTATTACTACAAGTGAGAAGAACCACGTCACTGACTAAATACTAGGTAATCTGTGTTATTACTACAAGTGAGAAGAACCATGTCACTGACTAACTGCTAGGTAATCTGTGTTATTACTACAAGTGAGAAGAACCATGTCACTGACTAACTGCTAGGTAATCTGTGTTATTGCTACAAGTGAGAAGAACCATGTCACCAACTAACTGCTAGGTAATCTGTGTTATTACTACAAGTGAGAAGAACCATGTCACTGACTAACTGCTAGGTAATCTGTGTTATTACTACAAGTGAGAAGAACCATGTCACTGACTAAATACTAGGTAATATGTGTTATTACTACAAGTGAGAAGAACCATGTCACTGACTAACTGCTAGGTAATCTGTGTTATTACTACAAGTGAGAAGAACCATGTCACTGACTAACTGCTAGGTAATCTGTGTTATTACTACAGGTGAGAAGAACCATGTCACTGACTAACTGCTAGGTAATCTATGTTATTACTACAGGTGAGAAGAACCATGTCACCAACTAACTGCTAGGTAATCTGTGTTATTACTACAAGTGAGAAGAACCATGTCACCGACTAACTGCTAGGTAATCTGCTTTATTACTACAAGTGAGAAGAACCATGTCACTGACTAACTGCTAGGTAATCTGTGTTATTACTACAAGTGAGAAGAACCATGTCACTGACTAACTGCTAGGTAATCTATGTTATTACTACAGGTGAGAAGAACCATGTCACCAACTAACTGCTAGGTAATCTGTGTTATTACTACAAGTGAGAAGAACCATGTGACTGACTAACTGCTAGGTAATCTGTGTTATTACTACAAGTGAGAAGAACCATGTCACTGACTAAATACTAGGTAATCTGTGTTATTACTACAAGTGAGAAGAACCATGTCACTGACTAACTGCTAGGTAATCTGCTTTATTACTACAAGTGAGAAGAACCATGTCACTGACTAACTGCTAGGTAATCTGTGTTATTACTACAAGTGAGAAGAACCATGTCACTGACTAACTGCTAGGTAATCTGTGTTATTACTACAGGTGAGAAGAACCATGTCACCAACTAACTGCTAGGTAATCTGTGTTATTACTACAAGTGAGAAGAACCATGTCACTGACTAACTGCTAGGTAATCTGCTTTATTACTACAAGTGAGAAGAACCATGTCACTGACTAACTGCGAGGTAATCTGTGTTATTACTACAAGTGAGAAGAACCATGTCACTGACTAACTGCTAGGTAATCTATGTTATTACTACAGGTGAGAAGAACCATGTCACCAACTAACTGCTAGGTAATCTGTGTTATTACTACAAGTGAGAAGAACCATGTGACTGACTAACTGCTAGGTAATCTGTGTTATTACTACAAGTGAGAAGAACCATGTCACTGACTAAATACTAGGTAATCTGTGTTATTACTACAAGTGAGAAGAACCATGTCACTGACTAACTGCTAGGTAATCTGCTTTATTACTACAAGTGAGAAGAACCATGTCACTGACTAACTGCGAGGTAATCTGTGTTATTACTACAAGTGAGAAGAACCATGTCACTGACTAACTGCTAGGTAATCTGTGTTATTACTACAAGTGAGAAGAACCATGTCACCAACTAACTGCTAGGTAATCTGTGTTATTACTACAAGTGAGAAGAACCATGTCACTGACTAAATACTAGGTAATCTGTGTTATTACTACAAGTGAGAAGAACCATGTCACTGACTAAATACTAGGTATTCTGTGTTATTGTTACAAGTGAGAAGAACCATGTCACCAACTAACTGCTAGGTAATCTGTGTTATTACTACAAGTGAGAAGAACCATGTCACTGACTAAATACTAGGTAATCTGTGTTATTGCTACAAGTGAGAAGAACCATGTCACTGACTAAGTGCTAGGTATTTTGTTCAAGAAGCTAATGCAATTGAATTCCCTCTTCTGTCTTTTTCCAGGGCAGATTCCCTCACTGTACCATAGCACATGGATTTCAGGACTTCAAATGAAGAGGTAGGTAGAATTTCAGTTGAATAGATTTCAATCCCTCAGCATTTTGCAAAGATAATTGGAGCAAATTGGTCTGCCACGGCAAATAGCATTTTGTCTTTTTACTTGACAGCGTACTCAATTGCTGACACATGTTAACCTTTGCACCACCACAAGTGTCATTGAATTATCATATCTCTATAATGCATGATTGGCTTAGGTAGATGAAAATGTGACTGTCCTTGTTGCATACCTGGTGCCAACCGCCTGTGGTGTAAATTGTGAATGTACACAGACGACAGTGTCTGACTGGAGTTGATGATGTAGCTAGATAAAGATGGAGAGGATTAGGATGAGAAGGTAATGATGAAACACAAGATGGGATCAGAGATAAGGGTAATTACATACATGCTCTACAGCAGGTCAAACAATGCTCAGCCGAGTAGAGAGAGACAGACAGAGTAGAGGCTGCTTCTGATCTACCCAGTGATAGATATATCAGCATCGTAGCATTGATTCAGCTCGGCTAACGAGAATGACTGCCTTCAACGTCTGTCTCTCTCTCTCAACACATGCACACACAGACTCACGCGTGTGAGTCATACACACACGGTGGATATAGTGTGCAAGGCAACTCACTGTAAAAACACTTTCACATTGAGATGCTGCAGTTGATATTAATACACACCCAGGCTGATTATGTTATGGTTTCTTTACACAGATCTAGATACTGTACAAGTAAATGTAATTATTTGAGTTGCCATACCTACCATGTCACCTTATTTTTTCAAAACTGGTATCCTTTAGTGACACTACTGCGTTTGTCATCAAGGATGCTTAGTGACATTGGTGTGCTTGGCTTTACATGAATAATACAAATAAAAACGATTAACCTTTATTTAACTAGGCAAGACAGTTAAGAACAAATTCTTATTTACAATGACGGCCTACACTGGCCAAACCCGGATGACGCTGGGCCAATTGTGCACCGCCCTATGGGACTCCCAATCACGGGCGGTTGTGATACAGCTTGGAATCAAACCAGGGTGTCTGTAGTGATGCCTCAAACACTGAGATGCAGTGCCTTAGACCGCTGCGCCACTCGGGAGCACCTAAATCTTGTAATCATGTCAGGTGAAGGTGTTTTTATTATTTAGACTTAACCGTGGTTTCAAGGACAGGACATGCATTCCAATTAGTTGGTGGGGAATTGGCTATACAGAATGCAAATGTATGCAGATCAGCTTGTTTTAAATGGATCGCGGGATATGATGATGATTTCTCTCATTCCTTTCAGAGAAATGCATATCTGGTGACTGAGCATAATTTATTCAAACTTTTTAATTCCACAAGACCTTAGATGGATAGACAAAATGAAGATTGATTATTTAATTGGAGATTTATTAAATTAGATGATTGTAAATCTTTTTTTTTCTGTTGCCTGTGATTAAGAGGCGTATCGTTGCAGTTATCTGGTTTTGGATAATTATCAAATAAGGATTTTTATTTTCAGGGCCAAGACAACAATATATTTTAGTCTGATTAATGTTATAGCACAGTGCATAGAAAATGCTTGTAATTCAAACCAATTAGTGAAAATTATTTACTGAGACCTACGGTAACCTAATTAGCTTAACTATATTTCTACTGTCTCCTATTATCAAACATAATTGCAACATAATATTGAAGATGTATGCAATATAAACACTAGTGGAATTTTTTTTCCCCCTGATGTGATCATGAATAATATCTATTTTCGAAACCTATTAGATACAATGTAATTGAAATGGTTTCTTGGTTACTAGCTTTCTGAAAGTGGAATTCACATTGTTTTACATGTCACCATTTTGAAATTAACAGGCTAAGAAGAATTATCATTATCATACATGTCACTCTGTCAAGTCTCTTCAATGTCTTTACAATTTGATGACATATTAATTTGATTTAATTTCATGGCCAGTTAATTTGGACAAAGAAGAACGATACATGATTTTCCCACTTTGATTTACTTTGCAGACAAAGACTGGGGTTTATCTGCTGCAAGATGGTAACGAGGAGCCTTTCAATATTCGACTGCACTTGGCTAAAGACATTCTGACCATTCAAGAGCAAGATGTCATCTGCGTGTCAGGAGAACCATTTTATTCCAGTGTAAGTAACCTGCCCTGCATGTCAAATTAAATACCTTGGGAAAGGATGTTTCAATTACCAGAAAAATATATCATGTCGGGGAGACGATACATTTGGAACCATGAGAGTGAAGTGTGAGCATGACTGGAGAGAAAATACCTTTTAAAATGGGCCTTTCCGTTGTCAGCTTTGTTATACTTGTACTATCTACGGTAAACTTTTATACTCGTAAGTATGTCCACAATAAACACCTCTTTATTCCATCTGATTCCTTGTAGGAGAGAACTGTAACGATCAGAAGACAGACGATTGGAGGTTTTGGCTTGAGCATTAAGGTCATTTAGATCTCCATTGATTAGACTGTTTCTGCCTATTCTATCATTGAATTTACTGTTACCTAATGCCATTGATCTTTTGAAGCCACAATTGATATATCAACAGTAGACTAATGGAGTATCGTATTGGGGAAGACACAACAGTTTTTCTCTTTTTTTACCCTCTGTTTCTTTCCTTCAAATGTTTGTGCAACAAACTACATAACTATATAATTCACCCCCTAGGGAGGCGCAGAACACAAAATCCCTGTTGTGATATCAAAAATATCAAAAGAGCAAAAAGGTAAGCTTTCCTTTTTTTTCGTCTTTTTTTTCCCATTTCACTATGAGTTATGAATCACGGTTTATTTACCCAAACGTAATAATATCTCATATATTGTCTGCAGCTGAACTGTCTGGGCTGCTGTTTATTGGAGATGGGATCCTCCAGGTAAAGGATAATGATGAGTATTTTGACAGTTTCTTCTGTCTTGGGTTATTCAGTATTTGTACTACAGGTATGTCTGATCAAATTCCAACTCCTTCACACTTTGGGATGGATCACAATATGATATATTAGTTCACTGAGCCACCTCATATCATCAATTTAATGGATTGGATATTATTGTTACTATTGTTATTATTGTTTGTTTTTAGATCAATGGAATAAATGTTCGAAGCTATCGCCACGAGGAAGCGGTAAGCAGCTGCCAACTTAATATTTTATATTTCCCTGAAGCTGCAAACACTTGCAACACCACTTTATCTTGTTTAACGTTTTGGACCTTATCTTTGGGGCATGTAAGATGAGTTTTACACCTTTTCCGATTTGTGTGTATCAACCTCCTAAATGTGTGAGGCTGCATAAATCTCCCAGGTTTTTAGCTGATATCTAATCTACTTGTTCTAAGAAGGGAATTTGTACTACATCCATCATCCAAGTACGTGGTTGAGATGAGTAACAGACTTAGAAGTCCTATGGCAGTATTGTAAATACACAATATTTCTTTACAGGTGCAGGTTTTACGAAATGCCGGAGAGGAAGTCACTTTGACTGTGTCTTTCTTGAAGAAGACACCTGCTTTTCTGAAACTGCCCCTCTGTGAAGACTGCACATGTACGTGCATCTTAGAAACCGCCAAAGAAATATAAGAGCTGAAATTGTATGTTATTTTCAGTAAGGATATGATGAGAGAAAATAAAACAAGATTGGAGAAAAAAACTCCATCTGCACATGGATTACATGATGATTCCTGCATTGACTATTATTTGTCTCCGGTATAATTATCTCTGAAAAAGAGCTGGAAAGAAGTTGATTTGAATATAGTTTTTACCTGAAATAGAGCTAGACATAAAAGTTTTGGATATTGTACCAAGGCTAAAGAAGATATGATATGACTTCCAAATGACTGAATAAATAACTTTTGAATGTCATTCTCCTCCCAGGTGTTCCAAGTGACCAGAGCAGTGGAACGTCCTCCCCTCTGTGTGACAGTGGCTTACACCTGAACTACCATCCTAACAATACGGTACAGTTTAGCATTCTTAACCCACCCCATTTTGAGACTGATCTCTTTTCTGTACAACTCTCAGCCATATCTGTCTCTCTGCAACTCTTGTAACAATGCCAGTAGGCTGTTGTTATTCCGCAGTGGCATTCACAGGCAGACGGTGACAGTCCGGGTGCTCTAACTCTTTCTCTGGGCCAGAGGGAAAAACAACGTATTCAGTAGTTGAACTATGGCTTGCACATATACAGCTTCTGCTGCATCTACATCTACCTGTATGAATCATGAACAAGCCTGGGCTATTGACGTATTAGAAAAACGATGGGAGATACTATATGAAGAACTAAACTAAGAGGTGTTCTCTTCTTTCTGTGTGTATAAACCCCTCTAGGACTCACTGTCCTGCTCATCTTGGCCCACGTCCCCTGGGCTCCGCTGGGAGAAGAGATGGGTGGACCTGCGCCTTATTCCTCTCCTCCACTCCCGTCTGTCACAGCACATCCCGGGCTCTGACGTCTGCAGGTAAGCTCAGCGCTGGGCTGCAGCCGGGGGACCGGGGAATGTTTGTTGTCAAAACACAGCCAGGGGCCATTCTCTGTCACTACTGCTGAAGGTTCAGTGGCCCCTGTGCCCCGTCTATTTGAGAGGGGTCTGCTGGCGAGGGACTTTGGGGGCTAGGTGTTAGGATGACTTGTCTCCTGTAAATACCTTGAGACTATTCAAATGGAGAGGTCAGCCACTGGCAGTTACAGTGCCTTCGGAAAGTATTCAGACCCCTTGACTTTTTCCACATTTTCTTCTAAAATTGATTCAATAGTTTTTTCCCCACTCGAATCTACACACAATACCACATAATAACAAAGCAAAACTTGGTTTGCTGCACAGCTATTTTCAGGTCTCTCCAGAGATGTTCGATCTGGTTCAAGTCCGGGCTCTGGCTGGGCCACTCAAGGACATTCAGAGACTAGTCCCGAAGCCACTCCTGTGTTGTCGTGGCTGTGTGCTTACGGTCGTTTTCCTGTTGGAAGGTGAACCTTCGCCCCAGTCTGAGGTCCTGAACGCTCTGGAGGAGGTTTTCATCAAGGATCTCTCTGTACTTTGCTCCGTTAATCTTTGCCTCAATCCTGACTAGTCTCCCAGTCCCTGCCGCTGGAAAACATCCCCACAGCGTGATACTGCCACCACCATGCTTCACTGTAGGGATGGTGCCAGGTTTCCTCCATACTTGATGCTTGGCATTCAGGCCAAAGTGTTCAATCTTGGTTTCATCAGACCAGAGAATCTTGTTTCTCATGGTTTGAGAGTCCTTTAGGTGCCTTTTGGCAAACTCCAAGCGGGCTATCATGTGCCTTTTACTGAGGAGTGGCTTCCGTCTGGCCACTCTACCATAAAGGCCTGATTGACTGAGTGCTGCAGAGATGTTTGTCCTTCTGGAAGGTTCTCCCATCTCCCCAGAGGAACTCTGTCAGAGTGACCATCGGGTTCTGGGTCACCTACTTGACCAAGGCCTTTCTCCCCTGATTGCTCAGTTTGGCCGGGCAGCCAGCTATAGGAACAGTCTTGGGGGATCCAAACTTTTTACATTTAAGAATGATGGAATGATGGAGTACCTTCAATGCTGCAGAAGTGTTTTGGTACACTTCCCCAGATGTGTGCCTCGACACAATCCAGTCTCAGAGCTCTACGGACAATTCCTTTGACCTCATGGCTTGGTTTCTGCTCTGACATGTACTGTCAACTGTGAGACTTTATATAGGCAGGCGTGTGCCTTTCCAAATCATGTACAATTAATTGAATTTACTACAGGTGGACTCAAATCAAGTTGTAGAAACATCTCAAGGGTGATCAATGGAAACAGGATGCACCTGAGCTCAATTTTGAGACTCATAGCAAAGGGTCTGAATACTTTTGTAAATAAGGTATTTCCATTTTCAAATCAAATCCAATTTTATTTGTCGCATACACATGGTTAGCAGATGTTAATCTAACTAACAATTCCAAAACTACTGTCTTATACACACAATTGTAAGGGGATAAAGAAAATGTACATAAAGATATATGAATGAGTGATGGTACAGAGCGGCATGGGCAAGATACAGTAGATGGTATCGAGTACAGTATATACATATGTGATGAGTATGTAAACAAAGTGGCATAGTTAAAGTGGCTAGTGATACATGTATTACATAAAGATGCAGTAGATGATATAGAGTACAGTATATACGTATACATATGAGATGAATAATGTAGGGTATGTAAACATTATATTAGGTAGCATTGTTTAAAGGTGGCTAGTGATATATATTTTAGAATAAGGCTGTCGCGTAACAAAATGTGGAAAAAGTCAAGGGGTCTGAATACTTTCCAAAGGCACTATAAGACAGTGATTCCTCCATTTGCTGCAAAGCTTGCTTGTCTGTTACATTTACATTTACATTTAAGTCATTTAGCAGACGCTCTTATCCAGAGCGACTTACTTATTTCTCTTGAATAGAAATTGAGAGGGCATGGGTTATGATTAATATATGGACAGACAAGCTGTTTGCCTGACTAAGGATAAAACATTTTTGAGATATGCCTTGTTCATATTGATATCGATGTTAATAGCATACTGAATTGGTGCCAACCACTACTAAAAAGTATATTTGTCTGATTCTGATTTCTAAAGGAAACATGCATTTCAAGTCATAGCTGTGGATGGGGTTTGCAGTGGGGTTATCACGTGCCCCACTGCTGAAGATTGCCTAGATTGGCTCCAAGCAATAGCAGCCAATATATCAGCTCTCACCAAGCACAATGTGAGTACAATCAAACCAAATTGATGTGCTTCTTAGGCAAAAACATGAGTAAGATAGATTCAATTTTAGGTTGATTTTCCATAGTCTTAAACAGCCACGGGTTCGGTTTTGATGAAAAATGTCATAGAACACTGTATTACTACACTCATATGGATTGAGGATGGCTGTTAAGGTGATTGAGTATCTACACACAGTAGTTAACCTATAACAGTTTATGATCTTGTCAATTTTCATTAAGGTTTCACACAGCTATCATTAAATGTGTCAGATGTATCATATAAGTCATATACTTATGAATGTCTTTTCATGCTATGGGACATTCTTGGAGGCGTAAGTCACAATATCAGTGTTGGTGTTTGGAGGCAGTCACTACATACACTTACATCCCCCATGCTAACCAATACACTTGTATTTGCTATAATTCATAATAATGCATTATGTAATAATAATCATCCCGAGAGGTGGTAAGCAAATTAAAAGTAACTCAGGAGATAGCGACTGTGTACTATGCTCCATTTCTCTGTTTGCATGTCTTTGAAAAAGCTTTCTCTGGCTGGATGTGTTAAACACGTTAGTGCTTTGTGTTACTTCCAGATGGATAGTACTCAACAAACAGGGGAAGGCAGTTCTGTATCTTACTGCATGGACCATCCTCAATTTGTATCCTCCAGACAGAAAGCAAATATCCGTTTTGTTTTTTAGTGTTGCTATCTCTTAGCAGCACAGTTGATTTTTTCCAAATACATAACAGGTTGGCCATTAGTGTTTAATGATTAAGTGGACCTGGCAAAGACCAGGTCAGGAAGTAGAGCTAAAAGCTAGCCTGGCTGTCGCTCGCTAACTCTAAGTCCCACTCAGATAAATCTTCATTCTGGACTCGGTGGGTGGTTGGAGCACTGCTGAGAGAGGGGTTAGAAATGTAGCTAGTAAAGAGCATCTCAACACCTAGCTTAGTATTAGCAACCTCTGAGAAATGTAATTATAATGCAGCCTGAGGGCAGTGTGAGGGAGACCAGCGTCTCTAGGGGGCGAATGTGGAGTGGAATAAGTGAGGGGTCACATTGAGCATAATAATGATGAGTCACTGTCAATACTGTACTGTGTGGATGAGAGGGTTTTCTGGCTGTCACCACCTCGCTCATCTCTTACTGTACCAAAGTGCATGAAAGAGGTTGTAACCCAGATATGATTACGGTGCATTTGGAAAGTATTCAGTCCCCTTGACTTTTTCCACATTTTGTTACTGTTACAGCTTTATTCTAAAAATGATTCATTTTATTTGAAAAATGTTCATCAATCTACACACAGTACCCCATAATGCCAAAGCCAAAACAGGTTTTAAGAAATTTTAGCAAGAATAAAAAATAAAGATAAACTGAAATATCACATTTACATAAGTATTCAGACCCTTTACTCAGTACTTTGTTGATGCACCTTTGCCAGCGATGACAGCCTTGAGTCTTCTTGGGTAGGACGCTATAAGCTTGGCACACCTGTATTTGGGGAGTTTCTCCCAATCTTCTGTGCTTATCCGCTCATATCTGCCCATCCATCAGGTTGGATAGGCAGCGTCGCTGCACAGCTATTTTCAGGTCTCACCAGAAATGTTCGATCGTGTTCAAGTCCGGGCTCTGACTGGGCCGCTCAATGCTATTTAGAGACTTGTCCCGAAGCCACTCCTTCATTTTCTTGGCTCTGCATTTTCTTGGCAGTGTGCTTAGGGTCGTTGTCCTGTTTGAAGGTGAACCTTCGGCCAGGTCTGAGGTCCTGCGTGCTCTAGAGCAGGTTTTCATCAAGGATCTCTCTATACTTTGAATCCGCTCATCTTTCCATCGATCCTGACTAATTTCCCGGTCCCTGCAGATGAAAAACATCCCCACACCATGCTTCACCGTAGGGATGGTGCCATGTTTCCTCCAGATGTGACGCTTGGCATTCAGGTCAAAAAGTTCAATCTTAGTTTTATCAGACCAGATAATATTTTTTCTAATGTTCTGAGACTTTTTTAGGTGCCTTTTGGGAAACACCAAGCAGGCTGTAATGTGCTTTTACTGAAGAGTGGTTTCCGTCTGACCACTCTACCATAAAGGCCTGATTGGTGGGGTGTTGCAGAGATGGTTGTCCTTCTGGAAGGTTCGCCCATCTCCACAGAGGAACTCTGGTGCTCTGTCAGAGTGACCATCAGGTTCTTGGTCATCTCCCTGACCAAGACCCTTCTCCCCCGATTGCTCAGTTTGGCCGGGCGGCCAGCTCTAGGAAGAGTCTTAGTGGTTCCAAAATTCTTCCATTTAAGAATGATGGAGGCCACTGTGTTCTTGGGGACCTTCAATGTTGCAGAAATGTTTTCGTTCCCTTCCCCAGATCTGTGCCTCAACACAATCCTGTCTTGGAGCTCTACGGACAATTCCTTTGACCTCATGGCTTGGTTTCTGCTCTGACATGCACTGTCAACTCTGGGACCTTATATAGACAGGTGTGTGCCTTTCCAAATCATGTCTAATCAATTGAATTTACCACAGGTGGACTCTCATCAAGGTATAGAAACATCTCAATGATGATCAATGGAAACAGGATGCACCTGAGCTCAATTTTGAGGCTCATAACAAAGGGTCTGAATGATTATGTAAATAAGGTATTTCAGTGTGTGTTTAAAAAAAACAAATTTACCACATTTAAAAAAGAAAACTCAGACTGGGGGGGAAGGTTGACCTTCCAACAGGACAACGACCCCAAGCACACAGCAAAGACAACGCAAGAGTGGCTTCGGGATAATTCTCTGAATCCCCTTGAATGGCCCAGCCAGAGCTCGGAATTGAACCCGATCGAAAATCTCTGGAGAGACCTGAAAATAGCTGTGCAACCACGCAACCTGACAGAGCTTGAGAGGATCTGCAGAGAATAATGAAGGAAACTTCCCAAATACAGGTGTGCCAAGCTTGTAGAAACATACCCAAGAAGACTCAAAGGTATAATTGCTGGCAAAGGTGCATCAACAAGGTACCTGAGTGAAGGGTCTGAATACTTGTAATGTAAATGTGATATTTCATTTTTAAAATATATATATATACATTAGCCACAATTTCTAATAACCATTTTTTATTTATTTAATCCATTTTAGAATAAGGCTGTAAGGTAACAAAAGGGGAAGGGGTTTGATTACTTTCCGAATGAACTGTATGTGGTATTCTGACCCAGAACCCAGCTCATGTATAGTCCGGTAATAAAAGGCATCTTTCCATAACATTGAAAAAATAAACATTGGTCCCTCTACTGGATCACTGTTAAATTGTACACTTTGAAAATGGGACACTGTGAAAATGTAAATGTAATAGCTACAATTTGGTATAATTTGGTTCTCTCTCTATTCCTGTGAGAGGGTTCTACTTATAGCGCGGTGATTATTTGGCGGTGCTGATACCTGGGTTCAAATACTATTCCAAACCATTGCAAATGCGTTATCTGTGCTTGATTGGGCTTGCCTGGCTTCATGGGCCAATAGACTAGTCCCAAAACTTTAAATCCCACCTATCTGGCGCTCTAGGCAGGCTAGAGCAAACACTCAAAGTATTGGAAAGATTTTAAATACTATTTGAAACCCGTTCCGAGCTGCTGATACCTGTAATCTTGCAGAATGTTTCATTTGAAGCCTCAATGCTGTCTCTGTCTCTCAATTCAATTCCATGTCAATTTAAGGGGCTTTATTGGCATGGGAAACATATGTTTACAGTGCCAAAGCAAGTGAAATTGATAATAAACAAAAGTTAAATAAACAATAAGAAATTAACAGTAAGCATTACACTCACAAAAGTTCAAAAATAATAAAGACATTTCAAATGTCATATTATGTCTATATACTGTGTTGTAATGATGTGCAAATAGTTAAAGTACAAAAGGAAAAATAAATAAACAGGTTATATTTACAATGGTGTTTGTTCTTCACTGGTTGCCCTTTTATTGAGGCAACAGGTCACAAATCTTGCTGCTGTGATGGCACACTGTGGTATTTCACCCAATAGATATGGGAGTTTATCAAAATTGGATTTGTTTTCAAAGTCTTTGTGGGTCTGTGTAATCTGAGGGAAATATGTGTCTCTAATAGGGTCATGCATTTGGCAGGAGGTTAGGAAGTGCAGCTCAGTTTCCACCTCATTTTGTGGGCAGTGTGCACATAACCCCTCTTCTGCCTCCGGGGGCCTTTCTCAATAGCAAGGCTATGCTCACAGAGTCTGTACATAGGATTTCCTTAAGTTTGGGTCAGTCACAGTGGTCAGGTATTCTGCCACTGTGTATGTACTGTCTGTTTAGGGCCAAATAGCATTTTAGTTTGCTCTGTTATTTTGTAAATTCTTTCCAATGTACCGGGGATATACATTTTTCAGCAAACATTAGCTATCTCGTCTTCAGTCTAGCTAAATGAGATGGAGATAACAAAACATTACAAAAACAAATCTGTCAACAAAATGTATTATAGTACTTGACTATCTGAGGTGGAAGCTAGCTACCGTAACTAGCTAATAACAAGGGTACACGGAGAAACTATGTTGCAATTTTAGTTGCAGTTGAGTTGCTTGCTAATGTTATTTGCTGTGGGGTTTTACACAAAACACTTCAGACCCAATTAGCTAATTACCTTCAACTAGAGTTGCAACAAAGTTGTCCAGTGTCTAACGCTAGCCTAGTCAACAACAGTCATGACCGGTTAACGTTACCTCTGGGGCTCCATTGCATTGACTCGCATCGCCTCCTCTTTCAGTTAAAGTAAACTCACCCCATTCCGTACAAATGTGCGCAACCGCAACATTCAAACGAGGTTACAAAGAAAACTAATGGGACTGTAGCGACTGTGTTGACTTCAAAATCGGGGGTGTGAACTAGGTTTCTATTCATGCGTTGATCGACATGGTAATGGCTCTATAGTATTGGAGAAAAGTTGAAAAAAACGGACCCTCCGTTACATCGTGGCGTGTCATGTCGTAACGTACAGCACGCATAAAGCAACTATTTCTGAATTATAATCTCTCTCCACCAGGTGTAGCACTTCTCTCATCCTTTAGAAACAAGAAATGGACAGTGACTGGGTAAGGGGGATACCTAGTCATTTTTTCCGTCATCATTGCATGCGATCATCATTCTCAATGCCGCTGTTTACTTCTAAGATCACTTTAGCACCGCCCTAAAAACCTGATTCAAATTGGACACAAACCTTCAAATAGGTATGTAATGACACATTATATAAACTCTTTATAGTGTTTTATTTACATTTTAGGGAAGATAAGGTGATAAGTTGAACAGATCGAGTGAAAAAAGCTATTTTCCCACACGACATCTCTCCTTCTCACTATCATGCATTAGTTTCGCTTCCCCACCTGCCATTTTTAAAAAGACCCGACAGGGCTCATTGCCTGCTTGAATTATGCAGAAACGGGCAGCGTTGAGGTCATGCCATTTATTTTGTTGGAAAGGGAAGAAATTGTGCTTTACAATGGTATTGACATTACTGTTGATCTGGAAGTGTTACGTTTTTGGGGGCGCTAAAATAAGGGCAATTGTACGGACCAAGGCGATGTACGAGTTCACGTTACTTTTGCTTGACTCCGAAGTGAGCGATGTTGATGATGGTCCGTCGGTAACCCCTACTCCATAACCCACTAATTTTTAAATGGAGGTGCAAGCAGAGGGCTTCAACGTTGGCCTATGACTCTTTTCCATTCGGAAACTCCCGGTTGTTGCATCGAAAGTGCCCTTCATTGCGAAGTCTACCTCCACGAAGTGCTGTCTGCAGATCCTGCTAGCTCGAGCTGGCACGTCCTTCATGTTTAGGACATGGAGCCACTTCTTCAAAAGTTGTGGGTCCTCGGGCAGCCGATTGGTAGCTTACAGAGGGATTTTTTTTGAGCCAATTCATACAGCCTGCCGCTATACAGTTCATATTTGAATTACTAATTGTTGTTGCCATCTTCGTTGTCCGCACCTAACATCACTCTCTTCGATTCACTCTCCACTTGAAAACTCAATACCACAGACAATTTGATGATTCCTGCCAGTGACACACTGGCGTCAGTCATTACTATGGCAATTTAAAATGACACTGACCATAGCTCAAATAAATCTTGTTGACGACCAAAATACTAAAAATAGAGATGTCAGTTAAATGCGCATGTTTAGTATTAGTGGACTGACTACATCTAGTAGCTTCGATTTAGTTCCTGAAGTGTTTCCATTCCCCTTTAATGATAATGCAGAGAATTTCCCCAAGGTTGCTGTTGACGCATATTCCCCGGTAGTTATTGGGGTCGAATTGTCTCCCCTTTTGTGGATTGGGGTGATCAGTCCTTGGTTCCAAATATTGGGGATGATGCCAGAGCTGAGGATGATGTTAAAAAGTTTAAGTATAGCCAATTGGAATTTGTGGTCTGTATATGTAGGATACCATCAACCCCACTAGGCCTTTTTGGGTTGGAGGGTTTGTATTTTGTCCTGTAGTTCATTCAATGTAATTGGAGAATCCAGTGGGTCTGGTAGTCTTTAATAGTTTATTCTAAGATTTGTATTTGATCATGTACAGTTGAAGTCAGAAGTTTACATACACTTAG
Source organism: Oncorhynchus gorbuscha (assembly GCF_021184085.1). NCBI lineage: Eukaryota > Metazoa > Chordata > Actinopteri > Salmoniformes > Salmonidae > Oncorhynchus > Oncorhynchus gorbuscha. Next base: position 28,601,038 of record NC_060194.1, read on the forward strand.
GTTTTAAAATATATATATATTTCACCTTTATTTAACCAGGTAGGCTAGTTGAGAACAAGTTCTCATATGCAACTGCGACCTGGTCAAGATAAAGCAAAGCAGTTCGACACATACAACAACACAGAGTTACACATGGAATTAACAAACATACAATCAATAATACAGTAGAAAAATCTATATACAGCATGTGCAAATGATGTAGGATAAGAGAGGTAAGGCAATAAATAGGCCATGGTAGCGAAGTAATTACAATATAGCAATTAAACACTGGAATGGTAGAATGTGCAGAAGATGAATGTGCAAGTAGTGGTACTGGGGTACAAAGGAGCAAGATAAATAAATAAATACAGTATGAGGATGGGGTAGATTGGATGGGCTATTTACAGATTTTTTTCAGTTCGTTCCAGTCATTTTGGAAATGATATCGCCGAAGTCGAGGATCGGTAGGATGGTCAGTTTTACCAGGGTATGTTTGGCAGCATGAGTGAAGGATGCTTTTTTGCGAAATAGGAAGCGGATTCTAAATTTAATTTAGCATTGGAGATGTTTAATGTGAGTCTGGAAGGAGAGTTTACAGTCTAGCCAGACACCTAGCTATTTGCAGTTGTCCACATATTCTAAGTCAGAACCGTCCAGAGTAGTGATGCTGGACGGGCGGACAGGTGCGGGCAGAGATCGGTTGAAGAGCATGCATTTAGTTTTACTTGCATTTAAGAGCAGTTGGAGGCCACGGGAGGAGAGTTGTATGGCATTGAAGCTCGTCTGGAGGTTAGTTAACACAGTGTCCAAAGAAGGGCCAGAAGTATACAGAATGGTGTCGTCTGCGTAAAGGTCGATCAAAGAATCACCAGCAGCAAGAGTGACATCATTGATGTATACAGAGAAGAGAGTCGGCCCGAGAATTGAACCCTGTGGCACCCCCATAGAGACAACCATGTTTTTGGTTGGATAGAATTCTCAATTTTTCTCTGTTGAGATCATTTCATTAGTAATTTCTAGCCAGATGTAAAATGTTCCTGGTTTGACTAATTTAATAGAGTAGGTTAGGTCTGCTCTATACCAAATGAGCATACACCCTGAGTCTCTTCCCTGTTTCACGCCTGTCAGTTTGGTGGATGGAACTACCAGCTCTCTGTAACCTAGAAGGCAACCAGTGGGTCTGTCTCCTTTATACCATGTTTCTTGTAGGATGACAATGTCTGTATTTCCAATTTCTATAGGAAGTCTGGGTTCCTGCTCTTTAGGCCAAAGGCAGATGACCTCAGACCCTGTATATTCCAGGACGAGATAGTAAAAGCTTTGTGTGTTCCAATGTGTCTAGTGTTGTTTTTGTGTGATATAGCCCCCCCTCTCTCTCTCTCAGTGGCGCCACAGTTTTTATTGCTCACGGACAGAGAGAGAGAGCGAGGGGGGAGCGAGGGGGCAATAGAGAGAGAGAGAGGGAGAGAGAGAGAGAAAAAAAGAGAGGACAATTGATTTTTTGGGAACAGCCTCAAGTCTTTGTGGAAATGACTATCTATGCATTTTGCAATTTGCATATGTTGAATAAATGAAGTTATTTTACTTCAACAGGATTATTTTATTTCTTTGGGGATAACAGTTAGCTGTTGTTTTTTTATTGGTATGAGTATGCCAGCCTGAGTGTGTTCCACAAAGAGGAGCATATAGTACTGGTATGATGATACTTAATGAAATATATTGTTTTATACATCCAACAAATGGTGCTTCAGTGAAACAAACCAGTGATTATTTGTTTATTATAGTGTAGTAATAAATATGCAAGCGAAAAAGTAGTCTCTGGACTATAAAATCGTAAAATGTACTTTTTGTGTATTATATAGCAGTGAGTTTTATGTTTGATTTTACAGGTGAAGAAGATAAACAGAAACTTCCCAGTTAATCAACAGGTAAGCAGCTACTACTACTACTATTACTACTACTACTACTACTACTATTACTATTACTACTTACTACTACTACTACTACTATTACTATTACTACTTACTACTACTACTACTACTATTACTATTACTACTTACTACTACTACTACTACTTTAATACTACTACTTTAACACTACTACTATTACTTTAATACTACTACTACTACTACAACTACTTTACTACTACTACTACTACTATTACTACTACCGCTACTACTGCAACTACTGCTCACCAGTGGAGGCTGCTGATGGGAGGACGGCTCATAATAATGGCCGGAATGGAGTGAATGGAATGGTATCAATTGAATGGTATTCACTGACTTTTACTACCGCTACCACTACTACTACTACTACTACTACTACTAATACTGCAACTACTACTACTATGAATAATACTACTACTACTACTACTACTACTACTACTACTACTACTACTACTACTACTACTACTACTACTACTACTACTACTACTACTACTACTACTACTACTACTACTACTAATACTGCAACTACTACTACTATGAATAATACTAATACTACTACTACTACTACTACTACTACTACTACTACTAATACTACTACTACTACTGCTACCACTACCACTACTACTACTACTACTACTACTACTACTACTACCACTACTACTACTACTACTACTACTACTGCAACTACTACTACTATGAATAATAATAATACTACTACTACTACTACTGCTACCACTACCACTACCACTACTACTACTACTACTACCACTACTTACTACTACTACTACTAATACTGCAACTACTACCACTACTTACTACTACTACTACTAATACTGCAACTACTACTACTATGAATACTACTACTACTACTACTACTACTACTACTACTACTACTACTGCTACCACTACCACTACTACTACTACTACTACTACCACTACTACTACTACTACTACTACTACTACTAATACTACTACTACTAATACTGCAACTACTACTACTAGTGCTACTTTTCTGCTACTAATACTACTACTACTATGTATACCATACAAGTGAATCCTTAACATTGTTAATGAATTATTATGACATAGTATTTTGTTCAATAGAAAATTCTCACAATATTATGTTTCATTCTTCTGTAGCACAGTTTACGGTTACAAAACAGACGTTGCCCAAAAGATGCTTCATCCTTTCGTCTCTACTCCACTCGACATAGCTTACTGTACTAGAATATGTTCTCTGAATGTCAATCCAACCAGGTTGAATAGTCCACAGAACGGCCTGGTTGACTGGCAGTGCCAGTGGCAACTATTGCAGGGGGAGGCAGAATTTTTACACAATAAAGTCAAACCAGAATGAAATCATCAGAGAGAGAAGGCAACACATGTTTTCTTGCTTCCCACTTCACCACCAATCCCTCCTTCAGCCTAGACATGGATAGTTAGTTAGCTGTTTTCACAATTAATCAATCTCCTGCCAAACATTTTCACTGTGGCTCGTTGCAATCCTCCAGATTGAGAAAAGTGCAGAAAGACTTGATGCCTGCTGCCTTCCCCTTTCTGCCTCTCTCCCTTTCCATTTGATCCACTCCTTCTTCTCTCTCTTTCTCTACCTCTCTTCCCTTTCCTTTTTCTCTCTCCTCTCTACCCCCCCCCCCCCTCTCTCTCCCTGACAGATTATCTTCATGGGCTGGGTAGATGAGAAGGAGCAGGACTCCGGTCAGGACCGAATGTATTCACCAAAATTCCTCGCCTTAAAGGGTTCCTCACTCTTCAAGTTCTCAGCACCTCCTGTACGCTTTATACACCCTCTTTCCTTAAGTAGCAATGGTATTTTATAGCCTGGTTTAAGCTGGTATTTACCTGGCATTTAACTAAGAAACTACGTGGCAACAATGGATACATTCTGGCACTTACCTGCTAAATACCAGGCTGTAAAATAAACGGTTACCATATCAACTGATACAACTCGTTTCTGAAAATATGTGTCCAAAAATGATCAATGTTTCCAGGCAATAATGGAGTCCAACACACGTTCGCCACATTTTTTTAATGATCTATTAAACTATAAATGGACAGCGATTATAAATCCACACCTGATTGATGACCGTCTGTGTCCCATTGCTTGCCATTTGATTTATTATTATTAAGATAATTATGTTATGCCAACCATATCAGTAATTGTGGATATAGGCACAACTCAGAATAGGAGTTATTAGGACAACTGTGTCGCTGGTATTAAACTGAACTGTAGAACAAGGGACTACTTTTTTAGTTTGAATGACTTCCTCAACTGCATGTGTCTGTGGCTAAAATCCGAATGAAATGGTTGTGTTGGAGACTTTGCACTGCACATTTGGTTTACGCTTGTCACTAGCTTTAAACATATCCTTTTGATGTTGGGATAGATGTAGCGTTATAGTTTGAACACGTGAACACAGTGTGTGCAGGAATTGGAATATAAAAGATTCAAGTTAAAGCAACTGAAACTGACCACTGTAATTACACTTCAAAAGATTTCAAAGGGATCCATCTGAATAAAATAAAAAACTCATGATGGATAGTGGAGAATGTTCCGTTTTTTGGACTCTAGAGTGGAAGCAGGGTTTCATTACCCTGTGTGTGTAGTTTATTAATAAAATATGACGTGCAAGGTGTATTTATAAGGTGTATTTCATGTGGAATTTTGCAGGTGACTACATGGGACTGGACCAGGGCAGAGAAAAGCTTCACCGTGTACGAGATCATGTGTAAAGTTTTGAAGGTAAGGCAACAACTTTTACGACGGAGATATGAGTAAAATGTTTAGGAAGTGCTGAGTAACAAATCTCCGGGTCTGTGTTTGAAAGACGACACATTAAAAAGAGAATAGATCTGTGCTATATGTGTCTTTGCAAGGCTGGAGTTATTTTCTTGCAAAACTCACAACACTACTATTGGAAGCGGTTAGACTTTCTGAAACTCTGGCTGGTATTTAATCAAACAAAGCTCATTGAACTTTTCTGCAATGCACTTTCACAAATGTGTTTGCTATGCACAGCAGTGTGTCTCAGGTGGGTGGAAGGAGTTGACATTTGGTTTAGAAATCCTCACAGCAGCGACTGCAGCTCCACCTCTTAATTTCTCACTCAGCCAGGTTCATTGTCACATACTGACTGATTTGGTCAATCGACCTACATCATGCACAGAACTGGTGATTCCTATAGTAGGTGTCAACTATTCCATTCCTATCATAACACACTGCATTACACATCCAAAACAGCATTTCGAACATGTGAAACAGCTTTTCTGAAGAAGCACAATGCATGTTGATAAAATTCCAGCCAATGTCTGTCACATCCCCACCGTGTATATCCAAGTTTCCTATCTGCTTACAGTACAGTATGAGTCTCTCATTGTCCCTTGTGCGCATTATCAGCATGACAGCAAGACCTGGGTTCAAATAATATGTGAAACATTTCAAAAACGTAAGCTGTGCTTGCCAGGGCCAATGAAACCAATTTGAATAGTACAAAAGTGCAAACCCTGCCCATCTGGCCTACCAGGCAGGTTCAATAAATCCATTCAAAGCATTTAACATAGCCAAACCAGAATATGTATATTTTAATTATATATACAAAGTTGGTCACAAACTGGCATAAGTATTTGCTGGGATTAGGATAATTTAGTTAGCCTACCACCAGTAGCATATTGTAGCGACCCGCACAGACAGCTGTGTGTTATGTGTTAGGCTAGGAGGTGGTTGTGTTGTACTGACCAGTACCCGGTGTTCGCGGGGTCCAACCTGTCAATCAACCTGCTATCTGCCAATCACGGGAATGCCTGGAATGTTCTGATGCCGGGCATCCTGGTGGTTGGTGGAGTGGCGTGGAGGGGGGTTGGGCAGGGGGGTGGAGCATTGGAAGTTAAGACCAGGTTCAGCTTTTGTTCTCTCTCTCTTACGTCTGGGCTTCACAAGAGAAGGTCACGATTGGCTTGTGTCATCTATTTGGCGTGTGCTACGGCCCAAACAGTAGCCTGTGTAAAGTTGGTGTAATAAACCGTCAATTCGTAAACTCAAGCCTCTGTCTGGACAATTGTTCCTTTATGATCTAGTCGGGTCATTACATTGGTGTCAGAAGTAAAAACGTTGATACAAGTTAGCCAGCTAGCTAGCTGACTTATGTGGCTAGCTACCGTAGGTGAGAACGGGGATGGAAAATGCTTCGAGGGAATCCGAAAGTGAAGGTGGAGGTAGGGGACGATTATGGCCAAGGAGCTGCATGTGAATGGACGTCGGGGCTCTGTCTGAGGAGATCGCCAGGGCGTCGGAGCGCAGAGGCCGCTTGAGGGAGGACGTTAGAGCGATGGCGGCTGAAGCGGGCATGAGTGCTTCGTCGAATGTATTTCGCGCGGATTCTGGTGGGCGGACCGAAGTGGTGACGTCGACGCGGCGTGATGAGGAATCTGGGGCTCAGGATGTAAACAAACATGGCGGCGCCCAGTTCCCGGCTGCGTCCGTATCTGTTAAGACCCGAAGTATTCCGGTAAGGCGGATTGGGAAGCTTTTCATGCTCAGTTTGAACTGTTAGCTCATTTTAGGGGTGGTCGGATGAAGAAAGGGCACTGCAGTTGGCTTTATGCCTCACGGATGAAGCTCTGGCCTGTTTGATATTGATTAGCCCTGAGGACAGGCATGATTATGGGGCTTTAGTGGGAGCACTGAGGAGGCGCTATGGACAGTGTGTACAGCCCGGGCTACTGCGCTCCGAACTGAGTAATAGACGCAGGCAGCCTGGAGAGCCTCTACGGGTGCTAGCTAATGACATTGAGAGCCTCTCTCGGCGGGCATATGCTCACATGCCCCCTCCGTGCAGAGCGAGCTAGCACGGGACCAGTTCATACAGGCGCTCTCTCCTACGGAGCTGCGCATACAGACCCAGCTGGCTCATCCTGAGTCATTGCAGACAGCCTTGGAGATGGCTTTGGAGAGGGAGCTGGTGTGGGCTGGGGCTTCAGCTGGGGCTTTGGTGGGGGTGCAGGGAGACACACCCTCTGTGCGAGCTGGGGGCAGAGCAGTCCGGAGCCGGAAAAGCCTGCTTGGGTGGCCGAAATGACAAAAATCATTCGTGCTGTGTCGCTACAGGCGGAACGAAACACACGCCCTGGTCCCAGGGTCTGCTGGGGTTGTGGCCAGCCAGGCCATCTGCGCCGAGTTTGCCCCATGTCCCCCAGAGCTCAGGGAAACGGCTCGGGGTCCGCATAGACCGGGTAGTGCGGACCCCTGGCTTTCTATCCCAACCACCATCATCTTCTGGAGGAGCCCACCGGCACAGACGGGGAAGCAAGGCTCCACTTCCCCCAGAAGCAGACGAGGGCAAGCGGATGGAGCCTGTTGTTGTGGTGGGCCGGACCTGTGTTGGGGACTTTTGTCATGTCCCTGTCACTGTGGAGGGGTGCCCTGCTCCGCCCTGGTGGACACTGGTTCCACAGTAACCCTGGTGTGAGGCCAGATATTGTGCCAGGTTGGACTCAGTGTGAGCCTACAACTGTGCAGCTCCGCACAGTCACAGGTGAGCTGGCACCCATGAAAGGGAAGGGAATAATGACTCTGACAGTAGGGGGCAGGACTGTGCGTCATCCTGTGTGGGTGGCGGCTGTGCAGGACCCTTGTATCCTGGGGTTGGACTTTCTTAGGAGCACAGGCTGCCAGTTAGACCTAAATAGGGGCACACTGAGCTTCCAGGGAGGGACGGAAGTCACCATGGCCCCCCTAATGTCACATTCACTCAACCCAACAAACCCTTTACTCCAACAGTTAAAGCAGCAGAGACTCATGGCTGCGCCCCCTCCCCCACAGCTGTGTGTGACTTTTCCCCAGTCCCCCTGTCACCTACAGCGGTGTGTTACATTCCCCCAGCTACCTCCATGACACAGCCCTCTGTGAGCCGGGTCGCATCCCCCAGCCCAGCTACCCCAGATGGGAGAGGAGAGGACACTGTCTGCAGTGAGGGAGATATGGGGGAGGAACTGTGTTGGTCTTGACCCTGAGCAGCAGGAACGGTTGTGGCAGTTGCTGTTTGAATTCAGAGACAGCTTTGCGTTGAGTGAGGAAGAGGTGGGTCAGACTCATCTGGTGCAGCATGAGATCGACACAGGTGATGCTCGACCCATCAAGATGCGTCCCCGCCGTATCCCGCTGGCACGCCAGGAGGCGGCAGACAAGGCTGTGTTGGAGATGCAGCGAGCAGACTTCATTGAGCCCTCAGACAGCCCCTGGGCGGCGCCAGTCGTCATGGTTCCGAAGAAGGGGGGCAAGCTGAGGTTCTGTGCGGACTACAGGCGGCTGAATGAGGTAACCAGGAAGGACTCATACCCCATACCACGTATCGATGAGTCGCTGGACCTGGTTAGGGGTCCTCCTGGTTCTCCTCACTAGACCTCCGCAGTGGCTACTGGCAGGTGCCCCTCTCCCCAGAGGCCAGAGCCAAAACTGCGTTCTCCACTAACAGAGGACACTGGCAGTTCAAGGTCCTGTGCTTTGGCCTGTGCAACGCTCCAGCTACTTTTGAGCGTTTGATGGACAGGGTGCTGGATGGCATCCCCCGACAGCAGTGTCTGGTATACCTCGATGACATCCTGGCCCATGGCAGCTCCTTCCAGTCAGCCCTGGGGGCGCTACGGCGTGTGCTGGAGAGGGTGGCTGCCGCAGGTCTGAAGCTCCACCCCGAGAAGTGCCACTTCATGAGGAGAGAGGTGTCCTTCTTGGGCCACCGAGTGGGGAAGGAGGGGATCAGCACCATGGAGGACAAGGTAGGGGCTGTCAGAGACTGGCCCACCCCCACCGACCAGCGTCAGCTGAAGAGCTTCCTGGGCCTGGCCTCGTACTACAGGAGGTTTGTACGGGGCTTCTCAAGCGTTGCTGCTCCACTGAACCGCCTGCTGCCGAAGGACAAGGCTTTCACTTGGACAGTGGAGTGTGAGGAGGCGTTCAACACCCTCAAACGTGCACTGATCGAGGCCCCGTGCTCGCCCCCTGACCTCACCTTGCCCTTTATCCTGGACACAGACGCGAGCAATGTGGGCATGGGTGGGGTGCTGGCCCAGGTGGGGCCAGAGGGGGAGAGAGTGGTGGCGTACTTCAGCAAAACATTTGACAAACATGAGCGCCGCTACTGTGTCACCCGGCGGGAGCTCTTGGCTGTTGTGGCTTCCGTCAAACACTTCAAGTACTACCTGGGTGGTCTGCCCTTTACTGTAAGGACTGACCACTCTGCTCTCCAGTGGCTCATGTCTTTCAGAGAGCCAGAGGGGCAGGTGGCACGCTGGTTGGAGGAGCTTCAGCCGTATGACTTCACGGTGGTGCACAGGGCAGGGGCACGCCACTCCAACGCCGACGCCATGTCCCGTCGGCCCTGTACTGCAGACGGCTGCCGCCACTGTGAACGGAGAGAGGGACGGGAGAGAGAGCTGCGGGCAGAGGAGGGTGTCTGTGCCACAGTGTGTCGGGCGAGCGGGCCTGTCTGCTGTGAGCTGCAGACTGTCGACGTGGCTGAATGGCGGCAGCAGCAGGGACGGGACACAGACCTACAGCCAGTGCTACAGTGGGTAGAGGCGCAGGTGAGGCCACCATGGGAAGAGGTGACAGCGCTCTCACTCGCGACCAAAGGGTTGTGGTCGAAGTTTGAGAGACTGCGGCTGGCTGATGGCGTGCTACAGCGGGCATGGAAGGAGTCAGCTACGGGAGAGGAGAGGTGGCAGGTGGTGGTCCCAAAAGCATTGCGGGAGGCTGTGCTCCAGAGTACTCATGGGGGGTGGGGACTGGACACTTTGGGGTCACAAAAACACTGCGCCGTCTCCGTCAGGGCTTCTACTGGGGGCAGCACAAGAGGGATGTGGAGGACTTTTGTCGCCGCTGTGACAACTGCACAGCGAGAAAGGGCCCCCAGGCCGCTCTCATGCTCAGCTACAACAGTTCCCAGTGGGGGCTCCCATGGAGAGGGTGGGAGTGGATGTAGTTGGGCCGTTCCCCACCACAGACAGTGGAAACCGCTGGGTGCTCACGGCCATGGACTATTTCACAAAATGGCCCGAGGCCTATGCTCTGCCTGACCAGGAGGCAGAGACCATCGTCGACGCCCTGACAGCGGGGATGTTCAGCAGGTTTGGAGCTGCAGAGTCCATCCACAGCGACCAAGGCAGAAACTTTGAGTCCCGTGTGTTCGCCACCATGTGTGAGAGGCTGGGTATGCACAAGACCCGCACTACTCCTCTCCATCCTCAAAGTGATGGCCTTGTGGAGCGCTTCAACAAAACGCTTGGACAGCAGCTGGCCATCGTCTCTTCCAAACACCAGCGTGACTGGGACAAGCACCTGCCTATGGTCCTCATGGCATGCCGCTCCGCTGTCCAAGACTCCACTTCCTGCACGCCTGCCCTCCTCATGCTGGGAGAGAGATCCGCACCCCTGGGGAGATGGCGTTTGGTCGGCCCCTGGATAGCCCTCATGTTCCTCCGGGGCCGGAGTATGCCCGGAGACTCCAGGACCGCCTGGAGACAGCCCACACCTTCGCCAGAGAGCAGCTGGTGAATGCAGGTGTGAGGCAGAAAAGGAACTATGACGTGCACACCCGGGGAAGGCACTTTGTGGCTGGGGAGCTGGTCTGGGTCTACAGCCCCCTAAGGAAAAAAGGCAGATGCCCCAAGTTGGACAGTCACTGGGTGGGACCCTGCAGTGTCCTGGAGAGGGTAGGGGAGGTTGTGTACCGGGTGCAGCTTCCTCCCAGGGGGAGAAAGGTGGCACTGCACCGGGACAGGTTAGCCCCATACAGAGGGGCCTCTTCTCCCCAAACCCCAGGAACCCCCACAATTCCCCTCTCTGGCAATGACATTCTCCAGGCACCCACCCTCAGGTGCCGCAGACAAGGCTCCAGACAGCCCACTCCCCCTGTCTCCCCCCCTGTGTCACCGCGTGGTTCCCCAGAGCCACGGACTGTATTACCCGTTCCCGCTTCCTTGTCACCCATATCCCTGCCTTCATCCCCTGGGTCCCAGAGGGGCACTCTGCGACCATCACGACCACGCAGGCAAAGGAGACCTCCGGGTCGCTTCAGAGACTTTGTTTGTTCCCTCGGGGACGAGGGACTTTGTGGTGGGGGGGCTGTGTAGCGACCCGCACAGACAGCTGTGTGTTATGTGTTAGGCTAGGAGGTGGTTGTGTTGTACTGACCAGTACCCGGTGTTCGCGGGGTCCAACCTGTCAATCAACCTGCTATCTGCCAATCACGGGAATGCCTGGAATGTTCTGATGCCGGGCATCCTGGTGGTTGGTGGAGTGGCGTGGAGGGGGGTTGGGCAGGGGGGTGGAGCATTGGAAGTTAAGACCAGGTTCAGCTTTTGTTCTCTCTCTCTTACGTCTGGGCTTCACAAGAGAAGGTCACGATTGGCTTGTGTCATCTATTTGGCGTGTGCTACGGCCCAAACAGTAGCCTGTGTAAAGTTGGTGTAATAAACCGTCAATTCGTAAACTCAAGCCTCTGTCTGGACAATTGTTCCTTTATGATCTAGTCGGGTCATTACAATATATTTACGTTTAGCTAGTACAGTAGTTCGGTAACGTTAAGTAGCTAGCTTGGGTGCTTTGCTAACTTTGGTTATATAGTTGCAGATTTTTACAATAAGCTCGCTAGTTAGTAGCAAACAGAACCTGCATCATTTTAGAAGAGACCACTGGTTTTCATAATAGTTCGCTCGCTACTCACATGCAGCAAGGAGAGGAAGCTGGTTTTGCGCTCGTGCAACTGTTGTACTAGGTAGCTAACTGGATTTGTATATACTAGCCGTGGGGCGTGAAGTTGCTGCAGTTTAATATGCATGCCAGACCAAAGTTTCCTATTAATTGAAGGAAACGTAATATCACACATTTACTATGCATCCATTTTTATTAATACATTACCTTTCTCAGTTCGCTGTTTGTATTGCGCCTGTAAGAATAAAGGAAGTTGGCCCATGTCCGGTCTGATATTGCGCTGGTGGATTTTGAGCAATCATGACAGCTGCATCCCATAAGTTTCATAGCCAAGCACGAGGGTTCCATATCTCTGGTTCCATATCTCTGGTTCCATCCTGGTATACAGAATGATCCAGAACACAACACCCACTCAAAATCGCACATATGCATCTTTGTATCTCATCATTCCCCCTGGATTCATGTAGGATGAAGTTAGTCCAGGCCATCATCACTAATTATCCAGTGTTCAATGGGCTACATATAGATAAGGTTCATGACTGTTAGGATGATTAATTATGAACTTTCATATGGTCAGATAGGGAAGATCATGCCAGGTCAGACTGATGTTTTACCATCAGTGTACAGTTGAAATGGTACCCTGCATTGACTTCACCCATTAGAAGTAAGTATTCATTCCAGTGACATACAGCACAAGGGATAGTGACAGTTGGTTGCCTGTTTTCAGCCACAAGCAAATAGCAAGTTCTAAGAATTTGTTGCATTTAACTTGCGTGAGCAGTTTGATATGGTATTGTGTGGCATGAACAGTTGAGGGTGGTGAATGCACCAATTTGTAAGTCGCTCTGGATAAGAGCGTCTGCTAAATGACTTAAATGTAATGTAAATGATTTGAAAGAAAACAAATAAAATTTGAATCCAGGTGCGATGGCAGGTATGACTAACGTGGTTCTCTCAGGACAGTGACCTCTTGGACAAGCGGAAGCACTGCTTCAGCATCCAGACGGAGTGTGGAGAGGACATGTTCTACAGCGTAGAGCTGGAGTGTGAGCTGCTCATCTGGGAGAAGGCCTTTCAGATGGCCACTTTCCTGGAGGTAGAGAGAATACAGGTACACAGTATATAAGAGGCAGCACTTTTTCCTAACCCAGTTTCGTGGCGGGGTACAATGGCCTCAGTCCAACATCCAGGCTCTCTGTCATCAAAATTGTCACTTGAAACAAATCAAACTATTTTAGGTGGGTTGGGAGTGGGGCAGAGCTAGGCGGGAGGGAACATCCTGCCTATAAAATGGTAGGCGAAACATTGAAAAGTAGTTAAGAGAAGCTGTGACATACTGTACCATACAGGCCAAGCCTAGTCATCTTCTCACAATGGATTTATGTTCAGTTGACATGTTTCACCTGTGGAAGGTTATGCTGTCTATTAAATATGCATCTTGTAACTAACATCATGCACCGTTGCCTCTCCGCAGTGTAAAACATACGCTTGCATCATGGAGAGCCACCTGATGGGGCTGACCATAGACTTCAGCATGGGCTTTGTCTGCTTCGATGCTGCTTCAAAAGTAAGTTACATTACCGGTACATCAACATTCATTTGTCCAGAAGTCATACATGTAGATGAAGGATACATAGACATGAACACTGAGTTTCTCTAGCGTTACTTTAAAAGTAGAAGTAACCATGACACCATTACCTCCCGAGTGGCACAGCGGTCTAAGGCACTGCATGTCTGTGACAGAGGTGTCACTACAGACCCTGGTTCGATCCCGGGATGTATCACAACCGGCTGTGATCGGGAGTCCCATAGGGCGGTGCACAATTGGCCCAGCATTGTCCGGATTAGGGGAGGGTTTGGCCGGGGGGCAGGCCGTCATTGTAAGTAAGAATTTGTTCTTAACTGACTTGCCTAGTTAAATAAAGGTACAATAAAAAAATATATGTTTTTAAAAATATAAACATTATTTCACCTTTATTTAACCAGGTAGGCCAGTTGAGAACAAGTCCTCATTTACAACTGCGAACTGGCCAAGATAAAGCAAAGCAGTGTGACAAAAACAACAACACAGAGTTACACATAAACAAATGTACAGTCAATAGCGCAATAGAAAAAAAAATCTATGTACAGTGTGTGCAGATGTAGAAATGTTTTACCATTCAAATCTACTCTGTGGTGTTCCTAACTTATTCTGCACCGTGTGCATTTTGATAGACTGAGCACATTTGCTTTGATGGCTGGTCCCCTCCAGCCCAAATCCCTTACATTCTGCCTGCAGTTGACTTTGGCCTTTTGCCAAGTCTGAGTGCCACAATAACTATTCCACTAGAACACATAATGTGGATGAACAGGACGCATCGACAGCTATATTGTTCCCTGTGTTTCTTGGCCTAATTCCTACACAGCAAAGCAAGTGGTTTTTCTCTCCCCAGAAAGTCTCACAGCAGCCTAGCCAACTGCTGACAGGCAGGGTATTGTTTACCAAAACAAGCATGAAAGTACAATTCATATTTAAACTGCAATTGTAAAACAATACACATGGTGGAGAATGTTTAATAATTCAATCAGATAGAAAACCAGCCTTGTCTTATGCACTCAGTGTTCAGATCTGTGTGAAGCCCCTAGGGGAAAAAGTGTTGCTTACGATTGTAGGTTGTGTACATGGATGTCTTGTTTCGTATGGAATGTGTACTATGTACATTCATTTTATATTGCCAAAGCTTTTACACGTGGACATTCGAGGGCAAATAAAGTTACATTCTCTTTATGACCAAGAACAGACTCGTAGATTCAAATCAGCATTAAAAACAGGACATTGGCGCTCATCATCCAAGGTTATGAACTTACACCGTCTGGTACATTTGCAAATAATTAGGAAAAAAAAACCCTGATGGGAATCATTTTGTTGTGGAAGATCAGAATAAGATTAGACCACAGATAATAGTAATTAGAATGAAAGATAAGATAACAACGAGAAAGAGAAGGTAATGTTCTTTATAAACCACCTTCAACTGTATTTACTTCCTCTATACAGGCGGTGCTGTGGAGATACAAATTCTCCCAACTGAAAGGATCGTCTGATGATGGGAAGAGCAAGATCAAATTTCTGTTCCAAAATCAGGACAATAAAGCAATTGAAGCCAAGGTAACAAACATATGCTGTATCTCTGATTTAAATTAAATTAGCCAATAGTTATATATTTTCATGCTTTCTTTGGCCATTATCAGCTGATACCAATTAAAAATCATGCATAAGAAATGTTTCATTCATTAATTATTATCCCAAAACGTGAATAAGTTAGTGTCTATCTTTTGTTCCACAGGAGCTGGAATTTTCTAACCTCTTTGCCGTGCTGCACTGTATCCATGCATTCTTTGCTGCTAAAGTTGCTTGCCTGGATCCGATGTTTGTGGAGAGTCAAGGTGCTGCGACTACCACTGGGGGGGTTTCCACGCTCACCAGTGTCTCCTGTAATACACAGACATCCAGAATCAAATACTCCATCTGACAGAGCCTGCTCAGCCCCTCTCCTTATCCCTCTCTCCCAAGTCCCCCCTCTCCCCTAAGACACTGCACTTTTACTACATCAAGGCCTAGAAAGGCAGAGGAGAGACCACAAACGAGTGTGTTATACTGTATCCAAAGCCGTCTAATGAACAAGGACATGTGAATCCAACATTTGAAGTATTATTGACAGAACTATTTTTTTCCCTTCCGAAAGACACATTTGATATTTCATCAGAGAAAAGGAAGCTAGCTGTGTGAACTTTTTGACCAGTACATTGTACTGTACTTCGAAGAACATTGTAACACGAAGGAGTGAGTGCAGAACCAATGGACGTAGAATGGATGGATGATTATAAACATTCTGAATTCAGTTATTTGTCTTTGGTCAGATCCCCAGGCACCTTTCACAATGATTCAAACGTGTTGTTGACACTGTTGTTAAACATAACATGATCGTGTTGCCAAGGCGACAAAGCAGACAAACTGTTTTCTACAATATTCAATCCGCTTCTTGTAGGTTTAAGTAGATTTTTGAAAAGGTAGACATACAGTATAAGGATGGTGACTATAAACAAATTGTTTTCTTCTTTTCGACCAAAGAAGATTTAAAGAAGACTTAATTTTATTTCTGATGATTATAGCAATTATAAGGATGGTCAGTTGGTATTGCCATAATTTATCATTGGAAAAAAACATGTCCCCTTCTCTCTTTTCATGGATATTGATTTCTTAATGACCATGAGTAATGATTAGATGAATAAATATGGATTAGATGGCATCATGGCAGTGTAAACTGCAATGTTGCATAGTTAAGTAGTTTTCACCTGTGTGGTTGTATAATGAAGTTGAAAGCACTTCATATTCTCTAACCTATGTGTTTTGATTTATCTGAAAACATCTTTTAATTCAACGAAGAAACACTGAAATATGTGTGTATTATGGATTATACACAAATATGAAATTAATCAACCTCATGACACCTTTGATTTTTTTGTTGTTGCCCATGACGTGGTTATAGTCCAACTATAAATAGAAATCACATCATGTCAAATTGTATACGATTTCCTTTCAACACGACAGGGTCATATAGAGAGGGAATGACTCAGGTTATAGATGTACGTGAGCATAGCTTTTTTTATTGATGTTGAGGAGAGGACAGGGATGAGTGCTGCTATGAGTCTGTCAGAGAGGCAATCAAGAGGTGTTTTTAATCAAGGCATTCAGCAAACAGTAATCCTTCACACACCCAACCTGGACTGGACCCGGATTATGAAGAACGGATTTCACAAAGTGAATCATTGAGAATTATTTTGACGAAGTGCTACAGCCAACATAGTCAGTCAGATTCAGAACATGTGGTTGTGTGAGAATGTCTACACCTGGTCCTGCACTCACTGGAAGATATTGCTCTAAATACAATTCACTGAAATGAACGAAACCCTTTCTGTAATTACATTTATTTCTGCTAATCTTGATGATGTAAATAAAGGTTGACATCTAAATGAACAAAAGGGGAATAATGAATATGGGCGTTTCCTTGAGGGATTACTTAAAAGAATTAGGACATCCATTCATTTGATGCGTTCCACAGAGAATACATAGTTGATAACCTCATGCTCTCTTTACCAATGACGATGAACAATATTGACCCATGATTAAAAAGATGATGTCTCTGTTATGTCAGTGTAAAAATGGTGACCATAAGTACCACATTGCAAGCAGATTCTAATATGTCCCAAAGCGCTTAGAAAAGCCTCTTTAAACTGTGTCCATCCACTCTAAAGTCAAAATCGATTTGAAAATATTGTAGTCTGTCAACTAATCCAAAAACCTATTTTGAAAGGCTTCGACTCAGAGTGCTGTATGAAGTCACGTGCTTGACCACCATTCCCTTCAGTTTCACTAAGTATAAGGCTTCAGAGGACAACATGACATGGGGGTGAGGAAGAGCATAACAAGTTGGTTCTGACATAAGTGTAGAAAGGGAAAGTGGTGCTGTAGATTCTATGCAAAGAAAATTGAAGAGGCACTGTGTTGTGCTTTACATATAGCCTAGATCTCTTTCACATACTCTTGGCTTGGAACACTTCAAAACAAGAGATTGATGTGGTGGCTTTTATTTTTTGGCAAATGATAGCTGTTTTATTAACAAATATATAGTGTACTACTTAATAAATCAAATGTTTTATAACATGGGGCTGATTTGAGATAATAGATACATTGTTTGACAGTAAAGTCAGAGAAGGTGGCAAATATTATTTTTTTTCAAACTTGTCAATAATGTATTTTATATCACCACTGAATGAGCCAATGTTACTTTATAAAACAGCAACATTATTTACTATTTTTAGGTTACAGTCAGGGCTGGGCTAGTGCTGGGTTAAGGTTGTTGCTATACTTATTTTCTACAGAAAGAAATGAGATGAGAAAGGTTAAACCACGACTCACTGAGTCTTGGCCAAGTGGAATAATTAAAAAGACTTGGGTGAGAAAAGCTGTGGGACTCTACGGCAGTGGGAAGGCATTAATGATTCAAACAGAGGCAACACGAAGACTGTGACCTTTACTTTGTGTGTGCTGAAATATGTACATAGTGAACAACAGACACAATTTCAAAAATGTACTACCAGCCTACTTTCAAATATCAACATACGTAGAATACATTGAAACTATGAAATAACACATGGGAATCATGTAGTAACTAAAAAAGTGTTAAGCAAATCAAAAGATATTTGAGATTCTTCAAAGTAGCCACCCTTTGCCTTGATGACAGCTTTGCACACTCTTGGCATTCTCTTAACCAGCTTCACGAGGAATGCTTTTCCAACAGTCCTGAAGGAGTTCCCACATATGCTGACCACTTGTAGGCTGCTTTTCCTTCACTCTGCGGTCCAACTCATCCCAAACCATCTCAATTGGGTTGAGGTCGGGTGATTGTGGAGGCCAGGTCATCTGATTCAGCACTCTCTTTCTTGGTCAAATAGCCTTTACACAGCCTGGAGGTGTGTTTTAGGTCATTGTCCTGCTGAAAAACAAATGATAGTCTCACTAAGCACAAACCAGATGGGAAGGTATATCGCTGCAGAATGCTGTGGTAGCCATGCTGTTTAAGTGTGCCTTAAATTCTAAATACATTAGTGTCACCAGCAAAGCAACCCCAAAACCATTCCACCTCCTCCTCCCTGCTTCACGGTGGAAACCACACAAGCGGAGATCATCCGTTCACCTACTCTGTGTTTCACAAAGACAGCATTTGGAACCAAAAATCTCAAATTTGGACTCATCAGACCCAAAGGACAGATTTCCACCGGTCTAATGTCCATTGCTCATGTTTCTTGGTCTAAGCAAGTCTCTTCTTCTTATTGATGTCCTTTAGTAGTGGTTTCTTTGCAGCAATTTGACCATGAAGACCTGATTCACACAGTCTCCTCTGAACAGTTGATGTTGAGATGTGTCTGTTACTTGAACTCTGAGAAGCATTTATTTGGGCTGCAATTTCTGAGGCTGGTAGCTCTAATGAACCTATCCTCTGCAGCTAGAGGTAACTCTGGGTTTTCCTTTCCTGTGGCGGTCGTCATGAGAGCCAGTTTCATCATACCGTTTGATGGATTTTGCGACTGCACTTGAAGAAACTTTAAAAGTACTTGAAATGTTCCAGATTAAGACATGAAGGTCAGTCAAAGTAATAATGGACTGTCGTTTCTCTTTGCTTATTTAAGTGGTTCTTGCCATAATATTTACCAAATAGGGCTATCTTCTGTATACTACCTTGTCACAAGACAACTGTTTGGCTCAAACTCATTAAGAAGAAACAAAATTCCACAAATGAACTTTTAACAAGGAACACCTGTTAAATTAAATGCATTCCAGGTGACTACCTCATGAAGCTGGTTGAGAAAATGCCAAGAGTGTGCAAAGCTGTCATCAAGGCAAAGGGTGGCTACTTGGAAGAATCTAAAATATTACATATATTTTGATTTGTTTAACACTTTCTTGGTTACTACATGATTCCATATGTGTTATTTCATAGTTTTGATGTCTTCACTATTATTCTACAATGTAGAAGATAGTACAAATAAAAACCCTGGATGGAGTAGGTGTGTCCAAACTTTAACTGGTACTGTACATCAAACGCAGGATGGCAGGTCTATTTTCATGATTTAGGATTTAACAGAATACGGTGCTTGTTATTGTGGATACTGTCACAGTCCAGAAATAGAAGGATCCCAAAATCTCCCATTATTGAGACTTTGCTGCTACAAATAGAAAAAGCGGTCTATGCAATGTATTGTGAGTGTTTGTGTCATGACCCGCCTCGGGCCATTTGTTGTGGTTTAAAAACACAGTACATATTTTCATACCACAAAGTAATAGTACATTTATGTTGTGTTTACCAAAGCTGACAAACATTATCTTTCAGAGAAGCCATAACACTTACTAATCACTGCACATCAGTGGAGGCCAGTGAAGAGAGGACAGTTCATGGTAATGACTGGAATTAAATGATATCAAATACATGGAGACCATGTAATACATGTGTTATTGTTCTTAGCATCAAGGACCACTTTGGAAACAAGCGTTTTAATTAATACTTTCAAGTGATATCCTCTGGGTCCACATTGTGCATTTTGTTGTATATGTCTGTTACCCAAAATAAATTAAATTCAGTGTGTTAGATACTGCTCCATTCCAAACATTACTATGAGCCTGTTCTCCTGTTAGATACTGCTCCATTCCAAACATTACTATGAGCCTGTCCTCCTGTTAGATACTGTTCCTTTCCAAACATTACTATGAGCCTGTTCTCCTGTTAGATACTGCTCCATTCCAAACATTACTATGAGCCTGTTCTCCTGTTAGATACTGCTCCATTCCAAACATTACTATGAGCCTGTTCTCCTGTTAGATACTGCTCCATTCCAAACATTACTATGAACCTGTTCTCCTGTTAGATACTGCTCCATTCCAAACATTACTATGAGCCTGTCCTCCTGTTAGATACTGCTCCATTCCAAACATTACTATGAGCCTGTCCTCCTGTTAGATACTGCTCCATTCCAAACATTACTATGAGCCTGTTCTCCTGTTAGATACTGCTCCATTCCAAACATTACGAGCCTGTCCTCCTGTTAGATACTGCTCCATTCCAAACATTACTATGAGCCTGTCCTCCTGTTAGATACTGCTCCATTCCAAACATTACTATGAGCCTGTCCTCCTGTTAGATACTGCTCCATTCCAAACATTACTATGAGCCTGTCCTCCTGTTTGAAGTGACATCAGTCACCACTGCAGTACAGGATTATTATTATAATAATATGAGTCCTATACCCGTGACTTTATGGGTCTTCAGTGTTGACATACAGTAAGTGATTCAAGGTCTAGATAAAGGGCTGGAGATGATGTGTGGGTGAAAGATTCTTGAAACCAGAATCAATATGTTTTCATTCACCATTAGAAAAATCTTCATTCATCAGATTCCCCGTTCGCCTAACTGCTGGTATGATAATTGCAAACCCTTTGCACGTCACCCAAAAAAAAGAGGGAAAATTAAGTCTGGCGGACGAAACATTTAAGGCAATAAAAATGTGTCACCAAGTGAAAATGCCTATTACGTGCAAAGTGAGAGAAAGCAAGAGGATATAACCATCCTAAAGAAATACTTGAGATTTAAAAATGCGGTACAAAATAAATGCCAAACCAATCTGCCATTGAGCTCTCATCGTCACACAGCATTACAATCCCTCTACTCAAACATAACAGTGTGAGGAAAGAACAATGAAAGAATTGCCCCTTCAATGATTCATGAGGAAATGTTTCAGAAAATGTTCCATAATAGTCTTTGATTCAAATAGGAAGTGTACATGCATTTTTTTTGGTCTCTGGTTATTCTATTCAGCAATTGTAAATCTTAATTCAGTAATATCAAGTTCCATAATGCTTCTAGAAAAGGTGCAGTAAAAATCTGGATTTTTACATTATCTTATTGTTAACAAATATAGGTAGCATTTTATTTTATACAATTTCATTTCGTGACAATTTGCTGGAATATTAACATGTGATACAATCTACATCCTCAAAATACCATATTTGAAAAGGAGTTTCCATTCAGTAGGCTTTTAAATAAATCTTTGATATAAAAATTCAAAATACAATCGATAACATAAAAACGAACATAACCATATTATAGTAACGATAGAAAATGATCCATGACGACACAGGAAGTCTCAGTGTCCATTCCATGTTCATATTGAAGAAGAAAAAGAATACTAAATTCAGTACTGAAAAAAGAGAAAACAGGAGAATGAAGAAAGGTATCTCAGCAGGCATGGCATCCATGAGAACGGATGCCAGCAGGTTGAGCAGTCAGTCATTTTTCTCTGTAGTATAACAGATAGGTCTTCAGCGATTCAGGCAGAGGTAAAGTCATGATTTTGTCTCTCAGCACATTCACTGTCTTCAGTATCTCAACGCTGCCAATGTCTCTCTCCTCCTCCTGCTCCTTCTCCTGCTGCTCCTTCTCCTGCGCCTTTTGCTGCTCCTGGTCCTCCTTGTGCTGCTCCTGGTCAATCTGTTCGTCCTCCTCGCTCTCCATAGCTTGGGGGATCAGCTGGTTACCCACAAAGATGTACGTGTTAATGCGTCGCAGCCGGCAACGCCTGCGCTTGCGTTTCTGGGGCGCCCTCTGCACCAGACCTTTGTCAGGACATTCTTCACTGGTCAGATCTCGGAGGGTGCGGCGGATGTAGACGCGAGACAAGTCCTGAAGGCTCCTGACTGTCACTGGGGCTGAGGAGGAGGAGAGGACACGGACATGGATGGCAGGTCAAATCCCATTAGCCCAATAACCTTTCAGTACGCAAGAGCTCGATTATAGGTTGGTCATTTGGATAAAATACTTCAAATACATTTATAGAAAAATAAGTAATGGAAAAATGTCATTACGGTTAATGAAATACTTAGAATGATGCACCAACCCACTGGGTAACTAAGCCTCTAGAGTCAAAGCAAAGTTTTTGTTAGAAATAGGCTCGTCTTAACTTTAAATAAATCCTTTGACTTGAAAAGTGTGGCTTACTTTAAACCTCAAAAGAGAGATAGAAAACAAAACAAAGGGGTAATAGTTCTGATATGTCTATTTACAGATAACAAAAAAAAATGGTTTGCGTACAGAACAGAGTTATATAATCATTAGTGCACACCGTAGCAAAACTCTTGTATTTTTCTAGTTTGTTGCCTAGTGAATAAGACCCAATATTTAAAGTAGAACAGGGGATAGAGTAAGGAGAACTCACGGAGTTCTACAGCATCAGGCTTGCTTCCCTCAGCTCTGTTCTTCTGGACCAGAGGTGCGAATGACACGGCCAGGATATTCTTACTCTCCCAGGAACACTGACCAGTCCTGGTGATCTGTATCAGCTGCAACCAGAAAATAAAGAGTGACAGTTACTGTATAGCAACCACAATAACGTCAGTCCATTGAGACAATGGAGAACATACCATGTTAACACCAATCCACTAGACAAATAAAATAACATTATATTGGTCGCATACCCAGTTTAGCAGGTTTTGTGTCGGGTGCAGCAAATGCTTTTGTTTCGAGTTGTAATCAATCAATGCAGTAAAAATCAACACGCACACAATAATCCAAAATGTAAAAAAAATCATCTCAAATTTGGTTCATCAGTAGACTCAGAGTATACCAAACACCAGGAACCACTTCCTAATATTAAGATGCACCCCCCACACACACTTTTGCCCTCAGAACAGCCTCAATTCATTGGGGCATGGACTCTTCAAAGTGTCAAAAGCATCCCACTGATCCTGGCCCACGTTGAGTCCAATGCTTCCCACAGTTGTGTCAAGTTTTCTGGATGTCCTCTGGGTGGTGGACCATTCTTGATATACACGGGAAACTCTTGAGCGTGAAAAACACTGCACATGGCACCTACTACCCTGTTTAAAAGGCACTTCAATATTTTGTCTTGCCCATTCACCCTCTGAATGGCACACATACACAATCCATTTCTCAATTGTCACAAGGCTTAAAAATGATTCTTTAACCTGTTTCCTTCACCAATGACTGAAGTGGATTTAACAAGTGACATCAATAAGGGATCATAGCTTTCACCTGGATTCACCTGGTCAGTCTATGTTATGAAAAGAGCAGGTATTAATGTTTTGTATACTCAGTGTATATAAATAAACATTATTTAAGTGACCTGTGTTCCATGACTATGTACATAGGACAGCAGTCCCCAAGGTGCAGGGTAGAGTAGCCGGCAGACGACAGAGACTGAAGGTCAGAGTAGGGTACTGGGCAGAGAGGGCAGTGTACTGGGTGGAGAGTAGGGTACTGGGCAGAGAGGGCAGGGTACTGGGCGGAGGGCAGGGTACTGGGCGGAGGGCAGGGTACTGGGCGGAAGGCAGGGTACTGGGCAGAGGGCAGGGTACTGGGCAGAGGGCAGGGTACTGGGCGGAGGTCGTATAGTGGTGGCTTGGGTGACTAAGGTCCTTGATTTTCTTGGCCTTGCTGCGACACTGGGTGCTATAGAGCTCCTGGAGGGCAGGCAGTGTTCCCCCGATGATGCGTTGGGCTGAACGTACCACCCTCTGGAGAGCCCTGAGGTTGCGGATGGTGCAATTTCTGTAGCAGGTGGTGATACAGTTGATAGGATGCTCTCAATTGTGCATCTGTAGAAGTTTGTGACACACTTAGGGGCCAAGCCAAATTTCTTCAGTCTTGTGAGGTTGAGGGCGCTGTTGCGCCTTCTTCACCACACTGTCGGTGTGAAGGGACCATTTCAGCTCCTTCATTTTGTTGACATTGATGGGGAAGTTATTTTTCTTACACCACTCCACCCTGTGGGCTGTCTCGTCATTGTTGGTAATCAGGCCTACTACTGTTGTGTTGTCAGCAAACTTGATGATTGAGTTGGAGACGTGCGTGGCCACGCAGTCATGGGTGAGCAGGGAGTACAGGAGGGGCTGACCACAAACCATGTGGGGCCCGTGTTGAGGATCACCACAAATAGCTTTTTTTAAATGAAATATGACAATTACAGAAGTAATCAGACCCTTTACTCAGTACTTTATTGAACCATGTTTGGCAGCGATTACAGCCTTGATTCTTCTTGGGTATGAAGCTACAAGCTTATTCGGAGGGTTTCTCCCATTCTTCTCTGCAGATCCTCTCAAGATCTGTCAGGTTGGATGAGGAGCGTTGCTGCACAGCTATTTTCAGGTCTCTCCAGAGAAGTTCGATCGGGTTTAAGTCCGGGCTCTGGCTGGCACACTCAATGACCGATCCTGTAGAGGTTTAAACATCAATCTACTAGACGCATACCAACCATGTTAACACCAACCCACTAGACGCATACCAACCATGTTAACACCAACTCAATAGACGCATACCAATCATGTTAACACTAACCAACTAGACACATACCAACCATGTAAACACCAACCCACTAGATGCATACCAACCATGTTAACACCAACCCACTAGATGCATACCAACCATGTTAACACCAACCCACTAGATGCTTACCAACCATGTTAACACCATAATTCCACTAGACCAGAGGGTTATCCTACGAATCAGGTTTGAGAAGATAGCGAGGTAACTTTGGTCAACTCCGAGTTCTTCAACTCCAATACAAAAGTGTCTGACCTTTCAGCCAGGTACATTTTTATGGCAATGAATCATTCAATAATAACCTGCTCCGGGCAGGCTAACTCACGACTGACTCCGCTTACCCTGAATGAAATGATTGAGCTGCGAGTTGATGACAAATGAAATCAGATTCCATCCCTCTTGCAAAGAATTTGCGTCATCATCACCTTCATGAGGAAGACTGATTAAATATTTTCTTCATCAAATGTTTATTTGGTGTAAAAACAAATAGTGTTGGAATATATCACATTACACATTTAGTAAAGATAGAATGCATTTAAAACTTCACGCAATGTAATACCTTTGTATGACTTTATAATTTAAAAGAAATATTGATATGTGTTGGAGAAAAAGATGTTTGTGCACACCAAAGAAGGCATTACAAGTAAGTCATAAAATAAAGACGGCGCTTCTGAAAGCCTATTTCACACCATAGCCTGCTGAATTTGCAAGATACATTTCCTTTCATTTTGATTTGATTTGAGCACAAATTAAAATTTCTCACTCACCCGCCCATGGATTTATGTTTTTAGCATTGTCTGAATGAAGAGTTCGGCATTTGACTAGCCATGTGCTACGTGCACGAGCAGTCACAAGCCTGCTAGAGTTAGCGGCAGGTGGACAATCAATATCAACCGTGGTAATACGGAGGAAGCCTGAGCTGGAATGTGAATCTAACTTGAAGCAGGTTAGCTTTAGAAAACCCAAAGTAGATCTAGCGTGCAGTTTCGGATATCCCTCAGGGGTCCCCAATTACATTCAGCTGCAGACCGATTTTTTTCTTGAGCGGATGGTCAGGGGGCCAGAACACAATTATAAACAATTTGTACACTTCAAAATGAATGCAAGAAGCCCAAACAGATATAGTATTTGACAAAAACAGAATCATTCAAAACCTTGATTTCATTGGGATACGATCACGTATGCCTCTCTATTTATGCGTGGGAATACTTAAAATCACTGAGCTGATTTCTTGGTAATTTGACAGTCTTAATCTTCAACAACAATTTAGGATGTTTTTGATTTTATTAGAAAGCTTGGGGGGGAATAAAAATCATGTCGAATTTGGAGTACCCAGCACTAGAAAATGGAAAAGTTACACCAATCATAATAACACCACCACCAATACACCAAGACAAGAGGGACAAAATGTATTATATGCATCTTCAGTTCCACACCAGAAAGAGACATGGGTACCTTCAAATATCTACTTGACAAAAAGCTGGTTTTGGCCATCACATGGAGGTGTTGATCCAGAGAAACGGTGTTGGACCTGAGCTTCTAAGCTGCCTCAGCCCTTGGCCTCAATTCTCCATATCAAAACCTCCCCCCTCTTTATTGCACCACCACACAAACCTGGCAATGCAGGAGTTCCAACTGTTTCCTGAAAAACAACATAAGCAGCTAGACTTTCCATTTCACAAGATGACAGACTGTGTGGGCTTGTGCAAGCCCTTCAAAAATGTTATTTCTCTGCTTGAGTGCCACACAACGTCATCCTTTTTCTAAAGTGTTTTTGCTATTTTCCAATTTGTTAGAGGACAAAATAGACCAGACTGATGGCGTAAGTACCAGTTCAGGGCCTTCTGAGGAACAATAACGATGGCGGGGTATCGTAACATCATTGGTCATGCAGGGCAGGGCTGTATCACTAACAGCATCCCAAATGGCACCCTATTACATATATAGTGCACTTCTTTAGATCAGGACCCATAGTGCTCTGATCAAAAGTATTGCACTATATAGTGAATAAGTTGCGACTTCAGACGCAGACTCTGATTACCAACGCAGAAGGCACCATCATGAATAATGATGTTTATAATATCTGCATTATTCAGAGACATTCTACCGCTTACCTGATCCTCTATAGGCATCACTAGAATACCCCCAACTTTGAGCAGGATTTTCATGTCATTTTCATGATCCTTCTCCACCCCCGCACCACAGTAGATACGGTCGTATTGGTGACTGTCTGACGAGATCTCCAGACAGTTGCCCACCACAAAGATGGGTTCACAGAACTCAAACCTGACAAAAACAAAATAAAGTAAAAAGGTAATAAAAGCAAGCCAAAAGGCGTCCACGAAAAATGTGTTTTTCCATCAGTCAGAAATAATGTAAAAAAGATTTCAAAGCCTTAAAATGTATTCAAATGGCAAGGCACGTCTTAAAAGATGCTGTCCAGGATCTTTAGCACTTACAAATTCGTAACATATTGTATGAATTAGTATCTGTAACATACATTAGGAATTGAAAATAAATTATATATGTACAAGTAAAAAGTTTGGACACACCTACTCATTCAAGGGTTTTTCTTTATTTTTACTATGTTTTACATTGTATAATAATAACTATGAAATAACACAAATGGAATCAAGTAAATAAAAATGTGTTAAACAACTCAAAATATATTTTAGATTTAAGATTCTTCAATGTAGCCACCCTTTGCCTTGATGACAGAGTCGCACACTCTTGGCATTCCCTCAACCAGCTTCGAGGTAGTCACCTGGATTGCATTTCAATGGACAGGTGTGCCTTGTTAAAAAAGTGAATTTGTGGAATTTCTTTCCTTCTTAATGCATTTGAGCTAATCAGATGTGTTGTGACAATAAGGGAAGATACAGAAGATTGCCCTATTTGGTAAAAGTCCAAGTACATATTATGGCAAGAACAGCTCAAATAAGCAATGAGAAATGACAGACCATCATTACTTTAAGACATGAAAGTCAGTAAATCCTGAACATTTCAAGAAATTCTGAAGTTTCTTCAAGCGCAGTCGTAAAAACCATCAAGCGCTATGATGAAACTGGCTCTCATGAGGACCGCCACTGATTTATTTAGAATTCAAGGCACACTTAACGAAAACGGCTACCACAGCATTCTGCAGCAATATGCCATCCCATCTGGTTTGCACTTAGTGGGACTATCATTTGTTTTTCAACAGGAGAATGACCCAACACATCTCCAGACTGTTTAAGGGCTACTTGACCAATAAGGAGAATGATGGAGTGCTGCATCAGATGACCTCACCGATGGTTTGGGATGAGTTGGACCGCAGAGTGAAGGTAAAGCATCCAACAAGTGCTCAGCATATGTGAGAACTCCTTCAAGACTGTTGGAAAGCATTCCTCATGAAGCTGGTTGAGAGAATACCAAGAGTGTGCAAAGCTGTCATCAAGTCAAAGGGTGGCTACTTTTAAGAATCTCAAATATATTTTAATTAGCTTAAGACTTTTTTGGTTACTACATGATTCCATATGTGTTATTTCCTAGTATTTATGTCTTCACTATTCTTTTACAATGTAGAAAATAGTAAAAAATAAAGAATAACGCTGGAATGAGTAGGTGTGTCCAAACTTTTGACTGGTACTAAACTCAGCAACAAAACTGTCAACTGTGTTTATTTTCAGCTAATTTAACATGTGCAAATATTTGTACGAACATAACAAGATTCAACAACTGAGACATAAACAAGTTCCACAGACATGTGACGAACAGACATGGAATAATGTGTCCCTGAACAAAGGGGGGGGTCAAAATCAAAGTAACAGTCAATGCAGCTGGTGGCCACACCAGATAATACGTTTATTTTTTTGCCGAGAGATATATATATATATATATATATATACACACACACATACATACACACACAGTTGAAGTCGGAAATGTACATACACCTTAGCCAAATACATTTCAAATCAGTTTTTCACAATTCCTGACATTTAATCCAAGTAAAAATTCCCTGTCTTAGGTCAGTTAGGATCACCACTTTAATTTAAGAATGTGAAATTTCAGAATAATAGTAGAGAGAATGATTTATTTCAGCTTTTATTTCTTTCATCACATTCCAAGTGGGTCAGAAGTGTACATACACTCAATTAGTATTTGGTAGCATTGCCTTTAAATTGTTGAACTTGGGTCAAACGTTTCAGGTAGCCTTCCACAACCTTCCTTGATGGCCACTCCGCTACCTTGGCTTTGTTGTCCTTAAGCCAGAACGCATCTCCTTATTGAGCAGTATGACAGCTGCGCGGTACCATGGTGTTTATACTTCTACTATTGTTTGTACAGATGAATGTGGTACCTTCAGGTGTTTGGAAATTAGTCACAAGGATGAACCAGACTTGTGTAGGTCTACAAGTTTTTTCTGAGGTCTTGGCTGATTTCTTGTGATTTTCCCATGTCAAGCAAAGAGGCACTGAGTTTGAAGCTAGGCCTTGAAATACATCCACAGGTACACCTCAAATTTACTCAAATTATGTCAATTAGCCTATCAGAAGCATCTAAAGCCATGACATCATTTTCTGGAATTTTGCAAGCTGTATAAAAGGCATAGTCAACTTAGTGTATGTAAACTTCTGACCCATTAGAATTGTGATACAGTGAATTATAAGTGAAATAATCTGTCTGTAAACAATTGTTGGAAAAATGACTTGTGTCATGCACAATTTAGAGGTACAATATCCATTTCAATTAATATTTTTGGTTTATATAAAATGTACCCATGGGATGCCACTCAAAAAAAAAAAGTAAGAAATACATAGAGTTTAAGTAACAATAGATTCAGTATTAACCCACCCCCCAAAAAAAATATACAAGTGGGCCTCCACCCCCAACCTCCCCTCCTATTCACTGAACCAACATGTCTCCATCCAACAACAGTATATTTGTCCAGGCCTCAATTGTTCTTTGACTATCACCATTAGTTATTGCTGTCGATAATTCTAATGTTTTAATATCTAATAGTAACTGTATCCACTGGCAAATTGGGAAAGAGTGAGGTGAATGCCATCGAAGAGCCAACATCAGTAATTGTCTTTGATTGATTGAGAGATTCAAGGAGCTATCATCATTAAGTAACATGGTAGATGAAAAGCATTTAACTGCAGGGCACTCCCACATGATATGAAGGAATGTGCCTACTTGATTTAGGGGACACGGTGAACAGTTGGGATGAATGTCATCGTAGAATGTTTCCTCTGTCTTAAATACAGTCGGTGAACAAACGTAAAATGTTTAAGTTTATGGTTTAGATTACAGGATGCCAAGGTCAAATATTAACATATTCTGTTCTAGTTAAAAGGGTTGTTCAGATTCAATTAGATCTGGGGCCCATACTTTCTTTATGGCCAACCCCCAAAAGTTGTTTATATATTATAGAGATCAGTCCTTTTGGGAGCCCAGATCATGTATTTTTAAATCCCATATTTTGGATGGGTTTCCCAAGGGCCTCCATAGGCAAGCATAGCTGACTTCAATTGTAAATATATACATAACCTAAATATAAACGCAACATGAAACAAACATTTTGTTTTGAGTCACAGTTCATTTAAGGAAATAAGTCAGTTGAAATAAATTCATGAAACGTGGGACCAACACTTCACATGTTGCGTTCATATTTTTGTTCATTGTAGTAAAATAGAATCTGTGTATAATGAAATGAGTGATCAGTAGATTTGAAAGAATGTGTGTTCTTTCCTTCGATTGATGAATTGCCTTGGGCAGGGGTTCCATGGATAATAAAAATAGCAAAGTAGAAATTGGTTCGCCTTATCTGCTGCTTCTTTTGGTTCTGAAAGGAGAGGAGCAGATATTGCCTGTTATAACTATGGTTGAGGAATTGGCATATAGCATTTTAATCATATTAATGAAATTGGAGACAATTCCCATAGGTTCTAAGACAGACCAGAGACGACCATTCTAGTCTATTAAAAGCTTTATCTGCATAGAGCGATTAAGCAGCCCAAGGAGCTGTATGTGTTTAAGATCTGTAATAATCGATGGAGGTTATCCAAGGAAAAACTTTTTTTAACAAACCCATCCTAATTGATTACAAAATTTGAAATAGAGCTCAGAAGAAATACCATCCCATCCAGGTCATTTGCCTTTATTCGTGCTATCCAATGCCCTTTTGAGTTCATTGAGAGAGATTTGGGCTCCCAGCGAGGTGGCTTCCTCTGTTGAGAGAAGAGGAGTTCTTATTATTTTAGAAAGGATAGTCTGGCTTGGTGTGGATTTAAAATCAGAGGTGTACAATTCTTTATAGAAGCGGGGTTCTGATAGTAATTCCCCTATTTCAGATTCAATAGTTGCTATATCAGTTCATTGATCATTATTGCATAGCTTTTTGGCCAGTAAACGCCTGGGACGATTTCCATGGAATTAATGGTTGAGTCTGACTCGATGAATGGAAAATTCTGCTCTCTGTATTATTAATAAATTAAGCTCGGTCTTGACTTAGAAAAGAGTGTTTGTTGAGAACACTAAATGCAAATAACAACATTTCCAATTCTGCTATCTTTTTTAATTGTGATTTATTCAACACAGATGCAAATGCAGTTCCATTATTTTTATAAAATCTATGATGGCATCCCGTAGAATCCGGGGTTCATCGACTGAATCTTTATTGATCATTATGAATGATCAATCACAGAATGTAGGAGTTTGTAGTAATGAAACATTGAAACGCCATCTTGTTGCGTAGGAGATTCTGAAATTTTAAGTTGGCAGTAGTAAGCATGGTGGTCAGTAGTTGTAGACTGTAGTTGGTCTTATCAGATTTGTCCCGCATGTCCAAAATGGCATTCATGTTTGTCCTGATAACCAGATGGAATTCAGTTAATTTTGACAATAAGCTATTCAGAGAATCAAAAAAATGTAGGATCATGAGTTTGGAGTGTACACATGAATAAAAGGCCATTTTCTTTCCATTATGTATACATTTAAGGAAAGTGATTCTGCCTTCTTGGCCTTCGTCTTTACCCAAGCTGGTGATTTTCAGTTTCTTATGTATCATTATGATTACACCTTTAGTTCTGTTTGGGGCTGATGAAAAAGCATCCAGTTTGTACAAATGATTCTCTATTCTATGTGCACCCTTTTAGAGTAGGTGTGTTTCTTGGAGCATTGCAATATCAATATGGTTTCTTGCTAGGACATCAAGACAGCTGGAACATTTGATAGGACTATTAAGGTCTTTCAAATTCCAAGAGAGAATAACTAGCTTTGCCATTGTTTTTCAAAAAACAATTCATTATTAATGATGAATCTTTAGTGTTAATAAGCCTATGGATGTGAAACAAAAAACAGGACCCACAGGGGAACCAACCCATTCGTCGTTTCCCATCCAGAACCACTCCCCCTGCCCCGCAGCCCTCCCGCCCCGGTTCTCCCCTACCTGCACTGTCATTACAGGGTTGCAGCATAACGGTGAGTGACAGCTTTACATATGAAATCTCTAAAGCAGAATATTTTGGGGGTTATTGAGAAAGAAAGAAAAAGTCAAACATAAAATAAGTAACCATTTAACCTTTCAGACCTTTAAAGTTAAGTTTGCAGACTTGTTGAGTTAGGGTGGGTAATGAAGAAAAATAAAGGAAAAAAGTATTTCTATTAAGCATTTATGTGCTCTATACTATTTCCCAAAAAAGAAAGACGCTATCTACAAGAAATGCAGTCTATAATCTAGATCTTCACAATAGTTAATCATGGCCTGTAGGCCAAGTCCTCCCTGGGTGATACATTTAGTAGCAGAAACAGAGGGGGAAAGTCAACAACAACATTTTTTAATAAAAGGCTGAAATTATACAAAAGCTCTGGAGCATCACTGGAAGGCAATTTCCATGTCTGAAAATTGGCAGGCAGAAAAATACTATCTGAACTGTATCTAGTTATTTAACCAGAGTTTCACTGCATGCACCATTACACCCTATATAACATGTGTAACGTTTTGATTAAGCTTCCAACTCACTTATCAAAGCTGTCACTATTCTTGATGAAGTCATCTAGTTTCTCCTTGGCGTATTCCACCACATCCGTATGGAGCTCCACTCCATGGTTCACACCAAATGGACCTGCAAAAAAACTATTAAAAGTTCATTTGCAGTGATTACACATCACTTACGAACGGTTAGGTGGGTCTGCGTTTGACTTCGTATGCTATCCATGTGTGTTGCCTTGTGTTGTTTAAGCATAGGTTAACTCATTAGGGCTAGAGCATTGATGTGTACCATCACCATATAATCGTTAATCAAGATTTAAATGAATATCTCAACACATCATAAGACAGGGAAAATATTTAATTAAACAAACAGAGGCATCGTTACCTATTATGAGTCCCACCATGGTGCTGAGGTATCCAGTCCCACTGCCCAGATTGAGGAAGGACAGTCCCTGCTGGAGCTTCAGAGCCTCCATCACCTCAGAGTAGATACAGGGGGCAGAAAGGTGGATGTTTCCATGCTTCCATGCCAGGTCCTTATAGGCATTGTCCCTGTAGTGTAGGTAAGGAGATGGAACACCCTTATGTTAGCTCCAGGAAAATGTTTACTAAGATAAAACAATTTTGTACAGAGCATTATAGGTACCAAGGTTGGGGCAATACCTTTTCAATTCAGTTGATTCAGGAAATAAATTGAAATTCACATTGTATGTTTTGCTTATGAGAAAAATGAGGAATTGGAATTTCTGTTTACTTCCTGAATTGAAATGGACCCCAAACCTGATGTTGATAAAACTGGATAGGTTGTATAGAGCATTAAGGGTAGTGTAGTACCTGTAGCCATCCAGGTAGTAGTCCCCGCGGTCTATGGCCCTGAAGGCCTGCTCCACGCGACCTGTACGGATGTACTGCGCCTCCTTCAGGTTGTCAATCAGATCATTGTTGTCCTCCCCAGCGCTCACTGCACCCCCCATGGCAAGAAAGAAACGGTAGAGCAAAAAGAGGGTGCAAAACTCCTCTTTCCACAAGTGGAACACTGTGTTGTCTTCTTAGCGGGGCATGGAGCGATGAAGAGGACAGTGGGACACCTGAGGGACTTGTGTTCTTCTTTCCTGAGGGCCACTTCACACCATTGTCATATCAAGATAGGCTAACTCCAGGGAATTGAGAAAGAGGGAGACAATGATAAAAGAGAGATAAGATGATATGTGTAGTAGGGGATGTCAGTCTATGGAAAAACCATAACTACGCAGCCTAGAGGTCAATACCCATGTTTCTACAGTGCAAAGCAAGCAACTATGGAGAAAAATATATGTTGTGAATTTGTGTGTAAGCACATGAAGCTAGTGGTAACCAAAATTGTTAGGAGTTCATTGAGATCTTCATTAATAATTCTGTAAAACTGATGAAGTATAGTGTCCTGTTTTTATGAAGCGTGAAAAACACTGCGGGACGGGTGGCTACTTATCATTTCAGTTACTAAAAAACATAAGTGAAAAACCTAGCATGACTCGAATGAGTATGGTCTGTGAGGAGATCATAAAGCCCATCTACAGTGTATGAAAGACGGGGCAGAGGAAGACACGTTTTGAATTCTCTATCAGCCTTCTCAGCATCTCCACCTAACACATCTGAGTCAGCTAATAAAGATTGCATCCAGAGGTGACATTGTAGTACAGTAGCTAGTAGGGCTTGTGGAGAGGTAATTTTCCATTGGCTCTTCTTTCACACACTGGCAAAAATAAATAATTGATTCATTCTCACCCTTGTATGATAGTACTGTGTTACAGGAGCAGATTTTTGTTCTGGTTTTATTCATCCATCCCTGAAATGCATAGTCCTTTGAGTTTTCTGCAACCAAAAAAAGGGCTGTCAAAATGGGTCAAGCAGTAAAGGACTGAGTAGAGTACTGCACTGCACTGCAACCATGCATGCTGCTGCTGACAAGCCTATGACTTGTCTTAAACATACAGACAGAGAAGGGTGGGAGCTAATTTAGTTACCTAAAATAGGTACATGTGGTTTGAACTTGACCTGAAATCCTGCAATAGATTCAGATAACCTAGTTAGCTAAATATACACACAGAGAGAAATTATATTTGCCTATGCATTAAACACCTATGTTCAGGGCTGCATTCAGTTGGGCACAAAGTTGTGGACCGTTCAAATAAGCCAGAAAAATCCCATGTAGAACAAACACACCTCTAACAAGTAGAAGATGGCGCCGGGGAAGATGGCAGATGTTTTTTTGTTTGCTTATTTGTGTTGTTTGTCATTTATTTTTTACATAATGTTGCCGCTACTGTCTCTTATGACCGAAAATAACTTCTAGACACCAGGACTGTGATTACTCACCACGGACAAGTAGAATCCTCTTTTTCCTTTCACGACTCTGACGAGCCCGACGCGAAGGATACACTGCTTCCTCAGGAACAGGCCCTGATCCCCGTGATCTGCGTGAAGAGGAGGTGGAGAAAGAGGGGGCGAATGTCGGGCTACCTTCTGAGAATTCGTAGGCGATCGAATAAACCCCCACTTCCCTCCATTCTGCTAGCAAACGTGCACTCTTTGGACAATAAAATCTAAGAGTTACACGGAAGATGGAACTACCAACGGGACATTAAAAACTAACATCTTATACTTCACGGAGTCGTGGCTGAACGACGACAACATCAACATACAGCTGGCTGGTTATACGATGTACTGGCAGGATAGAACAGCGGCATCTGGTAAGATAAGGGGAGGCAGTCTATGTATATTTGTAAACAACAGCTGGTGCACAATATCTAAGGAAGTCTTGAGCTATTGCTCGCCTGAGGTAGAGTATCTCATGATAAGCTGTAGACCACACTACCTACCGAGAGAATTTTCATCTGTATTCTTTGTAGCTGTTTACATACCATCACAGTCAGAGGCTGGCACTAAGACAGCCAATACTTAGTCCAATACTCTACTCAGCAAACTGGATGCAGTCTATCACAGTGCCATCCATTTTGTTACCAAAACACCTTATACCACCTGTATGCTCTAGTCGGCTGGCCCTCGCTACATATTCGTCGCCAGACCCACTGGCTCCAGGTCATCTATAAGTCTATGCTAGGTAATGCTCCGCCTTATCTCAGTTCACTGGTCACGATAACAACACCCACCTGTAACACACGTTCCAGCAGGTATATCTCACTGATCATTCCCAAAGCCAACACCTAATTTGGTCACCTTTCCTTCCAGTTCTCTGCTGCCAGTGACTGGAATAAATTGCAAAAATCGCTGAAGCTGGAGACTTATTTCCCTCACCAACTTTAAACATCAGCTATCTGAGCAGCTAACCGATCGCTGCAGCTGTACATAGTCCATCTGTAAATAGCCCACCCAATCTACCTACTTCATCCGGTTTTTATTTACTTTTCTGCTCTTTTGCACACCAGTATCTCTACTTGCACATCATCATCTGCTCATTTATCACTCCAGTGTTAATCTGCTAAATTGTAATTCTTCACTACTATGGTTTATTTATTTGCCTATCTCCTCATGCCTTTTGCACACTGTATATAGACATATTTTTTTTCTACTGTGTCATTGACTTGTTTATTGTGTTATTGGCTTGTTTATTCCATGTGTAACTATGTGTTGTTGTCTGTGTCACACTGCTTTGCTTCATCTTGGCCAGGTCGCAGTTGTTTTCAACTAGCCTACCTGGTTAAATACAGGTGAAATAAAAATAAATAAATAGAAACTGCCTTGTCCAGGGGCAGAACGACAGAGGTTTACCTTGTCAGATCCGGGATTTAATCCAGCAACCTTTCGGTCACTGGACCAATGCTCCAACCACTAGGCTACCTGCCTATTTTGGGTCAGTAGAAAGAAAAATCTACTTTTAATTCCCCTGCACTATTTACAGAGATTATTGTCAAAGAACAGTAGACAGGCTGCCAGCTGACGTTTTCCATCAAATCATCTTGCCCTGATATCTCAGCACTGCGTTTTGTGGAAAACAAAAAAACAAACAGGAAATGGGCTAGCCTCTTTTCTGGTTAATTACCTTTCAAATTGAGAACAATAACTGTTTAAAATATTACATTGAATTGAGCTTCATTCATGATGTAACTCGTTGGCTAGCTAAGAAACATCAACTTGCTAAATTACATACATTGGCTGAAACGGTGTTATGTTGCGTTATTTTAATCATACAACGCATGAAACAAACAACACGACATTGCAGACAATTTAACGTTACCTAGTTAACGTAACTAGCTAGGCTTTTAGCCACAACACATGTCAGGTTAGTAGCTAGAAACTGTAGTGTTATGTAAGCAAGACGTGACAAAACCAATTTCACAATGTTTGCGACATAGCTAATATCCATCAGCATTGCAGTAGGTTCGATAGTTAATGTGGACCAAATAGCACGATACATATTGAACGTTACCAGCTAACGCCAGGCTCCATTTAGCAGTCGATGATGGCCATAATCAACTAACGTAGGCTAAACTAGCTAAGTATTAACGAAATCATTTGCAAAAAATACATTGCGATTCGTGGTGAAAGGAAGTGGAGTTGACAGATGGACATTGGTGTAAACAGTCAATCGTCTCTAGAAATGAAGTTTTGAACACATGCAGGCCCAAACAGTCTGTGTGTCACCAATTCAGACAAAGCCATGGTAGTTAAGCGAGTAGCCACTTTATAAAAGACAAAATGTCGACATTGCACTTTTAGATTGGAAAATACTCACAGCGCAGAGTCAATGGTTCAACGCAGTCCCAATAGCTATGGAGTTTGGGAATAGCAGCAATGCAGTCGGTTACACCACCTTCTCCGTTGTTATTGACTGGAATCCTTGCAAGAAATGGAAACAAAGACTGAACTTGTACTACTTAGCCAGAGGGATAAATGACAAGCCATAGCCTAGGGAAATAGCAGTTTTTAGACGAGCTGGAGAGATCACATATGCCGACCCGGAAAACAAGAAACTGGTCGAGGTGATGAAGGCATTGGACAACTACTGTGCACCACGCAGGAATACTGTGTTCGAGAGACATTCATTTTGGGCACACAACTTCAATGAACAGGCAGGTATTGACAAGTGTATAACCTTACTGAGAACACGCGGTTGTGAGTTCAAAGACACCGAGGATTTAACCCTAGCTAAGGCAATACATGTTTGCTGTACAAAATACATTACATCAACTCAGGCTACATTACCAGTCAAAAGTTTGGATGCATCTACTCTTTATTTTTTACAATTTTCTACATTGTAGAATAGCAGCCAAAAAGTACTCAGCATATGTGGGAACTCCTGTGGGAACTCCTTCAAGACTGTTGGAAAATCATTCCAGGTGAAGCTGGTTAAGATATAATGCCAAGAGTGTGCAAAGCTGTCAAGGCAAAGGGTGGCTACTTTGAATAATCTCAAATATATTTTGAAATATATTTATATTTGTTTAACACTTTTGGGGGGTTACTACATGATTCCATGTGTTATTTCATAGTTTTGTCGTAGAAAATAGTGTAAATAAAGAAAAACACTTGAATGAGTAGGTGTGTCAAGTTTTGACTGATACTGTATGTTAGCTAGCAATAGCACAGAACAGTTTGTGCATGCTATGGAAGAAAAGGGCCGCCATTATACAATCACGAGCACAGTCAGAATAAAGGCCGCCTCCATGCTCAACCAGCGAGCAGCAGGCAAAGACTTGTGGAAAAACACACAAACCAAAGAGGTGTCCTGCATTCAATGATGAATGTAAAAAATGTGGCAAGATCAATCACTTTGCAGCTGTGTGGAGGTCAAGGACAGATGTTGCTCCTTTTGAAACAGAGGTCAAGGAAGTGGACATGTTGTTCATAGGTGCAGTGACACAAGCGCTCAAAAAAGATGCTGGCTGGCACACAAACTTGCGTATAGGGGGACAGACAGTCAACTTTTCAGTTAGACACAGTAGCTGAAGCTTATGTGCTCCCACAAGCAATAGCTGACAAATTGCCCAAGCAATTCAACGTGAAAGAGACTGAGACTGTACTCATAGCCTATGGAGGCACCCGCATTAAACCAACGGGCATCATGATATTGCAAGTTGCCACGCGGCACAAACAAGCCCATCTACAGTTCTATGTTACAGATGCATCTGATACCACTACTAGGCAGAGGCCTGTGTGCAGCTTGACCTCATCAGAAAAATGTCAACAGTTGCATGCCATGCTCTGCCATGCTCCAAGAAGAGCTACTCAAGCCTCTTAAGGCTCTGCCCCTTTTTTTTCTTCACCTAAAATGACATACCCAAACCTAACTGCCTGTAGCTCAGGCCCTGAAGCAAGGATATGAATATTATTGGTACCATTTCAAAAATGTTTTGGGAAACGTGAAAGGGATGTAAAAGAATATAACACAGTAGATCTGGTAAAAGATAATACAAAGAAAAAAACAACTGTTATTTTGTAATTTTTTTGTACCATCTTTGAAATGCAAGAAAAAGGCCATAATGTATTATTCCAGCCCTGGTGCAATTTAGAATTTGGCCGCTAGATGGCAGCAGTGTATGTGCAAAGTTTTAGACTGATCCAATGAACCATTGCATTTCTGTAAAAAAAAATGTATCAAGACTGCCCTAAATGTGCCTAATTAGTTAATGAATAACATTTCATGTTCAAAATTGGGCACTCTTCTCAAACAATAACATGCTATTATTTCACTATAATAACTACTGTAAATTGGACAGTGCAGTTAGATTAACAAGAATTTAATCTTTCTGCCAATATCAGATATGTCTATGTCCTGGGAAATGTTCTTGTTACTTACAACCTCATGCTAATCGCATTAGCCTACGTTAGCTCAGCTGTCCTGTGGATGGGACACCAATCCCAAAGAAGATTTATTAAAGGACTCTGAGTTTGCAGGCCTGCACCACATCTACATTGATCCAAAAGTCCCTCCTGTTGTTCATGGATGTAGGAAAATCCCATATGATGTGCTTGACCAGCTGAAAGAGACATTGGACAGCCAAGAGCAGAGCGGTGTGGTCAGCACAGTAAGAAAACCATCAGCGTGGTTGAAGCACCTTTGGCAGCAACTATAGCCTCGAGTCTTGGGTATGACGCTACAAGCTTGGCACCTGTATTTTTGGAGTTTCTCCCATTCTTCTCTGCAGATCGTCTCAAGCTCTGTCAGGATGGATGGGGAGCATCTCTGCACAGCTATTGTCAGGTCTCTCCAAAGATGTTCTATCGTTCAAGTCCGGGCTCTGGCTGAAGCCACTTCTGCGTTGTCTTCGCTGTGTGCTTAGGGTCATTGTCCTGTTGGGAAGTGAACCTTTGCCCTGTCTGAGGTCCTGAGTGCTCTGGAGCAGGTTTTCATCAAGGATCTCTCTGTACTTTGCTCTGTTCACCTTTCCCTTGGTCCTGACTAGTCTCCCAGTCTCTGTCGCTTAAAAACCTCCCCACAGAAGGATTCTGCCACCACCATGCTTCACCGTAGGGATGGTGCCAGGTTTCCTCCAGACGTGATGCTTGGCATTCAGGCCAAAGAGTTCAATCCTGGTTTCATCAGACCAGAGAATCTTGTTTTTCATGGTCTGTGAGTCCTTTAGGTGCCTTTTGGTAAAATCCAAGCTGGCTGTCATGTGCCTTTTACTGAGGAGTGGCTTTTGTCTTGCCACTCTACTATAAAGGCCTGATTGGTGGAGTGCTGAAGAGATGGTTGTCCTTCTGGAAGCTTTCCATTCTCCACAGAGGAACTTTGGAGCTCTGTCAGAGTGACCATCGGTTTCTTGGCCGCCTCCTTGAACAAGGCCCTTCTTCCCCGATTGCCTTGTTTGGCCGGGCGGCCAGCTCTAGGAAGTGTCTTACGTGGTTCCAAACTTCTTCCATTTAAGAATGATTGAGGCCACTGTGTTCTTGGGGACCTTCAATGCTGCAGAAATGTTTTGGTACCCTTCCCCAGATCTGTGTCTTGACACAATCCTGTCTTGGAGCTTTACCGACAATTCCTTCGATCTCATGGCTTGGTTTTTTCTCTGACGTGCATTGTCAACTGTAGGACCTTATATTGACAGGTGTGTGTGCCTTTCAAAATCATGTCCAATCATCTACATCTACAACAGGCTGACTCCAATGAAGTTGTAGAAACATTTCAAGGATGATCAATGGAAACAGGATGCACCTGAGCTCAATTTCGAGTCACATAGCAAAGGGTATGAATACTTATGTAAATAAGGTATGTATGTGTTTATGTTTAATCAATTTGCAAAAATGTCTAAAAACCTGTTTTCTCTTTGTCATTATGGTATATTGTCTGTAAATTGATGAGGATTTTATTTATTTCATACATTTTATAATAACGCTGTAACGTAACAAAATGTGGAAAAAGTCAAGGGGTCTGAATACATTCCGAATGTACTGTATGGTCTATGGACCAACGTCATTCAACGCAATATTTTCAAGTATGTAAAACAGCTGACCAGTAAACTTTAATGTGGGCGTGGGCTGGCACATAAATGTATATACACCAGTACACATGTTACAAACCCTGATAAGACTCAACATATGCGAGCATGTTCAGATTGACCACAAGGGAGCGCTACAACAAACACATATCTCTTGATCTGTTTGACTGAGGTCTGGATTGTGATTCCTAGGATTTCAGTGACTACTTATTTTGAACTTT
This sequence comes from Oncorhynchus gorbuscha, assembly GCF_021184085.1. NCBI lineage: Eukaryota > Metazoa > Chordata > Actinopteri > Salmoniformes > Salmonidae > Oncorhynchus > Oncorhynchus gorbuscha. Next base: position 28,642,250 of record NC_060194.1, read on the forward strand.
GTTTGTTTTATTCAAAAGGAGAAACACTTTTACATCCAAGGCTACAGATTACAGATTGAGAGACAGAGAAGTTTGTCATAAAGTGGCTGCAGCTTGCACCAGACAGAGGCAGAAAGGAGAGGACTGAACACAGCAAGGAAAGGGCAGCTAGAACCAGAGACACACATTTACATAAACACATAAACTCAGGAAAAAAATAAATGTCCTCTCACTGTCAACTGCGTTTATTTTCAGCCAACTTAACATGTGGTAATGTTTGTATGAACATAAGATTCAACATGTGAGACAAACTGAACAAGTTCCACAGACATGTGACTAAAAGAAGTGGAATAATGTATCCCTGAACAAAGGGGGGTCAAAATCAAAAGTAACAGTCGGTATCTGGTAGAGGTCGACCGATTATGATTTTTCAACGCCAATACGCCGAATTACAACCATACTGAATGAACACTTATTTTAACTTAATATAATACATCAATAAAAATCAATTTAGCCTCAAATAAATAATGAAACATGTTAAATTTGGTTTAAATAATGCAAAAACAAAGTGTTGGAGAAAAAAGTAAAAGTGCAATATGTGCCATGTAAGAAAGCTAATGTTTAAGTTCCTTGCTCAGAACATGAGAACATATGAAAGCTGGTGGTTCCTTTTAACATGAGTCTTCAATATTCCCAGGTAGGAAGTTTTAGGTTGTAGTTATTATAGGAATTATAGGACTATTTCTCTCTATACCATTTGTATTTCATATACCTTTGACTATTGGATGTTCTTATAGGCACTTTAGTATTGCCAGTGTAACAGTATAGCTTCCGTACCTCTCCTCGCTCCTACCTGGGCTCGAACCAGGAACACAATGACAACAGCCACCCTCGAAGTAGCGTTACCCATGCAGAGCAAGGGGAACAACTACTCCAAGTCTCAGAGCGAGTGACGTTTGAAGCGTTATTAGCGCTCACCCCGCTCATTTTAATTTTAATTTGACCTTTATTTAACCAGGCAAGTCAGTTAAGAACATATTCTTATTTTCAATGACGGCCTGGGAACAGTGGGTTAACTGCCTGTTCAGGGTCAGAACGACAGATTTGTACCTTGTCAGCTCGGGGGTTTGAACTCGCAACCTTCCGGTTACTAGTCCAACGCTCTAACCACTAGGCTACGCTGCCGCTAAAGTGCTGTTTGAATGAATGCTTACGAGCCTGCTGCTGCCTACCATCGCTCAGTCAGACTGCTCCATCAAATCATAGACTTCATTATAACATAATAACACACAGAATTGCGAGCCTTAGGTCATTAATATGGTCGAATCCGGAAACTATCATCTTGAAAACAAGATGTTTATTCTTTCAGTGCAATACGGAACCATTCCTTATTTTATCGGGTGGTATCCATCAGTCTAAATATTCCTGTTACATTGCACAACCTTCAATGTTATGTCATAATTACGTAAAATTCTGGCAAATTACTTCGCAATGAGCCAGGTGGCCCAAACTGTTGCATATAGCCTGACTCTGCTTGCAATGAACGCAAGAGAAGTGACACAATTTCACCTGGTTGCCTGCTAACTAGCTAAATATGCAGGTTCAAAAATATATACTTTGTGTATTGATTTTAAGAAAGGCATTGGTGTTCATGGGTAGGTATATGTTGGAGCAACGACAGTCCTTTTTCGCGAATGCTCACTGCATTGATTATATGCAACACAGGACACGCTAGATAAATTAGTAATATCATCAACCATGTATAGTTATAACTAGTGATTATGATTGATTAAGTTTAATGCTAGCTAGCAACTTACCTTGGCTTCTTACTGCATTTACGTAACAGGCGGGCTCCTTGTGAGGCAGGTGGTTAGAGCGTTGGACTAGTTAACCGTAAGGTTGCAAGATTGAATCCCTGAGCTGACAAGGTAAAATTCTGTCATTCTGCCCCTGAACAAGGCAGTTAACCCACCGTTCCTAGGCCGTAAGAATGTGTTCTTAACTGACTTGCCTCGTTTCATAAAGATTAAATAAAATTGGCGTTCAAAATGACCGATTTCCGATTGTTATGAAAACTTGAAATCGCCCCTAATTAATCGGCCATTCCGATGAATCGGTCGAACTCTAGTATCTGGTGTGGCCACCAGCTGAATGAAGTACTGCAGTGCATCTCCTCCTCATGGACTGCACCAGATTTGCCAGTTCTTGCTGTGAGATGTTACCCCACTCTTCCACCAAGGCCCCTGCAAATTCCTGGACATTTCTGGGGGGAATGGCCTTAGCCCTCACCTTCCGATCCAACAGGTCCCAGACGTGCTCAATTGGATTGAGATCCGGGCTCTTCGCTGGCCATTGCAGAACACTGACATTAATGTTTTGCAGGAAATTACACACAGAACGAGCAGTATGACTGGTGGCATTGTCATGCTGGAAGGTCATGTCAAGATGAAGGTCATGTCCAGCCTCTCACAGCCTATTGTGGACAGTCTGAGCACTGATGGAGGGATTGTGCATTCCTGGTGTATCTCGGGCTGTTGTTGCTGCCATCCTGTACCTGTCCCGCAGGTGTGATGTTTTGGATGTACCGATCCTGTGCAGGTGTTGTTACACATGCTCTGCCACTGCGAGGACGATCAGCTGTCCGCCCTGTCTCCCTGTAATGCTGTCTTAGGCATCTCACAGTACGGACATTGCAATTTATTTCCCTGGCCACATCTACAGTCCTCATGCTTCCTTCCAGCACACCTAAGGCACGTTCACGCAGATGAGCAGGGACCCTGGGCATCTTTGTTTTGGTGTTTTTCAGAGTCAGTAGAAAGGCCTCTTTAGTGTCCTAAGCTTTCATAACTGTGACCTTAATTGCCTACCATCTGTAAGCTGTTAGTGTCTTTACGACCGTTCCGCAGGTGCATGTTCATTAATTGTTTATGGTTCACTGAACAAGCATGGGAAACAGTGTTTAAACCTTTTACAATGAAGATCTGTGGAGGTATTTGGATTTGTATGAATTATCTTTGAAATGCATTTGGATTTGTTTAAGCTGTTTTCTAGTGACATTTATTTGGATACATCCATGCTACTGTACATAAATAGTGCCTGTTAAGGGATGAAACCCACACAGTCAATTTCATCTATTTAGATCAAATCGAGTGAATTCGGGGCATTGCTGGGCCTAAAATGGCAGCTTTGGCTCAGTTCTGGCTGCCAGATCGGGCCCAAATGACTCGGGCCTATTCTGTACCGTCATTCATTTCAGACTCGGGCCGGATCCGGCTGCCAGTTTTAGATCTGGCATGCAGGAATCAGGCAGATGTCTGTGCCACCTGGGATGCAGCTAGTTTGTGAAGTGGTTGACTAGCCTACCAGCAGTTTCTCCAAGCCGAAGGAACACAGCTGAGAGGATGTTAACACGTCACATGGTGGTTAGCAGATGTAGGCTGATATATGTGTGTTTTGCCCTACTGTAGAAATAGCCTGGTAAAGATGGATTCAAAGGAAATGTTTACCCGGGGACTCAGAGGTGAAAGCATCAGAGATCAAATTAATTGTGAATCTCTCGCTCTCTCTCTACTATGATAGACCCTATTATATACTCTATTATTCTCCTTTAAACTTCAACTTTAAAGTTTGCAATAGTATAAATTGCAAGAGGATGTGATCTGTTGATCAGTGTTATCATACCATCGGCTTGTTTATAATGAGAGCTACTCAGACCTGTGTTTCCTGAGTAAGTGTGAGGTCATAAAATGTAGTTTCCACACTGCCTTTCTGTGTCTGAAGGTACTCATCAAGCTGTGAAAAAGACACACATCAAGCTGTGAAAAAAGACATATAGACATACAGTATATATTCAAAAGTATGTGGGCACCCCTTCAAATGAGTGGATTTGGCTATTTTAGCCACACCTGCTGCTGACAGGTGTATAAAATCGAGCACACAGCCATGCAATCTGCATAGACAAACATAGGCAGTAGAATGGCCTTACTGAAGAGCCCAATGACTTTCAACATGGCACCGTCATAGGATGGTCATAGTCAGTTCGTTAAATTTCTGCTTTACTGGAGTTTCCCTGATCAACTGGCAGTGCTATTATTGTGAAGTGGAAACGTCTAGGAACAACAAGAGCTCAGCTATGAAGTGGTAGGTAGGCCAAACAATTTCTTACGGGACCACAGAGTGCTGTAAGAAATGAAGTGCAAAGCGGGTAAAAATTGTCTGTCCTTGTTTGCAACACTCACTACCAAGTTCCAAACTATATCTGGAAGCAACGTCAACACAACTGTCATGAAATGGGTTTCTGTGGCCGAGCAGCCGCACACAAGCCTAAGATCACCATGTGCAATACTATGCGTTGGCTGGAGTGGTGTAAGGCTCGCTGCCATTGGACTCTGGAGGAGTGGAAAGTGTTCTCTGGAGTGATGAATTACTCTTCACCATCTGGCAGTCCGACGGACAAATATGGGTTTGGCGGATGCCAGGAGAACGCTACCTGCCTAAATGTATAGTGCCAACTGTAAAATTTGGTGGAGGAGGAATAATGGTCTGGGGCTGTTTTTCATGGTTTGGGCTAGGCCCCTTAGTTCCAGTGAAGGGACACTACAGCATACATTCTTACAATAACTTTCTAGACGATTCTGTGCATCCAAATTTGTAGCAACAGTTTGGGGAAGGCCCTTTCCTGTTTCAGCATGACAATGCCCCCGTGCACAAAGTGAGGTCCATACAATCGAAATCGGTGTGAAAGAACTTGACTGGCCTGCACAGAGCTCTGACCTCAACCCCATCGAACACCTTTGGGATGGAACGCCGACTGAGACAGTGAGCTCTTAAGGCCATTCTACTGCCAATGTTTTTCTATGTAGATTGCATATCTGTGTGCTTGATTGTAACCTCTACGGGATCGCCCCCCCCCCCCCCCCCACGAGACAGTTGAGCTAACATAGGCTAACGTGATTAGCATGAGGTTGTAAGTATCAAGAAAATTTCCCAGGACATAGACATATCTGATATGGGCAGAAAACTTAAATTCTTGTTAATTTAACTGCACTGTCCAATTTACAGTAGCTATTACAGTGCAATAATACCATGCTATTGTTTGAGGAGAGTGCACAGTTATGCACTTGAAAATGTATTAATAAACCAATTAGGCACATTTGGGCAGTCTTAATACAACATTTTGAACAGAAATACAATGATTCATTGAATCAGTCTAAAACTTTACACATAATCTGCTGCCATCTAGTGGCCAAGATCTAAATTGTGCCTAACCTGGAACAGTACATTATGGTTTTTGTCTTGCATTTCAAAGATGATGGAACAAAGAAAAACATATGTTTTTATATTTGTATTATCTTCTACCAGATCTAATTTGTTATATTCTCCTACATTAATTTCACATCTCCACAAACTTCAGTGTTTCCTTTTCAAATGGTATCAAGAATATGCATATCCTTGCTTCAGGTCTGAGCTACAGGCAGTTAGATGTCATGTCATTTTTGGCGATAAAAAAAAAGAGTGTCCGATCCTTAAGAGTAACTCCTGTCAGCAACAGGTGTGGCTGAAATAGTCAAATCCATTAATTTGAAGGGGTGGCCACATACTTTTGTATATATATAGTGTATATCAGCATGGTAGAATTTAATGGCTAGTTCATTCTTGCATGTTCTTTGTTTTGCGCAGCTTTTGCAAGCAAAAGTCGAATTGAAAACATTAATGTTATTGGCATTGTTGAATTCAATTTTCATAATGGCAAGCTAGGACTGATGGTTTGGTTGGCTACGCTTAGTCCCTGGTTGATTATCCCTTACATATGCACAGTATATCAGCATGGTATAATTCAATGGCTATAGTTCATTCTTACATGTTCTATGTTTGATCTGCTCTAATTTAAAGCATTGTTGTCATTGGGATTTTCATAATAGCAAGCTAGGACTCATGGTTGTTTAGCTAAATGAGCAAGTCTGTTTGTTTGGTGACCAAGGCAACTACTGTAGCTATCTAGTAAACTAACTTGCTAGCTACTTTAGTTGATGTTGAACACATTGCTAGTGGCTTATGTGTTCAATTAAAGCCATGGGATAAAAGGGACAATCAACACGGGGCTCTATGCGTTCTCTGAGAAATGAACACGTAGAAATAGCCTATTAAAGATGGATTCAGGGGAAATGTTTACCTGGGGAGTCGAAGGTGAAAACATCAAAGAGAAAGAACAAATGAATGTGAAGCTCTCTCTCTCTACTGTCATAGACCCTACTGTATAGGAAAATATACTCCTTTAAACTTCCACTTTAAACTTTGCAAGTTTGCAATAGAATGAATTGCAAGAGGATGTGATCTGTTGGTCAGTGTTATCAAACCATCTGCTGGTTTATCATGAGAGCTTCTCAGAACTCAGACCTGCGTTTCCTGAGTAACTGTTGGGTCACCCGATAGGTAGTTTCCACACTGCCTTTCTTTGTCTGAAGGGACTCAGTCCACACATCAAGCTGTGAAAAGGACAGACTGACATGTATCACAAATGGGACTGATTGACATTATGTGCTTGATCTTAAGGATAGCTTTTCTCTTGGTCCAAGTAAGAGGTAAGTCTAGGCATAGCCAGGCATAGGCTTTTAGTGGAAAGGAGTATGTTGTTCTCTCTGTCATATTTCAAATGGATGAATAGGATGGATAAATAGGAAATAGAGCTTGGACCATCTTTGCTTATATCCTAACAAGTAGTTATAACAAGCTTATAAGTGGTTATAACACGCTTAACACAAGTGTTCTATCTTATAAAAAGTGGATGTTTCTGGATTAATAGGTCACTGTTACACCTCCATCAACTCAGCCCATGTGGACCAAATGATCCGGCCGGGCCACAGCTTCAGCCTGGCCTGTGAGTTTGTCTGCCTACAGCCCAGCCATGTGATGCAGTGGTGGAAGGATGGCCAGGTCCTACTTAACGCTAGCGCCATCCTGCCCAACATTACTCTGTCTATGCATGTGAGTGGAGCTGGGGAGAAGGACAGTGGAAACTATAGCTGTAGGACAGAACCACCGGATGCCCTGGGCACCACAGCTGTTATTACAGTGGGAGGTAAGATCAAATCAAGATCGAATCCAATTTTATTTGTCACGTACACAGTTTACAGCAGGTGTAAAAGGGGCAGTGAAATGCTTGTGTGCTATCTCCCTCAACACTGCAGTACAATATTCAATATCAATAATAAGAGTCAAATAAAAACATACCACATTTAGGCATGTGTGATGTGTACAATTGTCATAGACCTGAATATTTATGTATCACCCTGAGCTAATACCTAGGCTTCAGCTCAGTGTGTTAATGCAGCCGTGTAGCACACAGATTACCCAGGTTACACCCCGTTGGTTGCACATCTGTATGTATCTATATAAACTCAGAAAAAAAAGAAACGTCACTTTTTCAGGACCATGTCTTTCAAAGATAATTCATACAAATCCAAATAACTCCACAGATCTTCATTGTAAAGGGTTTAAACACTGTTTCCCATGCTTGTTCAATGAACCATAAACAATTAATGAGCATGCACCTGTGGAATGGTCGTTAAGACATGAACAGCTTACAGATGGTAGGCAATTACAGTCACAGTTATGAAAGCTTAGGACACTAAAGAGGCCTTTCTACTGACTTTGAAAAACACCAAAAGAAAGATACCCAGGGTCCCTGCTCATCTGCGTGAACGTGCCTTAGGCATGCTGAAAGGAGGCATGAGGACTGCAGATGTTGCCAGGGCAATAAATTGCAATGTCTGTACTGTGAGACGCCTACAAAGACAGCGCTACAGGGAGACGGTCCTTCTGTAGCTCAGTTGGTAGAGCATGGCGCTTGTAACGCCAGGGTAGTGGGTTCGATCCCCGGGACCACCCATACGTAGAATGTATGCACTATGCACACATGACTGTAAGTCTCTTTGGATAAAAGCGTCTGCTAAATGGCATATATTATTATTATATATTAGGGAGACAGGACGGACAGCTGATCGTCCTCGCAGTGGCAGACCACATGTAACAACACCTGCACAGGATTGGGACATCCGAACATCACACCTGCGGGACAGGTACAGGATGGCAACAACAACTGCCCGAGTTACACCAGGAACGCACAATCCCTCTATCAGTGCACAGACTGTCCACAATAGGCTGAGACTGAGGGCTGTAGGCCTGTTGTAAAGCAGGTCCTTACCAGACATCACCGGCAACAATGTCGCCTTTGGGCACAAACCCACCGTCGCTGGACTGGCAAAAAGTGCTCCTCACTGACAAGCTGTGGTTTTGTCTCACCAAGGGTGATGGTCGGATTCGCGTTTCTCGTCGAAGGAATGAGCGTTACACCAAGGCCTGCACTCTGGAGTGGGATCGATTTGGAAGTGGAGGGTCTGTCATGGTCTGGAGCGGTGTGTCACAGCATCATCAGACTGAGCTTGTTGTCATTGCAGGCAATCTCAACGCTGTGCGTTACAGGGAAGACATCTTCTCTCATGTGGTACCCTTCCTGCAGGCTCATCCTGAAATGACCCTCCAGCATGACAATGCCACCAGCCGTACTGCTCGTTCTGTGCGTGATTTCCTGCAAGACAGGTATGTTGTGTTCTGCCATGGCCAGCCAAGAGCCCGGATCTCAATCCCATTGAGCACGTCTGGGACCTGTTGGATCGGAGAGTGAGGACTAGGGCCATTTCCCCCATAAATGTCCAGGAACTTGCAGGTGCCTTGGTGGAAGAGTGGGGTAACATCCCACAGAACTGGCAAATCTGGTGCAGTCCATGAGGAGGAGATGCTCTGCAGTACTTAATGCAGTGCATTAAGTACCAGATATTGACTGTTACTTTTGATTTTGACCCTCCTTTGTTCAGGGACACATTATTCAATTTCTGTTAGTCACACGTCTGTGGAACTTGTTCAGTTTATGTCTCACTTGTTGAATCTTGTTATGTTCATACAAGTATTTACATGTTAAGTTTGCTGAAAAGAAACGCAGTTGACAGTGAGAGGACGTTTCTTTTGTTGCTGAGTTTAAAATGTTTTGATCTCTTTGTTTTTTTCTCCCCCAGACCTCCCTACCTCTGGGCCCTCTGGCAATACCCTTGAGCCCACAATAGAGTCAAAGCAGGGTATGTGTGAGGTGCATGGGGTTCGGGTTTCCACACAAGGTGAGATGTTCTTTCCCATCCACATGGTTTAGCAGCCCTAGATTTCACCACCAAGCATCTGTAGTTCACCACCCAGCATCAATGATATTGAGAACAATGTCCTCGTCTTTTCAATGATTTTAATTTCTCTCTTTCTCTCTCTTTCCTGTCTGTCTCTCCTTTCGACATTTCTTTCTTTTCTTTCTTTCTCTTTTCTACATTATCTCTTTCTCTCTCTTTCGCTCTTGCTCTCCCTCTATCTCTCTCTCAGGTGTTCTAGATGTTGTGATGGTGTGGTACCTACTGTTGAAGGCTATATTTCTCATCCTCATGGTGACCACTATAGCTCTGGTTCTAGCCTGCAGGCTCCGCTGAATACAGTATGGCTCTCAAGCTTATAACATGCTGCCATGTGGCTTTGCTTCCAGCTATTGTTGAATCTTAACAGCACATGCTGTGGAACACTGTAAATCAACTTCAAGTGCTAGTGATCTTAGTTTAAAATGTTGATGGAACAGTTGGTTTTGATCTGTGTATTGTGTTTGTTCAATTATAACTTCTGTTATAAATCCTGTTAGCCTACATTATTAACTATTTGCTATAATTATTTATTCAAACCTGTACTGCTCTTGCAATAAACTCTCTTTTTTTAAATTGTATTTTGTCACATCAGTTTGTCAGAATAACCTAACACTGTGGGCAAACGACCAATAAGGTGCTTGGTGATGTTGTATCTGCTTTGTGGAATTCTCACCCCAAACGATATTTTGAATTATTTTAACTTTATTTTCCGTGAGGGAACTTCTTGTCTGATGTCGTTAAAAAATAAATAAACAAAATGCCTATGGTTTTTACTCTTCGGGTATAATACACGATTAATTAGAGTAGAACATTGTGAATTGCAGTAGAATAGGCCTTAGTCTATGACCAGCATTGGCTCAATGTATTTTGGCCATAGACAAGATTATAGAATTTGGGGGGCTAGGTCGAAACCACAGGTGGGTCTAAACTTAGGTTTTGGGTGACCAGAACTGTTTCCTTTCATTGCATATTACGCACAACACCCATTATAGCGCCGTAATAGCTTGGCTCGCACCCGCTATTCATGTGTTCAACCATACCCCACCATGGTCCAGATTCACTACATCCATCAGACAGCGCCGTAACAGTAACTTTGCTTATCACTTCAACCCGAAGTCCCTCTTGGTAAAGAACGCACAACCACCAGAACACCACTGGATCGAAGCTAAATCTACGTGTGCATCTTTGTCCCAGCTCCTCCCAGCGTCAGATGAGTTAGTCTCAGACGGGACCACCGGGTCCTTCAAACTACTGGTGCTTCTCCTCGCCATCCTCATCTTCTGGGCCATCCATCTGCAGAAAGACGATGTAAGTAGCCTGCAGTGCGACGACGACTACTTTTATGTACCGGTATTCGAAGCGGGCCAACCAGCCAGACAGGCAGAATTTAGTCTTTAAATGTGTATTTCAACATCCTTACAGACAATTGTGCACGAGATTGGCTTGTAAATTTCCTCTGTCATAATTCATTGTGAATTCAAAGTGATGTTTCACGTGCATAAAAAAACAACATTGATAACCATTGAATAATTCCGAATTTAAACCCAAATAGCACCCTATTCCACCCACAGTGCACCAATTCTGATGAGGGTGCCATTTGGGACAGTTCACCAGTCTTATCTTCTTAGGCTACTCAATTGTAATTGGTTTAATTTGTTAAGCACGTTGAACAGCATTTGTTGTAAGAAATTGTATCTTGCAGAGACCTGGTAAACAAGTTCACAGAGGGTGTCAGCCTCAACTACAAATACCTCCAGCGCTGGAGAGGCGGTTGGGCATGAAGAAGCTACAGTTAGACATCCTGACCACTGAGGGGAACCTCGCCTGCAGCTCTGGTTCTACTGACTCCTGCTCTGGGAGGTCCTCCTGTAGCTACATCTCTGACTTCCCCCGGAACATCTAGAACTAAAACACTTTCTAGGACACATTCTAGAACTTCTAGACATTATACACTGCTCAAAAAAATAAAGGAAACACTAAAATAACACATCCTAGATCTGAATGAATGAAATATTCTTATTAAATACTTTTTTTCTTTACATAGTTGAATGTGCTGACAACAAAATCACACAAAAATTATCAATGGAAATCAAATTTATCAACCCATGGAGGTCTGGATTTGGAGTCACACTCAAAATTAAAGTGGAAAACCACACTGCAGGCTGATCCAACTTTGACGTAATGTCCTTAAAACAACTCAAAATGAGGTTCAATAGTGTGTGTGGCCTCCACATGCCTGTATGACCTCCCTACAACGCCTGGGCATGCTCCTGATGAGGTGGCGGATGGTCTCCTGAGGGATCTCCTCCCAGACCTGGACTAAAGCATCCGCCAACTCCTGGATTTCTGTGGTGCAACGTGGCGTTGGTGGATGGAGCGAGACATGATGTCCCAGATGTGCTCAATTGGATTCAGGTCTGGGGAACGGGCGGGCCAGTCCATAGCATCAATGCCTTCCTCTTGCAGGAACTGCTGACACACTCAAGCCACATGATGTCCAGCATTGTCTTGCATTAGGAGGAACCCAGGGCCAACCGCACCAGCATATGGTCTCACAAGGGGTCTGAGGATCTCATCTCTGTACCTAATGGCAGTCAGGCTACCTCTGGCGAGCACATGGAGGGCTGTGCGGCCCCCCCAAAGAAATGCCACCCAACACCATGACTGACCCACCGCCAAACCGGTCATGCTGGAGGATGTTGCAGGCAGCAGAACGTTCTCCACGGCGTCTCCAGACTCTGTCACGTCTGTCACCTGCTTTCATCTGTGAAGAGCACAGGGCGCCAGTGGCGAATTTGCCATTCTTGGTGTTCTCTGGCAAATGCACGGTGTTGGGCTGTAAGCACAACCCCCAGCTGTGGATTTCGGGCCCTCATACCACCCTCATGGAGTCTGTTTCTGACCGTTTGAGCAGACACATGCACATTTGTGGCCTGCTGGAGGTCATTTTGCAGGGCTCTGGCAGTGCTCCTCCTTGCACAAAGGCAGAGGTAGCGGTCCTGCTGCTGGGTTGTTGCCCTCCTACGGCCTCCTCCACGTCTCCTGATGTACTGGCCTGTCTCCTGGTAGCGCCTCCATGCTCTGGACACTACGTTGATGTAACAGTATAAGACGGTCTAAAGTTATACTGTTACACTGACAAACACAGCAAACCTTCTTGCCACAGCTCGCATTGATGCGCCATCCTGGATGAGCTGCACTACCTGAGCCACTTGTGTGGGTTGTAGACTCCATCTCATGCTACCACTAGAGTGAAAGCACCGCCAGCATTCAAAAGTGACCAAAACATCAGTCAGGAAGCATAGGAACTGAGAAGTGGTCTGTGGTCACCACCTGCAGACCCACTCCTTTATTGGGGGTGTCTTGCTAATTTCCTATAATTTCCACCTGTTGTCTATTCCATTTGCACAACAGCATGTGAAATGTATTGTCAATCAGTGTTGCTTCCTAAGTGGACAGTTTGATTTCACAGAAGTGTGATTGACTTGGAGTTACATTGTGTTGTTTAAGTGTTCCCTTTATTTTTTTGAGCAGTGTATATCTTCTAGGTCCTCCAGATCTAGTGACAGACACTGTAACAAACGACAGAAACGACCGCTGCAGCCTGACAGGTTAAAGATCCTGGGCGGTAGTCTGGATAGTCCCTACACCATTGGATAGTCCACCTGGTAGCTCCAGACAACCAGCTAGTCCTAGCCCACCAGCTACCAGGAGGTGATAAGGGTGACGGCAGACACCATAGCTCCACGTACGTCTCCTGCTACTCCTCCCCAAACGCCTCCCCCATCTCCTTGAGGTTCAAGACTCTTTCTGCCTCTGGAATACCAGCACTGCCCTCGTCTGCCTGCTATTGGTCATTACAAAACAGGCAAGATGGAGGACAAAGTGGAGTCTGTGGCTGTTTCCATGGCTGCTTCGACTGTCACATCTTCACCTGACTGCAAACACGGCATCAACAGCTCCAACTCCACTTTCCACTCCAAGACTCCAATTTCAGACCGCGTAGACCATTCCAACACTGATGACAGTGATAAAGATTACTATGGTGAGAGAGCTGTTTGAGGTCGTGCCGGGGAAAGGTGACCCTCCCGTCCTGCACCGCTGGCAGCAACGACACCTGGAGGGCAATGTGTAACAGAAGGTCTGTACAAATTACCAGGCCCATAAAGAATGGCTATGGTCAAAAGTAGTGCACTATGTAGCGAATTAGTGTGCCATTTTGGACGTACACCTTGTCATGATTTGTGGGGTTTGGTGGTAATCTAATATAAAGTAGTGTATTCTAAACTAAGGTCCCCCTTAAACGCTGGAGGATTGCCGTGTTGATGATCTCCATCATCAGGATGCTGCTGCCAGCGAGACTGATGGGCAGAGGCACCCCCGCCTCCGGCTACGGCAAGATGGGGAAAAAAACAGGCAAGAACATGAGCGACTATGTTGGACGAGGACAGCAAAACACAGAGTTGTGTTTCAGGCTGAGTGACAAGACAAGACCAGTGGAGGAGAGAGAGAAGACTCAGGCCATGCGCCTTGCAGACACAGACCAGTCAAACCCAAGGACAGCTCCCCTGACAATAGGCCTGTGGAGAAGACTCCCACCAGCAGCAACACTAGCACTATTCCCCAGCCAGTCGAGTCCCACGGTACCAAACCCACCCAGACCAGCTCCTCTCTGGACCAGTCCCCCCTCCACATGCCCCCGACCCCGGTGACCCTGACCTGGAAGAGACACCAGCAGGAGATGCGTGTAAGGAGGACGTTTCTGGAGGTCCAATCATGCTACGCCGCCCTCGCCCTCAGCAACCAGCCAGCCAACCTGGAAGCCCATCCAGGAGGCAGCCCCGCCCCTCTGAAACACCCCTCTGATCTCCTCAGCCCACCCTCACAGCCCAGCTCTGATCAGCCAGCCTCTGATCTCCTCAGCCCACCCTCACAGCCCAGCTCTGATCAGCCAGCCTCTGATCTCCTCAGCCCACACTCACAGCCCAGCTCTGGTCAGCCAGCCTCTGATCTCCTCAGCCCACACTCACAGCCCAGCTCTGATCAGCCAGCCTCTGATTCTCTCGGCCTACCCTGACAGCCAGCCTCTGGTCTCCTTGACCGACACAGTCTTAGGAATCCACACTGCTTCCACCACCAAACGGCTAGTGCAGTGATGGAAGCGTGTCACTCGTAGGCTATTTGTATAGATCAACATGGAGTATTTGTTTTGGTGCCAAAGTATTCAGAACTAATACATATTCTATGGGGGCATAGTCATGGTAGTAAAAATAATGGCCTGCCCAGCATTTTTATACATGACCCTAAGCATGATGGGATGTTAACTGCTTAATTAACTTAGGAACCACAACTGTGTGAAAGCACCTGCCTTCAATATACTTCGTATCCCTCATTTACTCGTGTTTCCATTATTTTAGCAGTTACCTATAGCTGGCCTATACTTGGTTATGAGGTGTGCTGAAATGTATACCGCTAAGTTGCTAACTGAATCTGAATGTCATGTAAGCTTAGCTAGCAAGAAATCTCAACATCAGGAGACAAGTTCAAATGGGTTGATTCTTACTGCTCTCTGCTTTTGTACTCTCTTTGAGAACGGATAAGAGCGTCTGCTAAATGACTTAAATGTAATGTAAATGTTGTAGTCTTGCTGCTTGGCAAGGCCTGCTGCTCACTCGAATCTAACTTCATTGTGAATAAACATAACATACCGTATTATACACAAACAATTCTATGAGGATTGTCAATTGATTGAATTTCAATGAGTATACTCCTTTGTCCGCAACAAAATGGTTAACAATGCACAAAGAATAGGCCTATTTAACTGTATTACACAGATGGTCTACTTTCTCATCTGAGATGTATTTGTCTTATTGATATCCGCCACCAGGTGGCAGACTTGTTATACTCGTATCAATCTCATGAAGCAACAATGAGAGTATGGGGATGAAAAGGAGGCACCAATATGGAAATTCTGGGTTAACCAATATTGAGCCATCTAATATTTTCTTTTCCATTTCCAGTAGATAATTACTGCCCAAGGAGCAGTTGTTAAATCTCATTCAAATATATTTTGAGAGATTATATAATACAGTGTGAAGTAGATTTCAATCAAAGAAGATTATTTGTGCTGTAAGGCATTGCCAACATACTACTTTACATCTGAGAATCACACAACCATTTAAAAAGTTTTATTTCTACCATACACAAACTGTACAGCACAGCGCATATCTGCTTATGAAATAGTAAAAGTAATAGGAACTTTCGATTTACAAACTACTTGAACTGAAAAAACAACATTTGAAAGAAAATGTGCAATACAGTTTCATCATACTAATATCATTCCACAAAAATCCAGTTCACATTACAAAACATCAAATACTAAACAGAGAAAAATAAATATTCTTCACAAAACTTCCTGAGCAAACAATGTGTGGTATGTTAATTAAATATTATGAATGATAAATTAACACAATTATTAAGTTAAACAAACCGTCAATGATTACATTTTTAAAGATTACAATTCTTTAGAATGAGTTGAGTATTTGGATAAAATAAAGTATTTTCCTCAACAAGTGTCCTAAATTTGGCTTTGTTTTGCAGATGTGTAGCAGGCCAAGTCAAACTCAATTTATTGTAACTTGATAAGACTATCAACCCATGCAAACGTCAAAATAATAACATTTTCCTGTGACATCAAGAGCAATGCTTACAAACAAAGAAAGCTTCATCTTTTTCTGGAACCCCAGGGCAATAGAACTAATCTGAAATACAAAATAAAAAAGTGCAACTGATTCACAACTCAATTTAAAAATAAATAATAAACAATTGAAAATAAACAGTGAAGAACTAACAATATCATTGTTTGTTTGTCTCTTTTTGCTTCATAATAGTGATGAACTGAACATTTATATTGACAATATGGCCTTGATTTACCAAGGTGCAAACGCTTATTGAATCTGGCCCTAAAGAACCTGCAGTGATATTTAAGCCACCAAGTGCTTTGGGGGGATAATTTAAAATTGATGTGACATCCAGAAACTGAAATGCCACTGACCACCATTAAGTATATATTAGCTAACATTTTATGAATGTAAGGATGTCAGAATAGCTTAAACCAGAGTAAATGTTTGTATGGTGGTGTTACATTTCTTGGAGCAACTTCTGCTTTCCCACGCTGAAGAGATGTAACAAGTAGAAAAGCACTAACACTTCCTACCCTGTGAAACTTCAAGACCTGACTTTGAGATTACAGCTACAGTACCGAGACGATGCTTAAAGATTTGAAATGGCATATAAACATTAAGAACATTTTCTCCTTTGAAAAGTGTACTGTACAATAAATTAGACATCAGCCACATAACTGTCCTACCACAAAACAGAGTACCGTATATTTTATGTATTCATTTACATGTAGGCACATATATGCACACACAGCATGTGCAGAGAAGGCAGTTTAATATCTATATCGTTTAAGAAAAAAGAAAAAAAGAAACAAGATTTTTCCATTTTCTTCGTGCCGTCAGTTGCTCTATTCGAGCGACACACTCAAGTTCATTGAATGAAATAAAATAATGTTGCATTTTGCGAACAGCTGAAAGCAATTCCCCTAATTGCAGTCAACTTAACATATTGTTGAATTAAGAGATGTACACTAACATTGCATTTTTAGATCTTACCATACATTCAGTGTTGAATATTAAATAGAAAGCAAAAGCAACAATTAAAAAACATGTTGATTCTGGATTATTCTGGTAGAGTTCTCCACCTTCATGGGAGATACAAATGATTCTATTATGACTTGATCTGATATATAAATAAACCACCACTAGATGACGAAAGAGAGCTATGGTTGAAACTGGAACGTGCTTCAATGTCATTTACAATGTGCAGAATTAGTCAAAAGATTAAATATTTAGCATTTTACAATGATAGAAATAAATACAAATGTGTGGAAATAAATACATTGATGAATAAGGATTATAAATAAGAATAATATAAAAAAGACAAAAAATAAATAGATTTAAATCAAGCAAACCGTTCGAAAGAATTAAGTGCAAGGGGGGTAGAAATCTCACCAGAAGAAACATGTCAAGTGAATACAGAAGCGTTAAAAAAACAATACAAATGATTTTGGGCTGGTAATTGTCTCAGTACAATGTATTCAACGGTGAAATGTCAACACATTTCCCAAAGCCTTGTCTTATACATGCAACTAAGCCAGCACTGCACACAGCCATCCAGTGCCATTATCCCAACTCAAAGATACCTCCTCTTGATGGCTCGACAGCTTAAACGTGGATTCCCTTCATAGCCTGTTTGATATTATCCAAAAGAGCCTTACACTCGGGAGAGTAGTCGTGCTCAGAGCTGTTGTACATATCTGTTAATGTGTTCACATAGGCTTCGAAATTATGCTCGCTGATGGGCCCCTGGAACACAAACATGTTCTAATATTAGTTCACAAACTGAAGCTTATAGTGACAATAATCATTTAATGTCACTATAGATATAGACAGTCCGATCTAGAATTATTGCCACTCTTGATAAAGATGAGCGAAAAATACTGTGTAAAATAATACAATACCGAGCTATATTCTCAAAAACATTCAAAAATGATATTATTTTAGACTTACATAATTGCTCAGATAAAGAGATGTTGTCATTTGTTTTTCTTAAAAAGATAGGGGTCAACATGACTGGCATCCCTGTTATCAATACCTCACCTTGCGGGCCGAATGGCACTGAGCCTTTTCCTAAAATGTTTTAAGAAATTGAAGGACACATTTGGAAGGATCTTAGACCAATCCTCCAAACTCCAGGCATTTAAATTGTAGGATGACATGAAAATAGAGCTCTTTGGCCCAGCACACCAGTGGTGGGTTTGGCAGAGAAATAGATATACATTAGCAGAAAATACCCCAAACATATTGTAAAATATGGTGCTGAATCTTTGATGTTATGGGGCTTTCCACTGGTCCTGGGGCCCTTGTTAAGGTCAACAGCATAATCAACTTTACCCAGTTCCAGGGCTGTGTCCGAATACCTATACTTACGTCCTAAATAGTAGCCATTTTGGCTATGCGAAAATAGGCAGTTTTATAGTATGTGACATTTTGATGTTGTATGCTTTAAATGCCAGGATGTCATACTCATTTGGGTTTCTCATCTAGAATTCACTGCACACTATTGAGGAAGACAATCGTCTTTTCACAGCTGAAAACAGCTGATAATCAGAATAGGGGGACACACTTTACAAAAATGATGGAATGGTAGGGAACAAGGGCGAATGGGCATTAGATGACGCCTTATCAATATGAATGAGTATTATGTTGATATTTGTTGCTTACAGCATACCTTTTTACTAGGCAGTACGTTCTAAATAGTATGTAGTACGATTAGTACACAGTATGTCGTTTATGTAACTAGTAGGCAAGCCAGATTTCAGACACAGCCCAGGAAATTTTAGCCAAGAACCAGGTTGCCTCTGCCAGGAGGCTGAATCTTGGCTGCAAGTGGATCATCCAGCAAGACAATAACTACAAGCACACATCAAAATCCACAAAGAAATTGTTACTTGACCACAAAATCAACATTTTAAAATGGCCATCTCAGTGTCCGGACTTGAACCCCATTAAAAACCTGTGGTTTGAATTTGAGGGCAGTCTATAAGAGCAGGCGAATTATATCAAGGATCTGGAAAGATGTGGATGAATGGTCTAAACTCTCTCCAAATCTGTTCTCCAATCTCAAAACATTTGAGAAAAAGTCCCATTATCCTCACACGGTGAGGCATTAAAAGGTATTGAAAACAGGAGTGCCAATCATTTTGACCCCTATCTTTCTGAGAAAATAAATTATTACCTGTTAAATGAAATAATTTTATTAGCATACAATATAGCTCAGTATTTGTATTTATTTGATAAAAGCTGCATGTGCAAGTGAGGAGGTTCGTATGAGGCCCACTGTACCATTTGAGGCAGTTGGATATCTGTGAGACTGTTGATGAGAGCTTGGCTGAGGTGACCTAACTCCTTCAGAAGGCTGTCGTTGTGCTGTTCAATCATCTTGTTCTCCTCCTCAATTGTCTTCAGGTTACATTCCATCGATGAAATCTGCTTTCAGGGGAGAGGAAAACTTGTCAACCTGAACCGGGCATGAATCCTTAAAAAAATCTATCACAGTTGTGGATAGTTACTTGGGTCTGCAGTTGCATCATGTCAGCTTCTATTTTCAGGTTGGATTCATTCAGTTCGTTTATTTCATGATCCAAGTGTTGCACGTCATTGTTGTTGTCGACTCCTGTTTGAAAATAGGAAATACTCCCATGAAAATCAAGCTAAACCTGCTGCTTCAGTGAATCAACTAGCAGGAGGACTAAACATACTTTGATGGTACTGAGATGAAATTTCCATAACATACATTATCCTGCCAAAGCATACATGTACAGTCCACCAGCACAAACAGAACATGTTTGTAAACCATATATTAATGCCTTACCACTGCTGGCTTGAAGTTTAATAGTCATCATCTCCTCTCCTGTCATCTTCTTCTTAATACTCTGAGCATTAAGAGGGCATCCAGACAAACTATTTACAAATAAAATGAAAAATAATGAGAAACTTCACTTACAAATTTTAAAATAAACTTGTTTCATTAGTATTGTATGGGACACAATGAATGGAGTGAATGCAGGCCAACCTTCTATGGGTGACAAACACGTTATTGGCGTGTCCAAGGCCATTGCAACCGGGCAGGGGACAGTGGGGCAGTTCCTGTTTGCAGGCCTTATTCCAGGGGAAGGGGAGGCCATTGATGGATGACTCTTTATGCCTCTTGGCAGCAAGGGGGCAGCTCCCTGCACTGCGGTGAGATGTGTACTTCCCTGATGTGTGGCCCTGGCCATCACAACCCATCACTGGACACCTAGCAGGGAGACAAACAAGGGGTTCGTTAAGGAGGGTGATACATTTCTATCTGAACGTTCTGTAATGTATCGTATAGAACAGATATGCTTATATCAGGTCTATTCATTCTATTTCAGCAACATTCAGAACATTTAACATTACTGAATACACCCCAGGAGTCAGGTTTATTACTACCTGGTGTCCTCCCCTTGTACTGCTACTGTAGTGGAGGGAGTCATGTTGTTACACAGACTGTTGACAATGTTCTGAGTGCCCCTGTGAGAGATGCCTATTCTCATTCAGATGAGGCAGAGGAGAAAGATTGTCACCAGTAAGCTGTTTTTTCCTCAGAATGGTTTTGCAGTTGAAACCATTTGATATGACAGAGGTAGTAAATACCGTATGATCTGAGATATGTCAACATATCGCTGTTCACAGTTTCGGTACAATGGAAATGTAAGTAGATCAAAATGCTGTCGAACTGAGTTGAGACGACTTTACTTAACCTCTTAAACCACACATAATAAATGCATATATACTCAAACAAATAATTTTCACAGTTCATAAACATCCCTCACTAACTAGACCGGAAGATTTGTCAAACCATTATGTTGATTAATCCAGTAAAATGTTGATTAAAAATGTAGTCAACAAAACTGACAACAGGCTCAAATAATCGTAGCAACCAAGTTGTTAATCCACAAAAACCTTGGAATAATTTACACATTCAGATTGATATAACCTACATAAACAAAACATTTTGTTGAATATTATTAAGAGTTATAAGGGTAATTACATTTCTCAGGTCAGTAATGGAGTGACATGAATTACACATAATTTTCATGTAGGGTTTCCGACCCCTTCCCTTATTGGTAAAGGTGAAAGGCAGGCTGAGATGGTACATAGAACTAGTGTACAAACAGAACAGAGTGCTACTGTAACAAAGATTGTTGCACTCTGTTGTTCAGTAGAGCACCAGTAGCACTTATAGGACAAAACAACCCCAACCACATTACTTACATTCATCCATACACTACAGGTATATGTAGACTCCTAGGGAAAAATGCTATCTAGAACCTAAAAGGGTTCTTTGGCTGTCCCCATAGGAGGACCCTTTGAAGAACCCTTTTTCGTTCCAGGAAGAGCCCCTTTGGTTCCAAGAAGAACCCTTTTGAGTTTCATGTAGAACCCATTCCACAGATGGTTCAACATGGAACCCAAAGTTACACCTGGAACCACAAAGGTTTATCCTTTGGGGACAGCTGAAGAACCCTTTTGGAACCCTTTTTTCTAAGAGTATAAGGCATCGGGACAATGGAATAATGCCATATGGCCTACACTTTACAATAATCTAATAGCCTTACAGATGCACTACATGTAGGTTCTCTCACCCACCCTCTTGTGCATGAGATATATTCCAGTCTAACTCCTAACGTTTTGGCCCTGCATTAGTATCTCAAAAGAAGGGTAAATCTGTCCAGATGTAGAAGTAAACAAGGTCTCATACATCTGAGCTTGGATTTAAGATGTAATCAAGTACATCATTTCCCCCCCAATAATACTTTTTTTTACCAGTGGTGGAAAAAGTACCAAATGTCATACTTGAGTAAAAGTATAGATACCTTAATAGAAAGTTACTCAAGTAAAAGTGAAAGTCAGACATTAAAATACTACTTGAGTAAAAGTAAAAGTATTTGGTTTTAAATATACTTAAGTCTCAAAAGTAATAAAAAAAATAAAAAAAGCAAAGCAGACGGCACCATTTTCTTGTTTTTAAGATGTATGGATAGCCAGGGGTACACTCCAACATTATTTACAAAAGATGCATGTGTTTATTGAGTCCGCCAGTCCAGAGGCAGTAGGGATAACCACGTGTTCTCTTGACAAGTGCTTGAATTTGACAGTTTTCCTGTCTTGCTAAACATTCAAAATGTAACGGGTACTTTTGGTTGTCGGAGAAAATGTATGGAGTAAAAAGTACATGATTTTCTTTCGTCAGGGAAAAGTTAAAGTAGTCAAAAATATAAATAGTAAAGTACAGATACCCCAAAAACTACTTAGGTAGTACTTTAATAGTTTTACTTAAGTACTTTACATACTGCTTTTTACAGAGACAACTGCATCTAGAATAATTCAGCTTTGATCACATCCCATAGTATGGTGGACCTTAAATAAACAATACAAGAACACAATGCACACAAGAGCATGATAAGCCAGATGTTCTATTAAGACAACAAAAAATATTACAACGTTTGAAACATGTTAACGGTGTTAATCCTTGAAAGATGAATTTAGTAAATTATGAACAGGAAAACTATTTCCTTTTTGTCTTTCTGGTATAATGACCACTTTACAACATGATACAAGTACTTTCATTCACATAGGCATGCATGCCAGCACTAGAATAGTTAACAAGAAAATGAAAAAACTAAAACAACAAATATGAAACAGAAATCATATCTTACTTTATTTCTTGGTCGTCTTTTTCATCTCTGTTTGGTGTAAGCTTCAAGCCTCCCTTTCTGGCACGTGGACATCCTGACAAACTACAAATGTTTAGAGACAATATGGTTTAACAATAATGAACACTACTTTAGGGCTAAAATAAAGCAAACTCTTTCATCAGTGATAAGATGATGTTCTCACATCGCCTGTCATTGGAAACAACATGAAGCAACAACAAGAATCAATCAGTTAAATCACAGTTTATTAATTGTCTAAAATGTATAAACTAATCAAAAATAAATACCTAGACAATGAGATTCAAACACATCCCTATTCATCTACTCAGTAATTTGTGTGATCCAGTCTAGACTACCTTCTGTGTGAAGAATAATTCCCTGTCACATGTCCAGATCCATCACAACTAGGTGTTGGGCACCTGCAGGCGGAGAGACCGACAGAACAGGCAAAGCTCAGTGCCACGTTGTCTGGGACAATGATATCATATATAAATGCATGAATAAAAATAAAATAAACGTATGAGGTCAGTAGATACCCAGTATATCGCATAATGTATATGTATGCAGCCTGATCACATGAATTGGAGAAAAGTCCATATTCAATATATGACTAAAACGACATGAGACCAGGTGGAATGTATAATGCAAACAAATAAAACAGCACAAAGTTGAATCAGTGAACCCACACAGGTGAATGACATGTCTATAAACAGTGGTAAGATGATGACTGACAGGACAACACATACTTTAGTTCCTGAGAGTTGGCTGCCATCAGTGATTTGAGAGTCTTGTCAGCCAGGGGACACCCAGATACACTACAGACAGAGGATCCACACCAGAGTTATCACAATGCCATTTGAAAAAAAAAAATCCCTTTAATTTTCAGCAGCATATAATACCGATCAATATGAAACAGTCAACATAGTTCCTCTGAACCAGGCCGTACAGTATTTACTAGCTGGTGTTAAGTGTCTAATTACCTTCGATGTGATGCATAATTTCCTGTAACATGGCCACTACCGTCACAGCCAGGGGTAGGACAGCTGCAGAGAACACAACACTTAGTTAGACTATACTCTACAATACATGGACTTCTGATACAGTGTATGAACCTTTTTAACATGACGTTGAATTGCATTAGTGGAAGCGGAAGTTAGTACAGCAGGAAATTTAGTCATTTCGATGTTTATTTTCAATGTTTAATTGGTGTGGCAAAAGTTGTTCGTAAATCCCTTGGCAGATCTAATTGTTTTCTGTAAACTACTCAATCATACCTTACCATAGAGTGGATACTAATTCCATAGAACATGCAGTCTAACTACAAAGTCAAGAGTGGTAAGCTCATTTTGAGGACATACGGACATGTAAAAACTCACTTTTAACAAGATACATTCTTCACATGAACCTGCAGACATACCAGTCACAACAAAAGGTAATATATAATAGGTAACAATATAAGAACTAATAACAGGAAAGATTGTGTCCGGCGCATTTCACTGGGCGTGTATTAATTCACCACAATTATAATGCCATATATCAACAGGTCTGGTTTGGGAATTACACTTTTGTTATTAATACTGACCATCTGTCAGCTGACCTTTTTAGAGGGAAATGCACATGATACACAGAAGACTGAGCAAAGAAGCAGCAAGATGTCAATTTCTCCCGTCCCTGGACCTCCAGAATGAGCAGACCCAACATTAAACATGATATACCTCATCAGCTCTTTCTTAGAGTCTCTTAAGAGCATATCAGTCTTGGGGCCGAACATGCTTGCGTCTCCAGAGTAGCCCTGGTCCTCCAGAGAAGCGTCATCAAAATCTTCCTGCTGAGACATAGGTACGTTTGAAATGGACCCTTCTCACTATATAGTGAACTACTTTTTAACAGAACCCTATGGGCCCTGGTTAAAAGTAGTGCATTACATAGGGAATAGGGTGCCATTACTGATGCAGTCTTAATAATAGTATCCTTAAAAATAATAATAGTGTCCTTAAAAATCTCCTTAACCCCATTACTTCTTGTGTCAGTCTTAAGTCTTGAACATGATCTAAAAGTGAATTATCAATGAAAACACCCCACTTAAAAAAACTCTTAAAACACAAGCCTAGGAGTTGGGGGGGGGGGGGGGGGTAAGTCTGAGTGATTACGCTTAAGAATACTTACAGTAAACCATACATCCATTTAAAGTCGGATAATCCACATGGACGGTATTTATATGGATATGTAATGTAAAACATTTGGATATACTTTCTCAAAGATTCTGTGTTCAGCACCAGATGTTGTCGTCAGTGAATTATTTACAGGACAAATGTCAACAACAACCAGGAATACCAGCTATGAAGTACATGCTCTTTAACATGAGATTTATTAGGAACATACACTGTGTTCACAATTATCTATCATTATATATTATATTGTATGCCCATATCACCCTTATAGATCAGGGACCTGTTGTTATGTTAATGTTCATATGTTTATCAATTAGCTATAATTTCTCTTCTTCAACAAATTTAACAAAACAAGCTTTCTTCTTCTGTTTCATAGGTACCTTATACAGTATTTCCTGTGTATTTAAAAGGAGGAACAGCAAAGTTGTTATTTTTTACCTCTCTGTCGTGCATTATTTGTTGCTGTGCTTTGCTGAAGTTGAGAGGGGTGTCCCAGGTGTCTCTCTCGCACAGGGCCTGGTAGAAAGCAGGGCTGATGTGCACACTTCCGGCCTGCTTGGACAGAGTGGACTCAGGAGGGGACTGGGTAGCGTCTCCCAAAGGCACCTGGGGTGGGGCTTTCACCTCCCGACCCTTCTTCATACTCAGGTCCAGAGTGCCGTTCTCATCCACTTCTATGGGCATGTCCTAAAGGAGAATAAATTCACAAGGTAGACTCAGTTATAGTCATAAGGTTACAATGAAGTCACTTTTATTAAATAGTCAACAGTTCACAAAAAAGGAGAGACTGATGTCAGTCTGTATTGGAATGAGAAATGAGAGTTACTGTACTGAAATGAATACACCACTATGATAAGCCCTTTTAACCTAACACAATACTTTAACGGTATACCTTTCTAAAAATAACAATGTGTATAATTCCTGTGAGAAATAACTTCAATTGCCTCTCAAATATACATTTACATGAAAATAAGACATGTCGTGATTATCTAACACCAGGGTAAAGTATGGTGTTAAGCCAGCATTAATTCTGTTGAACAAAATAATAATCGCTCCTTGGTGTATAGTTTGTCAGTGACAGCTGTGTCATCGGTCTATTTTCTAGGACACAATACCAAGATGGCAGCTGTGGGTGCTGGTTTTAGGTCATCACCATTAAAACAAAAATGAAAAGCTTAATGTAGCATAAGTTCTCTCATTGACAGATGTGTTACTCATTCTGTGCTAAGTCAAACGCTATGTGCACTTGTGGCTTATTAGGTTTTATAGTATTAGAAGTTTTACCTCATTAAATGCTGAAATGTGGCCTAAATCTGGCATATGTCCCATTATACCTATGTTCAATTATTTTTTTACATTTGTATTTTCTACATAAGACAGCCTTTCAAATGAATGAATGGGTATAGTTTTCATGGACATTGCATGTGTGGCTATCCATTTGAATGATGCGTGTGACGGTGACGTGTGTAGACGTGTGCGGTAACATCTCAATCGCAGTAGAGATAGATGAGCATTCGACATTGAGTTGTGATGCTTTTCTTGCCTTTGCATTACTGGTAGCCTACAGAGGTACAGACACATCGGAGTTGCATGGCCCCCATACGGAGTATGCTACATAAGTCTTCTGCAAAAGAGGACAGATGATTAACTTGTTAACACTGTTTTATTCATTCAGTGGGTTGGTACCTGGTACGAGGCCACATTATCAGCTCACCAAGCTGGGTCCTGTACTGTGTAGGTGTTGGAAACCTTGAATCATCTATCTATCATTATTCTGACATTAATTACATACTGTAGAGAGGCCTTGTTTGGGTTTTGAGACATTCATTGTCATGCAGTTAAACTTAATGCATAGGAAGGCCATGTTTCAGTTCAGTTGAGAGGATCACCGTTTTCTGCCTAGTGGACAGGGCAGTGGGGGTTTTCCCACTAGAGATTATATAGGATGTGCACAAAGGGGTCAAATTGTAAACTAAACTGGTGCACATTTAATAAAATCGGGGAGATTTTTAAAATAAAATATTTCAGCTAATGAGTTCTTCAGCTGTTGTATAGGCCACCTGATAGAGGCAGAGCTTATCCTGGATAATATATTACTAAGCTAAATGTCTTACGCCATCTGCAGCATGCAAGACACACTTTCATACAGTTATTCTTTTTTCCCCCTCTCTCTCTTTGTCTATTACCATGAAAGTAGAAAGTAAATGCATGACCACATGTTTTACAGGAACTACAGACTCTTACTGTAATTGTCATTTCTTCTTATGATGTGATTACACAAATGTTATTTTGTGTACATTAATGCTTTACGGAGGGGGACCTTCTTGTTTCACCGCCACCAGAGACAACGTTTCCTTTGCCAAAATCTGTCCTTTTGATGTTTCACCCTTTTTATAAACAAATCAGAGTTGCTTTAAAATGACCACATTAAATAATTGGTCTAATTTGACTACCTTTGTGGAGGACGCAAGGGGCCGACCCGAGATGGACTCCATGTTGCTTCGGGAGCGGGTGGAAAGGTTGAGGATGGCAGTGGTGGCAGTGGTGGCTTCGAGCCCCTCACCTCCAGGTTTGTAATGGCTGGGTGGGCTGTGGCGTTCAGGGCCTGGCGTGGGCAGGCGGTTGCCGGGGGCGCCCAGAAAGCCAGTGTACTTTAGAGCTGTTGGATAACAGAACTCAGATACAGAAACTTTCACAAAGATGTGGGAACACGTGATTATACCCCCTACATTATAACATACAGTATGGTACATGTCATCAGCACGTTCATTTTTACACTGTGGTTGCAGTGGGATCAGTCTGTGCTTGAATAGAAAAGGTCTGTGTTGATTAAAAATATATATATATTAAACAAGCATGAATATCTTGTTTACAGGAACCTTGTAAGTGTGTTGCATATTCTTAGTTGGGTTGTTGTCTGATCATGTATTTACATAGTGTCCTACTGAGCTGCACATTTGTGGCAGAAGATGAGCAACGCTTGCACATTAAATCCCTTTAATGTGGCTTGACACGCTGTTATGGTACAGCCAATCTCCCTCCGCCCCCCTTTGAATCAAATCAAATGTGCGAAACTCACAGTCAGGGAAGTGTGAAGAAGAGATTTCTTGGTCCTGGTTGGGTGCCATCAGAGGTTGCTTGCCGAAGACCTGTGCATCAAAGCTGGCGTAATCAAAGCGGATCTTGCTGTACTTGTCCATGTCCTTGGTGAGGTTGGCTTGCAAGGCGGCGGTGACAGGATGGTGATGGGCGAACCTGTAGTTGTACTGATTCAACTCCAACTTCTTCATGAGGGGGCCGAGAGGCCTGGTTGGAGAAGAATCCAAGAAGACGAGGTGTTGTTGGATTTGATGAGGAAAGTGGCTACTGTATGTGTCAAATAAAACGCATGTAAGGATCCAGGAAATTGACACATGCACACAAGTGGGCAGGAAGTGGCTACAGTGTCAAATAAAATGCATAGGATATGATATTGACACATGAATGCACATTATGCATGGGCTGTGGAAGAGGTGGTGATGATTTTGGAAGTAATCTACATTATAGTGTGAATAATATCCATATGAGGTGGCTGTGAAGTAATGGACACAGTGTTGTTTGAATAATATCAATGTCCTCCTCCTGGATGTGGGATCTGATCTGTATTGTAGACACACACACAGGCATGTTACCCAACTAATTCATTTTGTATGGGTTGGCAGTCTGCCTGTGATTTTTCTACAGGGAACAAAGAGTTGTGATGCTCTGTGTCCCTAATAGGGAGAATCTCATGGGACCTTAAACCATTGCTTAAGAACAAGTGATAGTGAGAAACCGTGTCTGTGAAGTTTTGATAGGCTATATATTGTAATTCCTTTTACAATACACTGCATAAATAAACTGGATACGATACTGTAAATGTTAACCAACATACCTCCTGATTTGATATGATATTGCAATTGACACACTTTGTTTTGTATCAAAGGGACTATGCTCTCTCCGAACTTCAATCAATTAGTTTCATAGTATAGCTTTCAATGTCTCAATGGTTTACTGTCATCATAATGTATTCGCACATACACGTCAATAATTGTCAACAGTCAAAATGACAATATTGCAAAATTACAGTATATAACACATATTATAACATACATTCTCCCCTCGTGATTTTACCTGGACAATCGTTCAGGTGCTTGTCTGCATTTGGGGCTCTCCTCTTGAGGTTTGGAGACTTTCACTGCAGCAGCAATGGGGCAGCCTGAGAGACTGGGGGGGGAGGAGTAGGAGGAGATCAAACCCATTGAACCTGCCTATGTACAGTATGTCATGTTTAATGGGTTAGTCCTGCAGGATGTACCTCCGGTGGGTGCTACGGTTGCTGTTTACATGGCCCCTTCCTGTGCACCCGGGAGTAGGACACTTGAGGACGTTTTCATGCATGGCCAGGACTGGAGACAGACAGGAGAGGGACATTAGGTGAAACAGTAGGCTCAGTAGAAGGAGAGATTTACTATACAATCAGTGGTGACGAATATACTGCGTCAGTGGTGACGAATATACTGCGTCAGTAGTGAGGAATATACTATATCAGCGGTGACGAATATACTGCATCAGTGGTGACCGAGTTCATGGGGTGGGGATCAAGAGTTAACACAATAACAGAGCACAAAATGATAATACTGGAAAATAATAATGTATCCAGAGTGATCAAGGTAACCTAAAGGCATACAGTCTGCTTGTTCATTTATAGATACATCAATTCTATTCACACGTTCTTTGTACTGACATCAAAGAAAAACCAAGAGCACAGATCCTTAGAAAAGTCATACAATTATGGACACAAGCATATCTAACTAACACTGTTCCCATTGTCAGTGCACTGTGTGTTGGTCGCATAATATAAATACCTTAGTAGCAATAAAAATAGAACAAAAAGCACTACGTCATCACGCACAGCCTTTTATCCACCAGTTGATGGAAACATCTCTGGTGGGGAAAAGCTCATATGATTTCATGCAGATGTGTAAATATTCACATGAAAATCTGTGGCCAATTGGATGGAAACCTAGCTAGAGTTGGAGTCCTACTCTGTGTCCTTGGGAACTTTTCTCTTCTGTACATATTTTCCAATTAGTTTGCAGGAGTTGTCTATTTATTTTTGAATACGGCATTAGCAACCACTTTGATTTGCAAACATTGCTTCTGGTGTAAGAGCACATGCTTTCATATTGAAAAAAGTTAATTACTTTTTCTGTTCCTTTTGTAACATTACTGTTTAATGTTGGATGCTTGTTATGTTACATTGAAATGACTAAACCACAGCCAATAAAAAACCTTTACAATATTCAGAAATTACAAGAAAACTGTAGGTGACAACAAGTCTCACTTCATTATTCTATAAATGTAGAATGAATGGCCCTCAATCAGTTTCTGGAACCACTTGATAACTTTGAAGGTTTTATTTAAACATCAATAAAAAAGCATCACTTGCTATTCTATACATATGTAGGATCTTAATTTCACCTATATTGTCAGAGAAAAATAATCCTGCAGCAACATGATGTGAACATTTAGTCCATAATGTTGCTTGATCGGTGGTTAGGGCATTAGCTGGCCTAAAGTAGGCTACAGGGAAAGTACAATTCTGTTCATCTATAATGTGTGTACATCACGAAGCTCATCTCCATTTACAGCTGTGCAGGAAAGTTCTCAGCAACAACATAGTGATCAAATTAAGATCCTACACCTGTATGTACATGTAGATGTAAGTGAAGATACATTGGTGTTGTCCTGACTTTCAAGAATACCTGATGTACGTACATGTATGTGTATGTCTGAGTGACTTACTCTCTGGGGGGACTCTGACTTTGTGGGGACAGCCAGACAGACTCCTGTGGTGGGGGTACAGACCAGTGACATGGCCAGTGCCGTCACAACCAGGGGTAGGACACCTTATATCCTTCTTATCTGGTCGTGGAGAGTCTGGGAGGAGGAAAATAATAGGAGCACTTAGATTAATACATCGACAATCACATATGCATTCCATAACAATCTTAGGACAACTTCAAGAGTGTTGCAGTATCATTCTTTAACATGCTTTGTAACCTTCATTACCCACACAAGCAAAGAGTGCAACAAAGGTAATAGCTTTTGGTAAAATTCTAATGAACTTGAGTTTGATTTTTCATTAAACTTGTAAAGAGTTGCTTGCATGAATGTTCCTCGAAACTATTTTAAGTGAGATTCTGAGAAATGCTAGAATGAAGCTGTATGTACATAGAAACAAATAGATTAAAGTACAGTATCATGCAAAGAGCCAAGACACTTTTCGCAAAATGCTTCTATATTAATCTGTCCTTTTAGTTAAGGCTTCCAGTTCAACACATGGCATTGACTTCTTAATGCCCATCCATCGGAAGATTACATTTGGGATTACACATTAGGCTGCAGTCATTTGAAGAATCAGTGGAAAACATGAGGGGTACTTTGGGCGGATTTAAGACTTATGGTCATGGTTAAATATCCAGTTGATTCCTATCAAAATCCAATATTCTGGGAAGTAGCAATTCCATCAGAAGATTTTTTATTTATTTTTTATTTTAGTCTGGTTATTTATTACTTCAATTGTTGCCAAAATGTGTTTCGTACTTAAGAGGATTTCCCCCGCTGAATATGATTCTTTATTATTTTGACGTTTCGAAGCATCTCATCATTGAAATCACAAGTGGTCTAATTCATACTAGATAAACATGCATAATCATGTCTGCTGCATACTTATTTGATGCCCACTACTCTTCATTAGAATAAGTGCAATATCCACTGTATGTAGTTCTATTGTTCTCAAGTGGCTTTAATAGTACACATACAAAACCAAAGGATGGACTTAAAAGGGTCCTCACTGTCATTACGTTGATAAAAAGCTGTTATAAAATAAAACATATAGAGTCTTGAATTGACAAAGAAATAAGATATTTTCAAATGAAGTATTTGTACCTTTGCATCCATGATAGCCCACCCTGGTGTCCACATCCAGTAGCCGTTGGTGCCTCCTCTCATTGGTCATCTGCTCCAGTAGGAACCTATCCATCTCCCTGTAGGCATTGTGGAGGACCTGCCTCTGCTCTGACTGCAATGCCATGGCCTGTTCCAGGAGACTCAGGTTCACCCTCCCTCTGTCCCAGTCTCTGTCTCCTCTGTCTCTTTCTCCTCTGTCCATCTCCAGGCTCAGGGGTCTCTCCATCTCCTGCAGGCCCAGGGCCCAGGCCTCCAGCCGAGGAGGCCTCTCCACCTCTGGCTCCCCCTCACTGTCCTCCTCACTGGGGGTTGATCGGTAGAGCCGCAGGGTCCCTGTCTGGAAGGGACCTGCTCTGCCCATGTTGTACCCACTAAGGACAGAGTCAGGATCATGGTCTCTCATGTGTAGGTAGTCGTTTCTCCCCAATAGGTATCTTTCTCCGGTGGTGGCTTTGGAGGGGCTGCTGATAGAGCCATTGGAGCCATTCACCCTTGCAGAATGAGACAGGGACAGAGGCTCCCACTCGGCTTCCCAGCAGTCTCTGTATGGGCTTTTACGTGGCGACGATCTGCAAGTCATACTCATCCTGTCCTGACTTTGGTCTTCTTCCTCTTCTTCTTGGTTTCGTTCCGCCACTTCTTCGTCCTCCAGAGTTTCCGAGGCTGCAGCCTCCTGATGGGGAAAGTCAGTCACCACTTCAGACCATCCAAAGGAATCATGGGGTTTTGTTATTGCGTCCTGGCAGCCATTTCTCTTGGGCTCGTTAAGTGTTTCTGAGTATCCATCTTAGAAACAAAGTAAAAGCAAATGAGAACAAAAACTATGTTGTTATGTTTTTTTTCAAGCTTGAGTCAATTGTTCATATTAAGGCCATTCTTTTCAGAGAACATTTGGTTAGGCAGAGAGAGTAACAATCTTGTATGTCCTCACTTCAGCTTAGTCATAATGTTTTGTAGAGACACTTTTTCCTATCTAGAAAATGCATGTCTTGTTGTTTGAAATGACTGTTAAGAGGATTGGCAAATACAATATGTAATGAAAATAGTAATAGTATGGACAGGACAGCAACTGGAAGATTTCCTGGCAATTCCTCAAGTACATCAGAGATAATGCACGAGACACTTGTTTTGGCTAGTTGGACATGAAACCTAAAGATGAGGAACAAGATTGTCTTCCTCTTCTTTGAAATCTCTAATCAGAATACAACAACAACTTGATGTGGATTTAGACGGACCAGACAATGACAGAGATTTACATGGGTTGTGGCACTGAACATCAGTTTTAGGTAGTTGAGGTGTACGTCAAGCAGGGCTTTGTGATTATAAAGATATTAACTTGTCAATCACACACAACTCATTTAAGAACCCATATTCATACGTAAGCACAAGAACCAAGAAAGAGGAAAACATTTCAGTATTACATTTTTTACAAAAATCCTGATTTCCCTTGATTCTTTCTTTTTTTATTTATCTTTTTTCAATAGGTCATTATACTGAGTGCACCTGAGAATTGATTTTTTACATTGATTCTTTACTAAAAGCTTTTAAAATAAAGCTTTTCCGCTTTTTATCAGTGGACATTTTTATGGACATATCAAAATGTTAACTATATCCGAGGACTGCGTGTAATAGTCAAATATATTTGACATGACATTTGAATTTCTGGTTTCAAGAATTGTTCAGTTTAAGTGAAACAAACAGAAAAGCTAGGCTCTTAGATCTCCAAAATGTATGTTAAATGACTCTTAATATAGTGACACCCCTGATTATATTAATATCAAGTCATGGTCAATGATTAACAATGGAGCACTATCATCTGGATTGATTCACTAAAATATATTTTGATTCCCCAAATCATTGAAACTTATTTTCAGTGTGAAAGCTCTTTAGTGAGGCCATAAGAGTTGTTACTCTATAAATCATAAGTAGGCTGTACAGTGCGTCACAGAGCAAATTAAAAGTAAGAGGGGGGAGGGGGGGGTCCAATAGGTTGATAGATCTGGAGATAATTTAGGATGCAATTATGTAGGCTATATAATCTAGTAAGTGGATTCCACTGAGGATGATAAAGGCATTACCAAACCGATACTACTAGTCATTATCAGGCCATAGTATACAACTTAATCCCCCAAAATAAAAGCTGCTAAATGCAGGAAGTGTATCGCTCTGACTTATCTGGCGAACCTGTTTTGAAGCATATGATTTTGGATTGTGTAAATGTAAGGATGTGATGTATATTCACTACCACAATACAAGGCAGGCGAAGACAGACCAGCAACAGAGGAAGTAGGTGAATGAAATAGACATGGTTAAACTCCTTTTTTGATGCAAAATATGAAGCTGGATTTTTTTTGAGACATGCAATGACGTGGCTGATAATATTTTTGTTATTAGTGACATTTCATTCTAAACAAAGGAATATGAATATCAGCCTGTTCAACAAAGATTAAAAGTCAGTTATGTTTAGTTACAATTAGCAGAGCAGACAGAAAATAACTTATTTTTGTACAGATGGATGACACACACATACAGTTGAAGTCAGAAGTTTACATGCACCTTAGCCAAATACATTTAAACACAATTTTTCATAATTCCTGACATTTAATCAGTAGATATTCCCTGTCTTAGTTCAGTTAGGATCACCACTTTATTTTAAGAATGTGAAATGTCAGAATAATAGTAGATAAATCTTTCTATTTCAGCTTTTATTTCTTTCATCACATTCCCAGTGGGTCAGAAGTGTACATATACTCAATTAGTATTTGGCAGCATTGCCTTTAAATTGTTGAACTTGGGTCAAACGTATCGGGTAGCCTTCCACAAGGTTCCCACAATAAGTTAGGTAGGTGAATTTTGGCCCATTCCTCCTGACAGAGCTGGTGTAACTGAGTCCGGTTTGTAGGCCTCCTTGCTTGCACACGCTTTATCAGTTCTGCCCACAAACGTTCAATAGGATTGAGGTCAGGGCTTTGTGATGGCAACTCCAATACCTTGACTTTGTTGTCCTTAAGACATTTTTCCACAACTCTGGAAGTATTCTTGGGGCCATTGTCCATTTGGAAGACCCATTTGCGACCAAGCTTTAACTTCCTGACTGATGTCTTGAGATGTTGCTTCAATATATCCACATAATTTTCCTACCTCATGATGCCATCTATTTTGTAAAGTGCACCAGTCCCTCCTGAAGCAAAGCACCCCCACAACATGATGCTGCCACCCCCATGCTTCACGGTTGGGATGGTGTTCTTCGGCTTCCCCCTTTTTCCTCCAAGCATAACAATGGTTATGGCCAAACAGTTCTATTTTTCTTTCATCAGACCAGAGGACATTTCTCCAGAAAGTATGATCTTTGTCCCCATGTGCAGTTGCAAACCATAGTCTGGTGGTGTTATGGTGGTTTTGGAGCAGTGGCTTCTTCCTTGCTGAGCGGCCTTTCAGGTTATGTCGATATAAGACTCGTTTTTACTGTGGATATAGATACTTTTGTAATTTTGTCCTTTGCTGTTGTTCTGAGAAGGATTTGCACTTTTCACACCAAAGCACGTTCATCTCTAGGAGACAGAACGCATCTCTTTCCTGAGCAGAATGAAGGCTGTGTGGTCCATTGGTGTTTATACTTGCGTACTATTGTCTGTACAGATGAATGTGGTACCTTCAGGCGTTTGGAAATTGCTCCCAAGGATGAACCAGACTTGTGGAGGTCTACAATTTGTTTTCTGAGGTCTTGGCTGATTTCTTTTGATTTTCCCATGATGTCAAGTAAAGAGGCACTGAGTTTGAAGGTAGGCCTTGAAATACATCCACAGGTACACCTCCAATTGACTCAAATTATGTAAATTAGCCTATCAGAAGCTTCTAAAGCCATGACATCATTTTCTGATATCATGTCTTTTTAAAGACTGTTTAAAGGCACAGTCAACTTAGTGTATGTAAACTTCTGACCCACTGGAATTGTGATACAGTGAATTATACGTGATATAATCTGTATGTAAACAATTGTTGGAAAAATTACTTGTGTCATGCACAAAGTCGATGTCCTAACCGACCTGCAAAAACTATAGTTTGTTAAAAATACATTTGTGGAGTGGTTGAAAAACGAGTTTTAATGACTCCAACCTAAGTGTATGTAAACTTCCGACTTCAACTGTACACACAGTGAGAAGTGCAGTGGAAAAGAGACTGCATGGGAGAGAAAAACATGGATCCCTCCTGTGGTTTGTGTATTGGAACAGGTGAACAGTTTGTACTCCAGAATAGCCATTACAGGCGCTCCGCAGTGTGGTTGGAGCTTGGCTGGAGTTGAACGCAGTGCGGCTCGACCAAATTAGCGGCTTATTTTTCCCTCTTGTTTTAAAATGCAGATATGAACAGTACATTCTTATTGCTTTTTCTATCCACTTTAACTGTCATAGACATTTCACATAAAATATCCCCAGACCTGATTGTGACAAAAATATATTTACAGATGTATGTAGGCTTATGTTAATCACACAATGTTCAGTCATTGCTTTGTGTTGCCTGCCTTTTGACACATGTTCACTGTATTGTATAGGGCTTGCTGTTTGCAGGTGCCTACTTTTGATAAAAAAGAGAAACTTTTCTGGATTAAAAGGTTATAATACAGAACAAGTAGGTAATGGTGACTGAATACAGACACATAAAAGCTCTGCTTGAAACACAAACAGACCATGAGAGGGAGGTATATGAACAAAGGAAGATATCAAAGGGGAAAAAACAGATAGCGAAGCTAGTGCAGAAAGGGTTTTGATAATTGTAATGTTATATGAACCCCAGAAACAAATACATTCCATTTCCAATTAATCCGCACAATTCATTGAGCTACTCTCTTGGTCCATTTAACTACCCACATGTGTACTATAATGAGCTGTAGACATTATGCCTAATTATGTATATTTGGACTGTGTTAAGAGGGCCTAACAAAAGCTTTCGAAGGGGACAATTACGTTTGTTGCTTAGTTACATCGTTAAAACTATACCAAATAAGTGCAGATTATAGTGGGTGAGAATGCACATGTAAACCATGGGTATTGTTGCCAAAATGCTCAAAATTCAATTCATTTGGAAATAGAAATGTTTTGCTTGGGGGGAGGGGCTCAATGAAATAAACAAACATTTCCTTAGGTCATTGTTGAGTACACACCTTGGTCTTAGTATCTTTCGACAAATAAACACAAATGTATTCTATTGTATCAGTGACATTGGTTTTATAAGAAGATGGTTAAGCAATAGCATACTTCAGAAGAGAACCTGGTTCTGTTTAAGATGCAACATTAGCTTGTGTTAATAATCAATAAATCGTGTGCATATTCTAAACTCAACTCACTTTACTAAACAAACATCAACAGAGGACATTCTAACCAGAATGGCCGAAAGCAAACATGATCATTATTCAATTCTCTGTGTTTTCAACCCATTTTTGAATAGCTTTTCAGAAAAACCAAACACAGACAGAAAGAAAAGGAGGAGTCTGAAATCTGGCCTCATCAAAAATAGGGGAAAAAGCCATGCCAAAAATATCATGGCAGATAAGCTGTCAAAAGTAGGACTGAGGACGTGAGACAGACACAACTAATGTGAACCCAGCAGTCTCGTCTTTCACTTCCAATACACAATGACTATGGGGTCTGGCTGATGGCGAGCAGACATGCAATAGAGCGGGAGGGAAATATGAATGCAACAGATGGGATTTTAAAATTCAGCGTCAATTGTTCATCAAAACAGACAAACAACAGGACATCTGTCTACCTGCTGGAGTGTCAATGTTCCTCAGCTCTTCTTTGTCCTGTGGCGGTGCCAGGTCCTCGTTCTCCTCCTCACAGCACGCCTCACTGGGGCTGTAGTGGCGGGGCCTCATCAGGAGAGACTTTCTCTTGTTGACGGGGGCGCCCTGCACCCCTTCCTGGGCGAGCCTCTTCCTAGCAGCCACAGACCCATATGTGCTGTTGTGGGGGGGAAGAATGAATAAAAAGAGCAACGGGGTCAACAAAAGGCCATAGCCGTTACTTTGAACTGAAAGTGAACGTAAAATGTAACATTGTCAGTTTATTCCCAAACTGTATTTCAGGATTCAGAAAGTAAAATCAAGTGTTTTTTTGTAACTTGATTGAAAAGGTAAACATAAGGTTGAAGAAACTGTATATGGTCGAGATGATTCATACAAATGAAGTACCTAGAAGCGCAGTGAAAAGCTACAGGGCCAAATTCAATTATAACCGGTATTATCAAAATAAGAGAATGGCCAGCATACCACATCTACTAACAAAGGATGCCTATTTCATTCTGTATGCAAGGGCATAGAAACCTGGGGTGAATTAGAGGATACCTGTAAGTGTTTATTTTCACAAAGAGGTCATGAACCCTTACCTTGGAGCCTGGGTGATGCAGTCAGCTGGAACTGTAAACAGAAACAGAAGTACGTCAAGTAAATAGTAATGTTTACATTTCCACTGTGGAGTGACTACGCATCTGGCTACTGGAGAAACACAATCCCAATCAAAGCTACCGATCTACTGTACTAGCTCCATGTTTTTGATAAGCAGTTGTGGCCGACTACACTCATGGTAGTGGGGTGTTCCCCTAGTATGATTTTGGATTGTACTCTATCAAATGTTCTATGAAAAGATTACTTTTACAGCTACTTATCAAAATAGATTTTTTGCAACCTTTTATAATGAACTATTTTACTTCAACAAAAGCCTTCTGATATGATTAAAATCATCGGCAAGGTACCCTTTATATAGATTTTATTTTTTATATCCACAACCCCAATCTGCTCTCCTCTTTTTGAGATCTGCTGTAGCTCATCCTCCTGACAGCTTTGACAACATCATCTGAAAAGGCAAATCGATTTTCCCTGAGGGCCATGCACCACAGATGCAAATCTCATTCTCATTCAAGTCCACCGTATTCCCATGAAGCACAACCCCATAATAAAGCTTCCATGAATTTCCCAGACATAGTAATGGCTCTGGTGCCACCAGCCAGACCTTAGAGGCTTGGAACACTAGCATAATGGCATCCCCCTGTCTAGGGGTTTTCAATCACACTATATATATTCACTCCTTAACGAATTTGAGCCACAGTTCCAATTTGATGAAGTAATTCCCCATCTGAATAAAATAATGGCAATGCAGTGCTCTTCAAATTGGTAAGATAATTTGTAAAACTGACAGTTGTAAAGTTGGATTGTTGAACTGATTCCTCCCTAGACCCCATAGATGTATAAGTGGAATGTGCGTGAATTGCTGAAGTGCTTAGTTACGGCTATTGATGTGCTTGCTTGAACATGGTAAGAGTTGTCAACGCTGCTGACCTTTACCACCGTTGCATGTTTGGAGTGTGTTTTCCTCTCCTTCTGAATCCATCTGTTGATAAAGAACACACAATGTATTCTTTAGCATGTAACACTCATTTCTAACAAAATACAGATTCTGTTGACAACTGGGACTGGAATAATGATGTTAACATTTGCTTAGCAGATGCTGTATCCATCCAATTTGAGGGTTCTTGAAGTTTATTTGAAGTAACTTTGAACCTTCCTATCAACATTACCCTATATTTCCCGGGAACATTTATATATTTACGCGTTGATTATCTGCGGCATTTCATGGGTGTAGTCATGAAAACACATGTAAAAGCAAAACACCAACCGAAGGTGAAGTTAATAAAACAAAATAAACTTTGAGGTGGAAAAAACGTCATAATGCAAAATAATGACATTAAAGTGCAGATGGTGGTACAGACAGACAGCAGTGTCTGACCAAAATAGTTGTTCAAATCCATCCACTCTCCCTCGTCACCATCTCATGTGGATCCCAAATAAAAGCTATTAAAGGTAATTATTCTGGGCTGATGGCAGTGTATAGTGGTCACAGGCCAGTGAAATTTGTGAGTCACAGGATAGATACGCTGTTACTTTTCCTGGTAATGGGAAACATGACTTCTCTCTCTGGTTTGCTGTTGTGATTGAAGGCACTGACCTGTCATACATTTATAATGGGGGAGCAGGTGTGGCAGTGATGGACCTTAATTTACTTTAATAAACCTTTTATGTGCCACACTCTTCAATGCCACGCCGGGCCCTCGGAGGACCTGCTCATAATAGGTTCATTACTTTTGATTACTAGGGCCCTATTGAGACAAACAACTACCCAAACACTAAAGATTACATTCTGTAAAAACTCATTTACCTCATTAGTTCATTACAGTTTTTCCATCATCGTATGAACAGACAAACAAACAGACAAGAGATACTCACTCATTTTGTATATATTTTTTTATTAAACAAGATTTGTATAGATAGTGTATGTGTTACAATGTCTACTATAATATAAAATTAATTTCAATTTCAAATTCAGATAGTGTAATTTCACAGATTGACTAATATTTTCACATTAGGCACTTCTGTGTTACTGAGAGGCAACACTCACATTATGCAAATCTACTTGTTTTAAACACTTTTTAAATATTTCATAACATAACCTCTGATTTAATGCCTTATTAATGCTCTGTACACGAACCATTTAAATGCCTCTATCTTACAAGTAAAGCCAGAATATCATGTATTTTGAAAATACTTATTTGAATATATTGAAAATACTATATTGAATATAATAATGCTTCTATCTTCGTAAGATACCTGATGAACTTGGTTTTGACCCTGAGGAGTATACACTTGACTGATATTTTGTTAGTTCATGATTTTTCAACTGCGCTCAATATGTTAGTTAGAACGTTCAATTACATACTGTATTCCTTCAAAGGCCTGTATCTAGTC
Organism: Oncorhynchus gorbuscha; assembly: GCF_021184085.1. Classification (NCBI taxonomy): domain Eukaryota; kingdom Metazoa; phylum Chordata; class Actinopteri; order Salmoniformes; family Salmonidae; genus Oncorhynchus; species Oncorhynchus gorbuscha. The sequence goes on from NC_060194.1 coordinate 28,682,786, forward strand.
TTTCTAGGGAGTTTTTCCTAGCCACCGTGCTTCTACATCTGCATTGCTTGCTGTTTGGGGTTTTAGGCTTGGTTTCTGTACAGCACTTTGTGACATCAGCTGATGTAAGAAGGGAAATATAAATAAATGTGATTGATTGTCATCTGAGGGGAGATGGAGAAACAGCTCAAACTTTTTGTGTTCAGGTATTATATGTTCTGCTTTGTGAGCAGCACAGAGGTTCTGAGAGGGTATAGAGCATGTGCTTTTGACACCCATTCGACAAAAGCTATTGTTGGTCCTTCACAAACTCAAAGCTGTACCTAATTCTGCAGAGGATGAATCAGAAGTAATGGAGCAACGTGGAAATCTCCTATGGACGTTTCCGAGTAAGAGAAGTAGACATGGAGAGAACACATGATGTTCAATGAATATATTTACACAGGCAGAACAAATACTGTAGATACAGTACATGCTATTCAAATAAGGCTTTGTTTGTATTAAATATTTACTACACTCTCAGGTGGGGATTTGTTTGTGTTATATATTCCTGACAATGCACAAAACTATAACACATACACATGATAGATCTTTGGTGGTCATTGGTACAAAATGTTTTCCCATTTCTTTATGGTTGACATTATGGTCATACTATTTTATCCAAGGCTGTCTGGACATTGTCATGGTTTCAGCCAGCCATTTTGGACTTAGGAACAGCTTTCAAAAGTAGAACACTGTGGCTACGATTACACGGGCAGGCCAATTCTGATTTTTCCCCCCACTAATTGGTCATTTGACCAATCACATCAAGTCTTTTTCATAGCTGATCTAATTGGTTAAAAGACCAATTAGTGAAAAAAAGATCAGATTTGGGCAGCCTGGGAGGCACGGTCACATTCAACGTACAGTAGGCTACAATACAAGTGCTGTGGTATAAAAATAAAGCAGCAGACTCAACATACTGCATATGTAAAACAATATCTGTGTCACATATTTTGCGGGGGTCAAAAGAGCATTGACACGACACTGCTAAACATGCTGCTTATCCAGAACATCATGGCTACCACTTCCATTAGCCATACAAATACATGACTATATCCATTCACAGATAAAGTGAATTGGTAAAAGATACCCCCCCCCTTATTGTAGAGGGCATCAACTAGCTCCATGCTCTTTCATCCAAAAGTATAGTATCCAAACCCATCACTGGAAAATATATCATCAAATTACATTAAGCCTACCTTTATTTGCAGTTTTTTTGGAAATATATACGACGTGCTGCAAGGTCCACGCAGTCCACCTTGGTCGATTTGTGTACAATTCTTGACTTTTTTCAGGATGTGAGCATGAAATTCATTCTCTGTAACAAAAAATTAACAAAATAAATATACCTTTAATAAAAATAGTTATAGGCCTACAAATCAAAGGTGGAGTGGAAAGAAACAAACTTTTTACTGATTCTCAATTTCCAAGTTTTCAATCTAAATTGTAGTATACTGTAGGTTGGTTAACTAATTAATCATATTGATAATATTGTTCTCAATGCTAACGGTGCTGGTGGTGATAGACATTGTTGGTGAACGTGCAGTCAGTCAGAGATAGTGACGGGCAGGAAACAAGATAATACCTCACATGGTTGAATAAGGACCAAGATGCAAATTGATTGCTTGACAGAGATCAAATTGCTCACAGTCTCATTAACACAAAACATCCAAGAGGGAAAACAAGGACAAACACAATGAGTACATTAAGCCTCTTCACTTCACAGATCTTATTACAGGAATTATTTATTTCTGTTAGCTTTGGAAAAAAAAGGAAAAAGAAAAAAACATCTTAATTACAGCACTCAGAGCATTTCCCCTCTGCAAACCAAAAGGGGGGGACTCGGAATCATTAGCATAAGAAAAAGAAAAAAGAGACTCACTACTATTTAAGGAAGGCCGGAGGGTTTGTCATCTGCTGAATCATTTTCCTGCCCCCCAACACAAATAGACAAATAACGTCTTGCTCTCTGAGGACTATTTGCTCATGTATGGGGCAGATTTCTCTGGGGATACTGAGCAGAGTTGCCTAATGCCTGATGTGCAGGGTTTCTATGTGATTCTCTATGTGCTAATCTGGCTGCTTTGCATGCTGTCCTTGGGACCAGCCCATTCCCCACCCTATTCCATCTGCTACCTTTCCCACCACAGAGGATAGGAGAGAATGGGCTGTGACGGACTGAGACTGGGAGAGGAGAGGGCTTCCCAGTCCAACAGTCATGAATAACCATGGCCTCACACACCGTTTGGAGAGGGGTTGAATGGGGACTGCTTATACATTGGGTCTGTTACTTTGGATCCAACTGTGGTTTTCCCTGCTCCAATACAAAATATAAATGCAATCAAGCATATTATTGTTCATAATTATTGTTCCTCATAGCCATACAAACTACAAGTGGCTAAATATACAAGTATGAGGTTATTTGTGTTATTGGAAATCAACTTCAAAAAGTTTAGCCATTGACAAGGTCATGCAGTTTTGTATATTGCTGATACTGAAGCTACATTCTACAGTTAAAAACAACTACTACTACAGGTGTAGGAGTGTAGTGTATTCACGATTTAAAAAGGCTTCTAAAGACTTGATTTGCCCTAACAAAAAATGGACCAACCCCTACAAAAATGTCCATTAATTATAATCCACACAAAAAATCACATTTCCTGTTGCTGCAGGATTATTTTCCTGCTGTGAGAAACTGGTCAAATTAAGATCCTACATCTGTGCAACTATGACAACTAATACTGTTGCTGATTCCTAAGCCAAACGGTACTTGTATGTCACCGTCAATACAAGTGGTGCTGTTACAATTTTTACCCACCCAACTACTGTAAAGCTACTGCTCCAACTAATAGTGATATTCATTAGTATAATAATAATCATAATTAACCTTGTCATTCAAATGTCCACTTGTTCCCAGCTTATCCCTGCACTTGGGACACCCTTGTGTAATTAACAGACACTATAGTGATAAAGTAAAACCGAGTCAATGGTACTAGTGGTACTTAATTTAGAAAACAATAAAACCTTACAGTTGGGTAAGTAAAAGTGCGAAGACCATAAACATGAATGACTTTGCTTACATTTCCTTTAGATTGGGGCAGATGTAAGATGATAGCTAGGCAAATGAGAATAACACCAAATAAGGTTTTAAAATGTCAGCTCCCGCATACTCCCCCAACCAACTGCTATGATTAGATTACACTTTTAACATAATTACTGTCTAAAGCTGTGTGGAAACAATGCATGTAGACAGAAGGGCTCTATCTGAACTGATACCATCCATTCTCTTCTCATTGAGCCTTTTCTCTTAACCTTTCTTCAGCAGTATCATTTTGAATTATGGGGATGGGTAGATGCTCTATGCAAGGTCACTGTCTGTTCGGTACCCGCTCCCTCCCCTCCCCTCCTCCCTTGTTTTTGTTTCCTCTTCCAGAGGCAGACTATACGAATGAAGGGTTAAAACTGGAATGAATTTAATTATGGAATGAATGGAATTATAATGCGCCCGCAGCAAGTTTTCCTCCTTATTTATTAAAGCAGCTGATGGGCCAGGTTTGATGAGCCACTTCTGGCATAATTGAGTCATCACACAAAGAGGGTTCCTCGCATTCAGAGAGGTTTTATCAGCAGCAAACAGACCTGATTACTGGCAATTACACTCTGATCTAGAGGAAGGAGAAAAAAGGAGGGTAAATGTGCGGGGTAACTTCTGTGTTTATAGTTTACCCCGGGAATAATTTCCAGATTCATTTGACATGCTAAGTGTTTTCTGTTTCTGCATAATAAAGTGCAAACAGCAAACGATAGATAGTACAATTTACTTTCATATTTCCTTGTAATGAATGTCTAAGTCTATACGGTAAACTGATCATATTTTTATATGTAAATCGTGCTTAGAATCAGCAATATGTAGTGTAAAAAAAAAGAAAAAAAGTGTGCTTTACAATAACGCTGGTTGCTTGTGTGCAGACAGCGATTCCATGTCAGTGGTGGGCCAAAATGAGATGGTATATGATGATAAGGAACACAACTGATTTCACCACCTTTCATTGAAATGCTAATTCATTCATAGTGTAAGAGACTATTTTGATAAACAAGTTTTTGAAATAATTATTTTCATTTGCGGTGCTGCGACCAAGCAGCCATCAGATGCCCTCTGTGTAAAAAGCTAGCAGCTGGACATTAGAATAATAGCTAAGAAACGTTTTAGGAAGGGGAGGGTGAAAGCGAGGAAGGGGGGCTCTGATTTTCCAATTCATATCAAAGCCGGCGCTTAAAATGATGGTGATTCTTTTTTTATACAAGTGCATTTTATAAACTCTTGAAAATAATAATAGGGTAATGTTCCTATAAAAGTAATATATTTATTATTCCTTAAATATAAACAAATGGGTCCAAAGATTTTCAGTTATTGGTGTCATTCTTATGATGCAGAATTAATAGATATGATTGAACTAATAGTTTGACCTCTCAAGCAACACCTCTGTGAGCTCCAATTGTACTGAACATAGTCTTAAGGGTTATACAAGTTTAAAGTGTCATACAGAGTAGTTTGCTCTTTGTAACACTCCAAACTCATCCCATCAAAAATGTCACAGTATACCTCTTCCAATGAAAGATTGAATATTCAGTAACATGAGAAGATGATGGAATGGTGCTAAATACAGTAGAACCAACTGTGGACAGTGACAGCAAATAGGCTAAAGAGACTAACACAAGCTAAGCCAGGTAAGGTATGGAGGTAACCATACCGGACTTGCCCAATTCCACGCTATTTCTGTACTGATAATATAAGTTCAAAGACAGAGTGAGAAGGAGAGAAAACGTATGAACAATCGCCAAAGTGTAGAACACCAATCCATTCACATAAATACAGTAAAAGGGAAACAGAATATCTTCTGATCAGTGGGCACTTTTTACACACCAAAATCCTCATAGAGGGGCGCTTCCGGACTTCCAGAAACAACTGTGATTTCAGACATAACCATCTCCAATGCAGCCATCCTGTCCGCCAAGCAAAGTGTTTGTCTCATGCCAAATGAGTACTTTTATACGGGGCTCTACAAACTGGCTTCTGTCTTATCACTTCCCCAAGACTGAGAAGCTTCAATAAAGAGAACGATGCTCCACAGAATTCTTAACAGACAATTAGGAGCCTGGCTGGCCAGCCACTATCGCTTCAATGATTTGTTATGATGGCATAACTACAGGGGAAACTTGTTATTGGAGCCAGTTAGCAAAGCACCCCATAAAAGAGTCAGACGGTGACACCTGCGCTGAGGTGATTTAAAAATTGTGTAATCGCTTTCCAAAGTCATCCCAAAGCCTTCCCTTCTAAATTGAGTTAATCTGGACCAGGTCCACACAGTCACAGTGGCACAAAGTCCAGATTGGTTCTTCTTGTTCAGCCATCAGAGATATTTTTTTTCACTAAATTTGGGGCACTTTTATAGTAATATTATTCTATGAAAGATGGCTTTTTAGATGAATTGCAATTAATTATCAAATATCAATCTCAATCAGAACAGAAATGTTGAATATTAAAAAACAGCATATTGCTTTGTTTTATGGAATGGTTTCCTACCATGCTATCTATAACTACCAAGACTAATAATAACCCAAAGGAAATTAAACTTGTATCACAGGATTGCAGCTTCTACACAATCAATTAACACCTACAGTGCCTTCAGAAAGTATTCATACCCCTTAACCTATTACACATTTTGTTGCGTTACCTCCTGAATTCAAAATTGATTACATTTGTTTCTCTCTCATCCAGATTCAAACAATACCCCATAATGAAAAAGTGAAAACATGTTAACTGAAATGTTTGCTAATTTATTGAAAATGAAACACAGAAATATTGCATTTACATAAGTATTCACACCCCTGAGTCAAAACATGTTAGAATCACCTTTGACAGCGATTACAGATGTGAGTCTTTCTTGTTAAGTCTGTAAGAGTCTTTGAACACCAGGATTGTACAATATTTGCATTTTATTTTGTTTTAAATTCTTCAAGCTCTGTCAGAGTTTCAAGCTGATTTAAGTCAAAACTGTAACGAGGCAACTCATGAGCATTCAATGTCGTCTTGGTAAGACATTTGGCCTTATGTTTTAGGTTATAGTTTTGCTGAAAGGTAAATTTGTCTCCCAAGACTGAACCAGGTTTTCCTCTAGGATTTTGCCTGTGCTTAGCTCTATTCCGTTTTTTAAAATAAAATAAAAAATTCTAGTCCTTGCCGATGACAGGCATACCCATAACATGATGCAGCCACCACAATGCTTGAAAATGTGTTGCCCCAAACATAAAGCTTTGTACTCAGGACATAAAGTAAATTTATTTGCCACATTTTTTGCAGTTTTACTTTAGTGCCTTATTGCAAGCAGGATGCATGCTTTGGAATGTATTTATTTTAAAATTTAACCTTTATTTAACTAGGCAAGTCAGTTAAGAACAAATTATTATTTACAATGGGGCGGCAGGATAGCCTTGTGGTTAGAGCGTTGGACTAGTAATCAAAAGGCTGCAAGTTCAAATCCCCGAGCTGACAAGGTACAAATTGACAAGGTTAACCAACTGTTCCTAGGCCAAAAATAAGAATTTGTTCTTAACTGACTTGCCTTGTTTTAAATAAAGAACGACAGATTTTTACCTTGTCAGCTCGGGGATTCAATCCAGCAACCTTTTGGTTACTGGCCCAATGCTCTAACCACTAGGCTACCTGCCGTCCCAGAATATTCTTTCTTCTGATCAGGCTTCCTTCTTTTCACTCTGTAATTTAGGTTAGTATTGTGGAGTAACTACAAGGTTGGTCCATCCTCAGTTTTCTCCTATCACAGCCCTTAAACTCTGTAACTGTTTTAAAGTCACCATTGGCCTCATGGTGAAATCCCTGAGCAGTTTCCTTCCTCTCCAGCAACTGAGTTAGGAACGACGCCTGTAGGTTTGTAATAACTGAGTGTATTGATACACCATCTAAGGTGTAATTAATAACCTCACCATGCTCAAAGGGATATTAAATGTCTGCTTTTTAATTTGTACCCATCTACCAATCGGTGCCCTTCTTCACGAGGCTTTGGAAAACCTCCCTGGTCTTTGTGGATGAATCTGTGTTTGAAATTGACTGCTCAACTGAGGGACCTTACAGATAATTGTGGGGTACAGAGATGAGCTAGTCATTATAACTTATGTGACTTGTTAAGCACATGTTTACACCTAAACTTATTTAGGCTAGCTACAACAAGGTGGTTGAATACTTGTTTTTAAAAACAGAGTTCACTTTGAAGTTATGGGAAAAAAGTCAAGGGGTGTGAATACTGTACTGCTACGTTAGTTTGCATCTTTCAAATCGTTATTGAACATAAGTTTTTCAAAACACTAACAAGGACTAATTCATTGACAGGTGTTTGGGAGAAAAGAAGTTCCAGCCCGGGTGTCTGTCATCACTACAGAGTAATCCTGGCCATTGTTTCTTTCCAAGGAGACCCTTTTCATGCAGGAGGAGGGTTGCCTGAATGCTACCAGGTGGTCGGCAATTTGGAGAAACGTAGTAACCGTTCGAGCTAATCCCGTGCCACAAAAGGCAGGTCTCCCATGCCCAGAGGCCTCCGGGTGGGAAAAGTTTACCTAGAAAAAACACACACAGTACACACACACAGTGTGTCTGAAAGGAGCTAGGCAGCGCTGAAGCATTGATTCCTAATCAGATTGCACTGAAGTGAACAGCTCGCATGGCAGCTGTAGTTTTCCCAGGGTTAATTACCTTTCACTGCTCTCTAAACAAGTCAGCTGTTCCTGTCATTAAACAACTCCACTCCATCTCTGCTCCTCTGTCCTGTCCTCCAAACACACACACTTTAAGTGTGCACGTGCACGCAAACACGTGCACGCACATGCAAACACACAAACTATTCCCGTCTTCTCATCCTCCACAGCCACACACATCCAAACATTTACAGTACATGGAGCTCATAGAGAGCAAACTGGGAAAAGGGGAAATGTATCCAATAACCACTTGGTCACTTTACTAATTAAGAGGTGGAGTCAACGGCTGTTAAAATAGAGGCCATTATCCTTTACTTTCAGCTACAAACATTTATTTCTGCTTATGCAGATGGGACGCTGAATTCCCAATACTATCCACTCGCCCTGTCAAAGGAGGATAATACCAATCTGTCAAGGTCTCATGTCGTTATCTGGCTCCCAATCATACTAATTGAGTATATAAAAGGAAGTAAATTATCCAAATAAACACACACACACACACACAGGTGGACAGGCGCTTGCACACGAGTGTGCACACGCACACAGAAAGAGTTCAGCTGTGCTGTCATAAATTCTGAAAAATCTCCCAGCTCTCTGAGCTCCATGGCTCAGGACGTTGGGGGAGTTTTAAGTGATTTCACTGTGTGGCAAAATCCCCTGGCCACCTGGATTACAAACTGTAGTCCTTTAACTCATGCCAGTATAAATCTGTGTTAACTGGGATTTACCTCTGGCATATGAATTCTCAGTCTGCGTAAGCTTTGTTTGGAATGAGTTGTACATAAGTATTTTATGCCTTATAGAGATGCCTGATGGTGAATTTCTTATTTTGTTGAAAAAAGGCAAGGAAATGGTTCTAAAAGTGTTGTAATTTACTTATTCTAAATGGGGAAAGTAAATAAAATAGTTTTCATTGACCATGTTATGAACATTATTCCAAACCAGGAAAAAGAGTGAAATAATACAAACCTCTGTGCAGTTAAATGCCTGAAACCATGGCAATGTAGGTTGTAGTCCTACATGTGTCAAAAAGTTAGTAATGTGTACTCTTAGCCAGGCTGTTGCTAACATTGATCATGCTTAATATCATGGTGGTTATCGAAGTGACCGTGATATATTTAACACACATGGCAAGAGCAGCCCTAGAGGATCTGAATTAAGTATTATGCAAAATCTATACAATCTCCTCTAACACACACACTCTTCTGGGATAGCCGAGTTAAACCCTGACTATAGTATTTTGTACTTAAAGGTTAGCAGGACTGTTTTGTGAGTTTGAACCGAGCTTGCCAGATCAGCAGATGGTCTGTGATTATAATTATATGCATCAATAAAATGTAAATTTGAATTAACTCTAGGGTTTAATAAAAAATATGGACTTTAACCCACGCTGCAGTCTGCCGGTCGTGCATGATATTTTGATACAATATAAATGATGTAGGATACATAATATACTTATATGTAAAACAACCAGCTTAAACCAGTTGAGAGTACCTGCAAGCAAAGGACAAGTACAAGGCAGTGACAGGTCTAAATGTCAAATTCAGGAGTATGGTTATACATACAAAAAAACGTCTATATATTGAATTGTCACGCGCAATAACAAAATGTCTAAGCCAGAAATGAATTTAAGTCAGAAAAAAAACTATTATGGACACGAATTGAATGCACGAACCAGAGAGATGTCAATATGAAACTACCATCCTGTGATGGAAAATAGAAGCTAAGGCACAACTTGTAGTAAAAAGTAACTTAAAAAACATGCATTGATAATATTTTCTGAATAGAGCTGTAAGTAGAGCTGGAAAAAGACAAAACTACAGTACTTCCATAAAGAAGACATCGGACGTAAGTTCAGGGGGAAAAGAATATAGAGAGGGTTGCTAGCGAGTAAAGTTACAGTTAGGAAGCAAGCAAGAGGAAACAGCTGGGTCTTGTCCTCTGTCACATTAGCCAACATGTCTGGAAGTGACAGTCTCCTTAGGCACTGCGCTAACCTTTCATGAATCTATTTATCTGTCGAGAGCACTATTTACTCTGAGACTGAAAGCTCTGCATTCACTAAACAGGCACAGATACACTCACTCACTCACTCACTCACTCACTCACTCACTCACTCACTCACTCACTCACTCACTCACTCACTCACTCACTCACTCACTCACTCACTCGCACTCTCATACGTAGACACGGAGACACAGAGACATTAACATTTCCGACAGGGCAGAATTGTTAGCCTGACTTACCATGCCCCTGTTAGCCTTTGTTTTGCCTTTCATAGAGGTGATGGTGTAGAAGGAAATCGAGGTGGGGTGGGTAGCCAGGCTAGTCCAGTGTGTCACTGCCGCGAGGTTTGTGTTTGTGTGTGTGTGTGTTTGAGTGTGTGTGTGTGTGTGTGTGTGTGTGTTTGTGTGTGTGTGCGAGGACACTGTAATATTCAACGGAGCCACTAAGCTCTTTTTGTAGCCTTTGTGTCATTCACTTAACGACCAATCTCATTAGCTAGCAGGCTACAATGGGCTGAATTATTTTCGGTGTAAATACACCACATGGTGACCCTCAAGGTAAGAACTCTGAAGGTCATTTTAAATCACATAAAAGATGGAATCCCCCTCAAAAATCTATACCAAAATAATGAACAGATTGCCCCTAAAAAGGCTTGGAAAATGGTAGATATTCAGTATGATGTTTGGTATTGACAGTTCATGATGGCTTTATATATTTAGAACACGTGATTATATTTATACATTTATAAGTTAGTGTATGTATGTATGTATGTATGTATGTATGTATGTATGTATGTATGTATGTATGTATGTATGTATGTATGTATGTATGTATGTATGTATGTATGTATGTATGTATGTATGTATGTATGTATGTATGTATGTATGTATGTATGTATGTATGTTACGATAGATCTGTGTATGTATCTACGTAATAATAATTTTGGGGATGCTTATATTGCAAGAGCGCATTATACACGTGTGAAATTTAAATGTGTTTTTTGCAACTCCCTCTGAGACACCCTCGGAGATTGGGGTCATGGCCAGGGTCAGCCATTAACAATACCGACCCTGGAGCAAATACGGTTAAGTGCCTTGCTCAAGGGCTGATTTATTCCACCCTGTCAGCTCTGGGATTCGGACTAGAGACATTTTGGTACTGGCCCAACGCTCGAACCGCTACGCTACCTGCCACATACGTAGCTATGTATTTACAGTATGTACAGTGGGGCAAAAAAGTATTTAGTCAGCCACCAATTGTGCAAGTTCTCCCACTTAAAAATATGAGAGGGGCCTGTAATTTTCATCAGGTACACTTCAACTATGACAGGCAAAATGAGAGAAAAAAAATCCAGAAAAGCACATTGTAGGATTTTTAATGAATTTATTTGAAAATTGGAAAATAAGTATTTGGTCAATAACAAAAGTTTATCTCAATACTTTGTTATATACCCTTTGTTGGCAATGTCAGAGGTCAAACGTTTTCACAAGGTTTTCACACACTGTTGCTGGTATTTTGGACCATTCCTCCAGGCAGATATCCTCTAGAGCAGTGATGTTTTGGGGCTGTTGCTGGGCAACACTGACTTTCAACTCCCTCCAAAGATTTTCTATGGGGTTGAGATCTGGAGACTGGCTAGGCCACTCCAGGACCTTGAAATGCTTCTTACGAAGCCACTCCTTCGTTGCCCGGGCGGTGTGTTTGGGATCATTGTCATGCTGAAAGACCCAGCCACATTTCATCTTCAATGCCCTTGCTGATGGAAGGAGGTTTTCACTCAAAATCTCACGATACATGGCCCCATTTATTTTTTCCTTTACACGGATCAGTTGTCCTGGTCCCTTTGCAGAAAAACAGCCCCAAAGCATGATGTTTCCACCCCCATGCTTCACAGTAGGTATGGTGTTCTTTGGATGCAACTCACCATTCTTTGTCCTCCAAACACGACGAGTTGAGTTTTTACCAAAAAGTTATATTTTGGTTTCATCTGACCATATGACATTCTCCCAATCTTCTTCTGGATCATCCAAATGCTCTCTAGCAAACTTCAGATGGGTCTGGACATATACTGGCTTAAGCAGGGGGGGGGACACGTCTGGCACTGCAGGATTTGAGTCCCTGGTGGCGTAGTGTGTTACTGATGGTAGGCTTTGTTACTTTGGTCCCAGCTCTCTGCAGGTCATTCACTAGGTCCCCCCGTGTGGTTCTGGGATTTTTGCTCACCGTTCTTGTGATCATTTTGACCCCACGGGGTGAGATCTTGCGTGGAGCCCCAGATCGAGGGAGATTATCAGTGGTCTTGTTTGTCTTCCATTTCCTAATAATTGCTCCCACAGTTGATTTCTTCAAACCAAGCTGCTTACCTATTGCAGATTCAGTCTTCCCAGCCTGGTGCAGGTCTACAATTTTGTTTCTGGTGTCCTTTGACAGCTCTTTGGTCTTGGCCATAGTGGAGTTTGGAGTGTGACTGTTTGAGGTTGTGGACAGGTGTATTTTATACTGATATCAAGTTCAAACAGGTGCCATTAATACAGGTAACGAGTGGAGGACAGAGGAGCCTCTTAAAGAAGAAATTACAGGTCTGTGAGAGCCAGAAATCTTGCTTGCTTGTAGGTGACCAAATACTTATTTTCCATCATAATTTGCAAATAAATTCATTACAAATCCTACAATGTGATTTTCTGGATTTGTTTTCTTCTCATTTTGTCTGTCATAGTTGAAGTGTACCTATGATGAAAATTACAGACCTCTCTCATTTTTAAGTGGGAGAACTTGCACAATTGGTGGCTGACTAAATACTTTTTTTTGCCCCACTGTATGTATTTACAGTATGCATGTATGTATGTATGTATGTATGTACATACAGTATCTATGTATGCATCTCAGGTACCAGTCAAAAGTTTGGACACCTACTCATGCAAGGGTTTTTCTTTATTAGTACTATTTTCTACATTCTACTATGAAATAACATGTGTGGAATCAAAAGTGTTAAATCCAAATATATCTGAGATTCTTCAAAGTAGCCACCTTTGTCTTGATGACAGCTTTGCACACTCTTGGCATTCTCTCAACCAGCTTCATAAGGTAGTCAACTGGAATGCATTTCAATTAAAAGGTGTGCCTTGTTAAAAGTTAGTTTGTGGAATTGATTTCCTTCTTAATGTGTTTGAGCCATTCAGTTGTGTTGTGACCAGATAGGGGTAATATACAGAAGATGGTATTTTACCAAATAAGGCTAAGTCCATATTATGGCAAAAACAGCTCAAATAAGCAAAGACAGCCCATCATTACTTTAAGACATGAGGGTCAGTCAATACCCAAAAATGTCAATACCCAAAGTCCTGTTGCTAAAACCATGAAGCGCTATGATGAAACTGGCTCATGAGGACAGCCACAGGAAAAGAAGACCCACAGTTAACCTCTGCAGCAGAGCTAAGTTCATTACAGTTAACTGCGCCTCAGATTGCAGCACAAATAAATGCTTCACAGAGTTCAAGTAACAGACACATTTCAACATCAACGGTTCATCAACTGCAAAGAAATCAATACTACAAGGACACCAATAAGAAGAAGAGATTTGCTTGGGCTAAGAAACACAAGCAATGGACATTAGACCAGTGGAAATCTATCCTTTGGACTGATGAGATTTTTGGTTACAACCGCAGTGTCTTTGTGAGATGTAGGGAAGACGAATGGATAATCTCTGTACGTGTGGTTCCCACCGTGAAGCATGGAGGAGGTGGTGTGATGGTGTGGGGGTGCTTTGCTGGTGACACTGTCTGTTATTTATTTAGAAGTCAAGGCACACTTAACCAGCATGGCTACCACAGCATTCTCCTGGTTTGCACTTAGTGGGACTATCATTTGTTTTTCAATAGAATAATGACCCAACACACCTCCAGGCTGTGTAAGGGCTATTTGACCAAAAAGAAGAGTGATGGAGTGCTACATCAGAGAACCTAGCCTCCACAATCACCCGACCTCAAACCAATTGAGATGGTTTGGGATGAGTTGGACTGCAGAGTGAAGGAAACGCATTCAACAACTGCTCATATGTGGGAACTCCTTCAAGACTGTTGGAAAACCATCCCAGATTAAGCTGTTTGAGAGAATGCCAAGAGTGTGCAAAGCTGTCATTTTTTTTAACCTTTATTTAACTAGGCAAAACAAATTCTTATTTTCAATGACGACCTAGGAACAGTGGGTTAACTGCCCGTTCAGGGGCAGAACGACATATTTGTACCTTGTCAGCTCGGGGATTTGATCTTGCAACCTTTCAGTTACTAGTTCAACGCTCTAACAACTAGGCTACCCTGTTTGAGGGTGTGAGCTACCCTGCCATCATAAAGGCAAAGGGTGGCTACTTTGACTAATTTAAAATAACATATTTCGATTTGTTCAAAACTTTTTTGGTTACAACATGATTGTGTTATTTCATAGTTTTGATGTCTTCACTATTATTCTACAATGTACAAAATAGTGATAATATAGAAAAAAAACTTGAACGTGTAGGTGTCCAAACCTTTGAACCACACATGCAGAGATCATCCGTTCACCTACTCTGCGTCTCACAAAGAAACGGCAGTTGGAACCAAAAATCTCAAATTTGGACTCATCAGACCAAAGGACAGATTTCCACCGGTCTAATGTCCATTGCTCGTGTTTCTTGGCCCAAGCAAGTCTCTTCTTCTTATTGGTGTCCTTTAGTAGTGGTTTCTTTGCAGCAATTCGACCATGAAGGCCTGACTCACGCAGTCTGCTCTGAACAGTTGATGTTGAGATGTGCCTGTTACTTGAACTCTGTGAATCATTTATTTGGACTGCAATCTGAGGCTGGTAACTCTAATGAACTTATCCTCTGCAGCAGAGGTAATTCTGGGTCTTCCTTTCCTGTGGCGGTCCTCATGAGAGCCAGTTTCATCATAGCACTTGATGGTTTTTGAGACTGTTAATGAAATATTCTGGATTGACTGATCTTCATGTCTTAAAGTAATGGTGGGCTGTCATTTCTCTTTGCTAATTTGAGCTGTTCTTGCCATAATATGGACTTGGTCTTTTACCAAGCGTAACTTCTGTATACCACCCTTACCTTGTCACAACACAACTGATTGGCTTAAACACATTCCAAAAACGAACTTTTAAAAAGGCACAGCTGTTAATTGAAATGCATTCCAGGTGACAACCTCATGAAGCTGGTCGAGAGAATACCAAAAGCCAAAGGGTGGCTACTTTGAATAATCTCTTAAAATATATTTGGATTTGTTTAACGCTTTTTTGGTTACTATATGATTCCATATGTGTTATTTAATAGTTTTGATGTCTTCACTATTATTCTACAATGTAGAAAATAGTAAAAATGAAGAAAAACCCTGGAATGAGCAGTTGTGTCCAAACTTTTGACTTGTAATGTAAGTAAGCATGTGCATTAGTTTGTTCAAAATTGTTCAATCGTTGCACTTTTTTATCATTAAAGTATTAACTCTTACAAGATTTAATTTAAATTAATTCCAAAACTTTCATACACAAGTAGATTTTTTTTTAAAGATTGCAAGAAATTGTGAAGAAACATGAAGTGAAACCATTCGACAATAAAATGTCAAACAGACAAAGGCTGGACATTTTCAGAGAATGTTCTAGACATTTTACTTATCTTTTCACTATTTCCCTGATGCTGTGTTTCTGGTGCAGCAGAACTATAATTCCATGTAACATTAGTTATTGTAAGTACTTGCAGTCATGACAGCTGTCTATAAGCATCAGGGACATGTCTATCGGCCAACTTGACCCTTGTTAGAAAACAAAACACAAAAAGAGAATAGTGCAGCCTGGGACTGTTGTGCAGGGTCACTGGAGATTTTCCAGACAAACGCAGCAGAGGGGAGGGGGGGTGGGGAATAAAAAGGACAGGCTCAGAATCTCATTTTAACAGACCGCACACAATCTGGGCTCCCACAGAACTATCTCTGCCTGACCGCTTTCTATTTATCCCTTATCAGTGTTTACCAACCGCTAGTTTTCTTTCATTCACACTGTGAGGCAGTTCTCTTACTATCAGTCAACAGCTGACACCGTGGAACAGCCTCAAAGGCAAGAGGAAGGGATCAAAACTAAACCAAAGCTGTTTAAACAATACAACAGAGGAAATAAATTCATAAATCCTAATTCTTCTCAACCCACAAGGGTACAAGCAGATCCTTTATAGTTAGGCCAACAAACAAAACCACAGCCAATGAGGTAACATTACAATAAAGGTAAATTCTAAAATATATTTTGAATAAAAAAAGAGCGGAAAAAAATCCCATGTAATTTTAATTAGGGACATCGCTTATAGCGCCACCATGTCAAGCATATAAAACCCCTCACTAAAAAAACATTACATTTGACATGTATTCTCTTTAAAAAGAATACTACCTGTAATGTATTTATAGATCAATTATATTCAGATGATCTTGGTTAGGTTACTATACATGTTTTATATAATATTTCAATATTTCCTATTTGTTACTAAATACTTCATAGTCTGTGCATCAGGAAAACTCGAACTGCAACATGGCAACCAGGAAAGTATAGTCTATCCCAGTCAGACTCATTTTAAAACAGATATAACCTTAAGTAAACTTATCTTCAGAGGAGTACTGCTTTATCATTATATACAATCCATTGCATATATTTATGTGGGTTTCAAATTAAGTTGATATAGCCAAAGGACAAACATGGGTTACTAAACAGATAGTATTTTTATGCCTCCTTTCTGAAGTCCTCTGCATATAGATCTATTAGATGGCCTGTTTTAGACATTAAAAACACTTGTTTTCTGTCAATTCAAGTGACATTAATTTGTCCCAAACAAATCACACGCAGCAAAAAGGATCATTCAGCATTGTCATAACAAATACATATTTATGTTGTACATTTAGGATTGCAAATGTATTCCCAATCATACAAACATCACAGTTTCTCTGGAATACTGTTCAAAAGTGAAGTAATTAATTACATGTATCCTTTCCCCAGCTGCTCAAGAGCAGATGGAACATTTCTGAAACCTTGCTGAATTAAATCCACATAATTCATTTTCCTAGATGAACTAAGTGAAGTTTGAGTGGGGAAAAACAGGTAACACAGTACATGTTGGATGGATATTTACCACCATGGTTGCTACTGTAACTCTTTGCTGCTTGCAGTGTTTCACAATGCATGGCAGCTATTTTCTCTATATTTGACTCAATCTGGAAATTGAAAAGTAAAGAGTGCTCTTTTCTTGAATAACTCTGTTTGAATCTATTTGTTGAGTTATGGAAAGATTTGTCAAGTGAAAAGTGACAAAGTTAACAAGTCACAGCAGGGCACTTGATATCCTATAGAACAATCATTTTATCATCGTATAACTAAATAATCAAGTTTTACACAAATAAACTGGAGTTTGTAATTTCACCTCCCCCTCTGGACGACACAGTCTTTATTCTCTAGGTACCATGGACAGCTCCTGTTGTCAGTCTTTATTCTCTAGGTACCATGGACAGCTCCTGTTGTCGTACTGGAGTGCAGGCAAAGAGAGCTAACATTACTCTGTTGTGTAGCAACTGTATTAGTATCCTGCTTGGAGCAGGAAGGGGGCTGCATACAGTACAGCAAGAGGGTAGATGAATTCACTTCAATACCATATCATTTGTCATCTTTGTGTTGTTGTAACTGTGGTATTAAAATAACCTCCAAAGATTGACCATATGCTCATGATTTCAGTGGTTTGTCTCAGTATTATCACATTTCCATCTCTTTATATTGGGCATACCTAACTTTGAAAAGATTTCACCTTGCAGCAATAATTATTATACAAGGCATATTATATGTTATACATGGAAGATTAAATATATTATATTTGGCATATTATATATTACACATTGCATATTGGTCTGTATATCACGTATATCACAGCTCAAATGGGAATCAGCGATTTGGGAGTTGATTAACAAGTCTTTTTTTTGGGTTTGTTTCAGTATGGTTTTTCATAAACATGACACAAAATGTAATATTTGAGAAATTTCTGAAAATCTCTAACATCTATTCAAATGTATGTTCTAAACAGTTCCAACAGGAACAGACTATTTAAGTTACAAGTTGGGATGTTCATTTTGCTCTGCACACTTACTCAAGCTTAAAATAACATAGTAGGTTGCAAAGACAGAACTACACAAACAACTCATTTTTTAAATGACATCTTGAAAATAAGTTTACGCTGGAACTGACTAGAATGAAAGTATTCTTACCCACACAATATGTTACGCTTGAAGATATATTCATTTAAGCATGTGGCCTATGCAAAGGCCTCAAAAAACAAGTTGTTTTTCTCAATACACAACTCACTTATCAACCCACCAGTTGTCTTGACAAAATCCCTAGCTGCAGTATGTTATGAAAAAATGTATACATTTTCTTCCAAATTAGCCCTTAACATATTCTTCTATCTTTGCCCTTCCGAGGCATAGGCCTAAGTCTATTGACGGTCCTGATGATAAACCTTTGAAACATCCATCCTTCCCACTAAATCAACAGTTTCCCTGGAGACCTTGTACTGTCTCTTCAGAGTTTGTTCAAGTGTAAGGTCTGGACCATGTCTGCCACAGAAGTCTCAATGATCACTTATTATCGACCATAATACAGCATTTAGAATAAAACAGGATTTCAATAAGCATTAATGCAACCTTCACCCAGCACAACCTGACAAAGCATTGCCTTCAACACAATACTAACGTGTTCTTCTAAGACCTTAGGCTTATACTCTACCTGAATTAAACATACAGCATTTGTGTCGACAGCATTTAACACTATCTGGATGATCCAAATATAGGTTGTGCTTCTTAAAACCCCATTTGAGCAATACAATGTCCTCTCTAGCGATCTGAGACCCTTGTAGAAGCTGCACTTTTACTATGAGCACTGATTCACATCATGGCAACAATCCTGTATTTAGCAGACAGATACTTTCTTGAAGTATGACATTTATAAATATAACAATTTATATTATTTCTGTATTCATATTGTACAATTATAGCAAACGTTTTAACACATTAGTAGTTACTGTCCTATAGCAATAAAAATGTGCATTCACTTTTAAACATATATATATATATATATATATATATATTTATATGACCTTTTTATGAAGTCATATGACAGCATCAAACATCAAGAGGATAAAATGCTTGTCTTTCACATGCACTCACACTCAGCGCTTGATGTCAATGACAAAACAACAAAAAAACACCATAACCACTATACATTATTATTATTATTATGAAATTACTTTTGACACAAACCTACTTCTATGATCCAGAAAGTTTGATTTCCCCCCAGTCGCTTGATGGCCGAGCTGGTGCAGTGTCTTTGAAAGGTAGTCCCCAGGAATATGACATACTATGCCTTTGACAGCCTGGAGATAAGCACCTGCGTTCGGGTCCCTTTTTACGTCACACCTCCCCATTCACAGTCCTTCAATATGATGCACATTTGCACATCAACAGCAGACTACCCCCTCCTCATTCTACTCCCACATCCGCAAAACACACAAACAGGGAGGCAGATGCATGCGTTAGCCCTCTACACACACACACATGCTTGATATAGGTATATATATATATATATATATATATATATATATATATATATATATATATATATATATATATATTGTTTTTCTTACCCATTACATTCTGATTCAAAAACTTTCACTTGCTTTGTCATAGGACTGACTGGGGCATACGCCCTCCCAAGCTTCCCATATCACTCATCATGCAAATGAGCAGGAATGTCAGTCCTCGGCAGCAGATGGCCAGGGATGATAACAATGGCTCAACAGACGAGTTTCAATGTCTGCGACTTTATCGCTACGGCAACAACAACCAAAGTATATGTCATGAAAGCCTTGTCGGTTAATTGGAATTTTTTTCCCCTTCTGTATCTTAGTACCTGTCTGTCTTATTTTATTACCCTCTCTCCTATTTGAATGAATGAAAACCCATTTTGTCCTAGATCTTTTCTGTTACCAGAGAGGACTAGCTATCATTAAAAGCCAGGGACCTGGAAATGATTTTTGGTGACTAAGGAAGGAAGGCTAGCTGCTGCACAGCAGTTATTTAAGTAATTAGGTGTAATTCCTCCCTGTAGGCCATGTTAGCCTCCTGAGTTAGCTCAGGCATTAGACAAGCCTGGATAGAGAAAAATGGGGAATAAAGGGAGAGAAGACAGGGGCCTCGAGACATCACAAACGCAGCTCCTACAAAAGCCCCCCAGCCCCAGCGCTAGTGATGTCATGTGCATCCTGCTGACTCCTGTTAATACAAGCCCCCGTAGCAGAGAGTAAACATTGGAAGCGTTTAGCAAACAGGGCCAGATTACAATGACAAAGGCAAGCCACACTTCTGGGTGGAGCCTGGGGCGGGAGGAGAGGTGAGGGGCGGGGGAGTGCAGAGTGGGTGTATGGGGGTAGGGGGCCGCGGTTTAGCATTTAAAATAAGTGATACCCATAAGGGGGCCTCTTAGAGATGCAAGCATCTCCTTCCCCAGCTGATGACAGAGGCCACCCAAAACACGCTTATCTCTAGGTTGTGTCATCCCAGTCTCTGGGGTGAGACATGTGAACACAGTGTGTAATAATAATAATAATAATAATAATAATGCTTTTTGATATCTGCGCAATTTGGATAAGCAAGGCTGGGGACTTGAGGATGGCTGAGGCATATCATTACTAAAGGTTTGGCAGTTGATCATCACCTTGTTTAATGCCTAATTTAACATTTAATTTTGTAACTGTCTTTCAAGAGCCATTTCATGGTACATACTGAAAAGCGGGACGTCAAGAGTACATTCTTGTTCTGCTTGATCTTTCTTATGCACCATTCGTGCGTGTTGGTGGTTTAGAAAATATGAAAGCATAGAGCCATCACTTTCAACATCATATAATAATAAAAACATGTTTTCTTTCTTAGCTGATGCAGACAATCATAGTGAAAGAACATCTTAAGCGCTTGTCCAAGAAAGTACTGATTACGTCATGTCCTGAACTATTGTAAGACAGCAATCCTAACTAAATGAAAAACATTACAGAGGACAGTGTAGTAAGCCCAGCAGCTCAGTTATTCACAAATTCAGTGAAAGTAAAACGCAAAAATATGCGTTGTCCCTGATTAATCTACAAAAAGGTTTATTCCAAAGCCTACAACATGACCCATGAACCAGCATATAGTGTTTTTCAAAACTATTTCATCAACAGGAAAACTGAGGGGAGATAGCAGGGGAATGAAAAGAGGAGTGGGTTGGATGAAATTACATGTCAGACAAGGGTTCACATTTAAAAAGTCCTGCTCATGTTTGTAGAAAGTGTTTGATTGCATTTAGAAAAGTATTACAACGGGTCACATCTGTGTCTAAAAGCTTTTTGCATTCTGCTGCAAATTATGTAAGCAAAGAAGTGAAATGTCAAAGCACCCCATTGTTTTTGAGCACGATACCGGCTGTGTGTAAAGCCTACACAAATATCATGTTTTCCGGAATTCTTCTAATGTACTGTAAGAACAATAAATTATCTTTATGAAGTCAACCAACGATGCTTTAAAACAATCTCAATTCAAATCTAGGCAACTGGCAACCCAAAGCTGGTTCTAGGTTTCCATGTAGTACAACAGAGTAGGTATGAATATTAATTCAGTCATTAATCTAAAATGTTGAAATCATTATATACTAAAATAAAGTGAGGTTAATTTAAGATAAAATGCTTCAGAATTGAGCTCAAATAATAGGAATAGCCAATCACCACCTCCTGGTTTATAGTGTGAAACCCCATTTACTCATCTGTCTGCCATTGTGCAACCACTTGATGCCTTGTTCATCTCAGAAATAGTCACATGAAATTATTGGAATTAAAAAATTATTTATCAATTTGCATATGCAAATAAAGAGCAACAGAGCATACAGTGCCTTCTGAAAGTATTCACACCCCTTGACTTTTTCCATATTTTGTGTTACAGCCTGAATTTAAAATGGGTTCAATTTAGATGTTGTGTCACTGGCCTACATACAATACCCCATAATGTCAAAGTGGAATTGTATTTTTTTTAAATTTGTACAACTTAATAAAAAATGAAAGCTGAAATGTATTCAGTCAATAAGTTTTCACCCACTTTGTTATGGCAAGCCTAAACAAGTTCAGGAGTGAAAATAATCTGAACAAGTCATAAATTGCATGGACCAATGAATGACTACCTCATCTCAGTACCCCACACATACAGATAATTATATAAAGGTCCCTCAGTCAAGCTGTGAATTTCAAACTTGCTTAGTTAAATAAAAGGTTCAAAATATATTTTAAAAAACACAGATTCAACCACAAAGACAAGGAGGTTTTCCAAAGCCTCACAAAGAAAGGTACCAATTGGTAGATGAAAACATTTAAAAAATAAAGCAGACATTGAATATTCTTTTGAGCATGGTGAAGTTATTAATTACACTTTGGATGGTGTATCAATACACCCAGTCACTACAAAGACACAGGCGTCCTTCCTAACTTAGTTGCCGGAGAAGAAGGAAACAGTTCAGGGATTTCACCATGGGGCCAATGGTGACTTTAAAACAGTTACAGAGTTTAATGGCTGTGATAGGAGAAAACTGAGAACGGATCAAGACCATTTCGAGGACAGCTTTTTTCCATCTACGTAATATTGCAAAAATCAGAAACTTTCTGTCCAAAAATGATGCAGAAAAATTAATCCATGCTTTTGTCACTTCTAGGTTAGACTACTGAAATGCTCTACTTTCCGGCTACCCGGATAAAGCACTAAATAAACTTCAGTTAGTGCTAAATACGGCTGCTAGAATCCTGACTAGAACCAAAAAAAATTATCATATTACTCCAGTGCTAGCCTCTCTACACTGGCTTCCTGTCAAAGCAAGGGCTGATTTTAAGGTTTTACTGCTAACCTACAAAGCATTACATGTGCTTGCTCCTAACTACCTCTCTGATTTGGTCCTGCCGTACATACCTACACGTACGCTACGGTCACAAGACGCAGGCCTCCTAATTGTCCCTAGAATTTCTAAGCAAACAGCTGGAGGCAGGGCTTTCTCCTATAGAGCTCCATTTTTATGGAACGGTCTGCCTACCCATGTCAGAGAAGCAAACTCGGTCTCAACCTTTAAGTCTTTACTGAAGACTCATCTCTTCAGTGGGTCATATGATTGAGTGTAGTCTGGCCCAGGAGTGGGAAGGTGAACGGAAAGGCTCTGGAGCAACGAACCGCCCTTGCTGTCTCTGCCTGGCCGGTTCCCCTCTTTCCACTGGGATTCTCTGCCTCTAACCCTATTACAGGGGCTGAGTCACTGGCTTACTGGGGCTCTCTCATGCCGTCCCTGCAGGGGGTGCGTCACCTGAGTGGGTTGATTCACTGTTGTGGTCTCCCCCCCCCCCCCCCTTGGGCTGTGCCGTGGCGGAGATCTTTGTGGGCTATACTCAGCCTTGTCTCAGGATGGTAAGTTGGTGGTTGAAGATATCCCTCTAGTGGTGTGGGGGCTGTGCTTTGGCAAAGTGGGTGGGGTTATATCCTTCCTGTTTGGCCCCGTCCGGGGGTGTCCTCGGATGGGGCCACAGTGTCTCCTGTCCCCTCCTGTCTCAGCCTCCAGTATTTATGCTGCAGTAGTTTGTGTCAGGGGGCTAGGGTCAGTTTGTTATATCTGGAGTACTTCTCCTGTCCTATTCGGTGTCCTGTGTGAATCTAAGTGTGCGTTCTCTAATTCTCTCCTTCTTTCTTTCTCTCTCTCGGAGGACCTGAGCCCTAGGACCATGCCCCAGGACTACCTGACATGATGACTCCTTGCTGTCCCCAGTCCACCTGGCCATGCTGGTGCTCCAGTTTCAACTGACCTGAGCCCTAGGACCATGCCCCAGGACTACCTGACATGATGACTCCTTGCTGTCCCCAGTCCACCTGGCCATGCTGCTGCTCCAGTTTCAACTGTTCTGCCTCACTATTATTCGACCATGCTGGTCATTTATGAACATTTGAACATCTTGGCCATGTTCTGTTATAATCTCCACCCGGCACAGCCAGAAGAGGACGGGCCACCCCACATATGCTCTCTCTAATTCTCTCTTTCTTTCTCTCTCTCGGAGGACCTGAGCCCTAGGACCGTGCCCCAGGACTACCTGACATGATGACTCCTTGCTGTCCCCGGTCCACCTGACTGTGCTGCTGCTCCAGTTTCAACTGTTCTACCTTGTTATTATTCGACCATGCTGGTCATTTATGAACATTTGAACATCTTGGCCATGTTCTGTTATAATCTCCACCCGGCACAGCCAGAAGAGGACTGGCCACCCCACATAGCCTGGTTCCTCTCTAGGTTTCTTCCTAGGTTTTGGCCTTTCTAGGGAGTTTTTCCTAGCCACCGTGCTTCTACACCTGCATTGCTTGCTGTTTGGGGTTTTAGGCTGGGTTTCTGTACAGCACTTTGAGATATCAGCTGATGTACGAAGGGCTATATAAATCAATTTGATTTGATTTAATTTGATCAACAACACTAACCTAAATGACAGATTGAAAAGAAGGAAGCCTGTACAGAATATAAATATTCCAAAACATCCATGCTGTTTGCAATAAGGCACTAAAGTAAAACTGGAAAACAATGTGGCAACGAAAGGACGTTTACGTCCTGAACACAAAGCGTTATGTGTGTGGCAAATCCAACAACACATCACTGAGTATGACTCCTCATATTTCAAGCATGGTGGTGGCTGCATCATTTTATGGAAATGTTTGTCATCGGCAAAGACTAGGGAGTTTTTTTAGGCTAAAAAGAAATGGAATAGAGCTAAGCAAAATCCTAGAGGAAAACTTGGTTCTGTCCACTTTCCTAGATGGCTTAGTTACAATTTGGACTTAAATTGAAAATCTATGGCAAGACTTGAAAATGGCTATCTAGCATTGATAAACAACCAACTTGACAGAGCTTAAAGAATACTTTTTTTGTACAATCCAGGTGTGCAAAGCTCCTAGAAGACTTACCCAGAAAGACTAACAGCAGTAATCGCTGCCAAAGGTGATGCTAACATGTATCGACTCAAAAGTGTGAATACTTATGTAAATGAGATATTTCTGCATTTAATTTTCAATAAATTTGCTAAAAACATGTTTTCACTTTGTCATTATGGTTATTGTTTGTCAATGGGAGTGAAAGGAAATCAACAAAACGTGGAATAAATCAAGGGGTATGAATACTTCTGAAGGCACTGTGTGCATGTTGATGATATAGCTCCAGGAAATGTAACTATCCTTATGTTGATGATATAGCTCCAGGATGTGTAACTATCCTTATGTTGATGATATAGCACCAGGATGTGTAACTATCCTTACGTTGATGATATAGCTCCAGGAGATGTAACTATCCTTATGTTGATGATATAGCTCCAGGAAGTGTAACTATCCTTATGTTGATGATATAGCACCAGGATGTGTAACTATCCTTACGTTGATGATATAGCTCCAGGATATGTAACTATCCTTATGTTGATGATATAGCTCCAGGAGATGTAACTATCCTTATGTTGATGATATACTGTAGCTCCAGGATGTGTAACTATCCTTATGTTGATGATATAGCTCCAGGATGTGTAACTATCCTTATGTTGATGATATAGCACCAGGATGTGTAACTATCCTTATGTTGATGATATAGCACCAGGATATGTAACTATCCTTATGTTGATGATATACTGTAGCTCCAGGATGTGTAACTATCCTTATGTTGATGATATAGCACCAGGATGTGTAACTATCCTTATGTTGATGATATAGCACCAGGATGTGTAACTATCCTTACGTTGATGATATAGCTCCAGGAAGTGTAACTATCCTTATGTTGATGATATAGCACCAGGATGTGTAACTATCCTTACGTTGATGATGATATAGCTCCTTATGTTGATGAAGCTCCAGGAAGTGTAACTATCCTTATGTTGATGATATAGCACCAGGATGTGTAACTATCCTTACGTTGATGATATAGCTCCAGGATATGTAACTATCCTTATGTTGATGATATAGCTCCAGGATATGTAACTATCCTTATGTTGATGATATAGCTCCAGGATATGTACAGTGGGGAGAACAAGTATTTGATACACTGCCGATTTTGCAGGTATTCCTACTTAAAAAGCATGTAGAGGTCTGTAATTTTTTATCATAGGTACACTTCAACTGTGAGAGACGGAATCTAAAACAAAAATCCAGAAAATCACATTGTATGATTTTTAAGTAATTCATTTGCATTTTATTGCTAGACATAAGTATTTGATACATCAGAAAAGCAGAACTTAATATTTGGTACAGAAACCTTTGTTTGCAATTACAGAGATCATACGTTTCCTGTAGTTTTTGACCAGTTTTGCACACACTGCTGCAGGGATTTTGGCCCACTCCTCCATACAGAACTTCTCCATATCCTCCAGGTTTCAGGGCTGTCGCTGGGCAATACGGACTTTCAGCTCCCTCCAAAGATTTTCTATTGGTTTCAGGTCTGGAAACTGGCTAGGCCACTCCAGGACCTTGAGATGCTTCTTATGGAGCCACTCCTTAGTTGCCCTGGCTGTGTGTTTCGGGTGGTTGTCATGCTGGAAGACCCAGCCACGACCCATCTTCAATGATCTTACTGAGGGAAGGAGGTTGTTGGCCAAGATCTCGCGATACATGGCTCCATCCATCCTCCCCTCAATACGGTACAGTCGTCCTGTCCCCTTTGCAGAAAAGCATCCCCAAAGAATGATGTTTCCACCTCCATGCTTCATGGTTGGGTTGGTGTTCTTGGGGTTGTACTCATCCTTCTTATTCCTCCAAACACGGCGAGTGGAGTTTAGACCAAAAAGCTCTATTTTTGTCTCATCAGACCACAGGACCTTCTCCCATTCCTCCTCTGGATCATCCAGATGGTCATTGGCCAACTTCAGACGGGCCTGGTCATGCGCTGGCTTGAGCAGGGGGACCTTGCGTGCGCTGCAGGATTTTAATCCATGACGGCGTAGTGTGTTACTAATGGTTTTCTTTGAGACTGTGGTCCCAGCTCTCTTCAGGTCATTGACCAGGTCCTGCCGTGTAGTTCTGGCCTGATCCCTCACCTTCCTCATGATCATTGATGCCCCACGAGGTGAGATCTTGCATGGAGCCCCAGACCGAGGTGATTAACCGTCATCTTGAACTTCTTCCATTTTCTAATTATTGCGCCAACAGTTGTTGCCTTCTCACCAAGCTGCTTGCCTATTGTCCTGTAGCCCATCCCAGCCTTGTGCAGGTCTACAATTTTATCCCTGATGTCCTTACACAGCTCACTGGTCTTGGCCATTGTGGAGAGGTTGGAGTCTGTTTGATTGAGTGTGTGGACAGGTGTCTTTTATACGGTAACGAGTTCAAACAGGTGCAGTTAATACAGGTAATGAGTGGTGAACAGGGGGGCTTCTTAAAGAAAAACTGGTCTGTGAGAGCCGGAATTTTTACTGGTTGGTAGGTGATCATCCTATCTCCTGATTCTGCCTCCTCAACCCTCCTCTCCTCCCTTTCTGCATCCTTTGACTCTCTATGCCCCCTATCCTCCAGGCCGGCTCGGTCCTCCCCTCCCGCTCCGTGGCTCGACGACTCATTGCGAGCTCACAGAACAGGGCTCCGGGCAGCCGAGCGGAAATGGAGGAAAACTCGCCTCCTGGCATCCTTTCACTCCCTCCTCTCTACATTTTCCTCCTCTGTCTCTGCTGCTAAAGCCACTTTCTACCACTCTAAATTCCGAGCATCTGCCTCTAACCCTAGGAAGCTCTTTGCCACCTTCTCCTCCCTCCTGAATCCTCCTCCCTCCTGAATCCCCCCCCCCCCTCTCCCTCTCTGCAGATGACTTCGTCAACCATTTTGAAGAGAAGGTCGACGACATCCGATCCTCGTTTGCTAAGTCAAACGACACCGCTGGTTCTGCTCACACTGCCCTACCCTGTGCTCTGACCTCTTTCTCCCCTCTCTCTCCAGATGAAATCT
The DNA here is from genome assembly GCF_021184085.1 of Oncorhynchus gorbuscha. NCBI lineage: Eukaryota > Metazoa > Chordata > Actinopteri > Salmoniformes > Salmonidae > Oncorhynchus > Oncorhynchus gorbuscha. The sequence goes on from NC_060194.1 coordinate 28,710,637, forward strand.
CGCGTCTTGTGACGGCCGGCTGCCCAACAACCTGCCCGCTTGACCCCATCCCCTCCTCTCTTCTCCAGACCATTTCCGAAGACCTTCTCCCTTACCTCACCTCGCTCATCAACTCATCCCTGACCGCTGGCTACGTCCCTTCCGTCTTCAATGTGTAACTATCCTTATGTTGATGATATAGCTCCAGGATGTGTAACTATCCTTATGTTGATGATATAGCTCCAGGATGTGTAACTATCCTTATGTTGATGATATAGCTCCAGGATGTGTAACTATCCTTATGTTGATGATATACTGTAGCTCCAGGATGTGTAACTATCCTTATGTTGATGATATACTGTAGCTCCAGGATGTGTAACTATCCCTATGTTGATGATATACTGTAGCTCCAGGATGTGTAACTATCCTTATGTTGATGATATAGCTCCAGGATGTGTAACTATCCTTATGTTGATGATATAGCACCAGGATGTGTAACTATCCTTATGTTGATGATATAGCTCCAGGATGTGTAACTATCCTTATGTTGATGATATAGTTCCAGGATGTGTAACTATCCTTATGTTGATGATATAGCTCCAGGATGTGTAACTATCCTTATGTTGATGATATACTGTAGCTCCAGGATGTGTAACTATCCTTATGTTGATGATATAGCTCCATGATGTGTAACTATCCTTATGTTGATGTCAACAGGCAGGGAAAGTGTCTTTGAAAAGACAGCACATTTTCCATGGGGATCATTATCTTCACTGCATGTAACTAAATCACAGTTAAAGAAACAATTAGTACTACCCTAGATTCCCCTTGGGGATAACTAGGGTATAACGGTGGGCGACCTTTAAAGACACACCCCCAATGCTTAATGACAACCTCGCGACTCTAGGACTTGAGGTACTGCAGTGATTAAAAAGCTACATAACACCGTTGGGTGATCTGCTGCTGTAGTAGTGACGAAGTCTGATTGCAGACAAAAGTTTCTGACTGTTCTTTCGTGCTTTACCATGGCATACACAATCTCTGGGAAAAGTTGTATGCTCAACAGTTCTGAATATCGTAGTATGCTAGGTGATATTAAAAGGGACTAGTTGTTCATCTTTTGGTGAAATGTAGCAAAGATGGAGACTTGTTCTCATGGTCTAGGTCAACACCAAGACTGCATGGACCAGGGTTTCAGTGCCAAAGGTGTATGGATCGGTGTCTTTGGATCCAATACTTCTGGTCTGGGCTAATGTTTGGACAACATGGTCTTCGTAGTCACTCAACTTGTGGTCAAGACATAACGCTCAATACCTCCTCTTGCCAGAGTTATGTGGCCAAGAAGGAATGATTTAACGCACAAGTGCCAGGGTGCCTTGCTTCCCTTATGTATGAGCTGGTAGGCAAAGCAATGGCTTATGTTTAGGAATAAGATGCCTGACTTCTTACAATTGTCTTGGCCTGGATCTCATTTTCAACATTTAAACTGGTCTTGACCTTGTTACAGTTTTGAAACACTAGGTCTAGTTCTGGGTCTAAGTGTTGGGTCTTGGTGACTGGTTTTCAACTGGGTCTACTCTAGCAGTCTCAGATATTGACTCGTTGCAACAGACCGACATAACCCCCGACCCATCCACAAAGTGGCTCCCCTGGGATGGCCAGGCAAAATAATGACCACAAACAATGGCAACAGGTGAGTCTGTGGCTTCTGTAATGATCATGCTGATGAGCAGTAGATTGTCTTGATAATAATAATAATGAATAATAAGTAGCATTCAGCAACACATTCTGTAGCTCACAGATTTGTCTCGATTTTATAACCAATGATCTTTAGCAGAAACTCTGCCGAGTTGGATTGCTTGTACTTGTGCTTAAAGGTCAGTATTATCAATGCCAGAATCATAAGTCTTAAATCACTAGACATAAGAGTCTGGCACAATGTTCCACCTCAATACCTTTTGTTGTTGACAAATCAACACATGACCCTTATCAGTAGCGCAGTGGTCCATGTTAAAAACAGCTTTTTACAGCAGTTTGTAAGATGACTATTCAAAGACACTTGAAAATACAAAAACACTTTCATTAATGTGGTTTACAATATTTTGATTGCGCCCAATAAAATAAGCTTGCTGACATGAATCAGAATGCAAATGCCCTTTTGAGCAAAACAAAGAAATTGATTATGAAGTAAGTTTCTTCAGCACAAGTAGCTTGGTTTGAGTGATTAATGGACTCGGCCATTGATTTCCTTTTGTTTAGATCTTTGTTAACTTTCTGGAGACAGAATTATCATTTGTTTCCAAACAATGAACGCAATCCAGCTGGAGCAAATTAAACCTCCCAACAGGCTCTTCCCAGTTATTTTACATATTTTCAACTTGATAGATATTACAAGGCACTTCCATATAAATGTGTTGCTGTTTTATGTTTTTATTAATTTCATTCTTGATTAAATCTTGTTTTCTACAAAATATTAGAAGGACTTTGAGATTGGGAAGGGTTTTTGTTTATAGAAGTCTGGAAGATTGTCAATGACATGTAAGGTTCACCCATTGTGCCAATAGTTAAATCTTCATATGCTCAGTACAAAAGCTGTATATCACATGGGAGAACATTTTTGATAAGTTACAGTACAGTGCCTTGCGAAAGTATTTGGCCCCCTTGAACTTTGCGACCTTTTGCCACATTTCAGGCTTCAAACATAAATATATAAAACTGTATTTTTTCGTGAAGAATCGACAACAAGTGGGACACAATCATGAAGTGGAACGACATTTATTGGATATTTCAAACTTTTTTAACAAATCAAAAACTGAAAAATTGGGTGGGCAAAATTATTCAGCCCCCTTAAGTTAATACTTTGTAGCGCCACCTTTTGCTGCGATTACAGCTGTAAGTCGCTTGGGTTATGTCTCTATCAGTTTTGCACATCGAAGACTTTCGCAAGGCACTGTATCTACCTAGCACATATTTGAGACTTCTGTACAGCCATTGTCTAGTTTTCTGAATAATATCACAGAAGGTATTTGATAAATTTCTGAGATCTCTCCATACAATGTACTATCGATATTTACAAGTCAAATGTTACTGTTCTTCATAAATGGTCTTTTGCACTTAGAAAACTTCTACAGATCCAGACATTTATAGTTCCTGATTTCTCGCATCATCTCTCCAAGATAGTGATAATACGATTTCTGTGTTTTTCGCTGTTGAGAAACAAACTGGATTATGAACAGATCACTACATAAACAGCTTTCTAAAAGGAGGCAGCTATTTTAAAAGAGGCTGAAGAAATGCAAAGAGGGATTTAAATTTTAATTTGAATTTATTCCAGCAAGTGAAAGGTTCTTTTGAGAGGGGATTTCAGCAAAGATGATGGCATTTAAAAGAAACAAGCACCTAAACCTCCAGTGGAAAAGTATTTTTGCTTCGTTCTAGTGCAAGGCCTTGCTATAGTCACATCCCAAAAATAAGTAATAGTAGTAATTCAAATGTAAATAAGTGGGATGCGTGGAGATATTTCAACTGATTTGTACTGTAAATTGAGTGATTAAAGAAAGATCTCGCCACACCTTGGTATTCTAGTCTCTGTAAAATACTAGGTGTACAGTACACATGTGGGCAATGTACTGTATGCATTGTACAGTATACTATACAGTATATTGTTTTTATGCATGATTGCAAAAAACAATGTGTCCATAGGAAGGGCTTAAAGGAGAACACCATATCAGCAAGACATGTGTTTGCAAAAGAGGGCAACAGTATTAATAACTTGTCTCATACTCGTTCCTTTAATGTAAAGTACTGTATGTGTTACTATAAGAGATTGCTTCCATGGATGGTTGCCCAAGGGCAAGGGTATCTCACTCAGCAGGTCTCTAGTTTAACATGGTGCATTTTGGGGACAGACGTTTACAGTCAATTCATGTCCAATGATAAACCACAGAAGAGACAATCAGTCATGTATATTATATAGTGATACTTGTCTTATGGCTGAACTGCATGTTGGTTCTGTAACATCCCTGGCAACATACATTTTGAGCTGACCACTAAACTCATACAGAGGAAACCTATGCCACACAAGCAGACAAAGACTTACATCACTTTGTTTTACAGTTAATACGATCAGGGGGCAGTGTTTGTGCATTTGCTATCTTCGGAAAATGCCAGCAAAGGCGCTAACTAAACCCATTTTACAAGACTCCCTCACAAGGACACAGTGCCAGTATCGGGATACAATTTCACACAGCAACCATGGCTCAGTCACATAACCTAAGCCAACAAGCTCTCACAGTCTCACTGCAGAATTAGATGTTCATCCACATTTCTCCAAAGACCAAATTTCAAAGTTGCTCCAAATAGAACATTTGGAAGTGTTTTGGACACCTTACTCTGTATCGTTCCATTTTGCCAGACGTCAAATTTTGAAGCTGCTGCTCAGTATTGTTCAATTTCTCCAAAAGTTTTGAATTTAAAAACGCCCACACGAATAGAAATGCACATTTTTGAGCTGAAAGACCATGGCCAGAGCTTACCCATAGTACCATTTGATATCCAAAGTGCTGGAGCCAAAACAGCAAGACATGTGTCACTGTCCCAATACTTTTGGAGCTCACTGTATTTGAAGTGCCAAATTCGAATGTGTGACTTCGAATGTTTTCGTGACTCTTACATGCTGACCACAACGCCCGTGTTGCGTGCGCAAGCTTTGCAAAATAAATGTACACACACATGTTATTCAATCATTGTAAGTCGCTCTGGATAAGAGCGTCTGCTAAATGACTTAAATGTAAATGTAAAATGTAAATTGCACCCACACGTCTGTGCAGCCAGGCAATAAAATAGAACTTGGTTCTAAACTCAGCAAAAAAAGAAACAGCCCTTTTTCAGGACCCTGTCTTTCAAAGAATTTGTACAAATCCAAATAACTTCACAGATCTTCATTGTAAAGGGTTTAAACACTGTTTTCCATGCTTGTTCAATGAACCATAAACAATTAATGAACATGCACCGTTGGAACGGTCGTTATGAAACTAACAGCTTACAGGCGGTAGGCAATTAAGGTCACAGTTATGAAAACTTAGGACACTAAAGAGACCTTTCTACTGACTGTGAAAAACACCAAAAGAAAGATGCACAGGGTCCTTGCTCATCTGTGTGAACGTGCCTTAGGCATGCTGCAAGGACGCATGAGGATTGCAGAGGTGGCCAGGGCAATACATTGCAATGTCCGTACCGTGAGACGCCTAAGACAGCGCTACAGGGAGACAGGATGGACAGCTGATCGTCCTCGCAGTGGCAGAGCACGTGTAACAACACCTGCACAGGATCGGTACATCTGAACATCACACCTGCGGGACAGGTACAGGATGGCAACAACAACTGCCTGAGTTACACCAGGAACGCACAATCCCTCCATCAGTGCTCAGACTGTCCGCAATAGGCTGAGAGAGGCTGGACTGAGGGCTTGTAGGCCTGTTGTAAGGCAGGTCCTCACCAGACATCACCGGCAACAAATTTGCCTATGGGCACAAACTCACCGTTGCTGGACCAGACAGGACTGGCAAAAAGTGCTCATCACTGACGAGTCGCGGTTTTGTCTCACCAGGGGTGATGGTCAGATTCGGGTTTCTCGCCGAAGGAATGAGCGTTACACCGAGGCCTGTAATCTGGAGCGGGATTGGAGGTGGAGGGTCCGTCATGGTCTGGGGCGGTGTGTCACATAATTTGACTGAGCTTGTTGTCATCCTCCCTCAAGTGGTACCCTTCCTGCAGGCTCATCCTGTCATGGCCCTCCAGCATGACAATGCCACCAGCCATACTGCTCGTTCTGTGAGTGATTTCCTGCAAGACAGGAATGTCAGTGTTCTGCCATGGCCAGCCAAGAGCCCGGAACTCAATCCCATTGAGCACGTCTGGGACCTGTTGGACCGGAGGGCGAGGGCTAGGACCATTCCTCCCAGAAATGTCTGGGAACTTGCAGGCACCTTGGAGGAAGAGCGGTGTAACATCTCAAAGCAAGAACTGGCAAATCTGGTGCAGTCCATGATGAGATGCACTGCAGTACTTAAAGCAGCTGGTGGCCAGATACCGACTGTTACTTTTGATTTTGACCCCCCCCCCTGTTCAGGGACACATTATTACATTTCTGTTAGTCACATGTCTGTGGAACTTGTAAAGTTTGTCTCACTTGTTGAATCTTATGTTCATACAAATATTTACACGTCAAGTTTTCTGAAAAGAACCGCAGTTGACAGTGAGAGGACGTTACTTTTTTTGCTGAGTTTATTTTTTAAGCTTGACGTGCTGCAAGTCCCGCCTCTCCCATCTCCTCGTTGGTTTGTAGGAGCATATACCCACGTGGTTGATTGAAAGATGGACTGAGGTCGACACTCCAGTCCAGTTGGTGGTGGCAATGCACCTTAAAAAGTTGGTTGCAAACCGCCATATAAAGTCCAAAGAAGAAGAGGCCTGAAGGAGGAGAGATTACGAGAAAGCTGCATGTCCTGATCGCATCTGGTGTGGGTTGACAAAAATCAACATGCGCGAGTGGTGTTGTCAGCATGTTACGTGTATTTTCCTATGAGATGTGCACTTCCTTTTCAGCCTACGTTTCATTTCAGGGCTGGATTTATTTAAAATGTTACAACCACCAGCATGGCATGTTAATTAAATCAGAAACACCTGCTGCAAAGTACTTCCTAATCATGAGTCGTCTGAGAGCCAAATAGCTTTTCTCTGTAGCCTACACTTGGGTTTCCATTCAACAAAACAGTCAAAGTCGAAATTGGCTATAGCGTACAAATTTATGAGAACTAAAATGAGCTTTTACTTCTTAATTTAATGTTAGGCTAAGGTTAGCAGTGTGGTTAAAGTTAGGGTACATGTAAGAGATTTAAAATGCAATTTTAAGAAGAGAAAAAGTATAAATAGATGGGGTTTGGGACTTTGTGGCTGTGTTAACTAGTGACGACCCTACACAGTGACGACCCAACCCTGCCTTTCCATTAAGATTGAGGGTGCAATCGAATGTTCTTGCAGCTCCCCATTTTTAACCAGCAAATAATCATAATCCTTTAGATAATTTGTTAAGATTTTCAAATTGTATAGCTAGTCTGCATAAAATAAAATAAATAGATGACCATTTTATATTTATAAATGTTTGCTAAATCTAGCTTGTTATCATGTAGTGTCTGCATCGCCACTGTTTGGCTGGAAGCAGGTTGAGCATGTAGTGGGCATTTTAGTATAGCTGTAGCAGTCAACAGGCTATAGGAGATTCATTCATTAATGTTTTAACCTATTTTTCTGGAATTTGTCTTTCTTTCAGTATAAACCTGCTCTCCGCCACCAATACAAGGAGATGATTGAGGGTGAACAAGCAACACTTTAGGTATTTTGCCTTCAACCCACTGGGATTGAACACGCAGCATTCTGACCCAGAGTCATGGGATTACACCCATCCTCCAGCCATCTACACCACCCAAGCCTACTTGACCGTAATAGCTCTCACCGTTTCCCCTACTGACAGTTTTGAAGGCATTTCCCGACATCATAAGGAAATGGATAGACGTCCAATTTCGACTTAATCTTGAATGATCTCCCTGACCTAAACAGGCACCAAAGTATTGCGCTTTCTCCATTTCCCTCATGTTTTATTTGTATCAGCAGACAAATGGCTGATTTCAGGTTTCAACAAGAAAGAGGGAGAAATCTAAACTAATTACTGCTGACCTTAGAGATTAGGGTACATATTGTAGGCTACATAGTTACGGCTCTGTGAGTTTGTGGGAATGGGAGACACTGCCAGTGTGTACCTGGCATTCTGCATTATAGCCTGACAACAATCCTCCTTTATAATTACACTGAGCACACAGTAATTCAGGGTTGGAGCTGGGTTAGGAACACATCATGTCATTTGTGGTGGTTGGTTATACAGAAAATATGCTAGAGGTGCAGATGTTAATGCTGCCTTTGATGCTATTAATAGAGTTCACACTAGAAGGTATGGAAATGTTTCTAGTACAGAGGAACCATATATCCCTTTCCAGAAACTGAGTTTGAAAGAGACATATGCACAGATAGATACATGTTTTTACTATGATGAAAGATTATGATATCTTTTAAAGTTAGCTATTTACTGTAAGGTTGGAATTATGTGAGAGTAACAAGGTGGAGTATTGGTAAAGTGGACAGAATTGTGGGTCCATCGACCTAGATGGAATGAATGATCTTATTTGTATAATTCACATACTTCTCTGTTCATACTGTCCACATAGTGGTGCGTGTGAACAGAATGTCGAGCCTATCTCCCTCAACGTGATCAAGACAAAGGAGATGATTGTGAACTACAGGAAAAAGAGGACCGAGCACGTCCCCCATTCGTGTGGGCGTCAATTTTCTTGGTGTCTACATCACCAACAAACTAACATGGTCCAAGCACACCAAGACAGTCATGAAGAGGGCACGACAAAACCTATTCCTTCTTAGGAGACTGAAAAGATTTGGCATGGGTCCTCAGATCCTCAAAAGGTTCTACAGCTGCACCATCGAGAGGATCCTGACTGGTTGCATCACTGCCTGGTATGGCAACTGCTCGGCCTCCGACCGCAAGGCACTACAGAGGGTAGTGTGATCGGCCCAGCACATCACTGGGGCAAAGCTTCCTGCCATCCAGGACCTCTATACCAGGCAGTGTCAGAGGAAGGCCCTAAAAATTGTCAGACTCCATCCACCCTAGTCATAGACTGTTCTCTCTGCTTCTGCATGGCAAACAGTAGCGGAGCGCCAAATGTAGGTCTAAAAGGCTTCTAAAACAACTTCTACCCGCATCGCTGTTGTTATCATCTATGCATAGTCACTTTAACTCTACCTCCACATACATACTACCTCAACTAACCGGTACCCCCGTACATTGACTCTGTACCGGCACCCCCCTGTATATATTGTTATTTTATTTTTTACTGCTGCTCTTTAATTACTTGTTACTTTTATCTCTTATCCATATTTTTTTTACCTGCACTGTTGGTTAGGGGCTCGTAAGTAAGCATTTCACTGTAAGGTCTACACCTGTGCATGTGACTAATACAATTTGATTTGATCTGCCCTTTGCAAATATTTGGTGCCAACAGTGTATGCTGATAAGCCAAATACATGTTACTGTAATTGTGGACAAAATAGAGTTACATCAATTAAGGATGGAAAGTCAGACCCTACAGTACCAATAAAAAGGCCTGTTAATCTTTATGTAACACTGGATTGCCATCCTGCACACTAATTCAATTTCAATGCATATCATGAATTATTACATTGAATGTAAACGAGTTATCAAAATGCTTCTGTATGTTTTACATTTTTCAAGTTTCAAGATGCATTCTTTATTAGTCGTATGTGCAGGATAGACATGGTATACACTATCCAACAAAAAGCTTACTTGCAGTAAGTCATAATAAAATATCAAATACGAACATAAAGTAAATGGCTAAGAAGAATAGAATATGCATTTATGCGTAAGTATAATACAGGAAGGCACAATTTATATAATAAACAAAAATAGAAATGCAACATGTAAAGTGTTGGTCCCATGTTTCATGAGCTGAACTAAAAGATCCCAGAAATGTTCCATATGCACAAAAATGTTATTTCTTTCAAATGTTTGTTTACATTCCTGTTAGTGACCATTGCTCCTATGCCAACATAATCCATCCACCTGACAGGTGGAGCATATAGAAGCTGATTAAACAGCATGATCATTACACAGGTGCACCTTGTGCTGGTGGCAATAAAAGGCTACTCTAAAATGTGCAGTTTTGTCATACAACAATGCCACAGATGTCTCAGGTTTTGAGGGAGCGAGCAATTGCCATGCTGACTGCAGGAATGTCCACCAAAGCTGTTGCCAGAGACTTGTTTATTTGTTTATTTATTTCTCTACCATAAGCCGCTTACACCATTGTTTTAGAGAATTTAGCGGTACGTCCAACGGGCCTCAAAACTGCAGACGCACACGTAACCACGCCAACCCAAGTCCTCCACATCCGGCTTCTTCACCTGCGGGATGGTCTGAGACGAGCCATCCGGACAGCTGATGAAACTGTGGGTTTGCATGACCGAAAAATGTCTGAACAAACTGTCAGAAACTGTCTCAGGGTGCTCGTCGTACTCATCCGGGTACTGACCTGACTGCAGTTCACAGTCTTAACCGACTTCAGTTGGCAAATGCCTACCTTCGATGGCCACTGGCACGCTGGAGAAGTGTGCTCTTCATGGATGAATCCCAGTTTCAACTGTTCCGGGCAAATGGCAGACAGCGTGTATGGCATTGTGTGGGCAAGCAGTTTGCTGATGTCAACGTTGTGAACAGAGAGCCACATGGTAGGGTTATGGTATGGGCAGGCATAAGCCACAGACAACAAACACAATTGCATTTTATCAATGGTAATTTGAATACAAAGAGATACCGTGACGAGATCCAGAGGCCCATTGTTGTGCCATTCATCTGCTGCCATCACCTCGTGTTTTAGCATGATAATGCACGGCCCCATGTCACAAGGATCTGTACACAATTACTGGAAGCTGAAAATGTCCAAGTTCTTCCATGGCCTGCATATTCACCAGACATGTCACCGATTGAGCATGTTTGGGATGCTCTGGATCGACGTGTACGACAGCGTTCCGGTTCCCGCCAATATCCAGAAACGTAACACAGCCATTGAAGAGGAGTGAGATAACATTCCACAAGCCACAATCAACATCTTGATCAACTCTACGCGAAGGAGATGTGTCGCACTGCATGAGGCAAATGGAGGTCACACCAGATACTGACTGGTTTTCTGATCCACAGCGCCACTTCTTTTTAAGGTATCTGTGACCAACAGATACATATCTCTATTTCCAGTCATATGAAATACATACATTAGGGTCTAATGAATACATTTCAATTGACTGATTTCCTTATATGAACTGCAACTCTTTGAAAAATCTTTGAAATCATTGCATGTTGAGTTTATATTTGTAAGTGTAGTACAATATTTAGTGGGGATGAACGTAAACTAAAAGTAAAGTTTTTGCCACATAGAGAAGTCAGATTGGAGGTACATTAGCATGTGAAAAGAATAAACAGGAGCATTCACAGTTACACACTCCACCTGGCTGCTCACCAATGTCCTTGTCAGAAGTCCACCCACTGCACTGGCTTACACTGAAAGACCTCCTGGGGACTGCGGTGACCATTCACTGGGTTCTCTCTCAGTCCCATGCACCTGTGACTGTTTTTGTGTTAGCTATTTTTTGCTTTGTCTTTTTCCTGGCAGCGTGGTATCATTGGAGACACACCTTCCCTCAAAAGGAATTCTCCTGCCCAACAATGTGGTTTGTTTGTTTGTTTGTTTGTTCACTGGCTGGAAAGAGCAGGCTAGCTGGAGAGTCAAATGAAAAACAATGTTGCTAGTAATAATTAAAATGGCTACAAGAAAAATGAGCCGAGAGACATAGGCCTATGACTATTTGAAATAAGGTAGAGGCACTTTTCCTCCATCGGTTGTTGGTTCCGTACCTTTTCGCAGGGACTCACAGGTGCAGCTGGAAAGGTTCTCCTTGCTCTCCTCGGACGACTCATCCGGCTTCTCCATGGTCCTGGACCTTTGAGAGCTGCTTTTCCATATTCCAAAGGACTTTGCCACAATCGCTTTGTCTGCTCCTTTCATTGTTTCCTGTAAAACACATTTACAGCATGACTTCCCAGGTTTATCCCTCTTGTGAGTTATGTGCCCCCTTTTCTGGCTCTCAATAAACCTGTGCTCATCTTTCCCCATGCCCAAAGTAAGAGAGAATTAGGGCATTGTGTGCATATGCATTCTCTTAAGCCTTCCAGAAAATGGCCTGATTGCCGTGGCATATTTTGTTTTAGAGCACTTGAACATTGTTTCTTTGCTTGACATTTTGCATCTATGTGTGCAGAGCAGAGCATCATTGCCTGAATAAAACTGCTATAAAACAATACTTCAAAAAGTAAACAGTAGATATGCAAAAACTGCACATGATTTCAAATTTAATCCAACTTAGAGGAAATTTTAAAAAGCACATTATGCCCTAATTGAGTGCTGTACAGTCCACAAATACTATTACAAGGCCGATCAGGATTAGCGGTGGAACGTACCTAGTTATCTATCCCTGGGTGCCAAGACTGCTAGCAGTGGGCAACTACATTTCAAAAGCTGGCAAATCCAGTTGTCTCTTAAATACAGAAAGTACTTAAATCCAGAGCGAACACAAGAAAAAGACAGATAAAGGGTGCTCTGCATATCACGGCAAAAGCTTGTGCACTTTTCAGAATCACTGGCTAGGTTAAACAAATATGCTAAGTAGAGATCAAACCAATCCTTTGATCTGCAGCCTAGTTTCCAGAGGAATGGCTTGGCTGTTGTTGTAAATAACTTGTAGAAATCTGTACCATTTGCCTTCAGGTAATATCAAAAGTGCCAGGGATTCAGAGGCAAATACCTTGTTAGAAAATAGATCAGATAAAAAAAAATTAAAAGCATATAAATATTTAACTACTTAGCTTATACTCACTGTACCATCATTTGTATGCAATATATTATGAGGGTTATATGATGATTGTAGGCTACTGTACACTACTGTAGTAGATATATTTGAGAAGTGGCTGACTACGGAATTAGAATCTAGTTCCATCTAGTATTGGGGAGGTAAACAAATCTCTCCTACCTCCAGCATCCCAGTCCAGTCAAACACAGTGTCAAACATTGTTTCCAAACTTGATACTGAGGCTGGAAGAATTAGAATGCAGATAGCTATGCAACTTGCTGACTAACTTTGCCCCTCTGTTTTGATCGAGCACACAAAGAAAAACGCTGTCCATTCAAAGCAGACAGCATAACTCTTTTCAGAGAAGGGGGACCATGAACAAACAAGGCCATGTCCTGAGCTGTGGCCAGCCATTAGCCACTCTCCCTCCCTTCAGCAGAGCATAGCCCGGTGAGGGCCACTGGGTCTGGGACCGGCTGACACCACACTCAACAGGCCAACAGTGCAACTTCTGTTGCAAAAAATCTTCCCTCCCTCCCAATTTGAACAGACAGTGAGCTTTTCAGTTTAGCAGCTGGCTTTAACACTTTACCTCTGCTCCTCATTCTTCTTTTTGGGGACACAGCCATGTTTGTCCTGTAGTCTCTCTATGAGTTGTGGTGGTCACTTGGAAAATAGCTGTAACAAATAAAGAAACAGGATGGATAAATTGTATCAACAGTTTGATTTCAGTAGCTACCTCTGGTGGTGTTCAGAAGTAGTATAGTTAGCTTTGTAAAGTTGTAGCTCATGTCACAAAAAAACATTGAAGACTACAAATTAACAAGTTATATTTTCACATCTTATAGTTAAGCTTCACAAATTGTGGACTTCAACCACACACGTTTGTCATTTTTAACGTATTTCCTTAACGTTATATAGCTATTAACTCGCTTGCAAACTGGTGTGAAGTGCCCTTTTCATAGCATATTTTCTAAGCTAGCACACCAACCAACATGCTTATTGTAAGTTGTTCATGAAATCTTTAACTTCTGATCAATACATTACCTTTGATGTCACTCCCCTATGTGTTGCGAAGGTATGCTGTGTCAAAGATGGTGGATCTCTAGTTCAGTGGTTACCAACCTGTGGTCCTTGTGGGTACTGCAGCAGGTCCGCAAAAAAGTGTTGATAAAACATTATTATTATTTTTTAAATAATGACAGCTGCGACTATTAATCGTAGTATAAGCTATTTGAAAATAGTTTTCACAATGCAAATTGTTTAGAATAATAACAATAATACGTTCACTGCTAAAATTGACGTCCACGATATTTTATGTAAAAAAATATATATCCAGATCCAGGACTCCGCAAATGGTGGTTCTTTTGGCGGAGATTTGGTGGTCCCTGGAACGGTTGGGAAAGGTTGTAACCAGTTAAACTTTGGGACGGCAGGTAGCTTAGTGGTTAGACCGTTGGGCCAGCGGGTTGCTGGATCGATTCCCCAAGCTGACAAGATAAAAAAATTAAAAAAATAAACTGTCATTCTGTCCCGGCCCCTGTAGGACATCATTGTAAATAAGCATTTGTTCTTAACTGACTTGCCTAGTTAACTTTTTTCTTTACAAATGCCTAGTCGATTTCTGATGGTCTCCGCCTACTGTGACTGTTTGGAGGAAACTTCCTCTGACCTGTGCCACCTCCTAAAACACCCCACAATGCTTATAGCTCATACTGTTAAAGTATGAGGTTATGGAATTTAAGAGGCATAACTGAATGTGGATGTAGAGGTCTTCAGCCACTGGAAGACACGTGTTACTTGATAGTCAGTGTTAAAACTGAACTAAAAAGCCTAGAACTTCTGTTGACATTTTTAGAGTCTACAATACATCTTCTATTGACATCATATTTAGAGTCTACAATACATCTTCTGTAGACATATTTAGAGTCTACAATACATCTTCTATTGACATCATATTTAGAGTCTACAATACATCTTCTATTGACATTATATTTAGAGTCTACAATACATCTTCTGTAGAGATATTTAGAGTCTACAATACATCTTCTATTGACATCATATTTAGAGTCTACAATACATCTTCTGCAGACATATTTAGAGTCTACAATACATCTTCTGTAGACATATTTAGAGTCTACAATACATCTTCTGTAGACATATTTAGAGTCTACAATACATCTCTATTGACATCATATTTAGAGTCTACAATACATCTTCTGCAGACATATTTAGAGTCTACAATACATCTTCTACTGACATCATATTTAGAGTCTACAATACATATTCTGCAGACATATTTAGAGTCTACAATACATCTTCTATTGACATCATATTTAGAGTCTACAATACATCTTCTGTAGACATATTTAGAGTCTACAATACATCTTCTGTAGACATATTTAGAGTCTACAATACATCGTCTGTAGACATATTTAGAGTCTACAATACATCTTCTGTAGACATATTTAGAGTCTACAATACATCTTCTGTAGACATCTCACAGTGGATGACTGGTGGGCTACATCTTGATTCTGAACCCTAGAAAAAGCTGGAACTGAATCACATCCCTCTGTATCAACTTGTGAGATGGCAGTGGCTGTTGTGACGTGAGTGTGGTGTGAGGCACATATGCATTATAGAAGGAAATGGTGAAGTGACAGCTAGATTCTGGGTGTGATACAGTACATGTTGGAATGACTAACTAATAAGGGATGCATCAGGCTGTTAGCCTTTAAAAAAAAACATCTATGTGTTATACTTTATCTTGTCAATCAGATGCCTGGAGGGAGAGGTGACTGATAACTTGAATTAATCATTAAACATTATTGCACATGTTAATTAATTAATGGTAATTAATGCCTCTTAATAACATATCATGACGAGGGCAATATTCAAATGATCAAACTGATGTTTTGTCTGTCTGGCTTGCTACATGTCTGATTAATTACTGTCATAATGAGCTATAATGGGTAATGTGTTTTATGGGCATGGGAAAGCTAATCACTAATGTCATTGTGGGAATCAATGGGATACTTCTATAGCTGTAGATGTGACGTGACATAGTGCCCTTGATTAACCTACTTACTTAATCTAGAACGTAGAGTGCATATCTTCCATAATTTCATACAAAAGCATTCTAAACCATTTGACAAATCCCAAATCTCCCCCTAGATGAAAACGCAAATGAGGAGAGAGGAGGGAAAGAAACATCTCTCCATCTCTCTGACGACGAGAACAGAAACAGCAAGAAGTTCTAACAAGGAAAAGCCTGCCAGGTGGCGAACTGGCTGCACCAACAGAACGCACAATCTGTCTGGCTTCTCCTTCCAAACCACTGACAGCTGCCATCACCAGCCTCGCACACTCGCACTCAGTGGCTCCTCAGCCTCTCTGCCCATCCCTCTTTAGTGGTAATCCTGCTAACCCCAGAGACAGGGTCACCTGGGCCCCATAGATGGCCGTCTGGGGCCCTGCTGGCCCCCCTGGATACCTGCCTGTGGATGGGTGTGGGGCCCAATGCTGGGGCCATGGCTCAAGGAGGACCACGTTATTATATATACAAAGCAAAAAGATGCCTCTGACCTGCAAACATAGCTTCTTCTCTAAAACGAAACATCTACAGACCCAATGAGATGCATGATTTATAAATGATTTTCGGTTTAATCTTTGATTTAATTTAATTTCACCTCAAAAACTGAATCCACAAGTAACTTAAATGTTGCTATTTCATTGTCCATTTTGTACAAATGATATAACCCCCCCTCCCCCCCAAACCTAGCCTTACAGAGCACACAGGCAGTTTTCCTTTTTTTTTTTACAGTTTTCCAGAACGCTAGCATTGCAACTGGGGCTAAAAATAAAACCTTGGCAAAGTTATTATGATTCCTTATTGGTCCCATAGTTTGATTTCACATTTAGCATTTTGCATTCCCCTCTGCGTAAACAGTTCATTCTTCTCCTCCTGCGGTACAATGAAACTTGAGTGACTTTGGCAGCCGATTTTGGATCGGTGCTCCTGAATCCACCAGTGTATGTTATCAGCAGGTAAACAAGCTTCCGAACAATGCCATGATGGGACTGCAAGCAACATGAAGAGACTCGTCTCAAAAGCTATACAACCCATCAAAGCTGGTGTCATTTCCTCAACACTGCCACTGCAGCTGGAAAATGCATGGCTGTTAGTTACAGTTTAAATCACTGTCTATTTTCAGACACTCCAAAACTATTTGTATTGATTTAATTTACTTGTCAGTTACTAAGCAGCCAGATTACCCCAATAACACAACAGATTTGTAATGTTTACTGGCTTCTTTGCGGTTTTGTTTTGGAGGAGGAAATGGAAAAAAAGTGTCATGCACACTAATCAATAGGATTTACAGTGTTGTGGTATTCAAATAATTATTCTCATTTGCAAATGGAATAGTTCACTCTATATTTGAGAGGATTACATACAATTCTGAACTGAATGTGAAAATTACTTGAGAAGCACTTCAAATGCATTTAGTTATAATTTTGAATACTTTCTGTTGCACTTAAGATAAGAAAAAAATCTTGTTAACCACACGTTAGAATGTTACTTACCAAACTTTGCCTCATATGTGCCTTTAGGGCACAGCATAGCTACTCAACTACAAACCTACGCACTCTCTCTTGGTAGTGAGTGCAGGAGCCCCAAAGCCTCAGGCTTTCTATGGTGAATTATCTCTACGGTAGTAATTACCTACAAAGCTATGTCATCAGATGTAGATTTACACTAACAACACAGAAAATGTTTGAATAAAAAAATATCCATATTTATGTGAATGTGTTACTAATAGTGACATTGTGTGTGTGTGTGTGTGTGTGTGTGTGTGTGTGTGTGTGTGTGTGTGTGTGTGTGTGTGTGTGTGTGTGTGTGTGTGTGTGTGTGTGTGTGTGTGTGTGTGTGTGTGTATAGGGGGGGTTCATGTGGTGGGTAGAACATATCAGATCCAGATATTGCTGCTTACTCCCTCATATTTCTCACTTGTTTCATCAGGAATTAAATCTGGGTTTGTGCCTGTAGTCGAATGAAAGAAGGGAAGAAGGGACAATAAAGGAGAAGATAGGAGGCATGTCTGTTTGATCATCATTCTGTTTCGGTGAAGTTCTCTGCTTGGTCTCTACAGTCTCTGACAGCAGATGTATAACCTAATCTCTTTCCCAAACCCCATTCTTATAGCATGAATAGGGGGAAATGTGATGGCATTAAGTCAATTCACTCCTTGGTTTGATATTTCAGCATTCTTGATGCCACTGGGTGTTCTTCAACAGACTCTTTTCATTTGGATTTCCCAAAAATAAGATTGTTATAATGCATTCCCATTAATTTATCCACCATTTTAAGTGCATATTTACTCCGTGAACAATACTTGTTTATTTGCTGCCCCGCTATCTAATGTATAGTGTCAAAGATGCGGAAAAATCTAACGCAACGTATGTATGATCTTGAATGAGATGAGTAACAAAGGATAGAATCTAACACTAAATATGACATTCTTTGTGTGTCCTGTCTACACTTAATCTTTTTGATATGTCACTATAACTCTCTACAACATTAAGTGTTTCTATAGCATGATGACAGGTGAATAAATGCCTGGAGGAAAGAATCCTTTGACTATGCCATTTCAAGGCAGGGGTGGTTGGTTATCCCTTGCCTCTTACAGTTTGGAGTATCTTTGATGATTATTGTTGTTTCATACATGAGCTGAGAGTCAAGATCGTTCTTGTTGCACTGATGGTATTCATGAGATCAATTCAATATGACAAGCTATTACTATTTTTTGCATAGCTAACATTCTGGTTATTATGCATGTAGCTTTCCAATCTCTAATATCACGTTTTAAAATGTTTTCTTGGATGTTTCTGGAAAAACAGGTTGCACATTACTGCAGATGTATGGTTTTACAAATAACACAACACTTATTGTATAGTTCCTTGTATGGTTCTATAAATAACTTAAAGTTCCTGCATTGCAGTCATTTTCTTTTCCTTTTCATTCCTACTCCTGCGGCCGACAAATACTGTATTAGACAGCCACTGTCTTCAGATGCTCCTCCACACACAGAGAACAACCTGTCTATTTAGACAGACAACACTTTCTTCCCTGCTAGCCATTTTTAGGTCCTTATTCACCTTGCACAACTACTTGAGATGTTGAATATTTTGTATGGTATAGCTCTAATCTGATGCATTTGGAGTAGCACAAGGTCTACATGGTTTTCCAGGAATAAAATAAAAAACGCCTCTTCATGAATTTGATGATATAATCAAGCCCATTCAAAGGGTTAGGGGACAGGACCCATAAGCATGACATCGTCACTTGCCCATCGAATTGACTTGAATAGACAAGTCTATGTGGTGTGATAGTAAATATAGCTAGTGTTGAGAGACGCTTGAGGGAGCTAGCAGTCTTAAACTAATACTGGTGGAATCAATGGAAGTAGTTTGAGCACAATCCTAAGCCATTGACTGTTAACATGGCAATGCTAAAATCCCATTTAGCCTGATAAGTGACTCCAAGCAGCTCCAAGCTCAGAGGGGGGTCGTAAACATTTACACTAAGAGCCTGTCCAGTGCACATGGTTGGTGGGTGCCAGGCCACCTCGGTATCATCGAATACTGTGTTGTGTCGCATATTTTCTCATTCAGGCCCGTCCCGAAAAAAATTGTAGGAATCACACCATTCATTTATGAAGAAGCTGTCCAAATGTGACAACAGGCTTATGCTAAATGGAGAAAATAGAGCTAAACATTGTTAAAACACCCCTAGACCCACACGGTTATTGAGCGCTTGCTCTGCAGAGAGCTGCGATGCTCCCTGCTGTGATCTGGGAAAGTGATGTTGGTGCGCTTCCTCCTCCATGAGGGCCGCACCGTTCTTGGGTCCTGATTTGAAGCCTTTTTGAAGTCTGTTTCCTGCCATAGCATGCCAACACTACTGCCACGTTAGCTAATGCCTTCCACAAAAGCAGAAATTCTAAATCAAATAAGAATGTATTTTCTTTATAGCTTGTGGGAACTTACACGGATTTCCAAACCAATGATTTCTGAAACAACTGCTATTATCAAAACGTTACACATTTTCTTTGTCTATTTGTCATTTTTCAATTGGTCATACTGGTGGGGGAAAACACCATGCCATTCAAATAAATCCATAGCAATAAAAAGCCTTTTCCTTTGGTCTCTTATCAATGATTTTGTTGTTGTACAATGAAAATATTCAAATTAAATGTCCTTAGATAGTGAGCATTAATATTGGCCTACTATATTTCCTGAAGAGCCAACAAACCAGGTTTTAAAACAGGCAGGTTGTCACTGAGTGTAATGAATGCGTTGCTCATTCTTTCATGACAGAAGTATCATTTTCCTTCCTATGTCCTTATGAGCATTCCAAAGGCAGGATCAGCTCAGTGACATGATTTCTATAAATGAGTTTCCACTGCAATCCTCATGTGCAGGTCATTAGAGGTATATTCAATATATGATATTCTCTCTAATGTTGCACTTTTGTTGCTCATCATGGAGATGTTATGTATTGCATCTTTTTAAAACATTGTCTATCTGTCATGTCTTTATGTCTATATTTTGTGTGTAAATATTTTGTAAACCACCAATGCTCTTACGGGTGAGTATTTCAGTTATGTATAGAAAAAACAGTGCAGTAAAGTTTTTTGGGGTCAATCTTTTATTGTTTCAAAACTCTAAACTCTTTTACAATACAGTCATTTATTGTTACTTGTGTAATTTGAATGATGGGTAATGTACAATGTCATCCAGTAATGAAACACGGTCACAAGCAAAGTATTCCATTCTACATATCAATATTCTATGATAGCGGGAAGTTGAGCTGTTGTAGTTCATTTTTATGTATTTATTTTATTTGACAGCACAATTCCTTCCCTTTGAATCAACAAAAAGCGTTGTTTTTTTGAAAGTGCGTTTTCAAGGATTGTAATGACGACTGCTTTCACCAGTCGGCTAAAATGTACATGTCAGTATTAACACAGGGCCATACTGCGCTGTGAGTAACAAACAGCATTGACTACACTTCCAACTACGACATTTAACTGGATAAGTGAAATCAAAGAAAATATATCAATATGCATGCCATGAACATTCCTTCATAAACATTTATAATAAATGTATATTTTCATTTGTGGTTGGTAATGATACAGTATTTTCCACAAAGAGGACAAATGCTGATAATGAATGATAACTAAATATATAAACATCCAAATACTTTGTTCAATTTACACACAGGTTTTAAAGGCTTTCTGCCAGTGTTTAGGGCCATGCCCTAATAAAGAAATAGTGTTTGGTCCACAATAACAAATCTTCTGGATTAAAAAGAGAGAGGGTTGATGGGATGTTGAACTGAAAGCCCAAATAATAGCATGATTATTATATATTTTTTCTTCCATTTTCAAGTTGATAAGAGATGTATTTATGAATTATGTATGACGTGAGAGTCTATTTAAAACTTTATTCAATATAAACATACATTTTAGCTCATAACTTGGCTATATTATACTTTCTTGTTCCATGAAACAGCTTTCACCCTGTAGAACTTGGTGCCCAAAGGAACTTTGAACCGGTTTTGAGCCTAAAGGAAACAGTCACCACATAGATATTCTTAAAACGTCACCATTTGATTGTTGATTATTTTAGTTGGTTATTAATTTACAATCTATATTAATTTACAATCTATATTAAGAAAAGCTACTGTGCTATACTACTGGACTATAAAATTACTATTACAATTCATTACCTATATACTAATTACCTTTTTCGCCTGGCAATATTCCTTCTCCATCACTTTTCCAAGAACCCACGGCCGTCTTGAGGCTCCTGATGCTGAAGTAAACATAGGATCTGTCAGTGATTGACAGAATAAAACCAATACAATCAATACACAAACATTTTGACATAGGTTACTCCAATTCAGTTGTCCAAGTTAATCAATTCACCAATAGTTAGAATTTGTAAAGAGATAAATGCTTGTTTTTGCACAACTTATTCTACAAAACATATCTTCTTTTATACAATAACTTTGTATAATTGTATATTTTATATTGTATGCAACTTTGTCTCTACGCAACAAAAGTTAAAATTGTATATAACTTTGTATATTATAACTTAGTAAGTAAATATTCTATAATAACTTAGCTACATATTGTTTTTTAAGTATAGGCTATGATGATTGTCTGACCTGGTTTGAGGTCCAGGGCAGTGAGGGACTCTGAGTGGAGGAAGTACAGGGTGGGACCCACGGTGAACAGTACATAGTTGTCATGCCTTTCATCTAGGATGATCAGAACCAAGTCACCAACCTGGAAACTGAAAAGGACAGAGGTCAACCTTGACACAAAATGGTGCTAGATACTAGATACAACAAAAGGATGAACCAGATATGAGACAAAAATGAAATAAAAAACACAAATAAAAAAACTTTGATGTTCATACTGCTGAAAAACAGACATTTGCTGGATACATTTTTTACAAAGGAGAAAATGTACAAGCACTGTATCTACACACTCTACACATCAGCACTTATGTGGCAATCTTATAAGCTTACTCTCTGATGGCGATTTTCTCTGAATGCCGTGACGACACCGAGGACATGCTTTGAGACATCTATAAAGAGAGAAAGGTAATGGTTGTTATGAGTGAGTATGATCTTCTTGACACTGCTGGTCATGGATGCTTTCCTAGTCTGACTGATCTTTGCATGGCAGCTGTCAATACCACCACCGTATGGCGTGAAATGTATTTGTTGGAACATATACATTTTGGCACTTATTTTTATGCTATTTTTTTTAGGTATGTGTGCAATAGTGGTGCAATATGTTTAACTGCCTGAAGGACTGTATTGATTTTCCTTTTGATGAAGGAAGTTACTGTTCGGGCTCAGAAATCTCCTAGGTCTGCTGGACAGGGACATAAGCTTTGATGCTACTGCCATCTAGTGGTGCTGGGGTAAAATAGACTGGGGTACACTGACAATACCTGCGTCTAAGCTAAATTAATTAAAATGGGATATACACTAATACAGTTTATTAGGTACTCCACCCCATTCATAAAAATGGTTAGCTCCAACAGACAGTGAGTCACGTGGCTTGCTATATAACACAGGCAGACAGGCGGAGAGGCATTCAGTTACTGCTGGCAAAAATCGTGTAAGCTAATAGGCGGGTCACAAATGGGCAAATAACGGCGCAGCACAACAGTGGTGTGCAGAACAGCATCTTGGAACGCACAACTCGTCAGTCCTTTTCAAGGACGGGCAATTCCAGCAGACAACCAATACCGGGTTCCACTCCTATCAGCTAAAAACAAAAAGCAGCAACTGCAGTGGCACACTAACACTAACACTGGACAATTGAAGAAAATAAAAACAGAATCCCAGTTCCTGTTGCGTGATGCTGATGGCAGAGTCAGGATTTGGCCTAAGCAGCATGAGTCCATGGCCCCGTCCATCCTGGTGTTAATGATACAGGCTGGTGGCAGTAGTGTAATGATGTGGGGAATACTTTCCTGGCACACGTTAGGTCCCTTGATATCAATTGAGCAATGTTTCCATGCCCTGAAGAATTCAGGCTGTTCTGGAGGCAAAGGGGGGTCCAACCCAGTACAATATGGGTGTACCCAACAAACTGGCCAATGAGTATATATCCATAAGTAACAAGGCGATAGTAAACATGCTGTCCCCCACAAATGATGCAGTGAAAATTAGTGACAATTCAAGCTCAAACGGTACAGGAGATACGGATGCTGAATTTTTTAAATTTCAGTTGATTCCTATAGGACCCCCATTGGGTCTATCAGTGTAACTTTGTAAATGACGTATGTCTACGGCAAAACGCATCATTCACCCAAGTTTAATGAAAATCGGGCCGGTGTTGTCTGACATATCGCTTGTGACTAACTAGACAGATGCACAGTCCCCTCCCCGATTTCATCGTGGGGGACAACTACACACATGGAAACCATGTGAAAAATGTATGTATCAAGAAAATGGCAATATCTGGTTGTTTTTTTGCCTTAGAACAGTTAAACAATCACATTATATTAAAAGCAACATTTCCACATTTTCTAATCAGTCATCAAATTGAATCAAACCTACCAGTCTTTGACTGAGGCGCTTGTTTTCCTCTTCCTTCATATGTAAAGTCTGAAATATGACACCACACATTAGGACAAACAACTCGAGACAACTCAAGAACAACCCATATAAAATCAGCAAAAAAAGAAACGCCTTTTTCAGGACCCTGTCTTTCAAAGATCATTTGTAAAAATCCAAATAACTTCACAGATCGTCATTGTTAAACACCGTTTCCCATGCTTGTTCAATGAACCATAAACAATTAATGATCATGCACCTGTGGAACGGTCGTTAGGACACTAACAGCTTACAGACGGTAGGCAATTAAGGTCACAGTTATGAAAACTTAGGACACTAAAAAGGACTTTCTACTGACTCTGAAAAACACCAAAAGAAATATGCCCAGGGTCCCTGCTCATCTGTGTGAACGTGCCCGAGGAATACAGCAAGGAGGCATGAGGACTGCAGATGTGGCCAGGGCAATAAATTGCAATGTCTGTACTGTGAGACGCCAAAGACAGCACTACAGGGAGACAGGACGGACAGCTGATCGTCCTCACAGTGGCAGAGCACGTGTAACACCACCTGCACAGGATCGGTACATCCGAACATCACACCTGCGGGACAGGTACAGGATGGCAACAACAACTGCCCGATTTACACCAGGAACGCACAATCCCTCTATCAGTGCTCCGACTGTCCACAATAGGCTAAGAGAGGCTGGACTGAGGGCTTGTAGGCCTGTTGTAAGGCAGGTCCTCCCCAGACATCACCGGCAACAACGTTGCCTATGGGCACAAACACACAGTCGCTGGACAAGACAGGACTGGCAAAAAGTGCTCTTCACTGACGAGTTGCGGTTTTGTCTCACCAGGGGTGATGATCGAATTTGTGTTTATCGTCACAGGAATGAGAGTTACACCGAGGCCTGTCCTCTGGAGTGGGATCGATTTGGAGGTGGAGGGTCCGTCATGGTCTGGAGCAGTGTGTCACAGCATCATCAGACTGAGCTTGTTGTCATTGCAGGCAATCTCAATGCTGTGTGTTACAGGGAAGACATCCTCCTCCCTCATGTGGTACCTTTCCTGCAGGCTCATCCTGACATGACTCTCCAGCATGACAATGCCACCAGCCATATTGCTCGTTCTGTGCGTGATTTCCTGCAAGACAGGAATGTCAGTGTTCTGCCATGGCCAGCCAAGAGCCCAGATCTCAATCCCATTGAGCACGTCTGGGACCTGTTGGATCAGAGGGTGAGGGATGGGGCCTTTCGCCCCAGAAATGTCCGGGAACTTGCAGGTGCCTTGGTGGAAGAGTGGGGTAACATCTCACAGCAAGAACTGGCAAATCTGGTGCAGTCCATGAGGAGGAGATGCACTGCCGTACTTTATGCATCTGGTGGCCACACCATTTTGACCCCCCCTCCTTGTTCAGGGACACATTATTCCATTTCTGTTAGTCACATGTCTGTGGAACTTGTTCAGTTTATGTCTCACTTGTTGAATCTTATGTTCATACAAATATTTACACACGTTAAGTTTTCTGAAAATAAACGCAGTTGACAGTGAGAGAACATTTATTTTTGTTGCGGAGTTTAGATCCTGTTAGTATTGTAATGCCTCATTCAATGAGCCCAACTTCCTCCAGTTCCTTTTAGAAGATTTATGTCATAGAGGTGTCTACTCACCCTCTCAAGTAACAGTATCCGCTGTTTCTCCTCGGACATCATCAGGATGTTATCGCTGATAAGGAAACAACGGACAAATAATCAGATCACTGTGGTGACAGCTTTTAACACATTTGAGAATCATTCAAACAAATTCTTACTCTGAAATATGAAGATTCAACAAGCATAAATATGAATTTAGAGGGACCTTCTCTGGGGTAATAATGATTACCAAGCCTGCTTGATTGTAGTTAAAAGTAAAAAATAAAAATAAATAACTTACATTTTCCAATCCTAGCCTCCCTTGTTCTGTCTTATTTGTCCTCACATTGTCCATCCTTGTCTGGCCATCTCTAACAAGTACTTTCAACATCCTTCTTAATCTTTTACACATTAAAACTGACATGCTACTATTATCTTCAACATTATTATTTGACAGCTTACTACTTCTATTCATAAATTGGTCTAATGCCTTTCAAAGGCCACCGCTGTCCTCAGTTCAACCAAATACCATTAGACAAATATTTTGACAAGTAGATCTGTCAAAGCTTAACTTATTTCTATAAAATGACAGATTCATTGCGATGTTAGGGGGTTGTTATGAGTCACTGTTTATTGGACTATTTATGTTTGGGAGATGCTTACTGTACGGTCACCATACTGGCCTCCACAGCTGAGTCCACCTTGTCGTCCTCTCTGATGGCGGCCACAGAGGCCGGTCTGTCTGTGTCAAGGAAGGGCTCCGAGTAGCAGGCTCCAGCCCCAAACTCAACTTCAGTCCCAGGACCAGGACAATGCCCAGGTCCAGGCCCGGTTCCAGTGGGCTCCAGAGCTAAGAGGTTAGGGCTGTAGTAGGTCGAGGACACCAGGGCGGTGCTGCGCAGCCGGTTCAGGTCCTCCTCCAACTGCTTCTTCTCCTGCATGACGATGGCCCGGTCTTCAGATAGTGTCTCTATTAGACCTGGAGACACACAGTGAACATATCAGGATGAATGGACTGCAGCCAGACTGACTTTCAATACAATCAACCAACATATTCAAGGATTGAACGAACCACAAACAGTTGGTAGAGCATGGCGCTTGTAACGCCAGGGTAGTGGGTTCGATCCCCGGGACCACCCATACGTAGAATGTATGCACACATGACTGTAAGTCGCTTTGGATAAAAGCGTCTGCTAAATGGCATATATTATTATTATTATTATAATAAGAGAATAGAAAATGCAATCTAGTTTCAGTATATCCAGCACATTAAGTTTTCAGAAGGCAGAAATCATTCTGTTCTCTCATAGTGTCATAGCTGTACGTGTCTGTCCTGTACCTTTGTCCTTCTCCTGTTGCTGGGTAACTTTCCGCAGCTTCTCTGTCAGATCATTGATGATCTGTTCCTTTTTCAGCTTCTCTCTCGTCAGCACAGTGTTGAAGTTAGTCTGGGGAGGAGGGGGGGGGGGGGATTAAGGCTTTCAGATACTGCTACTGCATTGTCTGGGAGGTAAATTAACACACAGTGAGGCAGTCACAGGGGACAAAGAACTACCAGACAGGTGACAGGCTCAGTGAGTCAACTGAGGGTTGAGTCATGGCTCAGAACAATAGACCACAATCAAGCCTGCTCCCTTTAGCATAAGACCTTAGGCTAGCTAGGAGGACCTTAGGCTAGCTAGGAGGACCTTAGGCTAGCTAGGAGGACCTTAGGCTAGCTAGGAGGACCTTAGGCTAGCTAGGAGGACCTTAGGCTAGCTAGGAGGACCTTAGGCTAGCTAGGAGGACCTTAGGCTAGCTAGGAGGACCTTAGGCTAGCTAGGAGGACCTTAGGCTAGCTAGGAGGACCTTAGGCTAGCTAGGAGGACCTTAGGCTAGCTAGGAGGACCTTAGCTAGCTAGGAGGACCTAGGAGGACCTTAGGCTAGCTAGGAGGACCTTAGGCTAGCTAGGAGGACCTTAGGCTAGCTAGGAGGACCTTAGGCTAGCTAGGAGGACCTTAGGCTAGCTAGGAGGACCTTAGGCTAGCTAGGAGGACCTTAGGCTAGCTAGGAGGACCTTGGATTTTGCTACCAAGCCGATAATTATTATAATAATTTATAGAAATAGTACAAAAATAAATATTGGCAGAATGTGTTCTCACCAATGTTTCTAACAGCTTTTTACTCCCAACAATATGGTTAAGGCCTAACCACTTTACACCAAGAGGGTCACACACAGTGGCCAGTCACATACTGCCCCACAGACCTGCTTCATTAAGGGGTGACTAAGACTTAGTAGTAGTGATGTAATGGAGTATTTGAAGAATTTTAGATATTGGTCACTAATGGTCAGTTTGTTTGCAGTTGCCAGTGGATCACAATTAGACCTACTTAAAGGAAAGCTAATTGGAGACAAATGCTAAAAAACTGAAACATTTGGCTAACAATTAGATAAAAGCTAAACATTTTAGGCAGACAAACTACAGAGTATATGATTTAAATTGTACTGTATCTAGATAGGTGCTGCTCCTAGATAGGTGCTGCTCCTAGATTTGGTGCTGGTCAATATTGACAGAGGAAGCTTCTGATGATCTGGGGAGGACTAGCCTAACACTGACCTGTTGTTCTGCAATGAGGGAGGTCTTGAGGTTCTGCATCTCCTCGTTCTTCCTCCTCTCCAGGAGCTCCAGCTGGGTGTGCAGCGAGGCTGTCTCCTGCTGCAGATGCTCCTGCAATGCAGAGTCCAGGGAGAGAGGAGCCCCTGCATCAGACCCCCGACCCTCTGTCTGTACCTCCGACAACCCTGCCTCTCTGAGGGACACACACAGACACACGAAGCAGGCAGACAGCCACACGAAGCAGGCAGGCAGCCACACGAAGCAGGCAGGCAGGCAGGCAGACACACGAAGCAGGCAGGCAGGCAGACACACGAAGCAGACAGGCAGGCAGACACACGAAGCAGACAGGCAGGCAGACACACGAAGCAGACAGGCAGGCAGACACACGAAGCAGACAGGCAGACACACGAAGCAGACAGGCAGGCAGACACACGAAGCAGACAGGCAGGCAGACACACGAAGCAGACAGGCAGGCAGACACACGAAGCAGACAGGCAGGCAGACACAAGAAGCAGACAGGCAGGCAGACACAAGAAGCAGACAGGCAGGCAGACACAAGAAGCAGACAGGCAGGCAGACACAAGAAGCAGACAGGCAGGCAGACACAAGAAGCAGACGGGCAGGCAGACACAAGAAGCAGACGGGCAGGCAGACACAAGAAGCAGACGGGCAGGCAGACACAAGAAGCAGACAGGCAGGCAGACACAAGGCAGGCAGACACAAGAAGCAGACGGGCAGGCAGACACAAGAAGCAGACAGGCAGGCAGACACAAGAAGCAGAGGCAGGCAGACACAAGAAGCAGACAGGCAGGCAGACACAAGAAGCAGGCAGACAGACACAAGAAGCAGGCGGGCAGAAAGAGACACGGGCAGGCGGGCAGACAGAGAGAGACGGGCAAACAGAGAGAGACGGGCAGACAGAGAGAGACGGGCAGACAGAGAGAGACGGGCAGACAGAGAGAGACGGGCAGACAGAGAGAGACGGGCAGACAGGCAGGCAGACACACAGGCAGGCAGGCAGACAGAGACACAGGCAGACAGGCAGGCAGGCAGGCAGGCAGGCAGGCAGGCAGACAGACAGACAGACAGACAGACAGACAGACAGACAGACAGACAGACAGACAGACAGACAGACAGACAGACAGACAGACAGACAGACAGACAGACAGACAGACAGACAGACAGACAGACAGCAGGCAGACACACAGGCAGGCAGACACACAGGCAGGCAGACAGAGACACAGGCAGAGACACACACACACCAGGTCAAAATATATACTAACTCCTCACAACTTAAACTCACGTTAATCCCTTTGGCAACAGGTATGTCAAAAACATCCAACCACATGCACGCTTGACACAGTATACTGGTTTCCCCTAGCATTTAACACTTAGCAGTACCCCAACCAAAAATGCAGCTATGCCACATTACAAAAGTGCTATTTTCAGCATATACTACAGCTCACTGAAGTCAACACACACTGAAGTCTGGCTGGGATTCACTCAAATGTTTGCTATATTAGATACAGTATATCACATGGAGAAGCTAATGTCACAGCTAATAATGATCTGTATAAATAGTTACCTTGTTCATTACAAGGCAAATGACATGTTTACAGCAAATCACTGTTTAATGCAAGTAGAGAGCAGTGGGGCATTTATCAGCTCTTACCTTTCAGAGGATTGTCTTTCCTGAAGGTCACATTCAAGTTGCCTAATTTTGTCTGACAGTCTTTTCTCCATCTCCTCCTTCTGTTGCTTTAAGTCTTTAAAGTCATCTGGTACAGCAGCCTTCAAGGCCTTCTCTTTCTCCAAACGTTCCTGGGCTGTTTGTGTGTCCTGCTCTATTCTTTTGGCGAGCAGGTCGTTCTCCACCTGCAAATGGCAGATAACAGTCCTTAAGTGTTGTTCCTGCTCCTCAGAACTCCCCCTCTGCTTTTCCTTATCTTCGCACAGTGCCACTGTCTGCAAGTCCAGGTCTCGCTGGAGGTTCTGCAGCTGCTCAACGCGGCTCCTCTCGGTGTCCAGGGTCTGCTGCTGCAGGGCGGTCAGCTCTCTGTGGAGTTGGTTCCTCTCCTCTTCGTGCCTGTCCACCAACTCAGAGATGCACTGGTCCTTCTCCATCAGCCTCCTCAGCTCAGCCAGGTCGGTCTCGTACTCCTCGTTCCTGGCCTGCAGCTGCCTGTTAACCTGGGCTAGCTGTTCACTGAGGGACTGGGTCTCAGCCTCCACGGTGGCCTTCCCCACATTGGCCTCCTGCTGCCCCTGCTTTGCCTCCTCGTACAGCAGCCTCACCTCCTCTGTCTCAGACTCCTTCAGGGCCAGCTCCACCTCCAGCTTGCAGCGCAGGTCAGCCAGCTCGATGACCCGGGCTTCCAGGTCCCTCAGCTGGCAGTCCCTCTCTGTCAGGGTGGCGGTGTGCAGGTCAGTGACCTCACTCAGCTTGGCTCTGTTCTCTGTGGCCAGATGCTCCAGGGCCTCCTGATTCTCCCGGGCCAGGGTATCTAGCTGGACCTGGTGCTGATGCCTCATCCTCTCCTCCAGCTCCTGCAGGTGGGACTGCTGGGCCCCCTCCAGCTCCTGGCGGATCTTCTGCTGGCCGCGCTCGATCTCAATGTGCAGCGTCTCCAGCTGGCTGGCCAGGGAGTCTCTGGAGGCAGCCAGGGTTTGCACCTCTTGGGCCTGATCGCTGATCTTCTGCTCCAGGACCCTGGCCGTTTGAGTGTGTCCGTTCTCTGCCTCGGCCCAGTCCTCTCTCTCAACCTCCAGCTGGGTGAGCTCCTTCTTCTTGTGCTCCAGCAGCCCCTCCAGTTCCAGCATGGCCCGCTGCATGTCTTTTACAATGTTCTTGTTGACCTGGTTCTCTTCCATCAGGGCCTGAAGCTGATTCTCGTGGTCCTGCTGCAGGGAGAGTAGCTCGGCCTGGTGCTCCTCCTCCTCTCTCTTACGGATGGTGTCCACCATGTTGCGCACCTCAATGGTCATGGTCTTCAGGGCGAAGCCAAAGTCTCGCTGCTCTTTCAGCAGCAGGTCTCTGTGGTGGTACAGGTCATCCTTGACGCTCCGCAGGTTGGTCTGGGACTCCTCTGCAGCAGTGCGGTACTTCTCCATGCTCAGCTTTAGAGCGGCCATCTTGGAGTTCTCCCTCTCTAAAGTGGTGGTGTCATGCATGCGCTTGCTGTCGATGGCGTTGATGACCGAAGAGTACAGCGACTCCACCATCATCCCTGGGCTGGTGGGGTCGCTGATGGGGGTGGGCGAGTTTTCGATCACAAACTCGTTGACCGCCGACATGAAGTCTGACTCGGGGCTCTCAGCCAGGGAGTCCAGGTCCAGAGAACCGGCCTGTTGCAGGACAGGGTCCATGTTGGGGTGGCCAATGGTCTCAAAGTGGAAGGTTTGGGCGTCGATGCTGTCTGGGGACAGGTCCTCCAGCGTTGTGGGGCCGTGGCCAGGGAGGGGCTGGCAGAGTGGGCCCAGGAGACTGAGAGAGGATGGGGTCATGGAGGAGGTAAAGATGGTCCCCGGGGTGCTGTTGGACCGCGTGGTTAACGGGGCCACCACTGCCGTGGATCTCTGAGCACTCTGGCTGCACGACACCTAGAGGAACAGAAATGAGAAGGGGAGTGAGTGAAGAATATGCAATTAAGGGACAGTGATCTCTGTGCTTTGGGATTATTTCCAGTGCATATTCCATTGTAGATTGTG
This sequence comes from Oncorhynchus gorbuscha, assembly GCF_021184085.1. NCBI lineage: Eukaryota > Metazoa > Chordata > Actinopteri > Salmoniformes > Salmonidae > Oncorhynchus > Oncorhynchus gorbuscha. Next base: position 28,742,241 of record NC_060194.1, read on the forward strand.
ATTACCCTTTGTTCGCTCAGTAAGTCAGTGATAGTTCGAGACATCTCGTCTACACTGGCAGCTTGAGTAGCTAGCACCAACTGTTGAAGCATCTCCACGTGCTGGTGCAAAGGCTCAAAGTCACACAGTGTTGGAAGCCTGGGGAAAAGTACCAGGTTTATTGCACTGCATATTGGGTTATTGCACTGCATATTGGGTTATTGCACTGCATATTGGGTTATTGCACTGCATATTGGGTTATTGCACTGCATATTGCAACAGATAATACAGCCAAGTGTTCACAAGTTACATTTTAGTTAAGGCAGGCATGCCTGGTTATTGCTTCACAATGCACGAGAGAAACCACAGCCTACCTGAGGAAAGGCTGCACCTCTGTAGGACAACAGGTCTTTAAGTACTGTAGGTCACCAAGGGAAATATCTGGAAGCTCAAAGTCAAACTTTCTGGGCTTTCGTGTCTACACGATAAAAGTGGGATAAACAACAAAAACAAGAGAAATGTATTAGCTTACAATATTTGGGGAATTAAATGGATGTTTAAAAAAAACGCAATTGACTGACTACTTACGCAAAATGAAGTGGGGGGCCATGAGTCAAGTCCTCTAAACAAGCGATTTCTGAGAAAAGATTTCCCTGCAAAGAGGATCACAGAGCTTTATGTCAGCTCAGCTGTTGGTAGGAATGAACGTATGTTAAATTTCAGAGGGGACACTCGTTAAATATCATCAAATATATATATTTTTATAAAGGAACTTACTGAACAACTTGCCAAACGTTTCCCTTTTATACTTCTCAGTCTCATAGAGACGTTTTCCATCCTTCACGAGAGCACAGGCCCACTGAGGAGAGAGAGAAGAACAGGAGAGCACAATTTACAACATTTCAGTTTCACCGCATATCTGTAGGCCCAGCTGGAGGCTGAGGGTTGTTTCAGGTCTGCAAGTTGGAACTGAGGGGAGATGTGGGTTGGGATTGGGTTTTGAGAAGTGGTCACACGATGGTCCTGTGCTCTGACCTCTCTGTAGTGGCCTATGAAGATCTTCCTGCGGACCACCTCCACCACGGCCAGGCAGTACATCTGAGGCACGGTGCTGAGGGCGTCCACCACCCGGACCCTCTCCATCAGCTCTGTCAGCAGCCTCAGCAAGGCCTGCAGCTTCTCTCCGTCCTGATCCGCGTGCAGCATCACATAGCAGCACCATCTACATTCACAGTGGTCAGGATGCGTTAGCTTGGCTGAGTTAGCATTATTTCTACAGTGTTAGCTTAGTTCGTTTCGTGCTTTCAGTGACTGTATTTGACCAGTTACACCTCTGGATTCAGTAGAGCAATTTGGTTCATTTCAAGAAGATGCACGGAGAACATCCTAATAAAACATGACACAGATGAACAGATGTCTTACTTGAGTCGAACTTGTAGGTTGTTCGCCAGTTCCTGTTTGGCAGTGGTACACTTCTGTTTGATGTCCAGCAGCTTCCGGTGGTTGGTCAGCATGATCATCAGCTGGTTGGCGTGACTAAGACACAGGTCAGGCAGCACGGACGTATCCTTCAGGTTCTCAGCACGCTTCTGATTGGCCAGAAATCCCTAACAGCCAATAGATTGATTAATAGGGGAGTTTAGTTAGATTTCATGTACACATTTTCAACTAAAAGCTTGGTTGTATATACCATAAATCATTTTATCAAGTCGTCATTTGAATGATTAGGCACATTTCTATACTGTGTTTTATTCACTATTGGCATTTGGTGCAATAACATAATTTAGATAAGATTTATTTTGCTTACCTGAGCAAGTTCCTTCTGTTCATTGACCAACTTGTTACAGCTTGCTATCATTTGGTCTAGAGCGTATAACCGGTCTTCAAGCCCTTTGATGGCTTTCATGTTCTGATTATCCAGTTTGGCTATCGTGTCTCGACATTCCGACAAGAATGGTTGAATGATCCGTGGGTCGAGCTGAAATAGAAAGCTCCTAGAATAGAAGGCTCCATTCGAACTGTTTCTGAATAAACTCTCATTACAGACTGTGGACTCATGTTGATACAGAATTACACTGGAGTCATGGCAAGGCCACTGAGAGGCCTATTCAGTCACACATACACAAATACAGACAGGCAAAGAAAAGACAACATACGGACACAAACAACAACAATGACTCACCCTATTGATGGAGTCAAAGCATTTCCTCACAACTGATTCCACGTCATTGGGCCGGTCTTGAACGTTGATCCAGTCCAGCAGTGTGACGTTGAAGGACGGGGGGTTGGCCCTCTCCGGAGAGTCTGCCTCCTGAAGAGCTGCCCTCAGCCCACTACTGTCAGTCATCTCACTGCCTTCCTGGGCTTGGGCGGTGTCGGGTGAGCCCCCCGCCTCCGGAGCACAGACTGACGTAGGTAACTTGGTGGAGCTCCTTTGTGTTTCGGGGGGGGTGGGGCAGAGCACAGAGTCAGTAGACTTCTCCTCCTCGGAGTCCTTGGCAGGAGTGGAGCAGGACTTCTCTAGACATTCTCTGTAGCTGTGGCGGGTCAGACACTCCAGTAGGGGGATCTTGGCCATGACTGAGACTGCTGTCCCCAGTCTAGAAAAGGACATGCCAAATCTCAGTTCACAACCATAGAATTTAGATTTACATCTTTGGATACAGATTCATTAATGCAAGTGTGGCAGGGGGAGGACGGACACACACAGACAGGCCGAGAGCGCGAGCGCCAGACAGACAGGCCGAGAGCGCGAGCGCCAGACAGACAGACAGGCCGAGAGCGACAGACAGGCCGAGAGCGACAGACAGACAGGCCGAGAGCGACAGACAGACAGGCCGAGAGCGACCGACAGACAGGCCGAGAGCGACCGACAGACAGGCCGAGAGCGACCGACAGACAGGCCGAGAGCGACCGACAGACAGGCCGAGAGCGACCGACCGAGAGACAGACAGACCGACCGAGAGACAGACAGACAGACCGAGAGACAGACAGACAGACCGAGAGACAGACAGACAGACCGAGAGACAGACAGACCGAGAGACAGACAGACCGAGAGACAGACAGACCGAGAGACAGACCGACCGAGAGACAGACCGACCGAGAGACAGACCGACCGAGAGAGACAGACCGACCGAGAGACAGACAGACAGACCGACCGAGAGACAGACCGACCGAGAGACAGACCGACCGAGAGACAGACAGACAGACCGAGAGACAGACAGACCAGACAGACCGACCGAGAGACAGACAGACCGACCGAGAGACAGACAGACCGACCGAGAGACAGACCGACGACCGAGAGACAGACAGACCGACCGAGAGACAGACAGACCGACCGAGAGACAGACCGACCGAGAGACAGACAGAGACAGACAGACCGACCGAGAGACAGACAGACCGACCGAGAGACAGACAGACCGACCGAGAGACAGACAGACAGACCGAGAGACAGACAGACCGACCGAGAGACAGACAGACCGACCGAGAGACAGACAGACAGACCGAGAGACAGACGAGAGACAGACAGACCGACCGAGAGACAGACAGACCGACCGAGAGACAGACAGACCGACCGAGAGACAGACAGACCGACCGAGAGACAGACAGAGACCGAGAGACAGACAGACCGAGAGACAGACAGACCAGACAGACAGACCGACCGAGAGACAGACAGACCGACCGAGAGACAGACAGACCGACCGAGAGACAGACAGACAGACCGACCGAGAGACAGACAGACAGACCGACCGAGAGACAGACAGACAGACCGACCGAGAGACAGACAGACAGACCGACCGAGAGACAGACAGACCGACCGAGAGACAGACAGACCGACCGAGAGACAGACAGACCGACCGAGAGACAGACAGACCGACCGAGAGACAGACAGACCGACCGAGAGACAGACAGACCGACCGAGAGACAGACAGACCGACCGAGAGACAGACAGACAGACCGACAGACAGACAGACCGACCGAGAGACAGACAGACAGACCGACCGAGAGACAGACCGACCGAGAGACAGACAGACAGACCGACCGAGAGACAGACAGACCGAGAGACAGACAGACAGACAGACCGAGAGACAGACCGAGAGACAGACAGACAGACAGACCCAGAGACAGACAGACAGACAGACCGAGAGACAGACAGACAGACTGACCCAGAGACAGACAGACAGACAGACCGAGAGACTGACCCAGAGACAGACCGAGAGACTGACCCAGAGACAGACAGACCGACCGACAGACAGACAGACAGACCGACCGACCGAGAGAGACAGACAGACCGACCGAGAGAGACAGACCGACCGACCGAGAGAGACAGACAGACCGACCGAGAGACAGACAGACAGACCGACCGAGAGACAGACAGACAGACCGACCGAGAGACAGACAGACAGACCGACCGAGAGACAGACAGACAGACCGACCGAGAGACAGACAGACAGACCGACCGAGAGACAGACAGACAGACCGACCGAGAGACAGACAGACAGAGACCGACCGAGAGACAGACAGACAGACAGACCGACCGAGAGACAGACAGACAGACAGACCGACCGAGAGACAGACAGACAGACAGACCGACCGAGAGACAGACAGACAGACAGACCGACCGAGAGACAGACAGACAGACAGACCGACCGAGAGACAGACAGACAGACAGACCGACCGAGAGACAGACAGACAGACAGACCGACCGAGAGACAGACAGACAGACAGACCGACCGAGAGACAGACAGACAGACAGACCGACCGAGAGACAGACAGACAGACAGACCGACCGAGAGACAGACAGACAGACAGACCGACCGAGAGACAGACAGACAGACAGACCGACCGAGAGACAGACAGACAGACAGACCGACCGAGAGACAGAGACGACCGAGAGACAGACAGACAGACCGACCGAGAGACAGACAGACACCGACCGAGAGACAGACAGACAGACCGACCGAGAGACAGACAGACCGACCGAGACAGACAGACAGACCGACCGAGAGACAGACAGACCGACCGAGAGACAGACAGACCGACCGAGAGACAGACAGACCGACCGAGAGACAGACAGACCGACCGAGAGACAGACAGACCGACCGAGAGACAGACAGACCGACCGAGAGACAGACAGACCGACCGAGAGACAGACAGACCGACCGAGAGACAGACAGACCGACCGAGAGACAGACAGACCGACCGAGAGACAGACAGACCGACGAGAGACAGACAGACCGACCGAGAGACAGACAGACCGACCGAGAGACAGACAGACCGACCGAGAGACAGACAGACCGACCGAGAGACAGACAGACCGACCGAGAGACAGACAGACCGACCGAGAGACAGACAGACCGACCGAGAGACAGACAGACCGACCGAGAGACAGACAGACCGACCGAGAGACAGACAGACCGACCGAGAGACAGACAGACCGACCGAGAGACAGACAGACCGACGAGACAGACAGACCGACCGAGAGACAGACGAGAGACAGACAGACCGAGAGACAGACAGACCGACAGACAGACAGACCGACCGAGAGACAGACAGACCGACCGAGAGACAGACAGACCGAGACAGACAGACCGAGAGACAGACAGACCGACCGAGAGACAGACAGACCGACGAGAGACAGACAGACCGACCGAGAGACAGACAGACCGAGAGAGACAGACCGACCGAGAGACAGACAGACCGACCGAGAGAGACAGACAGACAGACCGAGAGAGACAGACAGACCGACCGAGAGACAGACAGACCGACGAGAGACAGACAGACCGACCGAGAGAGACAGACAGACGACCGAGAGAGACAGACCGACCGAGAGACAGACAGACCGACCGAGAGACAGACAGACCGACCGAGAGACAGAGACAGACAGACAGACCGACCGAGAGACAGACAGACCGACCGAGAGACAGACAGACCGACGAGAGACAGACAGACCGACCGAGAGACAGACAGACCGACCGAGAGACAGACAGAACGAGAGACAGACAGACGAGAGACAGACAGACCGAGAGACAGACAGACCGAGAGACAGACAGAACGAGAGACAGACAGAACGAGAGACAGACAGAACGAGAGACAGACAGAACGAGAGACAGACAGAACGAGAGACAGACAGACAGAACGAGAGACAGACAGAACGAGAGACAGACAGAACGAGAGACAGACAGAACGAGAGACAGACAGAACGAGAGACAGACAGAACGAGAGACAGACAGAACGAGAGACAGACAGAACGAGAGACAGACAGAACGAGAGACAGACAGACGAGAGACAGACAGACCGACAGAGAAAGAGTGTGTCTTAGTTGGTAGTGGCAAGGCCCTTGCAACACCAGAGTTGTGGGTTTGATTCCCACGAGGACCAGTATAAAAGAAAAAAATGATAATATGAAAAAGTATGCACTTAGTACTGTAAGTCAGTCTGGATAAGAGTGTCTGCTAAATGACTAAAATGTAATGAACATAATTAGTTGATGTGCCACACACAGAGAACTATAACCTGATACAGCCCTTTAACTGTGAGATGCATTCATTTAACCTGAATAATTCATTGAAATTGAACCTATTGACTGAAGTATCACAGCAGGCCAGCATTATTCACCCCCCGCCCCCTTTCCAATCGCATTGAACTTAAAATGTATGCAGCGAGTCACTTACTTTGTCAGTTTCAATTTGATATCCTCAAAGTCTTGTTGATAATTCATGTATGCCGTGTCAAATTTCCACAGTAGCTTCTGATAGGACAGCGTGCAGTCATCCAGGTTGGCCATGATGGCAGCCCAGCCTTGGTGTTGGAGGTGTTCATCATGAACCAGGCGTTCGCAGAAAGAGCAAAGTTTCTTGGCAACTTCAAACATTTCCTAGAGAAGCATAATAAAAAGGTAGTCAGAAGTTTGATCACACACTAAAAATTTGATTAGCTACACTGCCCTTCTCTCAGCACATTTCAAAGCTGCAGGCTCAAGTTAAATCTAGACTTGGTTTGCTCTATTGTAATCGCTCCTCTTTCACCCCAGCTGCCAAACTAACAATGATTCAGATGACCATCCTATCCATGCTAGATTACGGAGACATAATTTACAGATCGCAGGAAAGGTTGCTCTCGAGCGGATACATGTTCTTCACCATACAGCCATCAGATATCCACCAAATCAAAGTTTATTGGTCACGTGCTTACTTACAGGCTCTAACCAATAGTGCAACAAAGGTATTAGGTGAACAACAGGTAGGTAAAGAAATAAAACAACAGTAAAAGACAGGCTATATACAGTAGTGAGGCTATAAAAGTAGCGAGGCTACATACAGACACCGGTTAGTCAGGCTGATTGAGGTAGTATGTACATGTAGATATGGTTAAAGTGACTATGCATATATGATGAACAGAGTAGCAGTAGTGTAAAAGAGGGGATTGGCGGGTGATGGGTGGGACACAATGCAGATAGCCAGGTTAGCCAATGTGTGGGAGCACTGGTTGGTCGGCCCAATTGAGGTAGTATGTACATGAATGTATAGTTAAAGTGACTATGCATATATGATAAACAGAGAGTAGCAGCAGAGTAAAAAGAGGAGTTGGGGGGGCACACAATGCAAATAGTTCAGGTAGTCATTTGATTACCTGTTCAGGAGTCTTATGGCTCGGGGGTAAAAACTGTTGAGAAGCCTTTTTGTCCTAGACTTGGCACTCCGGTACCGCTTGCCATGCGGTAGTAGAGAGAACAGTCTATGTCTGGGATGGCTGGGGTCTTTGACCATTTTTATGGCCTTCCTCTGACACAGCCAATGCTCCTTAAAGGACACATCACTGCACTCTATACTCTGTAAACTGGTCATTTCTGTATGCCCGTCACAAGAATCACTGGTCGATGCTTATTTACAAAACCCTCTTAGGCCTCACTCCCCCCTATCCGAGATACCTACTGCAGCCCTCATCCTCCACGTACAAGACCCGTTCTGCCAGTCACATTCTGTTAAAGGTCCCCAAAGCACACACATCCACGATCGCTCCTCTATTCAGTTCGTAGATGTTAGCGACTAGAACGAGCTGCAAACACACTCTCAAACTGGACTGTTTTATCTCAATCTCTTCATTCAAAGACTCAATCATGGACATGCTTACTGACAGTTGTGGCTGCTTCACGTGATGCATTGTTGTATCTACCTTCTTGCTGTTGTCTGTGCCCAATAATGTTTGTACCACGTTTTGTGCTGCTACCATGTTGTGTTGCAGCCTTGCTATGTTGTTGTCTTAGGTCTCTCTTTATGTAGGATTGTGTTGTCTCTCTTGTCATGATGTGTGTTTTGTCCTAAATATTTATTTATTTTTAATCCCAGCTCCCGTTCCCGCAGGAGGCCTTTTGCCTTTTGGTAGGCCGTCATTGTAAATAAGAATTTGTTCTGAACTGACTTGCCTAGTTAAATATAGGTTAAATAAAAAATAAAATACCCTTATTTTAATATCGAGTATGGTAAAACAAGGTAGAGCGACATTGATGGCTTATTTTGAGAAAGTAGTAACTAGACCAGAAAGCAACAAAACATTTACCACAGCAAGTTGTGTTCGAGAGGCAACGGTGTGAAAGACTGCTGGCATCATTAGTGACTCCTCCACCTTGAGCTCCATCTCATTCTCAATAGAGAAGGTGGTTTTCGGGATAGTCGGAGCCCGGTCACACAAAATCATCTCTTTGTTGAACAGGAATATGGGGTTGGTGTCCTGGGAAACAAAATCAATGTGTTAACTTTGCACATCTGGAATTATGATGTCCTTTTTTTTTGTCTTTCACAGAAAACTGCCATCAATCAAGTCAAAACCATCTCCTTTCTGCAACACAATCCACACCAAAAACACACAATCACCTCCAAAAACACACAATAATTCCAAATGATGCAAATTTACCGTGCCAGCACTGTAGCTGCAGACACGCCTCTCTGCAACCATACACTCCCCTCCATTCACAACCAGGACTTGATGCTGGGTTGCAATCTTGTACTTGACCTGGATGGCATGTTTGAGGTCCAACACTCTGCAAGAAGACAGGTTCAGAGAATGTTTTAATTTCTGCACAAATTACATTTTCCCATAGAGACTAGTAGAAAATGGATAAGGATAATCTGAAAGATTAAATAAATGGGTCTTACGTTTGGACAGCAAGTTCTGTGTCAAATGTCAGAGTGCTTCCATTGTTGACCTGGAATACATACAACTTCATGTTGAATCCTCCAGCGATTTTCACACTCTTTTATCTTGATCATTTAGTCATTCAACACCATCCTGTGAAGATAAAAAGATGTATTAATAGCTAGGTATTTACTTTTGGTTGTGATTTTCTATACTGTTTACTATTCATACTACTGGAAGCTACCTTAGAGATTTATTGACACATAAACCACAATCTCTAGCTAATTTTCTTTGAAAGACAGTGGTCTTGTACAGGTAAGAAAACTAATCCCAAAAAGATCATTACAAACTGGATGGTTCGAGACCTGAATGATTGGCTGACAGTTGTAGTATATGAAAAAACATTTATATTTACTGGTCTAATTACGTTGGTAACCAGTTTATAATAACAATAAGGCACCCCAGGGGTTTGTGATAAGGCCTGTGTCCAGGCACTCCGCGTTGTTTCGTGTGTAAGAACAGCCCTTAGCCTGGTATATTGTCCATATACCACACACCCTTGGACCGTATTGAGAAGATAACTAAAAAGCAGCCACACATGTGGAGCTTCTAACATAAACTAATTCAGTAGTTGCTTGAACTCAACTAAAGAATGTTTATTTCAATTTGACAGCATCTGTTAGTTCCAAAATGAATAGACGCTGCTACTTTCCTAGTTGGGCAAACGTTCATTGTCCAGCAAAATTATTATCAGGCGAAATGTACAATTAGACACTCACTAACTAGGCAGTCAGGGGGGTTAGCTACAGGCTGAGTCATGGTGGCTACTAGCTAGCAAGCAAACGCTAACGTCGGCGAACTACATTGTAAACAAGATTGAGGACGCCTGTCTCACATTGAAACTGGTCTAGAAACAACAAGCAATATGGCTAGCTGCCAACTAAATTAGATGTTTGATCAGCCAAACACAACAGACACGTAAAAACATTTGAAATACGCCCCGAGCTAGCGAACACACTGTGTACGTTAGCAAACTAGCTAACATGGCACGCACCATCGGGGATAACTAAATTGTCTACATGTGAAACATGCCCGTATGGCTCTCCGCGGATCAAATACGAAGCCTTGACACCGTCGGCGGTGTTTAACGTTAACTCGCTATGCCTGCGTAATAGACCATTAAAGTTCGTAGCTAACGCTAGCCAGCTATCTTGAAGTCAAGGTTGGACAAAATAAAAGGCAAAGAAAAGTACTAACTAAAGACAAGTTTATATCGATATAGCTATTTGGTTAATGAACTAACTAATACATGTCTTAAATCCCTTTCCTCTGATGCTTCTCAGGAACTTAGCGTTGGCAGACGTTGCCTAACCACTACCTACTGTTAGCTAGTTTAGCTAACGTTGGCTAACTAACTAGCGTTATATTTCTGCAAGTTTACAACCATGACAGTGAATGGGTCCGCAAAGTGCCCTCTCCTATTTATATAAATGTTACATGGTTGACATGTGTCTAACAATAAGACAAACTCTTACCTTTTTTGTTTAATCCCATCTCCTCCTCCGCCTTGGCGAGCTACCGGTAGCACGCTAACTTAGCTGGCTAGCTTGGTTTAGCTTTAACGGCATCGAGTTAGCTGACGTTAAAAGCTAGCTGGATTTAGAAAGCTAGCCGACAATATAGCTAGCTGTGTAGAATGATTAGCTTGTCTGACTCAATCTTAGTTTTTACGATCGATTCATATTGCTATGTGACTACACATTTGCATGGTTTGTTACGGGTATCTTTTTTAACCAGGGTTATGTGACAAGACTTAAGGTTTATTTCAAGTAACGTTAGCTAGCAAGCTAACACCCTACTCTGCAGCTGTGTTTTGTTGTTGTCTTCGTCGTCACTGCACAGCAAGGTGCATTCTGGGAGAAGAAAAAGTAATGGCTGTGTTTTTGCTGCAACATGTGAAGGGGTGTGGTAGAGAGAGGCTCCACATAAACTGGGGACCTTTAATTAATTATCTACACCACCAATTTGATAATCCAACGACAAACACATATGGCATTGTATGTAGAGATTGCTAACTCTCCACCTCCAATACATATTTTACATTTTATTTTTTAAATATTTTTTTTATTTCACCTTTATTTAACCAGGTAGGCTAGTTGAGAACAAGTTCTCATTTGCAACTGCGACCTGGCCAAGATAAAGCATAGCAGTGTGAGCAGACAACACAGAGTTACACATGGAGTAAACAATTAACAAGTCAATAACACAATAGGAAGAAAAAAAAGTGGAGTCTATATACATTGTGTGCAAAAGGCATGAGGTAAGCGAATAATTACAATTTTGCAGATTAACACTGGAGTGATAAATGATCAGATGGTCATGTACAGGTAGAGATATTGGTGTGCAAAAGAGCAGAAAAGTAAATAAATAAAAACAGTATGGGGATGAGGTAGGTAAAAATGGGTGGGCTATTTGCCGATAGACTATGTACAGCTGCAGCGATCGGTTAGCTGCTCAGATAGCAGATGTTTGAAGTTGGTGAGGGAGATAAAAGTCTCCAACTTCAGTGATTTTTGCAATTCGTTCCAGTCACAGGCAGCAGAGAACTGGAATGAAAGGCGGCCAAATGAGGTGTAAAATGTAAAGGTGTTGGCTTTAGGGATGATCAGTGAGATACACCTGCTGGAGCGCGTGCTACGGATGGGTGTTTCCATCGTGACCAGTGAACTGAGATAAGGTGGAGCTTTACCTAGCATGGACTTGTAGATTACCTGGAGCCAGTGGGTCTGGCGACGAATATGTAGCGAGGGCCAGCCGACTAGAGCGTACAAGTCGCAGTGGTGGGTGGTATAAGGTGCTTTAGTGACAAAACGGATGGCACAGTGATAAACTGCATCCAGTTTGCTGAGTAGAGTGTTGGAAGCAATTTTGTAGATGACATCGCCGAAGTCGAGGATCGGTAGGATAGTCAGTTTTACTCGGGAAAGTTTGGCGGCGTGAGTGAAGGAGGCTTTGTTGCGGAATAGAAAGCCGACTCTTGATTTGATTTTCGATTGGAGATGTTTGATATGAGTCTGGAAGAAGAGTTTACAGTCTAGCCAGACACGTTTAGAAGAGTTTACAGTCTAGCCTAGGTACGTATAGATGTCCACATATTCAAGGTTGGAACCATCCAGGGTGGTGATGCTGGTCAGGCGTGCAGGTGCAGGCAGCGAACGGTTTAAAAGCATGCATTTGGTTTTACTAGCGTTTAAGAGCAGTTGGAGGCCACGGAAGGAGTGTTGTATTGAAGCTCGTTTGGAGGTGAGATAGCACAGTGTCCAAGGACGGGCCGGAAGTATATAGAATAGTGTCGTCTGCGTAGAGGTGGATCAGGGAATCGCCCGCAGCAAGAGCAACATCATTGATATATACAGAAAAAAGAGTCGGCCCGAGGATTGAACCCTGTGGCATCCCCATAGAGACTTCCAGAGGACCAGACAGCATGCCCTCCGATTTGACACACTGAACTCTGTCTGCAAAGTAATTGGTGAACCAGGCAAGGCAGTCATCTGAAAAACCGAGGCTACTGAGTCTGCCGATAAGAATATGGTGATTGACAGAGTCGAAAGCCTTGGCCAGGTCGATGAAGACGGCTGCACAGTACTGTCTTTTATCAATGGCGGTTATGATATCGTTTAGTACCATGAGCGTGGCTGAGGTGCACCCGTGACCGGCTCGGAAACCAGATTGCACAGCGGAGAAGGTACGGTGGGATTCGAGATGGTCAGTGACCTGTTTGTTGACTTGGCTTTCGAAGACCTTAGATAGGCAGGATGGATATAGGTATGTAACAGTTTGGGTCCAGGGTGTCTCCCCCTTTGAAGAGGGGGATGACTGCGGCAGCTTTCCAGTCCTTGGGGATCTCAGACGATATGAAAGAGAGGTTGAACAGGCTGGTAATAGGGGTTGCGACAATGGCGGCGGATAGTTTCAGAAATAGAGGGTCCAGATTGTCAAGCCCAGCTGATTTGTATGGGTCCAGGTTTTGCAGCTCTTTCAGAACATCTGCTATCTGGATTTGGGTAAAGGAGAACCTGGAGAGGCTTGGGCGAGTAGCTGCGGGGGGGGCGGAGCTGTTGGGTGAGGTTGGAGTAGCCAGGCGGAAGGCATGGCCAGCCGTTGAGAAATGCTTGTTGAAGTTTTCGATAATCATGGATTTATCGGTGGTGACCGTGTTACCTAGCCTCAGTGCAGTGGGCAGCTGGGAGGAGGTGCTCTTGTTCTCCATGGACTTCACAGTGTCCCAGAACTTTTTGGAGTTGGAGCTACAGGATGCAAACTTCTGCCTGAAGAAGCTGGCCTTAGCTTTCCTGACTGAAAGCGTGTATTGGTTACTGACTTCACCGAACAGTTGCATATCGACTGTTCGATGCTATTGCATTCCGCCACAGGATGTTTTTGTGCTGGTCGAGGGCAGTCAGGTTTGGAGTGAACCAAGGGCTATATCTGTTCTTAGTTCTGCATTTTTTGAACGGAGCATGCTTATCTAAAATGGTGAGGAAGTTACTTTTAAAGAATGACCAAGCATCCTCAACTGACGGGATGAGGTCAATGTCTTTCCAGGATACCCGGGCCAGGTCGATTAGAAAGACCTGCTCACAGAAGTGTTTTAGGGAGCGTTTGACAGTGATGAGGGGTGGTCGTTTGATTGCGGCTCCGTAGCGGATACAGGCAATGAGGCAGTGATCGCTGAGATCCTGGTTGAAGACAGCGGAGGTGTATTTGGAGGGCCAGTTGGTCAGGATGACGTCTATGAGGGTGCCCTTGTTTACAGATTTAGGGTTGTACCTGGTGGGTTCCTTGATGATTTGTGTGAGATTGAGGGCATCTAGCTTAGATTGTAGGACTGCCGGGGTGTTAAGCATATCCCAGTTTAGGTCACCTAACAGAACAAACTCTGAAGCTAGAAGGGGGGCAATCAATTCACAAATGGTGTCCAGGGCACAGCTGGGTGCAGAGGGGGGTTGGTAGTAGGTGGCAACAGTGAGAGACTTATATATATATATTTCTGGAGAGAGTAATTTTCAAGATTAGTAGTTCGAACTGTTTGGGTATGGACCTGGAAAGTATGACATTACTTTGCAGGCTATCTCTGCAGTAGACTGCAACTCCTCCCCCTTTGGCAGTTCTATCTTGACGGAAGATGTTATAGTTGGGTATGGAAATCTTCAAATTTTTGGTGGCAAGGACATCAGGGTTAGCAGAGTGTGCTAAAGCAGTGAGTAAAACAAACTTAGGGAGGAGGCTTCTGATGTTGACATGCATGAAACCAAGGCTTTTTCGATCACAGAAGTCAACAAATGAGGGTGCCTGGGGACATGCAGGGCCTGGGTTTACCTCCACATCACCCGCGGAACAGAGGAGGAGTAGTATGAGGGTGCGGCTGAAGGCAGACATCCATGCAGCATTAGCATATATAAAAAAATACAGAATTTCAAAATAGTAATCTTTAAATATGGCAGACATGTCACTGGATTCGGGTTCACAGTCTTTCCTGGAGAACCTGTCTAAATGACTGTCGCCCCGTAGCACTCTGACGGACTTCCTGACGGGCCGCCTCCAGGTGATGAGGGTAGGAAACAAAACACCTGCCATGCTGACCCTCAACACGGGGGCCCCTCGGGTCCGTGCTTAGTCGCCTCCTGTACTCCCTGTTTACACAAGACTGTGTGTCCGACCACGACTCCAACAACATTAAGTTCGCTGACAACACAACGGTGGTATGGTTGATCACCGACAATGTGGTGCCAGGACAACAACCTCTCCCTCAACATCAGCAAAACAAAGGAGCTAATCGTGGACTACAGGAAACGGAGGGGTGAGTACGCCCCCATCCATATCGACAGGGCTGTAGTGGAGTGGGTTGAGAGCTTCAAGGTCTTTGGTATCCACATCATTAAGGAATGAACATGGTCCACACACACCAACACAGTTGTGAAGAAGGCACAACAACATCTCTTCCCCCTCAGGAGGCAGAAAATATTTGATTTGGGCCCTCAGATTCTGAAAAGGTTCTACAGCTTCACCATTGAGAGAATCTTGACTGTCTGCATCACTGCTTGGTATGGCAACTGACCGCAAGTGCGTATAGCCTAGTACATCACTGGGGCGAAGCAAGCTCCCTGCCATCCAGGACCTCTATACCAGGTGGTGTCAGAGGCTCAAAAAATTGTCAAAGACTCCAGTCACCCGAGTCATAGACTGTTCTCTCTGCTACTGCATGGCACGCGGTGCCGAGGTACCAAGTCTGGAACCAGCAGGACCCTGAACAGCTTCTACATCCAAGCCAAAAGACTGCTATATAGTTAACCAAATAGCTACCCTGACTAGCTGCATTGATACTTTTTGCACTAAATCTTTTGACTCATCACATACACTGCTGCTGTTTATTATATGTCCTGCTGCCTAGTCACTTTACCCCTACCTTTATATACTGTACATATCTACCTCTATTACCTTGTACCCCTGCACATCGACTCGGGACTGGTACCCTGTGTATATAGCTAAGTTATCATTAGTCATTATGTATTTATTCCTTGTGTTATTTACAGTTGAAGTCAGAAGTTTACATACATCTTAGCCAAATAAACTCAGTTTTTCACAATTCCTGACATTTAATCCTAGTAAAAATGTCCTGTATTAGGTCAGTTAGGATCACCAAGTTATTTTAAGAATGTGAAATGTCAGAATAATAATAGAAAATGATTTATTTCAGCTTTTATTTCTTTCATCACATTCCCAGTGGGTCAGAAGTTTACATATACTCAATTAGTGTTTGGTAGCATTGCCTTTAAATTGTTTATCTTGGGTCAAACATTTCAGGTAGCAATCCACAAGCTTCCCACAATAAATTGGGTGAATTTTGGCCCATTCCTCCTGACAGAGCTGACAGGTTTGTAGGTCTCCTTGCTCGCACACTCTTTTTCAGTTCTGCCCACAAATTGTATATGAGGTAATGAGTGGAGAACAGGGGGGCTTCTTAAAGAAAAACTAATAGGTCTGTGAGAGCCGGAATTCTTACTGGTTGGTAGGTGATCAAATACTTATGTCATGCAATAAAGTGCAAATTAATTTCTTAAAAATCATACAATATGATTTTCTGGATTTTTGTTTTAGATTCTGTCTCTCATAGTTGAAGTGTACCTATGATAAAAATTACATACCTCTACATGCTTTGTAAGTAGGAAAACCTGCAAAATCAGCAGTGTATCAAATACTTGTTCTCCCCACTGTATATATATATATTTTTTCTCTGCATTGTTGGGAAGGGCCCACAAGTTAGCATTTCACCGTTTGTCAACACTTGTTTACAAAGCATGTGACAAATCAAATCTGATTTGATGATTTTCATTTAAGTATAATTGCAATCAACCCTTCAAGTAATAAAGTATTTGCTATCAGAATCAACTTAATTCACCATGAAGTTGCCTACACATGTACCAGGAATACGACCTGGTGAAATGGTGCTGACCACAACAAGCAGAATATAGAGACAGAATATATAAGAAAATGATTTACACATAATCCACATACAGTATATTTATTTAACTAGGCAAGTCAGTTAAGGACAAATTCTTATTTTCAATGACAGCCTAGGGTTAACTGTCTGTTCAGGGGCAGAACGACAGATTTGTCCCCACCTTTATCCTCGCTGGCTCCACCGGAATCCATGCAGATTGGACGTATCTCCCAGGCTGAGAGAGACCGCCGGATGAGGGAGCGACGCTGTCTATATTGCGGCAAACCGGGCCATTTCCGTTCCACGTGTCCCGGGCTCCAGGGAAACGCTCTGTCCCGTACAGACCGGGGGGAACTGTAATGGGAAACATAACCTCCTCCCATCCGTCCAACTCCCGTCTGCTCATTCCAGTCACCCTTTCCTGGGACAACCACAAGCTTCACCTTCAAACCTTGGTAGACTCTGGAGCCGCAGGTAACTTCATGGATGGTGTCTGGGCGAAGGAGAATGGCGTTCCCTCTGAACCTCTAAGTGACCCTATGAGGGTTACTACATTGTGGCCAAGAAAGACGGTGGATTACGTCCTTGCATTGACTACCGGGGACTCAATGCCATAACCGTCCGTAACCGTTACCCGCTACCCCTTATGGCCACAGCCTTCAAGCTGCTCCAGGAAGCAGTTGTTTTCACTAAGCTTGACCTGCGGAACGCATACCATCTTGTGCGGATCAGACCTGGTGACGAGTGGAAGACCGCTTTCAACACGCCTACTGGTCACTATGAATACTTGGTGATGCCCTTCGGCCTGACCAACGCCCCAGCGGTGTTCCAAGCGCTCATAAACGATGTGCTTAGGGATATGCTTAACATATTTGTGTTCGTTTACTTGGATGACATCCTCATCTTTTCGAGCTCTCTTCAAGAACACACAAAGCATGTCAGACAAGTACTCAAACGCCTCCTAGACAGCCATCTGTACGTTAAGCCAGAAAAATATGAATTCCATTCATCGCGAGTACAATTCCTGGGATTTGTAGTGGAACCCAGTCGATTCCAAATGGACCCCAGGAAGGTAGGGGTGGTAGCGGATTGGCC
The DNA here is from genome assembly GCF_021184085.1 of Oncorhynchus gorbuscha. Lineage (NCBI taxonomy): Eukaryota > Metazoa > Chordata > Actinopteri > Salmoniformes > Salmonidae > Oncorhynchus > Oncorhynchus gorbuscha. Next base: position 28,759,951 of record NC_060194.1, read on the forward strand.
CACCCCCAAATCCGTTAAGGAAGTTCAGCGTTTCCTGGGCTTCACTAACTTTTACCGCAAGTTCATCAAGAACTTCAGCTTGGTGGCAGCCCCTCTCTCAGCTTTAACCAAGGGTGGCAATGCAAGGTTTTTGTGGGGAAGAGAAGCTGAGACGGCCTTCCAAGGACTCAAGCAGCGCGTCCTCTCTGCTCCCATCCTGATACTACCGACTACGGATGAACCGTTTGTGGTGGAGGTAGATGCCTCAGAGGTTGGTGTTGGAGCTGTCCTGTCTCAGAGGGGTGAAGACAAGAAGCTTCATCCATGCGCTTTCTTCTCACACCGGCTTACCCCGGCTGAGAGGAACTACGATGGGGGATCGTGAACTCCTAGCGGTTAAGATGGCATTGAAGGAATGGAGACACTGGCTCGAGGGGGCTTCTCACCCGTTTCAAGTGCTTACGGACCACAAAAATCTGGAGTATATCCAGCAGGCGAAGCGGTTGAACTCTAGACAAGCTAGATGGTCTCTTTTCTTCAATCGATTCCAGTTTATCCTCACCTATCGGCCCGGGTCGAAGAATCTCAAACCGGATGCCTGTCCCGAGTCTACGCTCCTGCCATTCGAGATGACACGGACATGCCTGTCCTTCCTGCTGCTAAGATCGTGGCTCCGATCTCGTGGCAAGTTGAGGATACCGTGAGATGAGCTCAAGCTATTGAACCGGACCCGAAAGGAGGTCCTGCCAATTGGTTGTTTGTCCCCAAGGCAGTGAGGACTCAGGTCCTTCTGTGGGGGCACTCCTCTCGCCTCACCTGTCACCCGGGCGTAGGTCGCACCTTGGAGTTCATCCAGCGTAAGTTCTGGTGGCCTACCATAAGAGAAGACGTTGCCACTTTCGTCAATGCCTGCCCCGTGTGCTGCCAGGGCAAATCTTCTCACCTCCGCCCGCAAGGACTCCTTCACCCTTTACCTGTTCCTCACAGACCCTGGTCCCATATCTCGTTGGACTTTATTACTGGCCTTCCTCCATCCCATGGCAATACTACTATCCTAGTCATAATCGACATGTTTTCAAAGGCGGCCAGGTTCGTCCCTCTGACTAAGTTACCTTCTGCCAAGGAAACGGCTGAGTTGGTAATTAATCATGTGTTCCGAGTCTTCGGCATTCCTCAAGATATGGTTTCTGACAGAGGTCCCCAATTCGCCTCTAGGTTTTGGAAGGCCTTCTGCCAACTCATGGGGGCTTCTGCCAGTCTATCTTCAGGGTACCATCCGGAGTCCAACGGCCAAACAGAGAGGATGAATCAAGAGCTGGAAACCACCCTCCGATGTATGACTCGTAACAACCAGTCCACATGGTCGTCCTTCATTGTTTGGGCCGAATACGCGCACAACACCTTGCGCTCCTCCTCCACTGGTATGTCCCCGCACGAGTGTCAGTTTGGCTATGCCCCTCCATTGTTGCGGACTAGGAGGCAGAAGTCAGAGTGCCTTCAGCCTTGAAGTTCGTCAGACGCTGTCGGCTTATGTGGAGGAAGACAAGACTTAATCTTATGCGTTCCTCACAGAGGTACCAACAACAAGCCAACAGACGTCGCCTTCCCGGGCCTACCCTGCGCCCCGGCCAGAGAGTCTGGCTCTCCACAAGAGATTTACCACTATGGGTGGAGTCTCGCAAGCTGTCCCAAAAATACATCGGTCCCTTTAAGGTTGCCAGGAGAGTTAACCCAGTTTCTTATCACCTACACTTACCCAGATCCCTTAAGATTAATCCCACATTTCACATTTCCTTATTAAAACCTGTTGTTTTTTCTCCCCTTGTCCCGGCAGACAGACCTCCCCCTCCGCCTCGTGTCATTGGAGGCCAGCCGGCTAATACCGTCCATCGGATACTGGATTCCCGTCGGGTGCAGCGGTCCTGGCAGTATCTGGTGGACTGGGAAGGCTACGGTCCCGAGGAGCGCTCCTGGGTTCCTGCCAAAGACATACTGGACCCTGAACTCATTCGTCAGTTCAGGGCCCTCCACCCTGAGAGAGCTGGTAGGAACGTCAGGAGCCGTTCCTAGGGGGGGGATTCTGTCAGGATTTGGCCAGGGTTGTTCCAGTTTTTGGCCACTAGATGCCCCCATTGTGCCTTTTGACCTTTTGTTTTCCCTTGATCCCCATTATTATTTGCACCTGTGCCTCGTTTCCCCTGATTGTATTTAAACCCATTGTTTTCCTCAGTCCTTTGCTCTGTGTTTGTATGTTAGCACCGAACCCTAGTACTCTGTGAACTCTTGTTGATCCCGGTGGACTCTCTTGTGGAATTCTGTTTTGTGTTCGTGTTTGTTTTTGAGTATTTTTTGAGGCTTTTTGTGCTATACCTTCCACCTTGTGGATTTACCTTTTTGTCTTGGAGGATTACCTTTGTTCTTGTGGAATTCCTTTTGAGGTTGTGGAGTTACAGGTTTTCCTGAAGAACTTCAAATCAAATCAAAATCAAATCAAATCAAATTTATTTATATAGCCCTTCGTACATCAGCTGATATCTCAAAGTGCTGTACAGAAACCCAGCCTAAAACCCCAAACAGCAAACAATGCAGGTGTAAAAGCACGGTGGCTAGGAAAAACTCCCTAGAAAGGCCAAAACCTAGGAAGAAACCTAGAGAGGAACCAGGCTATGTGGGGTGGCCAGTCCTCTTCTGGCTGTGCCGGGTAGAGATTATAACAGAACATGACCAAGATGTTCAAATGTTCATAAATGACCAGCATGGTCGAATAATAATAAGGCAGAACAGTTGAAACTGGAGCAGCAGCGCAGTCAGGTGGACAGCAAGGAGCCATCATGTCAGGTAGTCCTGGGGCACGGTCCTAGGGCTCAGGTCCTCCGAGAGAGAGAAAGAAAGAGAGAATTAGAGAGAGCATATGTGGGGTGGCCAGTCCACTTCTGGCTGTGCCGGGTGGAGATTATAACAGAACGTGGCCAAGATGTTCAAATGTCCCTTTTTACTTCATTAAATACACCGTCTCAAGTACTGCTGTGTCTGCCTCATCTTCTGGGTTCTGCCAACTATTCCTGGCTCAGTTGGTTAAGTGACTGTTTCTCACTCCGGAGACCCGGGTTCGTAACCGGGTGGAGTGGAGTTGGTGGAGTTGTAAAACTGTATATTGTTTCGTGTGTACTCAAACAAGAAAGGAACACATGTATTTTTTTTATATTACAACATGACTTTGTATACATAGTCACACAGCATACTGTAAGCACAAATACAGTAAAAATGCAAACATACAGTACATGTATTTTTTGCAAATGCAAAGGAAGATAGTCTTATTTGTACTACTGTACTGTATGTTAGATCAATTGTCCAGAATAGATAAAGAATCTGTCAAAATACAGTCAAATTAAAATCATAAGTCAAGAAAGAAAGATAGAAAAAGGAGAAGCATGCATGTCTGTTGTATTGGTCTGGCCAAAGCTTTTCATCAACATCACAGGCGATATTGTCCTTTGCCAGACATTGGGGGAAATATCTTCTGGCATGACGCATCCACCCCTGACAGGACTCTGCTAGAATGTCACCACAGGCCTCCTCTATTGCCTGGAGAAGGGCCATACGTTCATGGGGTTGTGATCATACACCTTCTGTCATGCAGGTGAAAGAGGACCCAAAAGCGACTTGGCGAAAACAGAGTCTTTAATCCAGTAAAGTAAATACAATCAAAAAACACAACTTTCACTCGAAATGACGAGGACAAACTGGAGACTCGATCTTGAACAGCAGGTGAACAGCAGGTTGCCTCGGGAAGGCACTTGAACCAAACAGACTCAGACACCTGCTCACCACGCAGCATCTGAGGAAAACACGACACGACAGGGCGATACACAAACACAGCACGGTGAATTCTAGACAAGGAACCGACAGGGCAGGTGCGGGAAACAAGGAGTGAAATAGGGACTCTAATCAGGGAAAAGGATCGGGAACAGGTGTGGGAAGACTAAATGATGATTAGGGGAATAGGAACAGCTGGGAGCAGGAACGGAACGATAGAGAGAAGAGAGAGCGAGAGAGTGAGAGAGGGAGGGGGAGAGAGAGGGATAGAAAGAGGGAAAGAACCTAATAAGACCAGCAGAGGGAAACGAATAGAATGGGAAGCACAGGGACAAGACAAGATAATAAATGACAAAACATGACAGTACCCCCACTCACCGAGCGCCTCCTGGCGCACTCGAGGAGGAATCCTGGCGGCAACGGAGGAAATCATCAATGAGTGAACGGTCCAGCACGTCCCGAGACGGAACCCAACTCCTCTCCTCAGGACCGTAACCCTCCCAATCCACTAAGTATTGGTGACCCCGTCCCGAGAACGCATGTCCATGATCTTATGTACCTTGTAAATAGGTGCGCTCTCGACAAGGACGGGAGGGGGAGGGAAGACGAACGGGAGTGCGAAGAAAGGGCTTGACACAGGAGACATGGAAGACAGGATGGACGCGACGAAGATGTCGCGGAAGAAGCAGTCGCACAGCGACAGGATTGACGACCTGGGAGACACGGAACGGACCAATGAACCGCGGAGTCAACTTACGAGAAGCTGTCGTAAGAGGAAGGTTGCGAGTGGAAAGCCACACTCTCTGGCCGCAACAATACCTTGGACTCTTAATCCTGCGTTTATTGGCGGCTCTCACAGTCTGTGTCCTGTAACGGCAAAGTGCAGACCTCACCCTCCTCCAGGTGCGCTCACAACGTTGGACAAACGCTTGAGCGGAGGGAACGCTGGACTCGGCAAGCTGGGATGAGAACAGAGGAGGCTGGTAACCCAGACTACTCTGAAACGGAGATAACCCGGTAGCAGACGAAGGAAGCGATTGTGAGCGTATTCTGCCCAGGGAGCTGTTCTGCCCAAGACGCAGGGTTTCTGAAAGAAAGGCTGCGTAGTATGCGACCAATCGTCTGATTGGCCCTCTCTGCTTGACCGTTAGACTGGGGATGAAACCCGGAAGAGAGACTGACGGACGCACCAATCAAACGACAGAACTCCCTCCAAAACTGTGACGTGAATTGCGGGCCTCTGTCTGAAACGGCGTCTAACGGGAGGCCATGAATTCGGAATACATTCTCGATAATGATTTGTGCCGTCTCCTTAGCGGAAGGAAGTTTAGCGAGGGGAATGAAATGTGCCGCCTTAGAGAACCTATCGACAACCGTAAGAATCACAGTCTTCCCCGCAGACAAAGGCAGACCGGTAATGAAGTCTAGGGCGATGTGAGACCATGGTCGAGAAGGAATGGGGAGCGGTCTGAGACGACCGGCAGGAGGAGAGTTACCCGACTTAGTCTGCGCGCAGTCCGAACAAGCAGCCACGAAACGGCGCGTGTCACGCTCCTGAGTCGGCCACCAAAAGCGCTGGCGAATAGACGCAAGAGTGCCTCGAACACCGGGATGACCAGCTAACTTGGCAGAGTGAGCCCACTGAAGAACAGCCAGACGAGTGGAAACAGGGACGAAAAGGAGGTTACTAGGACAAGCGCGCGGCGACGCAGTGTGCGTGAGTGCTTGCTTAACCTGTCTTTCAATTCCCCAGACTGTTAACCCGACAACACGCCCATAAGGAAGAATCCCCTCGGGATCAGTAGAAGCCACAGAAGAACTAAACAGACGGGATAAGGCATCAGGCTTGGTGTTCTTGCTACCCGGACGGTAAGAAATCACAAACTCGAAACGAGCGAAAAACAACGCCCAACGAGCTTGACGGGCATTAAGTCGTTTGGCAGAACGGATGTACTCAAGGTTCTTATGGTCTGTCCAAACGACAAAAGGAACGGTCGCCCCCTCCAACCACTGTCGCCATTCGCCTAGGGCAAAGCGGATGGCGAGCAGTTCACGGTTACCCACATCATAGTTGCGCTCAGATGGCGACAGGCGATGAGAAAAATAAGCGCAAGGATGAACCTTATCGTCAGACTGGAAGCGCTGGGATAGAATGGCTCCCACGCCTACCTCTGAAGCGTCAACCTCGACAATGAATTGTCTAGTGACGTCAGGAGTAACGAGGATAGGAGCGGACGTAAAACGTTCTTTTAGAAGATCAAAAGCTCCCTGGGCGGAACCGGACCACTTAAAACACGTCTTGACAGAAGTAAGAGCTGTGAGAGGGGCAGCAACTTGACCGAAATTACGAATGAAACGCCGATAGAAATTAGCGAAACCTAAAAAAGCGCTGCAACTCGACACGTGACCTTGGAACGGGCCAATCACTGACAGCTTGGACCTTAGCGGAATCCATCTGAATGCCTTCAGCGGAAATAACGGAACCGAGAAAAGTAACGGAGGAGACATGAAAAGAGCACTTCTCAGCCTTTATGTAGAGACAATTCTCTAAAAGGCGCTGTAGAACACGTCGAACGTGCTGAACATGAATCTCGAGTGACGGAGAAAAAATCAGGATATCGTCAAGATAGACAAAAACAAAGATGTTCAGCATGTCTCTCAGAACATCATTAACTAATGCCTGAAAAACAGCTGGCGCATTGGCGAGACCAAACGGCAGAACCCGGTACTCAAAATGCCCTAACGGAGTGTTAAACGCCGTTTTCCACTCGTCCCCCTCTCTGATGCGCACGAGATGGTAAGCGTTACGAAGGTCCAACTTAGTAAAGCACCTGGCTCCCTGCAGAATCTCGAAGGCTGATGACATAAGGGGAAGCGGATAACGATTCTTAACCGTTATGTCATTCAGCCCTCGATAATCCACGCAGGGCGCAGAGTACCGTCCTTCTTCTTAACAAAAAGAACCCCGCCCCGGCCGGAGAGGAAGAAGGCACTATGGTACCGGCGTCAAGAGACACAGACAAATAATCCTCGAGAGCCTTACGTTCGGGAGCCGACAGAGAGTATAGTCTACCCCGAGGAGGAGTGGTCCCCGGAAGGAGATCAATACTACAATCATACGACCGGTGAGGAGGAAGGGAGTTGGCTCGGGACCGACTGAAGACCGTGCGCAGATCATGATATTCCTCCGGCACTCCTGTCAAATCGCCAGGTTCCTTCTGAGAAGTAGGGACAGAAGAAACGGGAGGGATGGCAGACATTAAACACTTCACATGACAAGAAACGTTCCAGGATAGGATAGAATTACTAGACCAATTAATAGAAGGATTATGACATACTAGCCAGGGATGACCCAAAACAACAGGTGTAAACGGTGAACGAAAAATCAAAAAAGAAATAGTCTCACTGTGGTTACCAGATACTGTGAGGGTTAAAGGTAGTGTCACAAATCTGATACTGGGAAGATGACTACCATCTAAGGCGAACATGGCCGTAGGCTTCTCTAACTCTCTGAAAGGAATGTCATGTTTCCGAACCCATGCTTCGTCCATGAAACAACCCTCAGCCCTAGAGTCTATCAAGGCACTACATGTAGCACCCGAACCGGTCCAGCGTAGATGGACCGACAAAGTAGTACAGGATTTTGATGGAGAGACTTGAGTAGTTGCGCTCACCTGTAGCCCTCCGCTTACAGATGAGCTCTGGCTTTTACTGGACATGAATTAACAAAATGTCCAGCAACTCCGCAATAGAGACACAGGCGGTTGGTGATCCTCCGTTCCCTCTCCTTAGTCGAGATGCGAATCCCTCCCAGCTGCATGGGCTCAGTCTCTGAGCCAGAGGAGGGAGATGGTTGCGATGCGGAGCAGGGAAACACCGTTGATGCGAGCTCTCTTCCACGAGCCCGGTGACGAAGATCTACCCGTCGTTCTATGCGGATGGCGAGAGCAATCAAAGAGTCCACATCTGAAGGAACCTCCCGGGAGAGAATCTCATCCTTAACCACAGCGTGGAGTCCCTCCAGAAAACGAGCGAGCAGCGCCGGCTCGTTCCACTCACTAGAGGCAGCAAGAGTGCGAAACTCAATAGAATAATCCGTTATGGACCGTTCACCTTGGCATAGGGAAGCCAGGGCCCTAGAAGCCTCCCTACCAAAAACTGAACGGTCAAAAACCCGAATCATCTCCTCTTTAAAGTTCTGGAACTTGTTAGAGCAATCAGCCCTTGCCTCCCAGATAGCTGTGCCCCATTCTCGAGCCCGGCCAGTAAGGAGTGAAATGACGTAAGCAACCCGAGCTCTCTCTCTAGAGTATGTGTTGGGTTGGAGAGAGAACACAATCTCACACTGCGTGAGAAAGGAGCGGCACTCAGTGGGCTGCCCGGAGTAGCAAGGTGGGTTATTAACCCTAGGTTCTGGAGGCTCGGCAGGCCAGGAAGTAACAGGTGGCACGAGACGTAGACTCTGGAACTGTCCAGAGAGGTCGGAAACCTGAGCGGCCAGGTTCTCCACGGCATGGCGAGCAGCAGACAATTCCTGCTCGTGTCTGCCGAGCATGGCTCCTTGGATCTCGACGGCAGTGTAACGAGCATCTGAAGTCGCTGGGTCCATTCCTTGGTCGGTTCCTTCTGTCATGCAGGTGAAAGAGGACCCAAAGCGACTTGGCGAAAACAGAGTCTTTAATCCAGTAAAGTAAATACAATCAAAAAACACAACTTTCACTCGAAATGACGAGGACAAACTGGAGACTCGATCTTGAACAGCAGGTGAACAGCAGGTTGCCTCGGGAAGGCACTTGAACCAAACAGACTCAGACACCTGCTCACCACGCAGCATCTGAGGAAAACACGACACGACAGGGCGATACACAAACACAGCACGGTGAATTCTAGACAAGGAACCGACAGGGCAGGTGCGGGAAACAAGGAGTGAAATAGGGACTCTAATCAGGGAAAAGGATCGGGAACAGGTGTGGGAAGACTAAATGATGATTAGGGGAATAGGAACAGCTGGGAGCAGGAACGGAACGATAGAGAGAAGAGAGAGCGAGAGAGTGAGAGAGGGAGGGGGAGAGAGAGGGATAGAAAGAGGGAAAGAACCTAATAAGACCAGCAGAGGGAAACGAATAGAATGGGAAGCACAGGGACAAGACAAGATAATAAATGACAAAACATGACACCTTCTACCGCCATGTTGAAATGAACTTCTCAATGGGGTTGTGATCATACACCTTCTACCGCCATGTTGAAATGAACTCCTCAATGGGGTTGTGATCATACACCTTCCACCGCCATGTTGAAAACAACTCCTCAATGGGGTTGTGATCATACACCTTCCACCGCCATGTTGAAAACAACTCCTCAATGGGGTTGTGATCATACACCTTCCACCGCCATGTTGAAAACAACTCCTCAATGGGGTTGTGATCATACACCTTCCACCGCCATGTTGAAAACAACTCCTCAATGGGGTTGTGATCATACACCTTCCACCGCCATGTTGAAAACAACTCCTCAATGGGGTTGAGATCATACACCTTCCACCGCCATGTTGAAAACAACTCCTCAATGGGGTTGTGATCATACACCTTCCACCGCCATGTTGAAAACAACTCCTCAATGGGGTTGTGATCATACACCTTCCACCGCCATGTTGAAAACAACTCCTCAATGGGGTTGAGAATGGGGAAATATGGTGGGTGATAGAGAATTGTAAATCTGTGATGGTCATGGAACCAGTTGAGGACCTAAGCAGCCCATTGGAAAGTCACGTTGTCCTAAATTAGAACATACATTTGCTGCTAAGTTTCACCTGGCCCTCTCTGCTCTGGCTGAAAAATATTGTAATGTAAGGTGTTCAGGAAATTCAGGAGATGGGCAGTGTTGTATGGTCCAAGGGAGGACCCCATTGTGGCTCATAGCTGCTCATGTGGTGATATTTCCCCCACACTGGCCAGGTACCTCAAGGATGGTGCTTTGACCGCTTATGTTCCTACCTCTGCTCCTCATCTTTGCTAAATTGAATCCAGCCTAATCTATAAATATGAGTTTCTGGGGGATGGGACTTGCATCCAACTCCATGATTCTCTGAAATGACAGTAAATACTGTAATTGCTGTTTGGTAAAGTTCACTGGCAACATCAATGAGTCTCTCATGTTTCAAGAGTGTAATACTAGTACATTACTTACTTACTTACTTGCACATATTTGTACCGTTTATCCTTCACTCTTTGGGAATTCCTTTCAAATGGGATTTGCTTCATCCGGTGATGGTGTTTCTTAAGGTTGATAAGCTCACTCTGATGTTATGGAAGATGGCAGGATTTTCAATCATCTGTTTTTTGATTTCCCGCAGTTTTATGGCAGAATTTTCAACTACCATTTGTACAATGGCAGTCTCCTGTTCGTCTGAAAATAGACACGTTCTACCACCATTTTGTGGTTGTCTTTCAGTTCAATAAAACCAAAATAGCTTACAATACAGTAAACACTACAGTTATACAGTATACAAGATAAACATGTGACGAAGTAGTATAGCTCCCAATTTCATACATAACAGTAATACATGAAACAGTTTCCCCATACAGTATGTATTGGAATCTACAGTCTGTACGGTGCTTTATGTTGTACTACTGTCAACTAGTAAAAGTAGTATATAGGTACAGTATGTACTACAGACATAGGACCTATTCTCATTTAGGAATGTCCGGATGATGGATGCTACAGTGAAGTGGTTCAGATTGGGCTGCACTCTCTGTCCAGCCTCTCTCAAGGTCAAACCATGGTTGACCACATGGTCCACCACCATCGCCCTTGTTCTTGGTCTTGATCAGTTGGTAATTGAGCTTAGCTTGTTGAACAGTGTTGCTTTTCATTTGCACACAAGAGATTTTAGTTGTGAAGATTGTACCAAATGTTTGTTACAGAATTTCAATCTGAGTGTAAAGCAAAATGTGCCAGTAGTATTGCAGATTCAGTGTATGCTTCTGTCATGCTGATGAATGAGGACCCAAAAGCGACTTGGCGAAAACAGAGTATTTAATCCAGAATAAACATTACAAAACAAAAAGCATAATACTACACGTAAAGACGAGAACAGACTGGAGACTTGATCGAGAACTGCAGGTTGCCTCGGGAAGGCACTTGAACCTAGCAGACTCAGACACCTGCTCACCACGCAGCATCTGAGGGAAACACGACACGACAGGGCAAAACATAGACACAGCACGGTGAATATAAATGAGGATCCGACAGGGCAGGTACGGGAAACAAGGAGAGAAATAGGGACTCTAATCAGGGAAAAGGATCGGGAACAGGTGTGGGAAGGCTAAATGATGATTAGGGGAATAGGAACAGCTGGGAGCAGGAACGGAACGATAGAGAGAAGAGAGAGCGAGAGAGTGAGAGAGGGAGGGGGAGAGAGAGGGATAGAAAGAGGGAAAGAACCTAATAAGACCAGCAGAGGGAAACGAATAGAATGGGAAGCACAGGGACAAGACGTGATAATAAATGACAAAACATGACAGTACCCCCCACTCACCGAGCGCCTCCTGGCGCACTCGAGGAGGAATCCTGGCGGCAACGGAGGAAATCATCAATGAGTGAACGGTCCAGCACGTCCCGAGACGGAACCCAACTCCTCTCCTCAGGACCGTAACCCTCCCAATCCACTAAGTATTGGTGACCCCGTCCCCGAGAACGCATGTCCATGATCTTATGTACCTTGTAAATAGGTGCGCTCTCGACAAGGACGGGAGGGGGAGGGAAGACGAACGGGGTGCGAAGAAAGGGCTTAACACAGGAGACATGGAAGACAGGATGGACGCGACGAAGATGTCGCGGAAGAAGCAGTCGCACAGCGACAGGATTGACGACCTGGGAGACACGGAACGGACCAATGAACCGCGGAGTCAACTTACGAGAAGCTGTCGTAAGAGGAAGGTTGCGAGTGGAAAGCCACACTCTCTGGCCGCAACAATACCTAGGACTCTTAATCCTGCGTTTATTGGCGGCTCTCACAGTCTGTGCCCTGTAGCGGCAAAGTGCAGACCTCACCCTCCTCCAGGTGCGCTCACAACGTTGGACAAACGCTTGAACGGAGGGAACGCTGGACTCGGCAAGCTGGGAAGAGAATAGAGGAGGCTGGTAACCCAGACTACTCTGAAACGGAGATAACCCGGTAGCAGACGAAGGAAGCGAGTTGTGAGCGTATTCTGCCCAGGGGAGCTGTTCTGCCCAAGACGCAGGGTTTCTGAAAGAAAGGCTGCGTAGTATGCGACCAATCGTCTGATTGGCCCTCTCTGCTTGACCGTTAGACTGGGGATGAAACCCGGAAGAGAGACTGATGGACGCACCAATCAAACGACAGAACTCCCTCCAAAACTGTGACGTGAATTGCGGGCCTCTGTCTGAAACGGCGTCTAACGGGAGGCCATGAATTCTGAACACATTCTCGATAATGATTTGTGCCGTCTCCTTAGCGGAAGGAAGTTTAGCGAGGGGAATGAAATGTGCCGCCTTAGAGAACCTATCGACAACCGTAAGAATCACAGTCTTCCCCGCAGACAAAGGCAGACCGGTAATGAAGTCTAGGGCGATGTGAGACCATGGTCGAGAAGGAATGGGGAGCGGTCTGAGACGACCGGCAGGAGGAGAGTTACCCGACTTAGTCTGCGCGCAGTCCGAACAAGCAGCCACGAAACGGCGCGTGTCACGCTCCTGAGTCGGCCACCAAAATCGCTGGCGAATAGACGCAAGAGTGCCTCGAACACCGGGATGACCAGCTAACTTGGCAGAGTGAGCCCACTGAAGAACAGCCAGACGAGTGGAAACAGGAACGAAAAGGAGGTTACTAGGACAAGCGCGCGCGACGCAGTGTGCGTGAGTGCTTGCTTAACCTGTCTTTCAATTCCCCAGACTGTCAACCCGACAACACGCCCATAAGGAAGAATCCCCTCGGGATCAGTAGAAGCCACAGAAGAACTAAACAGACGGGATAAGGCATCAGGCTTGGTGTTCTTGCTACCCGGACGGTAAGAAATCACAAACTCGAAACGAGCGAAAAACAACGCCCAACGAGCTTGACGGGCATTAAGTCGTTTGGCAGAACGGATGTACTCAAGGTTCTTATGGTCTGTCCAAACGACAAAAGGAACGGTCGCCCCCTCCAACCACTGTCGCCATTCGCCTAGGGCTAAGCGGATGGCGAGCAGTTCACGGTTACCCACATCATAGTTGCGCTCAGATGGCGACAGGCGATGAGAAAAATAAGCGCAAGGATGAACCTTATCGTCAGACTGGAAGCGCTGGGATAGAATGGCTCCCACGCCTACCTCTGAAGCGCCAACCTCGACAATGAATTGTCTAGTGACGTCAGGAGTAACGAGGATAGGAGCGGACGTAAAACGTTCTTTTAGAAGATCAAAAGCTCCTGGGCGGAACCGGACCACTTAAAACACGTCTTAACAGAAGTAAGAGCTGTGAGAGGGGCAGCAACTTGACCGAAATTACGAATGAAACGCCGATAGAAATTAGCGAAACCTAAAAGCGCTGCAACTCGACACGTGACCTTGGAACGGGCCAATCACTGACAGCTTGGACCTTAGCGGAATCCATCTGAATGCCTTCAGCGGAAATAATGGAACCGAGAAAAGTAACGGAGGAGACATGAAAAGAGCACTTCTCAGCCTTTACGTAGAGACAATTCTCTAAAAGGCGCTGTAGAACACGTCGAACGTGCTGAACATGAATCTCGAGTGACGGTGAAAAAATCAGGATATCGTCAAGATAGACAAAAACAAAGATGTTCAGCATGTCTCTCAGAACATCATTAACTAATGCCTGAAAAACAGCTGGCGCATTGGCGAGACCAAACGGCAGAACCCGGTACTCAAAATGCCCTAACGGAGTGTTAAACGCCGTTTTCCACTCGTCCCCCTCTCTGATGCGCACGAGATGGTAAGCGTTACGAAGGTCCAACTTAGTAAAGCACCTGGCTCCCTGCAGAATCTCGAAGGCTGATGACATAAGGGGAAGCGGATAACGATTCTTAACCGTTATGTCATTCAGCCCTCGATAATCCACGCAGGGGCGCAGAGTACCGTCCTTCTTCTTAACAAAAAGAACCCCGCCCCGGCCGGAGAGGAAGAAGGCACTATGGTACCGGCGTCAAGAGACACAGATAAATAATCCTCGAGAGCCTTACGTTCGGGAGCCGACAGAGAGTATAGTCTACCCCGAGGAGGAGTGGTCCCCGGAAGGAGATCAATACTACAATCATACGACCGGTGAGGAGGAAGGGAGTTGGCTCGGGACCGACTGAAGACCGTGCGCAGATCATGATATTCCTCCGGCACTCCTGTCAAATCGCCAGGTTCCTCCTGAGAAGTGGGGACAGAAGAAATGGGAGGGATGGCAGACATTAAGCACTTCACATGACAAGATACGTTCCAGGATAGGATAGAATTACAAGACCAATTAATAGAAGGATTATGACATACTAGCCAGGGATGACCCAAAACAACAGGTGTGAAAGGTGAACGAAAAATCAAAAAAGAAATAGTCTCACTGTGGTTACCAGATACTGTGAGAGTTAAAGGTAGTGTCTCAAATCTGATACTGGGAAGATGACTACCATCTAAGGCAAACATGGGCGTAGGCTTGTCTAACTGTCTGAAAGGAATGTTATGTTTCCGAACCCATGCTTCGTCCATGAAACAACCCTCAGCCCCAGAGTCAATCAAGGCACTGCATGTAGCACCCGAACCGGTCCAGCGTAGATGGACCGACATAGTAGTACAAGATCTAGATGAAGAGACCTGAGTAGTAGCGCTCACCAGTAGCCCTCCGCTTACTGATGGGCTCTGGCCTCTTACTGGACATGAATTAACAAAATGTCCATCAAATCCGCAATAGAGGCACAGGCGGTTGGTGATCCTCCGTTCCCTCTCCTTAGTCGAGATGCGAATCCCTCCCAGCTGCATGGGCTCAGTCTCAGAGCCAGAGGAGGGAGATGGTTGCGATGCGGAGCAGGGAAACACCGTTGATGCGAGCTCTCTTCCATGAGCCTGGTGACGAAGATCTACCCGTCGTTCTATGCGGATGGCGAGAGCAATCAAAGAGTCCACACTGGAAGGAACCTCCCGAGAGAGAATCTCATCTTTGACCACTGTGTGGAGTCCCTCCAAAAAACGAGCGAGCAGCGCCGGCTCGTTCCAGTCACTAGAGGCAGCAAGAGTACGAAACTCTATAGAGTAATCCGTTATGGATCGATCACCTTGGCATAGGGAAGCCAGGACCCTAGAAGCCTCCCCACCAAAAACTGAACGGTCAAAAACCCGAATCATCTCCTCTTTAAAGTTCTGGTAATTGTTAGAACAATCAGCCCTTGCCTCCCAGATAGCTGTGCCCCACTCTCGGGCCCGGCCAGTAAGGAGTGAAATGACGTAAGCAACCCGAGCTCTCTCTCTAGAGTATGTGTTGGGTTGGAGAGAGAACACAATCTCACACTGGGTGAGAAAGGAGCGGCACTCAGTGGGCTGCCCGGAGTAGCAAGGTGGGTTATTAACCCTAGGTTCTGGAGGCTCGGCAGGCCAGGAAGTAACAGGTGGCACGAGACGAAGACTCTGGAACTGTCCAGAGAGGTCGGAAACCTGAGCGGCCAGGCTCTCCACGGCATGGCGAGCAGCAGACAATTCCTGCTCGTGTCTGCCGAGCATGGCTCCTTGGATCTCGACGGCAGTGTTACGAGCGTCTGTAGTCGCTGGGTCCATTCCTTGGTCGGATCCTTCTGTCATGCTGATGAATGAGGACCCAAAAGCGACTTGGCGAAAACAGAGTATTTAATCCAGAATAAACATTACAAAACAAAAAGCATAATACTACACGTAAAGACGAGAACAGACTGGAGACTTGATCGAGAACTGCAGGTTGCCTCGGGAAGGCACTTGAACCTAGCAGACTCAGACACCTGCTCACCACGCAGCATCTGAGGGAAACACGACACGACAGGGCAAAACATAGACACAGCACGGTGAATATAAATGAGGATCCGACAGGGCAGGCACGGGAAACAAGGAGAGAAATAGGGACTCTAATCAGGGAAAAGGATCGGGAACAGGTGTGGGAAGGCTAAATGATGATTAGGGGAATAGGAACAGCTGGGAGCAGGAACGGAACGATAGAGAGAAGAGAGAGCGAGAGAGTGAGAGAGGGAGGGGGAGAGAGAGGGATAGAAAGAGGGAAAGAACCTAATAAGACCAGCAGAGGGAAACGAATAGAATGGGAAGCACAGGGACAAGACGTGATAATAAATGACAAAACATGACAGCTTCTGCTAAATGAGTTACAGGTCTGGGTCATTGTGCCTCATGGGCCAGTTTTAGTTTGTAAACAGTTGGGGAAAACTAATGTAGTCAGTTCTGTGGTGCAGACAGCTGTGGATTGATGGTGATGTCAGAGACTCGAAAAGCACAGGTGTTGCTACTGTTGGCAAACTGTGAGAGAACATTTGAATGTATTACATTTGCCTTTCAGCCATTTGATGTCATTATAAAGTGGCTTCAAATCAAATTAGATTGATATCATTGATAGCAATGGGAATTTTATTTGGTTTGAAACACTGTGCACAAGGTATGGGAACATACAGTATGTATAAATCATAATTACAATCACTTACTGGCAGAAATTCCAACAGAATAGTAGAAAAAGTTAAGGGAAAGAAAGGAGAAATGGTTTGTTTGTAGACCTCACATTAAATCTCACAGATGGTTAACTAGAGATAAAATAAATAATTATGTACCATTTTCATTTGGAAAACAACCAATTGGTTGCCATGCCACTCAAAATCCACTTTTACTGGGAAGAACAGTTTAATACTCCCCCATCCCTTGGAAACAAGTTTTTGGTTTGATTTATTAAACAATAGACTCCACAATCCAAATGTTTCAGTTGAAGATATTGTACACATTTCTGGCAACTAAAAATATGTTACAGCTACAGGGCATCAACGAATCGCCTTTGTGACATTTTTGTTGTGTGGAAGTGGAGGATTTGTTAAATATTTTCAGTTATTGTCCCTTTTGGGCAAATGTACAGGTTACTTCCTGTTTTACCCGATTTTGTTATCTCTCCACAAACATTTCAAATGGGTGACCTTTAAGGGACAGACGCAACACGATATACAATCTCTTGATTCTGCTGGGAAAGGTTTTCATTTTTAAAACTCAGAAAGGTAATATGCTAGTATTGGATTCTTTCAAAATAACTGTCAACACTATTATACACTAAAATCATGGATTGCAAAAGAAAGTGGGAGGTCTAACATTTTTACTGATATATACATTCATATACAAAGGAAAGGTGCTCCAGATCGCCAGTAACACGACAATTCTAGTTATTGTTTGTTTTTGTTTGTTGAGTTGTATTTATTGTGGTTGTTCATTTTTTTTGTATGTAATCCCTATTTATATCCTTTCTTATTTTGTTAAGTTATTGCTTGTGTCCACCACATCGAGGTAGAGGTAGTGGGCTGGGTGGGGTGTGACGGGAATTCTGGGGGACCATGAAACTTTAGCTCCCACTTCCCTACGGTGTGAAGGTTATTCGTAATGGCTGTCAATGGTATTACTTGCCTACGACTGATTTTTTTGGGAGGATTAAAGACAAGGATAATAACCCCCCCCCCCTGAAATACAAAGAAAAGACATCTACTTGCAACAACAAAAAGAATACGGAAACAGACATTAAGACTAATAAATAAAACACGTAATAATAATAGTTTTGTCCCCCAGATGTGTGGGGGAGGAGGGGGTGGGTTTAATTTTAAAAATTATAATATTTGTCACAAGCGCCGAATAAATTGGGTGTCGACTTTACCGTGAAATGCTTGCTTACGAGCCCTTCCCAATCATGCAGAGTTATAAAATAAAAAATCGTAACGAGAGAAATAAAATACTATATATGGAGCTATATACTGGGAGTACCAGTACCAGATAAATGTGCAGGGGTATGAGGTATTTTAAGTAGGTATGTACACTACTGTTCAAAATGTTGAGGTCACTTAGAAATGTTCTTGTTTCTGAAAGAAAAGCATATTTTTTTGTCCATTAAAATAACATCAAATTGATCAAAAATACAGTGTAGACATCGTTAATGTTGTAAATGACTATTGTAGCTGGAAACAGCAGATTTTTTTATGGGATATCTACATAGGTGTACAGAGGCCCATTATCAGCAACCATCACTCCTGTGTTCCAATGGCACGTTGTGTTAGCTAATCCAAGTTTATCATTTTAAAAGGCTAATTGATCATTATAAAACCCTTTTGCAATTATGTTAGCACAGCTGAATACTGTTGTGGTGATTAAAGAAGCAATAAAACTGGCCTTCATTAGACTAGTTGAGTACTTGGAGCATGAGCATTTGTGGGTTCGATTACAGGCTCAAACTAGCCAGAAACAAATAACTTTCTTCTGAAACTCATCATTCTATTTTTGTTCTGAGAAATGAAGGCTATTCCATGTGAGAAATTGCCAAGAAACTGAAGATCTCGTATAACGCTGTGTACTACTCCCTTCACAAAACAGCGCAAACTGTCTCTAACTGAATAGAAAGACGAGTGGGAGGCCCCAGTGCACAACTGAGTAAGAGGACAAGTACATTAGTGTCTAGTTTGAGAAAGACGCCTCACAAGTCCTCAACTGGCAGCTTAATTCATTAGTACCCGCAAAACACCAGTCTCAACATCAACAGTGAAGAGGCGACTCTGGGATGCTGGCCTTCTAGGCAGAGTTGCAAAGAAAAAGCCATCTCCCTGTCCAGTGTCTGTTCTTTTGCCCATCTTAATCTTTTATTTTTATTGGCCAGTTTGAGATATGTTTTTTTCTTTGCAACTCTGCCTGGAAGGCCAGCATCCCATGGGTCACCTCTTCAATGTTGACGTTGAAACTGGTATTTTGTAGGTACTATTTAATGAAGCTGCCAGTTGAGGACTTTGGACCCTGATCTCTCTTTTAACAAACATATAAAAAATATTTCAAGAGCAGCTTTTCTTTCTATCTTTGTAACATTGCAAAAAAATCTGAAATGGTTATCACAAAATTATGCAGAAAAACGAATGCGTTTGTCACTTCAAGATTAGACTACTGCAATGGCTACTCTTCGGTTAACCGGATAAAGCACTAAATAAAACTTCAGCTAGTGCTAAATTCGGCTGCTAGAATCTTGACGAGAACCCCAACATTTTAGCATGTTACTCCAGTGCAAGCCTCTGGCTTCCTGTTAAGGCTATGGTTGATTTAAAGGTTTTTACTGCTATCCTAAAATGCATTACACGGACTTGTTCCTATCTATCACTCCGATTTGGTCCGTACATACCTACACGTCTCTATGGTCACAAGATGCAGCTATCCTTATTGATCCTAGAATTTCTAAGCAAACAGCTGGAGGCAGGGCTTTCTCCTACAGAGTCCCATTTTTATGGAATGGTCTGCCGATCCATGTGAGAGACATACTCAGTCTCAACTTTTAAGTCTTCAGTAAGTCCTATGATTGAGTGTAGTCTGACCCAGGGGTGTGAAGATGAACGGTAAGGCACTGGAGTGATGAACCACCCTTGCTGTCTCTGCCCGCCAGGCTCCCCTCTCTCCACTGGGATTCTCTGTCTTACCCTATTGCTTTTTTGCTTTTTTCGCTATATGCTTGAGTAGATTGAGTGTGCCCCCTTTTGCTTGAGCGGTGGGGGAGATCTCCGTGGGCTATACTTTGCCTTGTCTCAGGGAAGTAAGTTAGTGGTCTGTTTATCCCTTTGGTGGTGGGGGGACTTTTCTTTGGCAAAGTAGGTGAGGTTATGTCCTGCCTGGTTGACCCTGTCTGGGGGATAACTTTGGACGGGGCCAGTGTCCCTAACCCCCCCCTCGTCTGTCTCCAGTATCTATTCTGCAATAGTCAAATCAAAATCAAATCAAATGTATTGATATAGCCCTTCGTACATCAGCTGATATCTCAAAGTGCTGTACGGAAACCCAGCCTAAAACCCCAAACAGCAAGCAATGCAGGTGTAGAAGCACGGTGGCTAGGAAAAACTCCCTAGAAAGGCCAAAACCTAGGAAGAAACCTAGAGAGGAACCAGGCTATGAGGGGTGGCCAGTCCTCTTCTGGCTGTGCCAGGTGGAGATTATAACAGAACATGGCCAAGATGTTCAAATGTTCATAAATGACCAGCATGGTCAAATAATAATAATCACAGTAGTTGTCGAGGGTGCAGCAAGACAGCACCTCAGGAGTAAATGTCAGTTGGCTTTTCATAGCCGATCATTAAGAGTATCTCTACCACTCCTGCTGCCTCTATAGAGTTGAAAACAGCAGGTCTGGGACAGGTAGCACATCCGGTGAACAGGTCAGGATTCCATAGCCGCTGGCAGAACAGTTGAAACTGGAGCAGCAGCACGGCCAGGTGGACTGGGGACATCAAGGAGTCATCATGCCAGGTAGTCCTGAGGCATGGTCCTAGGGCTCAGGTCCTCCGAGAGAGAAAGAGAGAGAAAGAGATGATTAGAGAGAGCATACTTAAATTCACACAGGTCACCGGATAAGACAGGAGAAGTACTCCAGATAACAAACTGACCCTAGCCCCCCGACACATAAACTACTGCAGCATAAATACTGGAGGCTGAGACAGGAGGGGTCAGCAGACACTGTGGCCCCATCCGATGATACCCCCGGACAATAGTCTATGTGCCATGGGGCTAGGGTCAGTCTGGTCGATCTGGTGTAATTCTCCAGTCTTGCTTCAGGAATACCTGGCCTGACAACTCTTAGTTGTCTCGTTCCCAGTCCACCTGGTCGTACTGCTGATCCAGTTTGTGCTGTTCTGCCTGTGGCTATGGAACCCCAAACTGTTCACTGGTCGTGCTACCTTGTCTTGTCCCAGACCTGCTGTTTCAACCCACTCTCTCGACCTCTGAATGCTCAGCTATGGTGCTGACCTGTTGCACCCTCTATAACTACCATGATTATTATTTGACCCTGCGTCTATGAAGATTTGAACATCTTGAAGAACGATCTGGATTTCTTCCTAGGTTCCTGCCTTTCTAGGGAGTTTTTCATAGCCACCATGCTTCTACATTGCTTGTTCTGTGGGGTTTTAGGCTGGGTTTCTGTATAAACACTGACAACTGTTGATGATTGATTGAATGTATTGTGGATTAACTTGTATCTGGTTTTAATCTCTTTGTATACTATTTGGAGATGTACTGTAGTAATTCAATATAATGACACATTCAATTGCTTAAATATGAAAGGATGGGAACCTTTGTTTTTGTCACTATTTCTGATGAGACTAATTAGCGTGGAACAGCTAAGTATAAAAGCATGCCCCTTACAGCCTCTTTTACAGCTCAATGCTTATGCTGTGTTCATAACCAAGGAAGAAGGTGGAAATTACCAGTTGTGATGTCGTAAATACCAATTGGATGCATTCTTGTGCTTTGAACTCATTGAGAAACACAGATTGGCTAATGGCAACAAGCTCCGTCAACCATGAACTAAAAGTACAGCTATCACACTTGTAAACAAATTATATGCAAAAATATATTCATACATTTTTATAAATTATGTTTTGTTACATTTAACTGCCGAAAATACTCTTATCAAGGTTGTTTCTGTAGTAGCTGACGTCAGCATCGGAGAGAAGTCAGCGCTCAGGGATGATAGCAGAGTTTCCAAGTTAATTTTTCCAGGTCTTATGTGGTATATACCACCTTCCCACTTGGTTATGAATGCAGCATTACAGCAGTTCTGATGAGAGCTTTTGTACCTGAAGGTGTGTCCAGACTGGGTGGTGTCTTTTTGACCATTTTTAGGGCCATGCAGTCTTTTTAATAAATGTTTGGGGTGTGGTCGAATTTATTTAGTGTTTCTTAATTTAAGTTATACAATCATTCAAGATGTTTGTTTGAAAGTTATGCTACTGCAATGTATTTTTTTGTTGCAGTTTATGCAAGGCCTAAGGAACCTGTCCTCCAGTGACCTAAGGTGATTGTTTTTAATTTTGTATACCTATTTCAATTCATTCCAATTCAATATCTGAGATTTTGTTTGGTTTATTTGTGTACTGGGTCAGTCGATACAAAACATGCATTTAATATCTTTGTAAATATTCTCTGTTTTTTGGAGATCTACCTGCAACTGGACAGACATTTAGAAGATACACTTCTTTACCGAATTGAGAACAAAGTAATACCAAGAACAGGTTAGGTGTGAAATTCCTTGCAAGGCTTTCCATTAGCCAATATGCAACGGGTATGGAGCATCACATATCCTGTTTAATTTATAGCTAGTGAGTTGCCTAACAAGTCAGACTTTTCTTGGTATACAGTCAAACAAAGCACTACAAAATCGTGAACATTTTCCTTATGAGCTAGAATGTTGAATAAAATTTATTTTGAATTTACTCTACTGGTTGTTTGCAGTTGGTCCTTCAGCTCCTCGAAATGAGACAAAAATAGCCACAGGACAGTATTGTTAACCTGACTTTTTATAGTGCCTGTACTGAAGTTAACATTTCTATCACCTGTCACATGCGCAAAAACATGTTAGCCTGTTAGTATGCATGCATCATGTGCATGTACTTCCGTCTTGTGTGCGCAGCAGGTGTTTATTTATAAAGGACCACAGGAGGAGGCAGGTAGCTTGGTCCAGGGGCAGGCAGAAGTTCATACACAGGTGTCCAAAAAGGCAACAGTACAGGAAGGGAGAAGGCTAATGACATAGTCCAGGAGATCAGGCAAGAGGTTGAGGGGAGGGAACCCAGCGCGCCAAATAGAAATGTGTATAAAAACAAACAATACCTCACAATGATGGGGGTGCAAAGAACTGAACTAAATAGTGTGTGTAAATGGCATACAGGTGATCAGAATTCAGGTGATTGGGATCTGGAGAGTGAGCTGCATTCAGGGAATCCATGTGTTTGAGTGTGAGCTGGAAGCAGACGTTACACACATCTTGATTGCCACACGCATAGACCCATGTTTTGAAGTTGGTTGAACAATACTTTCCTGTGGATATTTTGTCTCAAATTTCGACCAACTGAAGGACCAACCCCACGGACAATCGGCAGAGTAAGTTAAAATATAATTTTATTCAACATTTACATTTTTTTCTATGTAAATGTGCTAGGTGTTGCCTACACGATTGAAGGCATCTCCACACTTTGTGACTATGCTGTGATTAAACACTCCAGCAGAAGTAGAACTGAGAACATCTTGAGTAGCCTACACCACTCCTGCTTGTCCACAGTTTATACAGTTACCTATTCACTACAAGCAAACTTAAACCCCAATCCTTTAATAAACGTTGCTTGTTATTTTATATCGACTTCACTGTTTCCCTATAAATGGGCATAGAACCTGGGGTTAGTAACAATAAATGTCACAATATTGAATCAGTTACACAATAGTAGTCTATTGTAGGCTAAGCAATATTTATTCTACAATAGCTTCTACGAATCCGGGTGTAGACTGGTCCACTCATCTCTCTCTAACTTTTAGATTTAAAAAAATCCAAACTGTCCTTTTATAGGTCAGAATGTTGAATAAACTTCATTTGAACTTTACCTGTTGTCCATTGATTTCGTCCTTATGCTGGTGGAAATTTTTGAAAAATATTCACAGGAAAGTTTCATTAAACCGACTTCAAAACGTGTGTCTCTGTGTGTGTCACGATTTGTTTGCTCATCACCTAAGGCACGTGCACAAGATTGAACAAAAATATAAATGCAACCAATTAAAAGATTTTACGGAGTTACAGTTCAAAGAAGGAAATCAGTCAATTGAAATAAATTCATTAGGCCCTAATCTGTTGATTTCACATGACTGGGAAGGGGCGTAGCCATGGGTGGGCCTGGGAGGACATAGGCCCACCCACTTGGGAGCCAGGTCCACTGACTGGGAAGCCAGGCCCAGCCAATCAGAATGAGTTTTTCCTCACAAAAGGACTTTATTACAGACAGAAATACTACTCAGCACCCCTCCCCCTCATTAGACGATCCTGCAGGTGAAGAAGCGGTCCTGGGCTGGCGTGTTTACATGTGGTCTTCTAGTGTAAGGCCGATTGGCTGTACTGCCAAATTCTTTAAAATGAAATTGGAGGAGGCTTATGGTAGAGAAACTAACATTAAATTCTTTGGCAACAGCTCTGTTGGACATTCCTGCAGACAGCATGCCAAATGCACACTCCCTCAACTTGAGACATCTGTGGCATTGCGTTGTGTGACATAACTGCACATTTTAGAGTGGCCTTTTATAGTCCCCAGAACAAGGGGCACCTGTGTAATGATCATGCTGTTTAATCAGCTCCTTGATATGCCACATCTGTTAGGTGGATGGATTATCTTGGTAAAGGAGAAATAAGCTTTTTGTGCATATGGAACATTTCTGGAATCTTTTATTTCAGCTCTTGAAAAATGGGAGCAACACATGTTACGTTTATATTTTTGTTCAGTATACATGCACGCGATGCATGCATACTAACCAAATTCTTGTAGGAGTTTACATGGTTTTGCGCATTTGCCAGGTGATTTACTGAGGATAACTAATATTATATAAGTTGGATAATATCCAATATAAGTTGGATAACTAATATTTCCTGTGTATATTTTGTCACTGCTTTGTCTTTATTCAACATTCTGGCTTGTAAGCAATCTTTCCAAGTCTTTGCAGTGCTTTATTTCAGACTATTTATCAGAAAGCTGGTATCACTGTCTGATTTACATTACATTACCAAAAGTATGTAGACACCTGCTCGTCGGACATCTCATTCCAAAATCGTGGGTAATAATATGGAGTTGGAAGCACAGAATCATCTAGAATGTCATTGTATGCTGCAGTGTTAAGATTTCCCTTTACTGGAACTAAGGGGCCTAGCCCGTACCATGAAAAACAACCCCATTCCATTATTCCTCCTCAACCAAACTATACAAGTGGCACTATGTATTCAGACAGGTAGCGTTCTCCTGGCATCCACCAAACCCAGATTTGTCAGTCGGACTGCCAGATAGTGAAGTGTGATTCATCACTAGAGAAAGCGTTTCCGATGCTCTAATGGCACCAAGCTTTACATTACTCTAGCTGGCGCTTGGCATTGCGCGTGGTGATCTTAGGCTGCTGTTTGCGGCTGCTCAGCCATGGAAACGCATTTCACGAAGCTCCTGACGAACAGTTCTTGTGGTGACTGCAACCGAGGACAGACCATTTTTAGGTGCTACACCGCTTCAGCACTCGGCGGTCCCGTTCTGTGAGCTTGTGTTGCCTACCACTTCACGGCTGAACCGTTGTTGCTTCATGACTTTCCACTTCACAATAACAGCACTTACAGTTGACTAGGACGTACTGACTTGTTGGAAAGGTGGCATCCTATGACGGTGCCCAATTGAAAGTCACTGAGCTCTTCAGTAAGACCATTCTACTGACCAATGTTTTTGTTTATAGAGATTACATGGCTGTGTGCTCAATTCTGTACACCTGTCAGAAACGGGTGTGGCCGAAATAGCAGAATCCACTAATTTGAAGGGATGTCCACATACATTTGTGTATGTGTGAATATACTATGTATGTATGTATGTATGTATGTATGTATGTATGTATGTATGTATGTATGTATGTATGTATGTATGTATGTATGTATGTATGTATGTATGTATGTATGTATGTATGTATGTATGTATGTATATGTATGTATATGTATATGTATATGTATATATATATATGTATATGTATATATGTATATGTATATATGTATATGTATATGTATATGTATATGTATATGTATATGTATATGTATATATATATATGTATATATATATATATGTATGTATATATATGTATATGTATATGTATATATATATGTATATGTATATATATGTATATGTATATGTATATGTATATGTATATATATATATGTATATGTATATATATATGTATATGTGTATGTATGTATGTGTATATGTATATATATATATATATGTGTATGTATATGTGATTTATTAGCCTAATTCTACAATAGCTTCTCAGAGCTTGGTGTAATTTTCAGAATATCCAGCAGATATGTCAAAACATTTACACCAAAAAATACTGTTAATTATATTTTACCTATGTATGTAATTACTAGATGTTCGAACCAAAATATTGGACCCTGGTCTATGTATGTTGCACCATCGCCTCATGCAAATTCATAGAAGTCAGTTGGGAACTTCTCCCCACCCATTCTATTCCATTCAACTGGGGTACAGTATGGTGCTCCTGGAGGCTTTATGGGTGTAGACCGAAATTAGAGTTCCCCACTGAATCAATAAAAGGTTGCAATTCATACTCCATATTAATGGCTGGGAGACCGGAGAACATTAAACATTTAACACCCAAGTTTGGAAGATCTTTTAAACAGTGACTAAAGAAATGTTGAAGATGAAGAATTAGTCTCCATTCCTACAGGGGGAACAATGAAGATCAATCATTCAGGGAGATTTCATATGTATTGCCCCTCCAGGCTTTCTGTTCTGCTCCCATGAACCCCTGCTCAGTTGTGTAAAGTACTTTAGTAAAAATACTTTAAAGTACTACTTAAGTAGTGTTTGGTGTATCTGAAAATTACTATTTATTTTTTCACAACTTTTACTTTTACTTCACTACATTCCTAAAGAAAATAATGTACCTTTTACTCTATACATTTATCCTGATGCCCAAAACAACTCAGTACATTTAGAATGCTTAGCTTAATTATGGTTCATGTAAGCAATTTGAAAGGATTAGACTTTTTACCCTTTTTTTCGTGATATCCAATTGGTAGTTACAGTCTTCACTGCAACTCCCCGACTCTGGTGAAGCGAAGTTCGAGAGCTTCTTGACACACTGTTCGCTTAACCCAAAAGCCAGCAGCACCAATGTGTCGGAGGAAACACCATCCAGCTGACGACCGTCGTCAGCTTGCAGGCGCCCGGCCCACCACAAGGAGTCACTAGAGTACGATGGGACAAGGAAATTCCAGCCAGCCAAACCCTCCCCTAACCTGGATGACGCTGGGCCAATATATGGCAGACTTATGGGTCTCCCGGTCACAGCCAGCTGTGACACAGCCTGGGATCGAACTCGGGTCTGTAGTGACGCCTCAAGCACTGCGATGCAGTGCTTTAGACCACTGCGCCATTCAGGAGGCCCTTTCTTTTCATACTTCAATATATTTAAAACAAAATACTTTTAGACTTTTACTCAAGTAATATTTTAATGGGTGACTTTTACTTGAGTAACTTTCTATTAAGGTATCTTAACTTTTACTCAAGTATGACAATTGTGTACTTTTTCCACACTTTGCTGATCATCCTGTATTCACGTCAACTCCGTGTCCTGGAGCATGCTTCCATAGGCTCCCCTCAGCACTGGGAGGAAGAGGAAGAAGCAATCAGTGGAGTAGAGAGACACTTCATCTACTGAGGCCATAAAGACCATTAAGACCAAGGTAGGTGAAATTGGAAACAAACTCCATCTATAAATATTAAAATGTACTGTGTGTGTGCATGTGTGTTTGTTTACTGCCGTGAAAATGCCAAGCACATACCAACACAAAACGCTTAACACTGGCTTAACCATAGGATTCTGAGAGTAATTATCAGCAAAATCTCTTAATACGTGGCCTAAATATAAAATCGGAGATAATGGAATATGATGCATTGTAATATGCATACATAGCATTCATAGACACCATGTTACCAGATCACGCCCCAATCAGAGAGCGGGTGGTGGAAGGAAGGAAGTTTGGACTGTTGTTATCCTGAAAGCTGGTTATGGTTGTTGGCCAACA
The DNA here is from genome assembly GCF_021184085.1 of Oncorhynchus gorbuscha. NCBI lineage: Eukaryota > Metazoa > Chordata > Actinopteri > Salmoniformes > Salmonidae > Oncorhynchus > Oncorhynchus gorbuscha. The sequence goes on from NC_060194.1 coordinate 28,787,590, forward strand.
CCAGAAAGGAAAACCCTGCAGACTGTGTACTCATCCCTCATTTGTTGGAATAGATCACGCTCCATAATAGTGGTGCCAATAAAGCCATCTGTCCTCAGGCTATAAATGGGTACAAGAGGAAAGGGCTGCATGGTTTATGTGTGATATGTACAAAAACATGCTGATTAGGGATGTGCCGATTAACGGATTAATCTTAATCAGGCATGTCAGTTTATAGATCAGATGTACTGCATAATGTGTTATTTCACTTTTGAGAGTATTTTGCTTGAATATGGGGTTAAAAATTATATTTTAAAAATCTGTATATATACACTCATATGCTCTACAATTAAGGAATCCCCTTCTCTTCCATCCTCATAACAAATGTACCTCAGAACCAGTCAGATCAGAAATACTGACAACACTATGGTTTCCCAATCATGGCTTGTGAGCATAATGATGAGTTTGGATAAGAATGTGGTTGAAGTGTTCCAGATTTGGCCACCAGATGGGGGCAGAAGGCAGTGAATACCACACAGTTTGGCTCTTCTTTTGGCTCTCCTACGGCTATAATGGGTTTTGCACCATCATGCTTAGAAACCAGGTCTCCGAACAAAAATCAATAATGAATGTGCATTTATACACACTTTAACCTAAAATCTTAAGGATCCAATGCAGCCATTTTTATCAAATAATTTCTGGGTAAAATTAAGTACCTTACTGTGATTGTTTTCAAATAAAATTTGCAAAAATAAACAAAAATTGCTTAAAGGTGAATACACATTTCTCAAGCAAGAATGTTACAAGGACTGTCTGGAAGTGGTCTGAGTGGGGAGGGGAAAACTGAAAATTAGAGCGGTTTGGAACGGTCTTTCTTATTGGTCTATTGACGAATTTACCACCTGTTGATGTCACCAGGCAGGGAAAAACTCCATCCAACCAAAATAGGCAGGTACTTTTTAATTTGTAAGAGCTGTTTGAAAATATTATTTACATTCTCTAACACATTTGTTTTGACTGCACTGGGCCTTTAACTATGCTTTCAGTGTAAGCATAATCATTTTAATATTCCAGGAAACCTGGTATCTGGGTTTGATTGAATAGCCTATGGTCCAGTCAGAGGGCCTCTATCTAAATGTTTTTTTATAAACAATGGAATTCAGAGACATTTCTCCAAACCACAGCTCTTTTTATTTTAGTACAACTGGTGATGGAAAATGCTGAGAAGCAAGAGTGCAATGTTCTTAAATAAAATGAGAGAATTATGCTCATTTGCATAATCTGAAAGTCCTTCTGTGTAATCAGTGGCCGCATCATCAGCATTATTCTGTAATGGATGAATATTGAACTCAGGGATTTGAGCTCTGCAGAAATGAGGATCTCAAATTACATCTAGACTGATTGTTTTTCTTCTATTTATTGGATGTAAACTAAATGTGTTGTACCAGGATGAGTAGTCAAATCACTGTACTGTATATATTGTACAATACACTGCACTTTAGCAATAAAATGTTGTGCTTTTGTGATAGCCACTGCACCAGTCAAAAGTTTGGACACACCTACTCATTCAAGGGTTTTTATTTACTTTGACTATTTTCTACATTGCAGAATAATAGTGAAGACATAAACTATGAAATACCACATATGGAATAATATAGTAACCAAAAAAGTATTAAACAAATCAAAATATATTTGAGATTCTTCAAAGTAGCCACCCTTTGCCTTGATGACATCTTTGCACACTTTTGGCATTCTCTCGACCAGCTTCATGAGGTAGTTACCTGGAATGCATTTCAATTAACAGGTGTGCCTTGTTAAGTTAGTTTGTGGAATTTCTTTCCTTCTTAATGCCTATGAGCCAATCAGTTGTGTTGTGACAAGGCAGAGGTGGTATACAGAAGATAGCCCTATGTGGTAAAAGACCAAGTCCATATTATGGCAAGAACAGCTCAAATAAGCAAAGAGAAACAACAGTCTATCATTACATTAAGACATGAAGGTCAGTCAATATGGAACATTTCAAGTACTTTGAAAGTTTCTTCAAGTGCAGTCGCAAAAACCATCAAGCACTATGATGAAACTGGCTCTTATGAGGATCGCCACAGGAAAGACAGACCCAGAGTTACCTCTGCTGCAGAGGATAAGTTCATTAGAGTTTACCAGCCTCAGAAATTGCAGCCCATAAAAATGCTTCACGGAGTTCAAGTAACAGACACATCTCGACATCAACTGTTCAGAGGAGACTGCGTGAATCAGGCCTTCATGGTCAAATTTCTGCAAAGAAACCACTACTAAAGAACACCAATAATAAGAAGAGACTTACTTGTGCCAAGATAAACGAGCAATGGACATTAGACCGGTGGAAATCTGTCCTATGGTCTGATGAGTCCAAATTGTAAATTTTTGGTTCCAACCGCCGTGTCTTTGTGAGACGCAGAGTAGGTGAACGGATGATCTCCGCATGTGTGGTTCCCACCGTGAAGCATGGAGGAGGAGGTGTGATGCTGTGGGGGTGCTTTGTTGGTGACACTGTCTGTTAGAATTCGAGGCACACTTAACAGGCATGGCTACCACAGCATTCTGCAGCGATTATGCCATCCCATCTGGTTTGCACTTATTCCCACTATCATTTGTTTTTCAACAGGACAATGACCCAACGCACCTCCAGGCTATGTAAGGGCTATTTGACCAAGAAGGAGCGTGATGGAATGTTGCATCAGATGACCCGGCATCCACAATCACCCGACCTCAACCCAATTGAGATGGTTTGGGATGAGTTGGACCGCAGACTGAAGGAAAAGCAGCCAACAGGTGCTCAGCATATGTGGGAACTCCTTCAAGACTGTTGGAGAAGCATTTCTCATGAAGCTGGTTGAGAGATTGCCAAGATTGTGCTAAGCTGTCATCAAGGCAAAGGGTGGCTACTTTGAAAACTAAAATATATTTTATGATTCTTTGGAAGGCAAGAAGGTTTTAAAAAAATTATCATACACTTTTGCAAATAACCCTTTTAGAATATTTTTTTTCTGAGTGTAGGATAGCCTACCAATATATATTAGAGGGGCATATGCACATTCTATAGATATAGGTACCATTTACTACAAATCAGCCCTTTTTTAATAGCTCTTTCTATTCTGTTTCTAAAGCAAGAATGTACTTCTCTTGGGGATAGAAGTGAAAAAGTTGCCTTGATCATCTGAATGCTCAGTGCCATTGAAATTCACTCTTGAGGCAATGCAACATTTATAAAACACCCGGCTCAAATTTGTATTCTTCAGAGTGGCAAGCCAAGATGAAATACCAATGTTTCAGTACACATTATTCACTATTAATGTACAGTACATTCGGAAAGTATTCAGATCCCTTCCCTTTTTCCACATTTTGTTATATTACAGCCTTATTTTAAAATGGATTAAATAAAATAAAAAAATACTGCATAATGACAAAGCAAAAACAGGTTTTTAGAAATGTTTTCAAATAAAAATCTGAAATACTTTATTTACCTAACTATTCAGACCCTTTACTATAAGATTTGAAATTGAGCTCATGTGCATCCTGTTTCCATTCCATTCCACTGTTTCCATCCTTGATGTTTCTACAACTTCATTGGAGTCCACCTGTGGTAAATTCAATTGATTGCTGAATGCCAAGCTTCACGTCTGGGGGAAACCTGGCACCATCCCTATGGTGAAGCATGGTGGTGGCAGCATCATGTTCAGGACCTCAGACTGGGTCAAAGGTTCACCTTCCAACAGGACAATGACCCTAAGCACACAGCCAAGACAACACAGGAGTGGCTTCGGGACAAGTCTCCGAATCCCCTTGAGTGGCCCAGCCAGAGCCCGGTCTTGAACCTGATTGAACATCTCTGGAGAGACCTTAAAATAGCTGTGAAGCAACGCTCCCCATCCAACCTGACAGAGCTTGAGAGGATCTGCAGAGAAGAATGGGAGAAACTCCCCAAATACAGGTGTGCCAAGTTTGTAGCATCATACCCAAAAGTTTTTCAACAAAGTACTGAGTAAAAGGTCTGAATACTTATGTAAATATTTCAGTTGTTTTTTTTGTGCAAATTTTTCAGAAAACCTGTTTTTGCTTTGTCATTATGGGGTATTGTCATTATGGGGCTCCAGAGTGGTGCAGCAGTCTAAGGCACTACATTATCTCAGTACAAGAGGTGTCACTGCAGTCTCTGGTTCAGGCTGAATCCAGGCTGCATCACATCCGGCTGTGATTGAGAGTCAAATAAGGCAGTGCACATTTGGCCCAGCGTAGACCGGTTTTGGCTGGGGTAGGCTGTCATTGTAAATAAGAATGTGTTCTTAAATGACTTACCTAGTTTAAAATTATTATTATTATTATTATTATTTATCTGTAGATTTATGAAGGTAAAAAAATGATTTAATACGTTTTAGAATGAGGCTTTCATGTAACAAAATGTGGAAAAAGTCAAGGGGTCTGAATCCTTTCGTATGTACTGCATGCAGACTATTTCATTCCTGTATTGCACATCTACCAGAGGGGTAGACGCATTATTTCATTACATAACATTTTATGAATCTCATCTAATTAAACTATGTTGAAACTGGGACTGCAATGATGGCAATGTAGCAACATTCTCTATACCATTGTGTTGCGACTAGTAATTTCAGCGTTACTAATGCCAAGTATAACCCAGAAGGATGAGCCTATGTACTTTATTTGCAGAAAAGGTTTTTTCATCAGAGCTCATTCTACAAAACATGCAATGTGATGCTGAATACAAATGTCTCTGTTTTCCCACAAGGGGTTATTTTAGTGTTTGTCTGGAATCTCCTCTAGTCACATTAGTCTGAATGATTTTGTATCCAGACTCTCACACCACACCACTGCAGAAGGGCTGTTGTACAGCCAGACCAGTAGATGGCTTCTTCTCTTCACTTGGAGTACCTTCTAATTAAGGATAACTAATGCCTCACTATCCTACCATGGTGATGGCTTATCTCTGGTTATGTTGAGAAATGCATTACATTTACGTTACTTGTTTGAGAAGTGATATTTACATTTGGTTGATGCATTCAGAAGTTATGTCTTCTACATAATATTAATGTCTATTTGAAGATCGGCCATGATGTATTTTAAAAGGCTACTTTTCAACCTAATTGGCTGAATGGTGCTCTGTCGGCTTTTTAACTCAAACACTGCACACATTAACTTATAGAAGGAAACGAATCAGAGGATAAGAATCAGAGGAAGGGGTCCCCCTCAGAGAATAGTCTGAATTCAATGTATGAAAGCAGAAATTGGCTAAATGTCACATTCGGTTGTACATTGAATAGGTCAATATAGTGTTGATTGTTTGGTATAAAGCTGAAAAGATTTCCCTGAACATGATGACATGATGAAGGATGTTGAAGAGACACATAGCTCTCCCCTCAATGTTGCTTTTTAGGTAAACCATAAGAGAGGACACACACCAGAGCGACTGACCGTGTGTCTCCTATTGGGGAGGGGGTAAAAGGGAATACGTCAATAAAGTAACCTACATAAAACGTATCTGAGTAATTATTTTCTCTTATCATCCAAATTATTTGGTTGCATAACTGTCAGATAGGCTAGGTCATTAAAATGATGAGCACTGCTTTATTCTTCCTCCACATAATCATCCAATCGAATTACTCCCTCCCCCACCTCAAGTACATTTACGTGATATGTGACGTTACAAAATGCGGAGGTGGGCGCTGGGCAGGGACCACTTGGACCAAAGAGGAATCAACGCGATTTCATTTCAACGCAGAAACAACACATTTAGTCGGTAGTGGACCCGGGCGCCTTGCCGAAGCCGAGCCCATTGTATGCTTTTGACAGAGCAGACAAAGAAAACCGTTCGATTAATTAAACCGTTAAAAGGGACCGAATAGCCCAGAAAAGGAGTGTCTAGTGGTAGGCATTGCGGTTTGTGATCTCCGGAAAAGGGCAGGACACGGCCAAAGCGAAAGCGCCCAGTAGCCTATAGTTTATAACGGAAAATGAACCACATTCAAGTTTTGATAGTATGAATAAGAACCGCGTTTTGTTGCAATTGGTGACCAACTCTTGATGCGTCTGTGCAATCTCGTTTTCAGACAACTTGCTAGTTCCCGCGGAATTATTTTGATCACATCGTTTTTAACTCCTAGAATAGGGGTCTATTCATTTGTTTTCCTATTGTAAAGACTTACTTGTTCAAACCAAGATGAATTTCCAATCGGGGTCGGTGTCCGGTATCGCGCAGCAGTCTCAACCAGCCATGCCCACCCCAGGCACGGTCCCAGCGCCCGTTCCTGTACCAGTACCCCAGTCCATCCCGTCCCAGTTCGGATCAGGATCATCCGGAGGCTCCGGGCAGGGTCAGTTCGGTTCGGGGACAGTATCAGGACAGGCTTCCCAGGCCGGCCAACAAGGCAACCAGCAGTTTGTTTTGTCCAACTCGGCAGCCATCCGGGCTGAGATCCATCGGTTCGAATCGGTCCACCCGAACATTTACTCAATCTACGACCTGATCGAACGCATCGACGACATGGCCCTGCAGAACCAGATCCGAGAACATGTGATCTCTATTGAAGGTGAGTAGGAGGGATAAAAAGCTAGTGTGGTTCTCAGCAATTGTCACAAGTAGGCAACTTGCAATGTAACCCCCAAGTCGGTCATCTCCTCTGATGGGGAATGGCAACATGGTCTCCATGGAGGTAGTCTTCAGCTCATTGTTTGGTGACAACAATCTCACTTTCTGTGAGGCTCAGCGCAGGAAAGTCCTAGGATGAGTTTAGGAAATAACATTGAAAATGCAATCATTCATCATGCAAGGGCTAGCCTACTGTAATCTATGATACAGGCAGATAAATTAATACTCCATATGCCTGAATTTTCTGATGTCATGCGAGGTGAAGAGAACCCTTTTGCTCAGTGCTCCTGTGTTGAACCACCATTTCTTTGTGCGTATCTTATTTTATTACTTCTTCTATTGGCACATTCTAGAATATGCCCTACTAGTAGTGCTTATGGCACAGTAGGCCTTCACAGGGAAATATACTTCACAGCTGAGTAACAACAAAAACATGCATAGATATGCATTGATTTGCTGTACATTGCAACCTGAGTTCAGTAGCCTACAGATTTGCATACAGACGCCTCACTGCAGCGCACATTATTTCTCTCAAATACCAAGCAGTATCCCATATAACCTAACAGTAAGAACACCTATTTCTTAAAAGATGCCACTCAAACTGTACTCTGCATCACCTGTGACATAGTGGTTTAGATTTTGTACATCACACTTTAAGCTCTGGCGAGACACCTAGATCTAATGCATGTTTCCACCACCACTCTATCCATTTCCAAAGGTTTAAATTCGGCTCATTGACTTAAATCCTCATTTGGATTTAGAGATGAATTCTCACACTCATGTTTAAGGATTTAAGATAAAGAGCTGGTCTTAGTGGCAGGAAAGTCTTGTGCTAACATCAAGTGTTTACCCATGTATTTTGTTACTTGCATAGGAGACTGAAAGGAAAAGTAGTCAGAGTTCAAAGCAGAGGGGGTGGTAGTACCTGTAACATGAGCCATTATCTAGTGAAATGACCCACACAGGTCGTTGTCATAAGAGGAACTGTGAACAAACCTAAGATGTAGGTCTATTGTGTGACCATGTGAAAGCCAGGGGTTCACTTCCACCAACAGTGAATTCTCATGTCTCAGACAGTGTAACGGTACATTGAAATAAAAAATCTAACTAGGCAAGTCAGTTAAGAACAAATTGTTATTTACAATGACCACCAAACCCGGACGATGCTGGGCCAAATGTGTGCCGCCCTATGGGACTCTCTTTTTGATTTTACTATATATATATATTATTTTTTACCCCCTTTTTCTCCCCAATTTTTGTGGTATCCAATTGTTAGTAATTACTATCTTGTCTCATCGCTACAACTCCCGTAGGGGCTCGGGAGAGACGAAGGTCGAAAGCCATGCGTCCTCCGAAACACAACCCAACCAAGCTGCACTGCTTCTTAACACAGCGCGCCTCCAATCCGGAAGCCAGCCGCACCAATGTGTCAGAGGAAACACCATGCACCTGGCTACCTTGGTTAGCGCGCACTATGCCCGGCCCGCCACAGGAGTCTCTGGTGCGCGATGAGACAAGGATATCCCTACAGGCCAAACCCTCCCTAACCCAGACGACGCTAGGCCAATTGTGCGTTGCCCCACGGACCTCCCGGTCACGGCCAGCTGCGACAGAGCCTGAGTGCGAACCCAGAGTCTCTGGTGGCACAGCTAGCACTGTGATGCAGTGCCCTAGACCAGTGAAGTGCCCTATTTACAATGACCACCAAACCCCTACGATGCTGTGCCAATTGTGTGCCGCCCTATGGGACTCTCAATCACGGCCGGATGTGATACAGCCTGGATTCGAACCAGGGACTGTAGTGATATGCCGTGCCTTAGACCGCTGCGCCACTCGGGAGCTCTAACATAATAAATGCATTGAAGCAACACTGTTATTCACAGGTATAAACGTATCAACAGAGCTGCAAGGGAACAGGTAGAATAGGTTGGGTTGTCTAACCTACACATCAATATCTGTACCATTATGCTGACTTGCTAGAATGATGCATACTGTATATTGAGTATACAAAACATTAAGAACAGCTGCTCTTTCCATGAGACTGACCAGGTGAAAGCTGTGATCCCTTATTGATGTCACTTGTTAAAGCCACTTTAAGAGACCGGTTAAAGAATAATTTTTAAGCCTCAAGACAATTGAGACATGGATTGTGTAGGTGTGCCATTCAGAGGGTGATTGGGCAAGACAAAAAATGTGTCTTTGAATGGGGCATGGTGGTAGGTGATCAACACACCGGTTTGTGTCAAGCACTGCAACGCTGTTGAGTTTTTCACGCTCAACAGTATCCTGTGTGTATCAAGAATGCTCCACCAGCCAAAGGACATCCAGCCAAGTTGACACAACTGTGGGAAGCGTTGGCGTCAACACGGGCCAGCATCCCTGTGGAATGCGTTGGACACCGTGTGTGTGTGTAACTCAATATTAGGAAGGTGTTCCTTTGTACACCCAGTGTATTTGCAGTTGTATGGGTTTGATAACTATTGAGTAGAGGTGCAGTTAACATAATTAAATATTAGATTCGGGAACTCTGTGTCTTCTCACCAACTGGAACCATGTTTCCATCAGATTTAACCTCCAAGTTACTTCACTATGCCGTCTTTAAATGGCAGACAATGACCTCCCTTTTTCTCAAGGCGTGTTTTAAGAGATTCTGAGAAACTTCTTCTTAGTAGCAGCTCTACTCAGGCGTGAGCCATTAGCGCTGAATGAGATATGTTCCCTTGGTGTGGGTACGTGATGAGGTCTATGACCTGTGCCTCGTACCATCATAACATTCACCGTGGTTGACACAGCAGTGTTGTTTCAGCGACTGGGGTTGATCCTGTAGTACTTGTTATGGGTGTGTTAAGATAAGTCTCCTTTTAGGCTTTGAGGAATAGCACCGACTTGTTCTGATGCAAATGATTGCATCATTTTGTCAATGAATGCCAGGCTTTATGCAATGGCTGAATATGGAAACACTAGAGCCTTTTATGTTGCCCTCTTAAAAAATGCAGAATATTTGTTTTAATGAGGATGAGCAGTTTTCTGGTTCACTGCCAGATCCGAGTGTGTGTGACACAAATTAGGAAAAAACATTTCCCCTTTTAAAATCCGATCATTTTATATTGTTAAATTGTACAAAAAATAATTAGTCTGACATGAAAGACAGTTATTTTTCTTCCCCAGGCAAGGCAAGTTATGTATTTGTTTTAGTGTACCTTATGACCATGTCCAATGCCCCAAAACAATGAACATCTATTTGTATTTTTCTCAGCAAGCTCACCATTTTTAGATGCATTCATATTTGACATACCGTGTGTTTTAGCTCTCTTATTAATGTCCCCATTGCAGAAAGCCGGAAGAGCCGCAACAGGAGACATTAGTGTAGTCGACTAGACTTCACCTGTACTGTAGGACTGCACGCTCCCCTTCGATCTTGCATCATTGCAGTCTCTGTTGCTAAGAAACCAATGGATCTCATGCCTTCAGTTGAAAATACTAGAGAGAGAATAACAATTCTATGCCAACAGAAAAATGCAGCGTCTGTCGAACATATCTTCTTCTGTGTGAATCGTTAGGGGTTTTACCCATTGGAAAACACCAACGATTCTTTGACAGATCATCGGGAGTAGTGATAATACTAGGTGAGGTTTCTCTTCTCACCACTCCCTTCACAGTAATGTTTGATATGCCAGGCAACAGTTGGTCTCAGCGAGCAAATTTACTGCAATCAGAAGAACCGAGACAAAGGAGCAGCAGGAGCTTGTTTATTTGTTGTGGGTGATCAATGTTTTATTGATTTTTAGAAAACACAGAATAACCAATGCTTTTGACTGTCATACAAACAATATAGTGCAGAAGACATGGTTTATAATGACCCTTTGTTTAATATAAATGTTTTAACCTGTTTGTTTACAGCTCACTGTCTGATATAACTGCTTGAATATTGCCACATTTTCTGGTGTAGAGGAACATGACGAGCTATGAATGTGACTTTGAGAACCGGGGTATGCACAGTAGCAAGCTTGTCAAGGGGAAGAACAAAATGTGCCTTCTTATTGGAAGTATCTGTGAAAGATTCCATGCTAGGGTCCACCCTGACCACTTATGTAAGAGAAGTTACATAGATTTAGATGGAACACTTAACATTAACCTCTCCAACCTGTGTGTGTCTCTTGGAGGGGTTAGGATCAAATCAGAAGATGAATTTGGGTCTGTTTCTGGTTATCAATAACTAATCATGACCAAATGGTTCCTTGTCCCTTACAGTATTACAGGAGGGCAGAGAGATAATCATGTGCAGTAGAATCTGAATCGGATTGGTCGATCATTCAAATGTCCTCCATTTTTTTTACTTCTGGGCCTTGTTTCTTATCCAATTAAAAGAGGAGATTACTTATTCATTGTTTAATGTATCTTTAGTTAACTGATTATTCGTATTATGCTAATATTAAGCTGATAATCATTAAGCAAGATATTATATCAAATCTACGTTTATTTGTCACGTGCGCTGAATACAACCTTACAGTGAAATGCTTACTTACAGGCTCTAACCAACAGTGCAAAAAAGGTATTAGGTGAACAATAGGTAGGTAATGAAATAATAGAAACAGTAAAAAGACAGTGAAAAATAAATAACAGCAGTGAGGCTATGACAGCAGCGAGGCTATATACAGGCACTGGTTGGTCGGGCCAATTGAGGTAGTATGTACATGACTATGCATATATGATAAACAGAGAGTAGCAGCAGCGTAAAGAGGGGTCGGGGGGGTCACACAATGCATATAGTCCAGGTAGCCATTTGATTACCTGTTCAGGAGTCTTATAGCTTGGGGGTAAAAACTGTTGAGAAACCTTTTTGTCCTAGATTTGTCACTCTGTTACCACTTGCCATGCGGTTGTAGAGAGAACAGTCTATGACTGGGGTGGCTTGTGGTCTTTGACAATTTTTAGGGCCTTCCTTTGACACCCTCTGTAGTGCCTTGCGTTTGGAGGCCGAGCAATTGCCATACCCGGCAGTGATGCAACCAGTCCGGATGCTCTCGACGTTGCAGCTGTAGAACCTTTTGGGGATCTGAGGACCCATGCCAAATCTTTTTAGTTTCTAGAGGGGGAATAGGCTTTGTCGTGCCCTCTTCACGACTGTCTTGGTGTGTTTGGACCATTCTGGTTTGTTGGTGATGTGGACAGCAAGGAACTTGAAGCTCTCAACCTGCTCCACTACAGCCCCGTCGATGAGAATGGGGACCTGCTCGGTCCTCTTTTTTCTGTAGTCCACAATCATCTCCTTAGTCTTGGTTATGTTGAGGGAGAGGTTGTTGTTCTGGCATCACCCGGCCAGGTCTCTGACTTCCTCCCTATTGGCTGTCTCGTTGGTGATCAGGCCTTCGACTGTTGTCTACAAACTTAATGATGGTGTTGGAGTTGTGCCTGGCCATGCAGTCATGAGTGAACAGGGAGAACAGGAGGGGACTGAGCACGCACCCCTGAGGGGCTCCAGTGTTGAGGATCAGCGTGGCAGATGTGGGCGGCCCGTCAGGAGGTTTAGGATCCAGTTGCAGAGTGAGGTGTTTAGTTCTAGGATCCTTAGGTTATTGATGAGCTTTGAGGGTACTATGGTGTTGAACGCTGAGCTGTAGTCAATGAATAGCATTCTCACGTAGCTATTCCTTTTGTCCAGGTGGGAAAGGGCAGTGTGGATTGCAATAGAGAGAGCATCATCTGTGGATGTGTTTTGGTGGTATGCAAATTGGAGTGGGTCTAGGGTTTGATGTGAGCCATTACCAGCCTTTCAAAGCATTTCATGGCTACAGACGTGAGTGCTACAGGTCTGTAGTCATTTAGGGAGGTTGCCTTCGTGTTCTTGGGCACAGGGACTATGGTGGTCTGCTTGAAACATGTTGGTATTACAGACTCAATCAGGAACATGTTGAATATGTCAGTGAAGACACCTGCCAGTTGGTCAGCACATTCCCGGAGCACACGATCTGGTAATCCGCCTGGCCCCGCAGCCTTGTGAATGTTGACCTGTTTGAAGGTCTTACTCACGTCGGCCACGGAGAGCGTGATCACACAGTCATCTGGAACAGCTGATGCTCTCATGCATACCTCAGTGTTGCTTGCCTGGAAAGCGAGCATAGAAGTGATTTAGCTCGTCTCTTAGGCTCGTGTCACTGGGCAGCTCTGCTTCCCTTTTGTAGTCTGTAATAGTTTGCAAGCCCTGCCACATAAGATGAGCGTCGGAGCCAGTGTAATACATTCAATCTTAGCCCTGTGTTGACGCTTTGCCTGTTTGATGGTTAACCGGATGGCATTGGAGGGTTTCGTATAAGCTTTCAGGTTAGAGTCCCGGACCTTGAAAGCGGCAGCTCTCCCCTTTAGCTCAGTGCAAATGTTGCTTGTAATCCATGGCTTCTGTTTGGGGTATGTTCATACTAGAGGTCGACTGATTAATCAGAATGGCCGATTTCAAGTTTTCATAACAATCGGAAATGTTTTTTTAAATTTTTATAACTATTAACTATGCAAGTTAGTTAAGAACACATTCTCATTTTCAATGATGGCCTAGGAACTGTGGGCTAACTGCCTTGTTCAGGGGCAGAACAGCAGATTTCCACCTTGTCAGCTCAGGGGTACCAATCTTGCAACCACACAGTTAACTAGTCCAATGCTCTAACCATTGCACTCCACGAGTAGCCTGCCTGTTACGCGAATGCAGTAGAAGTCAAGTGAAATTGCTAGCTAGCATTAAATTTATCTTATAAAAAACAATTAATCATAATTACTAGTTATAACTACTAATCCAGTTTAGTAGGCAATATTAACCAGGTGAAATTGTCATTTCTCTTGCGTTCATTGCACGCAGAGTCAGGGTATATGCAACAGTTTGGGCTGCCTGACTCATTGCAAACTAATTTGCCAAAATTTTACATAATAATGACATACATTGAAGGTTGTGCAATGTAACAAGAATATTTAGACTTAGGGATGCCACCCGTTAGATAAAATACAGAACGGTTCCGTATTTCACTGAAATAAAAAACGTTTTGTTTTCAAAATGATAGTTTCCGGATTCTATCATATTAATGACCTAAGGCTCATATTTCTGTGTGTTATAATTAAGTCTGACTGAGCAGCAGAAGGCCTGTAATCATTTATTCAAACAGCACTTTCGTGAAGAGCTGCTGGCAGCTCTTCACAAGCACAGCGCTGTTTATGACTTCTAGCCTATTAGCCTAATGGCTGGTGTAACCAATGTGAAATGGCTAGCTAGTTAGCTGGGTGTGCGCTAATACTGTTTGAAACTTCACTCGCTTTTAGATTTTGAGTAGTTATTCCCCTTGCGCTGCAAGCTACGAGGCTTTTGTGGAGCGATGGGTAACGGTGCTTTGAGTGTGGCTGTTGTCGTTGTGTTCCTGGTTCGAGCCCAGGTAGGGGTGAGGAGGGGGACGGAAGCTATACTGTTACACTGGCAATACTATAGTGCCTATAAGAACATACAATAGTCAAAGGTATATGAAATACAAATGGTATAGAGAGAAATAGTCCTATAAATACTATATTAACTACAACCTAAAACCTCTTACCTTGGAATATTTAAGTCTCATGTTAAAAGGAACCACCAACTTTCATATGTTCTCATGTTCTGAGCTAGGAATTTAAACGTTAGCTTTTTTACATGGCACATGTTTTACATGGCACATATTACTTTCTTCTCCAACACTTTGTTTTTGCATTATTTAAACCAAATTGAACATGTTTCATTTATTTATTAGAGGCTAAATTGATTTTATTGATGTTTTATATTAAGTTAAAATAAGTGTTAATTCAGTATTGTTGTAATTGTCATTATTACAAATGTAAAAAATCGTCCAATTTGAATATTTTTTGGTCCTCCAATAATCTGTATCGGCATTGAAAAATCATAATCGGTCGGCCTCTTGTTCGTACAGTCATTTTGGGGACGACATCCTTGATACACTTATTGGTAAAGCCAGTGGTTTACTCCTCAATGCCATCGGAAGAATCCCGGAACATGTTCGTGTCAGTGCTAGCAAAACAGTCCTGTATTTTAGCATCTGCTTCATCTGACCACTTTTTTATAGACCGAGTCACTGGTTCTTCCTGCTTTAATTTTTTGCTTGTAAGCCGGAATCAGGAGGATAGATTTACCAAATGGAGGGCGAGAGAGCTTTGTACACATCTGTGTGTGGAGTACAGGTGATCTAGAATTTTTTTCCCCCTCTGGTTGCACATTTAACATGTTGATAGAAATTAGGTAGAACTGATTTAAGTTTCCCTGCATTAAAGTCTCGGGCCACTAGGAGCGCCGCCTCTGGGTGAGTGATTTCCTCTTTCCTTATTTCCTTATACAGCTAACTGACTGCTGTCTTAGTGCTAGCATCTGTCAGTGGTGGTAAATAAACAGCCACGAAAGTATAGCTGAATACACTCTCTTGGCAAATAGTGTTTGCATTTTATCACACGATACTCTACTTCAGGTGAGCAAAATCTAGAGACATCCTTAGATTTCGTGCACCAGCTGTTTACAAATATGCACAGACACTGGCCATTCAGAGAAAATACATAATCTCAGATGTGACTGAGATTTTTATAGGTCAAAGGCTGGGAAGAGAGGCTTGTTATTTTTTTAAACAGTAGTGTCATTCACACTGCATAGCCTCCATGGTATTACCGGTAGGCCGGATTTGAATAGCTGTGAAAAGTGTCAAAGTAAAATCTAGATCAGTGTGATACAGAAGCAGCTCCTCGCCGATTATTTCTGTGTTCTATTTAGCCAGTCATTCCAATGAGAACCAGGGTTGTGTTCCATTAACAAGGCTTGCTCTTGGGAACATGGCTCCTTTCATTTGGTGATGAAGGCTGTTGTAATTGTTACCCTCATTTATGTTTCTACATTAAACTTTTACAGTTCAGTTTGGAAAAGATTTGACTGTCAGTCTTGAGTTAACCTAACCCAGCTTTCTTCGATTAGAATCTCAGATTTTCAATGTTTAAGTATATGAGGTGTCTTAAGATGGTGTAGTTGTACAGTAATAAACACAGCTGATGCCTGTGGGTGTTGTAATAAGCTGCTGTTTATATCATAACATCTGTTCATCATTTGTTTTGATTATTACTATTCGTGTACCTCTGCTTGTTGTTTCAAACTCCCGTTGGCTTCAAGGGACTCACCCAGACACTAACCAATGTCAAGGACAGGCCGGTGGCCTTACCTCCTGAACCCACAGCTGCCCCAGGTAGTGATGCAATATGGGGATCTTGAGCATGGGCTAACAAGCCTGCACTCACTTCAGTATTGAGTCCAGCACAATGGCACATTGTGTACAGAAAATGCTAGAAGAGACAACACAGAGGAGACGGAGAGAGCGAGAGAGAAGACTGAGAAGATAAGAGGGAGGGAGAGAGGAAGACACAGGGGAGCCCAGCCTGCTGCCAGAGTGTGGCACATAACATAAGCTGTCCTCTGGCACAAGCAGCCTGCCTAAACACATCTCTCCTTTAGTCAATTACCATAGTGAACGTAACCTCTCTAGAGGCCCATAAGAACGTAGTGAAGATGTTGCGTCTCTCCTTTTTGCTGATTTTTCCTCTACCCTTGAAATGAGAATGAAAAGACTAACTGATGTCATATTCAGTGATGCCGATTATTTATATGGGTTTATGGCAAGTGCTGTTTGCATTCTCAATGCTCTCACAGTGTTGACACAGTGCCCATCAGACTGATAATGAAACAGTAAGGCATGCTCCTATGGATTTGGTTTCTCCTCTGGTAGTATGCACACAGTGGTCTGTGTGCCCCAGTTAAGGCACCTGTTTCTCCTTTTCACTTACTTTGCACTCCCAAATAACCTTCAGTCATCCACAAAAAAAAACAGTTTTAGGCCCACAAACGTTGAGTGGAAATTGAAGTTAGAGTGTTTTCTGCACATGAGCTCTGATAGGTGGTGGATCGATATTATGGAGGCTAGTATAAGATGTGTGGGAGTTTTTTTCTGGATACTGGTGGGATATGACATCCACAGTTATTGACCAGTATGGAGTATCCTTGTCAAAGCCAAGGCACTGCTGCTACTATTGTATAAAGAAAACCAGTCCAGTCTATTTCAGTTTGTCATCATAGAGAACCAGTCATTTTACAAGGGAGTAGAGTGAAAGAGTCAGTCAACCACCTGCAACTCTTATGAAGTGTTTTATAGTGGAATGTTGTGTTTATAGAGTAGCTGGGAGACTGTTTGCTGGCTCTAAATCTGTACCAAAGTAAAGCCTGGTGTATCAACACATCTGCCTGCCACACTAGGACAACCTGAAATAAACCTGCAGCTTGTTGGGTTTCCCATGTATTCAACCTCTGAGAGGAGCACAAACTGGAACAAAATAGCGTCATCTTTAGATCACTGGAAGTACAATGCGTCTCTGACTGTTGAAATCTTCGCTTTTCTTTCTCTGACATTTGACTATTTATTTTGACACCAACGGTTTTGAATTTGAAATGTTATTTTGTAAATGGACACATATTTTCTTTCTCGTTTTAAGGAAGAGGAAAACAAAACCCACAATGCACCTCGTTACTATGGGGTTGACTGGAAGATGGTAGTCGTGTGCTCTTAAGAATGTGACTGCAAAGCTTCCTTTTTCCTCAAAGAGATGTAGGGTGCCACACATCCCCAGTCTTTCATACATGTGAACCAACAAAGGTTGGAGTGAACACCTGTAAGGTGGATGAAGCCATCATGCCTGTCACCCTTGTGGGGATCGGCTCATTCTACAAACTGTTCTCTGCTGTTGCTATTAACTTTTACTTTAGAGAAGAAAATACTAGATCTACGCCAGCAACTGACTATCGACCAACCTAGCAGCACAATGTTGGTTTCCCTGGAGAGAACACAAGAAAATGAAGACCATTCATCTCTGTTGAATCTCACAGAACTGTCAGATCCTCCTTAGTCGTTTTTTCCCCATCGAGCCCAGCCTATTGTAACATTTGAATAATTGAATATGGGAGTACAGTAAGCCTTTCCCCCAAGCCTTGACAGATGCATGGGTGGCAGTTGATATGGCGATTGCACACGCTTTGCTCTCCGTGTCAAAAGCCCCTTTGTCCCGTCGTTACTCCATACGATTTCACGGCGTCAAAATGCTCATTACATTCATCCCTATTCAGATGAGTTCCAACATTCTTTCTGACCTCAGACCCCTACAGTTGTCAGGGATGTGCCAAGCGGCAAAGCCAATCACAGGGCACGAATGTGCAGTATCTCTGTGGCTCTGTCGTCCCCTCAGTACTCTCTGCACAAGGCCATTACTGCATAGGTCTTAGTGAATAATGTGATGCAATGCTCCCTCCACAGTAGAATGTCCTCCATTGTTTTGTTGAACAAAGGCTTTCTCTCTCATTGATGGACAGTTATTTTTTATAAAAAAATATATATATAATCTGGTTTTGACTGTAGAGAGTTGTGGGGAATTGTAAAAAACGTAAAGCTTTTTTGTGACATGTTTCCATCTCCTCCATGTCTATGGTAATATTTGATCACACCAGGACTAATGAATGTGGAGAGGAGCTCTGTGTTACTCCATTCAAAGTGAGTGTTACTCCAATCAAAGTGAGTGTGATCGTCACATTACTGTCAGTGATACATCATGATGAGAAATGTACCTCTAGAAATTCTGTAGAAGGCTTGTCCTTTAGGCACTATATCTCTGTGCTCTATATAAACAAATAGAACAGTAATGGATCTTCACTTGACACCTGTAATTACCTTGTCGTCAAAGTTTTGCAGTGGTCAAAATAATTTGTTGTGTTTTCTCAACCCGGCTGTGTTCTATCCGTCCTGATCACATCATGGAAGTACTGTCTCCTGCAAGGCTGGGCCTGCAAGCAGATGGCCACTGACAGAGGAAGGGAAGGGGTGTTGGAAAGCAGTCATTTTTATATTTTAATTTCACCTTTATTTAACCAGGTAGACCGGTTGAGAACAAGTTCTCATTTACAACTGTGACCTGGCCAAGATAAAGCAAAGCAGTGTGACAAAAACAACAACACAGAGTTACACATAAACAAACGTACAGTCAATAACATAGACACACATATTTTTGTATTGCTATCCTTGTGGGGACAAAATAATTGATTCCCATCCTAAATCTAACCTTAACCACTAACCCTAAAAATATACCTAAAACTAACCCCACTTGTACAAATTGTCCTTGTTTTGCTATCCTTGTGAGGACTTCTGGTACCCATAAGGATAGTTAAACAAAAACACACAGGGTCTCTGGAAGGGACTCTGATTAGAAAGCAGTGACGTAGGGAGTGAAAGGTTCCAGGCCTCCAAGCCTGCCAGCAGTTCCGTGTCTCACTGTGTGGAGATCTAGACAGGTTGGGGATGGGCATGTAGCGGGTAGCTGTGGGGTTAGGCTGAACCACAGGGCTCTACTTTACTCAGCCTCTCTGAAGAGAACCTTCAGACCGTGACATTCCTTCCCTTTCCCTCAAGGCCCACCACGTTTTCCTCCTTGATTAGAAAATGCTGGATAAGGGAAACCGAGACGGGAGGTGGCCATAATGTAGAGTAGTATCATGACCGCATGGGCTAACCTGCTGCTGGTTATTACATTGGAGTCAGGAGTCTAAGTCTGTATCTCCCACTCCTTGAAAGCTAATTGGGAATGTCTATTTAAAGGTTGGAGGCCTGGTTGTGGAACTGGGATATTAAATAGAATTTCTTAAATAGCAATTCTAGCACAAGGCCATGTCACAGTTCTTGTGCATAGTCACTTCTCAAGGACATTTGTGGACAGTTTTGAGTGCTGCCATGCCATCAAAAGGGCAATTAATAGCTGGTGGAGTTGTTTTGATGAGTTATGTTGAAGGATGTGAATGGGTTTCTTTCAGGGGTAATGTTCTTGGAGTGTCTTATTGCGCCCTTCACTGCCAGCATTACTAACACCTCAGTGCAGTTGAGTGTGCCACACGGATTTCCGAAAAGGTCTGCTCTCATTTGAAAGTCTCAGTGGAAATTGACAGTCACATTGCCATGAAATGATGAATCTGTTTTCCACCAGAAAGTACAAAGCCAATAGGACTTCCAGTTTCTGCAATACTGACACAATCATGTGGCATATTTGGTCTTTTGGTATAGTTTCTAGGTGAAATGTGTTGATAATATGGTATAATCCCCAACATTTTGTTTTCTTCATGCTGTCATGTTTTCTAATTGAAATAGAATTAGATGACAATACACTGAACAAAAATATAAACAAAACTTGGAAAAATGTCTAAGATTTTACCGAGTTACTGTTCATATAAAAAAAATCAGTCAACTGAAATGCATTAGGCTCTAATCTATGGATATCACATGACTGGGAATGCATGTATTTAAATAACAGACGGTAGGTGTGTGGATCAGAAAAGCAGTCCGTATCTGGCGTGACCACCATTTCCCTCATGAAGAGCGACATCTCCTTCACATAGAGTTGATCAGGCTGTTGATTGTGGCCTGTAGAATGTTGTCCCACTCTTCATTGGCTGTGCAAAGTTGCTGGATATTGGCGGGAACTTGAACACGCTGTCATACACATCGATCGAGTATCCCAAACATACTCAATGCCTGACATGTCTGGTGAGTATGCAGGCCATGGAAGAACTGGGACATTTTCAGCTTCCAGGAGTTGATCACAGATCCTTGTGACAAGTGGCTGGGCATTGTCATACTGAAACGTGAGGTAATAGCAGTGGATGGTCTTCCAGATCTCGTCACAGTATCTCAGTGCGTTCAAATTGCCTCAATAAAATGCAATTGTTTTTATCCGTAGTTTATGCGTGCGCATACCATAATCCCACTGCCACCATGGGGCACTCTGTTCACAACGTTGACATCCGCAAACCACTTGCCCACACGACTCCATACATGCGGTCTACCATCTGCCCGGTACAGTTGAAACCGGGATTAATCCGTGAAGAGCACACTTCTCCAGCGTGCCAGTGGCCATCGAAGGTGAGCATTTGCCCCAGTTGCGATGCTGAACTGCAGTCAAGACCCTGGTGAGGACAACAAGCACGCAAATGAGCTTCCCTGAGACTGTTTGTGCAGAAATTCTTCAGTTGTGCATAGGGCTGTTGCAGTGACTGCATTACCGCCACACTGGCATTCATGACCACAGAAAAATTATATTTAACCGTTGAATCATGGTAATCTAATTTTTATGCACTCTGGACATGTTAGTAGTACCCAACTTGTTTACAATCATCAGGTCTTTGATGACCTTGTACTCAGGGCTCTATTGTCCCTCTATAACCAGTCTGACATCTGCAAATGCAATAAAAAATCCTATAGACGTATGTGCTTTTAAAACTCACCTCACTGTGATTGATAAATTTGAAAACTTCAACAACTGGTTGAAACTGAGTGGGGAAAAAATGTGTCATTGTGGATATTTCAAGGCCTAACACAACGAAATGGAGAAGTCCTTCTAAGGTGACGATGAATTTAAAAACTTCTACATGCATATTAGAGCTTATGTATAGACTTATATATGAAAACAATTCTGAATGAAAATGTTTGCCTTTTTATACAAAGCATAGCCTACCACATATTACAGAAGGCAGAAAAACATACAAAAAACTGATTTAAGAGATCTTTGGTACATAATTGGTCTAGTTTTAAATTAAACAGATTCAGTTCGCCAACATTATAGTGCCTTTGGTTTTGAATAGCCTAGTAATAGGGCATTTTTTATACAGTATTTTCATAATTAATAGGCTGACACTTTACCTTTTGACTACAGAATCTCACCATTGTGCATTTCCATCTCCTCCCTTCTCTCCTTCAATCCTTTCTTCAGTGCGCAGAGAGAGGGGCTGGCAACAGTTTAATGAAATATGTTTCATTGTGAACCTGTTACTATCGACGTTCCCGAACAGATGTAACTTTATTTCTCAAATGAAGCGCTGGGTAGCTGCAGGAACAGGTTTGGAGAGCCCATGGCATACAGAGTTAATGGCAGAATTTCACCGGTTGCACAGCGAAATAACCGGAGTAGCCTACCTGACATGGGACTAATCAGTGGGAAAATGGCCAATTGCATGCTCCTTCAACTTGAGACATCTGTGGGATTGTGTGACAGAACTTTTAGTGGCTTTTTATTGTTCCCAGCACAAGGTGCATCTGTGTAATAATCATGCTGTTTAATCGGCTTCTTGGTATGCCACACCTGTCAGATGGATGGATTATCTTGGTAAAGGATAAATTCTCACTAACATAGATGTAAACACATTTGTGCACAACATTTGAGCAAAATAAGCTTTTTATGTGTGTGTAACATTGCTGGTATTTTATTTCAGCTCATGAAACATGGGACCAATACTTGTTGTATTATATATTTTTGTTCAGTGTATATTACACAAACACAACACACAGATCACTATTCTTCTCATGGAACTATATATACTGTAGTTGCTCTTGGATGTAGTTTTTCTGAGGCAAGTATCACTATTATTAAAACACAACAAGCATATACATTTTCTTGACATTTTAATATATTGTTTAACGGAACACAACAAGCATATCTGCTTTCTAGTAGTGTAGGTGTTCTTGGTTGTTTTACTGCGGCAAGTCGGTTGTCAATAGAGCTTGTTTAATGTGCGTGAGTTATCGCCTCCGTCCTACATTTTCTGGTGTAGATGTCATCATGTTGAAGGCTAGCAGCCAGCTCTGTGACCCTGTGTACACTGCTATCAGGACTTCCGTTGGAAACATTCCAAGTAGGAGCGACTAACTACAAACGCACACAAACTGTTTCTTTTTAGAGCTATTTTTCACCAACTTCAGAGAAATTACAATAAAAGTAGTAACATTGCACACTACATCAAACATGTGGACTCTGAAACCTATGCTTAACAGCTCAGTCTCTTAGATATTTGTATTGAGAATGTAAACTTAGAGGTACAAAGGTCATACCCCCAAAACATGCTAACTTCTCACCATTACCAATAACAGGAGGTTAGTATTTTCTTGCGCGTATGATATTTATGCCTCTAACTTTCTCACTAATCATTTTTTTTAACATTCTCTGTAATCGTGGTAGCATCCGGGGGGGGGGGGGGTGTGTGTATTGTAAGATAATCCAAAATACTGGAGTATAGAGTGTAGTTAAGTTTTAGCTTCGGTGTCCAAATAAATACGGAGGGGAGTGTGGATGTTTTGGGGGTTCCGTCCATGCATTGTTTATCACAATAGTAGAGGTAAGACTGGTTTTAAGAGTGCTTGTCTAAAGGACCATTTCTGAAAGGAAATACAGCAGAGGGAACTATAGTATGACCCCATTACAGTTTATTCCCTCGTTTCCTGCGTTCCCTGATGGGAATAACCCAAAGCCACTCCACTCCCCCTGGCCCCTTACCCGGGACCCGTGTCATGTGGTGTAGTATGTGAACCATGTGTGTAACTACGACCCAGGAAGAAACACATACACCCCTGGCAGCCATTTTGGACCCCACCTTTGAAGTAGTTTCCAGGCTGGTCATTCATCTGTTAGCACAGGGAGGATGATTGGTATGGGCCAGGGCACGGACAAGCTCCAAGCTGTGAGGAGGTTTTTGTTAGTTTCTTGTCTAGGTCGGTCTTGGCTGGATGTGGTTCAGTTGGTTTTATGTCCCTACTGAACTTGTGCCTTTGTTGGGTTTTACTTTTTGGCCCTGACTTGAGCTTGAATAGATGATGACACTTTGGTTTGTTCTGTAAATCCAAATGGAGACCTTTAGTTGGTTTTAATGGTCTGTAAAAGAGCATTATGATGCAAACCAGAACGCTAGTATCCAGGAGTTTCCTTATTCCAACACTTTGGTTGGTAACACTTTCTATGGCCTATATATGTACAATGTTTATGGCACAAACACTATACTATACACTATAAACATTGATAATATATTTCACAGAGGACACATATAACATCATAAACATACTATAAGCATTCATTACAGCTCCCACCCCCCCCTAACAAGATCCTAGTGTATGCGTTACTGCACCCATAATGCATTACACACAGGTGGTTTTGTAGAAAAATATATTTCTTTGTATTCTAAGCCATTATATTATAACAATTCCAAAGATCCATTGGTTAAGGTGGACAATATCTCAGAAAACAGAGCACTGAGAGACCCTGTGTCATGTTTTGTCATTGATTATCATGCCTTGTCCCTGTTCTTCTCCTTCTATTCGTTTCCCTCTGCTGGTCTTATTAGGTTCTTTCCCTCTTTCTATCCCTCTCTCTCCCCCTCCCTCTCTCACTCTCCCGCTCTCTCTTCTCTCTATCGTTCCGTTCCTGCTCCCAGCTGTTCCTATTCCCCTAATCAATCATTTAGTCTTCCCACACCTGTTCCCGATCCTTTTCCCTGATTAGAGTCCCTATTTCTCTCCTTGTTATTCGTTTCTGCCCTGTCGGTTCCTTGTCTAGAATTCACCGTGCTGTGTTTGTGTATCGCCCTGTCGTGTCGTGTTTTCCTCAGATGCTGCGTGGTGAGCAGGTGTCTGAGTCTGTTCGGTTCAAGTGCCTTCCCGAGGCAACCTGCTGTTCACCTGCTGTTCAAGATCGAGTCTCCAGTTTGTCCTCGTCATTTCGAGTGAAAGTTGTGTTTTTTGATTGTATTTACTTTACTGGATTAAAGACTCTGTTTTCGCCAAGTCGCTTTTGGGTCCTCTTTCACCTGCATGACACCCTGCTCTGTTTTAAACAAGTAGACCCTAACAGAAACTACAATGTATTTTTCAAGGGGAAAAGCCAAAGGTCCTGAAATTATTATAAATAAAAGCACCACCAAGAAATAACAGCTTGGCATCCTGAGTTATTAATATGAATGACCTGTTCCTCAATAGCCTGCCGGGTTAGTTAGGAAAGCGGTTACTATAGAGATCCGGGCACAGGAAGTTCATCCTAACGCTGCATTGCCGAGCAGCCATATCATGCACACAGACCGACTCCCTTCTAATGACACCTCATCTAAAATGTTGTCATGCTCTTAGGTGGAACTTCCAATGCAAACCTTAAAATGACAAAACCTGAGATGAAATGTAGGCATATTGTCTCTGTGGGGCGGCAAGTAGCCTAGTGGTTAGAGCATTGGGCCAGTAACGGAAAGGTTGCTGGATCGAATCCCTGAGCTGACAAGGTAAACAAATCTCTCATTCTGCCCCTGAACAAGGCTGTTAACCCACTGTTCCTATGCAGTCATTGTAAATAAGAATTTAGAACTTAAGCTCAAGGCTCAACCAGGTGTTTTTATATCTGCATCAGGAACTGTTTTTATGATAAGGTGTTCCTCAGTGGCTGTGTGAGCGAGGCAGAGCTGGCACGAAAAGTGCAGTGATCAGCAGGCCAGGCAGATATAAGCTCTCAGAAAATGAGCTCTCCTCTTTTCTGCCATCTCTCTCTCTCTCTCTCTCTCTCTCTCTCTCTCTCTCTCTCTCTCTCTCTCACACACACAGGGGCAAACTGCTAGCCTCACAGAAAATACTGTAAGGTTAAATAAAAAAGAGAATTATGACACTTGCAGTAACATACAGTACAGTTCAGAGTCTACTCCGGTACAGCTCAGGAACAAGTGGTGCCATAACCCTCAGGGTCGGGGTAATTGGACTGTGTATTGGTCAAAAGATTTGGCTTTGGTTTCTGCATGAGGACAATGGGGCCCTTTTCATCTCAATTTGCAAGATATTTTGTCAGGAATTGGCCTAATTAGCCATCACTGTCTTGTCTTTCATCTTCTCAGAATGTGTCATTTGGGAGAGGGCTCAAGATTTTCCGTGTGTGTGTGTGTGTGTGTGTGTGTGTGTGTGTGTGGTTATGTGCAGCTAGTTGGGGTGGAGAGAACACCATTACCACTTATAGTATTTGTACAGAGCCTCGGAGCTCTGGCGTACCATTGGTGATGGAGATTGAACCACATGAGCCGCCTCTGTCCATGCAAATACCGGGAGTATCTGTAATGTAGTTCGTCTGCTGTTTGAAGAGAGTCAGACCGAAATGCAGCGTGTAGGTTACTCATGACTTTTAATGAAGAATAATGCGGTACATGAAATAACTGAAAATACAAAAACAACAAACGAGTGAAACTAATACAGCCTATCTGGTGACTAACACTAAGACAGGTACAATCACCCACGAAATACAACGCGCACTCAGGCTACCTAAATACGGTTCCCAATCCGAGACAACTAGAATCAGCTGACTCCAATTAGGAATCGCCTCAGGCAGCCAAGCCTAACTAGACACACCCCTAATAATACACACTCCCAATTAATACAAACCCCAATACGAAATACAACATATAAACCCATGTCACACCTTGGCCTACCCAAACATATAACAAAAACACAAGATACAATGACCAAGGCGTGACAGAACCCCCCCCCCCCCCCCCCTAAGGTGCGGACTCCGGGACGCACCTCAAGAGCATAGGGAGGGTCCGGGTGGGCGTCTGTCCCTGGTGGCGGTTCTGGCTCGGGACGTGGACCCCACTCCATAAATGTCCTAGTTCCTCCCCTTCGCGTCCTAGGATAATCCACCTTCTCCGCCGACCATGGCCTAATAGTCCTCACCCTGATCCCCACATAACTGAGGGGCAGCTCGGGACAGAGGGGCAGCTCGGGACAGAGGGGCAGCTCGGGACAGAGGGGCAGCTCGGGACAGAGGGGCAGCTCGGGACAGAGGGGCAGCTCGGGACCGAAGCAGCCCAGTACTGAGGGGAAGCCCGGTACTGAGAGGGAGCCCAGTACAGAGAGGAAGCCTAGTACTGAAAGGAAGCTCAGTACTGAGAGGAAGCTCAGGCAGGTAGTAGGCTCCGGTAAATCCTGGCTGGCTGGTGGACCTGGATGATTCAGGTTGTCTGGCCGATCTAGAAGATCTTGGCAGACTGGCACTTCTGGCGGATCCTGGCAGACTGGCACTTCTGGCGGATCCTGGCAGACTGGTGACGCTGGGCCAACTGGCGGCGCTGGGCAGACAGGAGACTCCGGCAGCGCAGGAGAGGAGAAAGGCTCTGGCTGCGCTGAACAGGCTGGAGACTCCGATAGCACAAGAGGGGAGAAAAGCACTGGCTGTGCTGAACAGGAGATGCGCACTGGACGCGCTGGGCCGACTGGGAGCACTGGTGGCGCTGAACAGACAGGAGACTCCGGCAGCGCAAGAGAGGAGAAAGGCTCTGGCTGCGCTAAACAGGCGGGAGACTCCAATAGCGCAGGAGAAGAGAACAGCTCTGGTTGCGCTAAACAAGCGGGAGACTCCGGCAGCGCAGGAGGGGAGAAAAGCACTGGCTGCGCTGAACAGGCGAGGCGCACTGGAGGCCTGGTGCGTGGTGCTGGAACTGGTGGTACTGGCGCGAGGACACGCACAGGAAGCCTGGTGCGGGGAGCTGCTACCGGAGGACTGGTGTGTAGAGGTGGCTCTGGATAGACCGGACCGTGCAGGCGCACTGGAGCTCTTGAGCACCGAGCCTGCCCAAGCTTACCTGGCTCGATGCCCACTCTAGCTCGGCCAATAGGAAGGGCTGGTATGTGTCGCAGCTGGCTCTGCACCCGCACTGGAAACACCATGCGCTCCATAGCATAACACGGTGCCTGCCCGGTCTCTCTAGCCCAACGGTGAGCACAGGGAGTATGCGCAGGTTTCCTACCTGGCATAACTATTCTCCCTTTTAGCCCCCCCCAATATTTATTTTGGGGTGACTTTCCGGTTTCCAACCGCGTCGCCGTGCTGCCTCCTCATACATGCGCCTCTCCGCCTTAGCTGCCTCTATTTCCTCCTTGGGAAGGCGATATTCTCCCGGCTGCACCCAGGGTCCTTGACCGTCTAATTCCTCCTCCCATGTCCAAATCTCCAAATGATGCAGTCTCTCCCATTGCAACTGCTCTTCACGATTAACAGGGAGAGTAGGCTCAGGTCTATTCTCTGACTCAGCCACTCTCTCTCTGCGCTTTCCCCCTTTACCTTCGGTTTTCGCTCTGTATAGCAATGCTTTCCTTCTCGATTCCATACGTGTATAGCCCTCTTCGCATTGCTGTAGGGAATCCCAGGCGGGCTCCTGCACTCGCTCTGGGTCGGCCGCCCACCTGTCGATTTCTTCCCACGTCGTATAATCCCTGCTTCTGCCGTCCATAGCGTCCTCCTTTAGATCCTGCCAGTTCACACGCTGCTCGGGCTGTGAATGGTGGTGGGTGATTCTGTAATGTAGTTCGTCTGCTGTTTGAAGAGAGTCAGACCGAAATGCAGCGTGTAGGTTACTCATGACTTTTAATGAAGAATAATGCGGTACATGAAATAACTGAAAATACAATAACAACAAACAAGTGAAACTAATACAGCCTATCTGGTGACTAACTCTAAGACAGGTACAATCACCCACGAAATACAACGCGCACTCAGGCTACCTAAATACGGTTCCCAATCCGAGACAACTAGAATCAGCTGACTCCAATTAGGAATCGCCTCAGGCAGCCAAGCCTAACTAGACACACCCCTAATAATACACACTCCCAATTAATACAAACCCCAATACGAAATACAACATATAAACCCATGTCACACCCTGGCCTACCCAAACATATAACAAAAACACAAGATGCAATGACCAAGGCGTGACAGTATCTAGGTTTTCCAGTTTGTCTGAGGTGAACCAGAATCACAGTAAAATACCCTCAGTAGTTATATGTCGGGTTTGTTTTGCATGTGCGTAGTAGGAAATGTTCAATAGTAGTATAAAGCAAAAGAAATCCCCGCCCACTGCACAAAGTTGCCTAATAAAGGCCTAACATATTTATTTATTTTGTACCAACGTTTCGACCCCACGCCCTTCACTGTCATACCTATTCTGACCGAAGGTAGGATACACCGACCTGTCAGTCTGAGTTAGATATGCAACTTCCATGGGCTCACTCTCGATATATCTCTATTTGTGCATCTCTTATGTGCATCTCTATCGATCTCCCTCTATAAGTGGATCTCCGTCTATATAACTGTCTTTGAGGACAGTGCGAAGCTGCTGGTGGGTGGTGGGCGGTAAGTAGGCACGGCTGCCTGTTATGTAACCTCCAGAGTAGGAGTTGGCCAGGGAGGGTGTCTCTGTGTCGAGGGGCTCCCTGGAGGTGTGAAGCTCCCTCTCTTCACATCCCCCTCGCCTGCCTGGGTGACAGGAAGTACGGCTGTTGAGTGCGAAGCCCTGAGGGGTTTGATGAATGGGATGTAATGGGGTGGAGTCTTCCACCTCAGCAGCCCCCCCTACCCTCACCCTAGTTGCCTGACAGGGCCAATTCACACAACTGCTACTGCTAACTACCCCCTCACTGTCTCTATCGCTCCTCCCCGATCTCTCCTCAATGTTCAAAGTAATCACTCGCCTATCACACTGACTATTGGCGCTATGACTCCCTGACTCCCGTTGTTTACAGCCCTCTCAGACACCCTTATTCCTGACAAAGACATGTGATCTTGTCAGATAGGGTGGCAGTAGCCTGAGGACAGACCATCCAGAGGGCCATCTAACTCTGTCCTGTCCTCATGGCACTGCCTCAGTGAACAAGTGAATGGCCACAGAAATCAGTTACTGTAGATGGAAGTGTTCTTAAGGCGCCACACAGCGAGCTGTTGGTTGCAGTTCAAAGCTGTTCAGGAGGGGCCGATCAATGGCTTGTAATTGTCTCTGCTGCATTCATAACAAGGTCCCTGAATGCAATTGCAACACATTGTTCTCTGAAATGTTCTTATTGAAGGACCGTATATGATTTCAACAGCTTGGATGTTTTTTTGTTGTTTTGACTGGGGATGTTGTCTGTTGATCGCTCTGGATAAGAGCGTCTGCTAAATGACTTAAATGTAAATGTTGATTGTATAGGCCTCAAGCCTTGTTGACCTATCCTTGGACTGTCTAGCCATGCACATTTGTTGTGGCTTTCTGCTGCACCACTGTATTTATGGATTTATAATGCACTGGGTCTGTTATACATACAGTATATAATTAGACCCAACCAGAAAACTCAAAGGTGCACGAGGAAATGTACAGTGCTATGAGAAGTATTTGCACCCTTTCCGATTTTGACGTTTTTGCAAAGGAGATCTTAATCGCTCAATTTTACATGTAACTACCATGTTTGATGCAGTACTTCTAAACAAAAAAATGTGCTTGAAAGTGACTCTTCACCCACTTCACCCACTTCACCCAAAAGTGAAGTTTGACAAGAAGCACCTGGGTGATCGTCAAGACTCCTGGAAGAATGTTCTATGGACAGATCAGACAAAGTGGACGATTTTGGACGATGTAGGTCCCGTTATGTCTGGCAAAATTCAAACACTGCATTCCATCCACAGTAAGGACCTCATACCAACGGTCCAGCATGGTGGTGGTAGTGTGATGGTTTGGGGATGCTTTTCTGCCTCCGGACCTGAATGACTTGCCATTGAATTATCCATGAATTCTGCTCTATCAGAATTCTACAGGAGATTGTCAGGCCATCTGTCTGTGAGCTGAAGCTGAAGCGCAGCTGGGTCATACAGAAAGATAATGATCCAAAACACACAAGAAAGTCTAAATCAGAATGGATGAAACAACACATTTTGAAGTTTTTGAATGACCTAGTCCAAAGTATATATATATGCCATTTAGCAGACGCTTTTATCCAAAGCGACTTACAGTCATGTGTGCATACATTCTACGTATGGGTGGTCCCGGGAATTGAACCCACTACCCTGGCGTTACAAGCGCAGTCCAGACCTAAGTCTGATTTTTGAGATGTTGTGGCAGGACCTAAAACGAGCAGTTCATGCTCGAAAACCCACAAATGTTGTTGAGTTAAAGCAGTTCTGCATGGAAGAGGTGGCCATAATAGAGCGAATCGGAGAGGGCAAATACTTCTTCACTTTATATCAAGGAGTGAAAAAATTGTCTCTATACACTTATATACAGTATGCTCATGATGAAGTGAAAAGGTCAAGCGTAGCATTGAAAACGCTAACTGAGCCATGCAAAACTTTTAGCCTGCACATTGTCAAGGACTGTGTGTGTGGAAGGGTGGAATATAACTGTAAAGCCAAACATGGGAGGTTTTTGGATGGTGTGAAGTGTTGGATATGCTCTGAGAACAACCATTTCACCCGTCCCAACTTTCATTCCAATTTTTTTTAAACAAGATTGGTGTGTTGGGAGTGGTCTATGGAACCCTACCTGATCCTCTTCTAGTGGGAGTGGTCTATGAACCCTACCTGATTCTCTTCTAGTGGGAGTGGTCTATGAACCCTACCTGATTCTCTTCTAGTGGGAGTGGTCTATGGAACCCTACCTGATTCTCTTCTAGTGGGAGTGGTCTATGGAACCCTACCTGATCCTCTTCTAGTGGGAGTGGTCTATGGAACCCTACCTGATTCTCTTCTAGTGGGAGTGGTCTATGGAACCCTACCTGATTCTCTTCTAGTGGGAGTGGTCTATGGAACCCTACCTGATTCTCTTCTAGTGGGAGTGGTCTATGAACCCTACCTGATTCTCTTCTAGTGGGAGTGGTCTATGCACCCTACCTGATCCTCTTCTAGTGGGAGTAGTCTTTAAAATATTTGCCAGTTGGAACTAAACATAGTCACTTAAAAAATAAATATGGGACTTTTTTGGCATCCCAAGCTTCTTAAGACATTCACTGCAAACACTTTCTTCAAGTAGAAGCTGAAGAACCGAGTGAGTCTGTCTCTCTAGCTCAGAACTGATTCACAGATCATTTCAATCTGTGAAAAGAACACAATTTCAGGTTTGTATCCAGCCACATTCATCCACCATGATGAAAACTAGTGTGTACTATGGTTGGGTGGATGGACAGTGAAGTGCAGATTGCAGAACATCATGAAAAGATGGAAACTCTTTTTCATATTAGATATTTATTATGTTTCGATTGTCATTCCTCTTTTGCTTCCAATGCCCCAGTACCACGTTCTGCATTAGCATCGAATAGCCCCTGTGATATGCAACTTTTTAGGGAAGTTAGGAACCAATATACACAGGCAGTTAGGAAAGCTAAGGCTAGCTTTTTCAAACAGAAATTTGCATCCTAGAGTACAAACTCAAAAAAGTTCTGGGACACTAAAGTCCATGGAGAATAAGAGCACCTCCTCCCAGCTGTCTACTGCGCTGAAGCTTGGAAACACAGTGACTACCGATAAATCCAAAATAATTGAGAATTTCAATAAGCATTTTTCTACAACTGGCCATGCTTTCCACCTGACTTACCCCTACCCCGGTCAACAGCCCTGCCCTCCCCACAGCAATTCGCCCAAATCTCCCCCGCTTCTTCTTCACCCAAATCCAGATATCTGATGTTCTGAAAGAGCTGCAAAATCTGGACTCCTACAAATCAGCCGGGCTAGACAATCTGGACCCTTTCTAAATTTGCCGAAATTATTGCAGCCCCTCTTTCGTATCATCTGAAATTCCCATAGACTGGAAAGCTGCCGCGGTCTAGACCCAAACTGCTACAGACCTATATCTATTCTACCCTGCCTTTCTAAGGTCTTTGAAAGCCAAGTTAACAAACCGATTACCGATCATTTCGAATCTCACCGTACCTTCTCCGCTATGCAATCTGGTTTCAGAGCTGGTCAAGGGTGCACCTCAGCCACGCCCAAGGTCTTAAATGATATCATAACCGGCATCGATAAGGGACATTACTGTGCAGCCTTATTCATCGACCTGGCTAAGGCTTTTGACTCTGTCAATCATCAACATTCTTATTGGCAGACTCAACAGCCTTGGTTTCTCAAATGATTGCCTCGCTTGGTTCACCAACTACTTCTCTGATAGAGTTCAGTGTGTCAAATCGGAGTGCCTGTTGTCCGGACCTCTGGCAGTCTCTATGGGGGTGCCACAGGGTTCAATTCTCGGGCCGACTCTTCTCTGTATACAACAATGATGTCGCTCTTGCTGCTGGTGATTCTTTGACCCACCTCTACGCAGACGACAGCATTCTGTATACCTCTGGCCCTTCGTTGGACACTGTGTTAACTAACCTCCAGATGAGCTTCAATGCCATACAACTCTCCTTCCGTGGCCTCCAACTGCTCTTAAATGCAAGTAAAACTAAATGCATGCTCTTCAACCAATCGCTGCCCGCCCGCCCAGCATCACTACTCTGGACGCTTCTGACTTAGAATGTGTGGGATAACTACAAATAGCTAGGTGTCTGGTTAGACTGTAAGCTCTCCTTCCAGACTCACATTAAACATCTCCAATCCAAAATGAAATCTAGAATCGGCTTTCTATTTCGCAACAAAGCATCCTTCTCTCATGCTGCCAAACATACCCTCGTAAAACTGACCATCCTACCGATCCTTGACTTCGGCGATGTCATTTCCAAAATAGCCTCCCAACACGCAACATATTGGATGCAGTCTATCACAGTGCCATCCGTTTTGTCACCAAAGCCCCATATACTACCCACCACTGCTGCCTGTATGCTCTCGTTGGCTGGCCCTCGCTTCATAATCGTTGCCAAACCCACTGGCTCCAGGTCATCTACAAGCCTCTGCTAGGTAAAGCCCCGCCTTCTCAGCTCACTGATCTCTATAGCAGCACCCACCCGTAGCACGTGGTCCAGCAGGTATATCTCACTGGTCACCCCCAAAGCCAAATCTTCCTTTGGCCACGCCTCCTTCCAGTTCTCTGTTGCCAATGACTGGAACTGCAAAAATCTCTGTAGCTGGAGACTTACTTTCCTCACTAGCTTTAAGCACCATCTGTCAGAGCAGCTGACAGATCACTTCACCTGTACATAGCTCAACTGTAAATAGCCCATCCAATCTACCTCATCCCCATACTGTATTTATTTATCTTGCTCCTTTGCAACCCAGTATCTCAACTTGCACATTCATTTTCTGCACATCCTACCATTCCAGTGTTTAATTGCTATATTGTAATTACTTTGCCACCATGGCCTATTTATTGCCTTACCTCTCTTATCTCACCTCATTTGCACTTGCTTTTTGTACCCTATTGTTGATTGTATGTTTGTTTATTCCATGTGTAACTCTATGTTGTTGTATGTGTCGAACTGCTTTGCTTTATCTTGGTTATCGCAGTTGTAAATGAGAACTTGTTCTCAACTAGCCTACCTGGTTAAATAAAGGCAAAATAATAAAATAAAACCACAAACAAGAGGTACAGTTCCATTGCACAGCAGTGAGTCTTGTTCAAGCTGCTGATTCTGGCAGGAACAACTGAGTATCCAAAACTAGAGATGGGAAGGTGGATGGACAACCAGATTACAGTCATTTAATTGAGCTTCCAGTAGTCAACAGATTCAGGGGACTGAAGACTGCACCTCTCACGCTTAGCTCTTCTCTCTGTCTATTGAGTTTATCTAACTACTGTCATGCTGGCTGGCAATATTAGTTAGCTAATTTCCCATTTTTACTTTACACATTCTGAGGAAATATTGTGCACACTGAAGAAAGCCGGACATTGCTTTGCAGTAAAAAAATAAACTATTGCTAAATATTCTCTCATAAGCATTTTTGTTTGTTACCCCTCAGGTTTGCTCAGATACATCAAGGATATGCATCGCAAAATATAACTCAAATACTGGCTGTAATTTTGCCCAACAAAGCATTTGTTATGATGAGACTTCATATTGCCTAAAGATTTGTAAAAACCCTCACAATCTATTGCCGTGCTTTCTGACATCTGACAGAATGCCAAAATATTAAAACGTCAACCATATGGAAACATGGACGTGATAAATCACATTTTGACAGCTTGCAACACTTTGCGACGGACTCATGAATCATTCAGATCATGTTCTCTGAAATGCTACATTATGCAAATAGAGGCTTCGTTAAGGAAGTTACATTATGCAAATAGAGGCTTCTTTAAGGAAGTTTTGTTTCAAAGTACATTGGTATTGTACTTTGGCCGTATTTAATCAATTTGAACATGTACTGCTCTCAGCCCGTAAGAATAATGACTTGTGCTGGACTCAAGGAATTGGCGATATGGATATCGTAAATGATTTTACTTAACCTTTTATTTTATTAGTACGACAGGAAGTTGAACCCTACCAACTGTCGAACTTTGTCAACCCAGCATCTAATGATTAATTATCACATCTGTCACATCTATTGATTGATGTCTCTCTTCTTTTCTCCCATATCCTGTCCCTGGCCTATATGATGGATTCCAACCATAATGCACCTCTGAAGGTAAGTCATATTTTTGTGTAAATCTGGTATATTCCATGTCCAATGCACTTAGGACATAGGTCTTGCTCGGAATCATCACAGTTGATTTCTAGCTTTGTGTGGTAAGCTTACATGATGTCATAACTGAGGTGCCTAAGACCAGTTCATTCCCAAATGAAGCTACACAGAACAAATTGACAAAACACTTTGGGATATATGACTATTTTCATGTGATGCATACACTATAAGCAGCATTCCCCTTATTGTGCCCTGCCGTAACCCTACCAGACTGCGCCCTGCCGTAACCCTACTAGACTGCCCCCTGCCGTAACCCTACCAGACTGCCCCCTGCCGTAACCCTACCAGACTGCCCCCTGCTGTAACCCTACCAGACTGCCCCCTGCTGTAACCCTACCAGACTGCCCCCTGCCGTAACCCTACCAGACTGCCCCCTGCCGTAACCCTACCAGACTGCCCCCTGCCGTAACCCTACCAGACTGCCCCCTGCCGTAACCCTACCAGACTGCCCCCTGCCCTGTTCTGTCAGCAATTCGGACTACCAGCTGCTAAAGTAACAGCTCTGTGCTTTTCCACCTGGGCTTAATGCTATGTTCCGTTTCCTCGCTCACGATCCTGACACTGTAAAACAGGGCCTGTACACAAGGTCACAGCCCCGGACAAGGAAAACTACTGGCCAAACTACTTCTCTCATAATATTTTATGCATGGTCTCAGCCTTGAGAATTGCTCAATTGTTATGTATGAAACGTCCCTTCTCCCTCTGTGGAACACTCTAGCTCTCCAATTAGCCATAAGCACTCCATTATGTTGACTCTAGATGAATAGAGGGCAAATGAGGGTTAGAAGCACAAGCAGGCAGACAGTGGGCTCCTTTTAGTTTACACTGCAGACTGTGTGGCACAAACCCTGCTGCAAACTACATGGGATGATTTGATGACTGTTTCCCTACCATAGTTGTCCCTAGGGGATGATGCTGGTATGGGATTGGCGCTAGGGCTGTGATTATGTTGTTAGTGTAGTAATAGCATGGAAAAGAGCAACTTCATATAAAGTGTTTCCCTGGCCTGTGTTACGGAGGAGGAAGTACTGTAGCTGAGAGTCTCAGCTGGGTCTACTACTATTTCAACTAACTGTGTATTTGCCTGCCATCCTTCTCAGCGCAGTGGGATAAGCTAGTGAGTAGTGATGGAAGTTATCAGCAGCAGACTTGTATATTTTTCTAACTACTGCAGAAGAAGAGTACTTTGATTAGTTTTGCTCTGGTGAGACAAACATTCTTCGGCTCTGCTCCACTTAAACTCCTACACAGAAATGCAAACACACATTTGGGAGTTTCACAGAAAGCAGATAATTATGCACATCCACGTTAGTTTATGTTTTATCATTGTTGTTTGCCTCTCCAACTCTATGCCCAGCCCAGCCTCCCCAGCCCAGCGCTGCCTGCTGCCTGTGTGTGATTGGGTGGGACAGCCACAACAGAACGCAGTGAGCACCAAAAAGTAGGATTATATCTGGTCTATCTATCCACTCCTGTTTTGTCTGTCTCTGAAGGTTTTTGTCTCTCTGAGTTACATGGCTGTTGGCCCGTGGAGCACTGCCCATTTCCAGACTAAAGTACTTACAGAGCTGTAGTAAATAGTTGTAATTTGTGGCCTAAAGCTTAGATGCAGTAGATGCAGCCTTAGTCTTGTTGTGGATATGCAGTCTGTGGCTAGGTGAGGTCTGTGACTGAGGACTGGTACTTTTGCATACATTTTGCATTGACTCAGGAAGTATCCTATTGAGTTAGTGGCATTCCAGTCTCCTTTTCACCTCAATAGTGGTCCAGGTAAGTCAAGACATGGGGGGGGGCTTTACTCTTGTATTCTATTGCGCCTATATTGTTCCTCAAGCAAGGGTGGAGGCCGCCGACCTCACAAATCCCTATCAGACCTTCTCCTTGAAGTCTGCAGTTCTGCCCCCCCCCCTCTATGATATACTTCCCTGCCCTTCTCTGTCAATGTAATAATGGTCAAATCAAAGAACGTGAGAGACATGGATGCGGGCGAGAGGAAGAGATGAATTCATTATTACCCTGTGGTGTGTGTGTGTGTGTGGTGGCGGCTCCTCCAGATGAGTGGCTTTATGTAAGGCCAGTCATAAATCAACCTTCTACACAGATAATGACAACCCCCAACGCTGCCTGCATGCCGCCTCCACCTCTCTCTCTCTCTCTCTCTCTCTCTCTCTCTCTCTCTCTCTCTCTCTCTCTCTCTCTCTCTCTCTCTCTCTCTCTCTCTCTCTCTCTCTCTCTCTCTCTCTCTCTCTCTCTCTCTCTCTCTCTCTCTCTCTCTCTCTCTCTCTCTCTCTCTCTCTCTCTCTCCACCCTCGCAACACATCTAGGATCAGAGCCATGTTTCTTCTTCCTGCTCTTAGTTCTCTTGCCTCGCACCTTTAAATAGCTTGGCTTTCATTGGTTTCAACTGTTCCTAGGGATGACAACATATCCGACCCTGTATCAGTGGTTAGGGGCAAATTTGATCTATTCCCTTTAGCTTTGTCCTCCATAACACTGCCAATCAGGATGATGAGTGTCACAGAGAGGAAGTCAAGATCAAAGAAATGATGGTGAGATGAATGATCATGAAGATGATTAGATTGTTGGTGTGATGATGGTACAGCTTATGGGTTTGGTTGTTGAATCATTCCAGAGTCTTTTTTTTAGAAAATATTGAGCAGGATTATTATGAAGTTTAACAAGTAAATTATACTGTAACTGATCCACTGTGGACCAAATAACGCGATGACTATTTATTCACTGTGGCAATCCATGATCAATCATTTGATATGTTTTTATTCAATCTGTTAAGTGTTGCTACTTTCCCTGGTGTCATCACAGAAGTAGACATTTCTTTCAGTGCTGCGTAACAGAGTTTTGGTGAGGAGGATCTCCTGAAACTGCGCCACAACTCTGAGTGGGAGCGGACAACTTTTTCCACGCAAGTTGCATTTGATATTTTGGGCCAGATGATTAGCTTTTCCAGTTTGGGAGTGTGGAATGTGTTGTGGCACTGTCTCTCTGTCGCGCTCTCTCTCTCTCTCTCTCTCACTCACTTAAAAAAGCACTGGTTGATTGTCCCTTTTTTGCTGATTTATCAAAATATATTTAAAAAAAAAAATCTCCACAATTTTGGATCTTGTCTCATCGTTGCAACTCCCCAACACGCTCGGGAGAGGCGAAGGTGGAGTCATGTCTCCTCCTAAACATGACCCGCCTAACCGTGCTCATTAACACTCGCCAGCTTAACCTGGAAGTCAGTCGTACCGATTTGTCGGAGGAAGCACTGTTCAACTGGTGACTGGGATCAGCCCGCAGGCAACCCGGCCAGCACGAGGTGTTGCTAGAGCGCAATGAGCCAAGTAAAGCCAAACCTTCCCCTAACCCGGACGACACTGGACCAATTGTACGCTGCCCTATGGGCCACGGCGGGTTGGGGCACATTCTTGGAATGAACTTGGGTCTATAGTAACGCCTGTAGCACTGCATCGCTTAGACTGCTGTGCCACTCGGGAGGCCTATTTTCTCTATTTACTGTACTAGTTATTTTCTACTTACTGTCTGAGATTACAGTAGAACCAGAGTTTGTAAAACCCAGAGGCGCAACTTAAATCTTTTCTCTTGCCCATTCACCTTCTGAATGCAACACGTACACAATCCATGTCTCAATTATCTCAAAGCTTAAAAATCCCTTTACCCTGTCTCCTCCTTAATAATCCTTTAACGTGTCTCCACCCCTTAATCTACCCTGATTTGAAGTAGATTTAACAAGTGAAATCAATAATAAATCAGGACTTTCACCTGGTCAGTCTATGACATGGAAAGAGTAGGTGTTCTTAATATTTTGTAGTTTCAAGCCAACGTCTTAAGTAGTTTCAGATGTGATTACTCCAGCCTTGAAAGTGTCAAACTGAGAAGCCCCTTTTTGATTTGATAATTTTCCCATCAAAAACTACTTTTGTATCCGGGAGACGACCTTGTTTCTATGCATGAGCTTAGCTAGACAACGTTGCCATGACATCACCGACAACTGATCTGGATTTCTATTGGAGAAGCAGTTTTAGCCCATCTTCCTACTATACTGTCTTTGGTAGAACAATTCATGTCGAATGTGAATTCTTCTCTTATTTCACAAAGAAGAGTTTGATTTTTGCAAGTAAGGGATTTGTCAGTTGTTGGCTGAATCACAATGTGTTCTAAACTTTCCCAATAGGTTTTTCACTTGGCCAGTTATTAGCATTGCCTCTAACATGTTCACATTTGGAATGATTCTTTTACCAGCCTTGGAATTGTCAGCATTTCTGCAGCCATTGAATAGACTGAAATTAGGAGGAAAAAAACAACCTTTGATACAAGAGACGTTACACATTTTTGCACCTTATTGATTTTGACGGACCCCCATTTTAATTTATTTTCCTCCATAACAGTTGCAGCTCAACATTAGTAACATTAGTAAAAGTCTGTGTTAACATTTTTAAAATATATTATGAGGCCACCAAAGCATCCTAATCCTCACAGCACTTTGCCAAAGAATATTCTATATTCTAGTAGTATCCAGTCTCTGGTCCTGCCCTGACCCACAGTAGGAAGATGAGGGATGTGGTCCCAGGATGAGGAGGAGGGTGTGCCTTGGCCCTGTGTGTGCAGCCTGCTGGTTGTGTAGTCAGGAACCAGAGTCATCACTCACTTCCAAATGTCCCTGTTCTCTCCATTCACCTCCTGCAGCACCATCTGGTGAGGATGCCAGGGTCTCGCTGGCCTGCATGGTGGCAGATTTAGAATCGCACCACGGCTAGGACTGCTGCCAGGGCATAGACAAGGCAAGAGGGAAAACCCTGGAGGGAAAAGGCCATTTTTCAGTTCACGCCGGTCTGTCCTGCTCCCTCAGATTGTTGGCTTGGACAGCAGCCCAAAGTGTTGACGTAGGCCGCTGTTGGCTCACAACATGACATCTACTGAAGCTCATCTCATCGACTATACAACGACATCAAGCTTATCTCTTAGAAGCATGCTCGACATTGGAAGTTGGACCAATGGACATATCCTCTGTCTGTGGCATCGCTAGGTTTGGCCTGTTGGCTTATTTGAGCAGTACATTACACATTTCCAGAAGAAGAAGATGTCTATCTCCATGTTTAATTAATAGGTGTAAACAACCAGAAGTCATTATTTTATTGCCATTTTTACCCATTATGTGATATTTCTGCTCTTTACCCACTGTTTCCTCTTAATCTAAAGCAGCAATCAGGGTCAGGTTGCGGGATGGTCTCTCGCTCTCTCTTTCTCTCGTCCCTCTCTCGCTCTCTCTTTCTCTCGTCCCTCTCTCGTCCCTCTCTCGTCCCTCTCTGTCTCTCGTCCCTCTCTCGCTCTCTCTTTCTCTCGCTCTCTCTTTCTCTCTTGCTCTCTCTTGCTCTCTCTTTCTCTCGTCCCTCTCTCGTCCCTCTCTTTCTCTCGTCCCTCTCTTTCTCTCGTCCCTCTCTTTCTCTCGTCGCCTCTCTTTCTCTCGTCCCTCTTTCTCTCGTCCCTCTCTTTCTCTCGTCCCTCTCTTTCTCTCGTCGCTCTCTCGATGTCTCGCTCTCTTTCCCGCTGCTCTCTTTCTCCCCCCTCCCATTCTTTCCCTGTTCCCCCCTCCTTTCCCTCTCTTCCCAGGGGAGTGCTCTGCTGCCATTCTCTACTTAATGAGAACACAGGCTACCTGCTGCCTGCTAATATAATGAGTGCAAGCACCAATAGAAGTGGGTCACCGTTTCTAAACCTTCTGTATTATTAGGGAGTGTGTTTAAAGCGTGTTGGTTATTGTTTGTAAATGGGTAACACTCTCCAACCTATTCTTTCAAGGAATAATGGAAAGTGTTCTAGTCTAGTAATCTAGATGCCTTTTGCAGATGTCTTTCTCTGCTCGTCCAGTTCTTTCATTCATTACATGTAACTGTTAATGGGGCAGACCGAGACGGTGGGACTGTAACTAAATCACCCTCCCCCCATGGTAACCAGCTTTTAGTTGCTGCTGCTTCTATTGATACAGCCATCTAATGCGGCACATGTGCGTTTCGAATGGCTGTCAATCTGTCAGGAAGCAAACATGACTGGGAGGTTTTTGCACTGCACATGCACTGCAGTCCCAATCTTTTCCTTCATGATCACTAAAAGGTGATCGACTGGATAGGTTTCCTCCATATTGCTTTCACTGATCATGTCCTGTCAGATCATTGTTCGGGGAGGTGGAGGGGACAAGGCCGGCTGTTAAAGCCTTTCGTGTCTGTGTATGTACACAAATGATCGGCCTTGGCAGAAAGCCAGAATCCTCGTCCCAGATGACGTCATACTGGCAACTGACTCTCACAGCAGTACCCCGTCACCAGGGTTGTGTTCATTATGGCCTTCAACTGGAAAAAAATATGCGTAACTTTTTGGCCAACGCCAAGTAGTCTATCCCTGTTTCAGTCAGTTTTCTTCTGTTCTGTGACTAATGAACATGAGCTAACACACTTTCCTCTCCTAGACATGTATGCATCTGTATACAGACAAAAACCAGTTTGGCTAAGGTTCCCACTTCCCAGTCCCTATAGTACCCTCCTTTCCTGCTCGTCTCCACCTCCTGTTAAAAAAGTTTGAAATATCCAATAAATGTCATTCCACTTCATGATTGTTTCCCACTTGTTGTTGATTCTTCACAAAAAAATACAGTTTTATATCTTTATATTTGAAGCCTGAAATGTGGCAAAAGGTCGCATAGTTCAAGGGGGCCGAATACTTTCGCAAGGCACTGTATCTGGTGGGTGGATGTGACACATTTATTCATTTTTTTACCTATTCCTATGATAGGGTTTTTTGTTGATTTGTGTCTAGACGTATGTACAATAGGAAGAACCAATGAATGAGGGAAGTGGAGATTCCTACAGTATGTTACTGTGTACAAAGGAGAGACTACGTATTCCTCAGCTACTCTTTAACACAATAATGTTAGCAATGTGCCCTGAGGATGGAACAGTACTTGTCTGTCTTGCAGGGGTCTGGCATGCAAACAGAGGTTACGTTGGTAATTTGTAGGTATTTACTCCATTGAACCTTACAAACGAAGGTGTACCGTACACAGTGAACATTCACCCATCAGGTGGAGATGACAACACAATTATATATTGGGTGTATATACATTCTAATAAGGAAAGGTTCCTGGAGTATCCTTTAGTGGGTTCTTCAAAATGAAACTGTGGGGGGAATCCCTAAGTTCTTCCAATAATCTTTTATTTGATTTTTTTAACTACCAACATGATTTATTATGAATAATAATGTGCATAACAAAACAATTTTAGTTGTGTTTATTATGCTTTTTAGTGGCAAAGCGGAACAAAACAAATCTAAAGGATAAATATGTGTTTATCCTCTGGCATGTTGATGTGCTCCGTATCCATAGATGGAATGATTTTGCAGTGCATGGTGATTGAATACGTTTCCTGTTATATTCAAAGGTGTAGGGAGGGGGAAGTTTTGATTTAAAAAAAAAAAAAAGATATATATATATATATATATATATATACAGATGTTTTAGAAAAGATGCACACAACATAATTCATACCTTGGTTTATGTGGTGAATGTGAACGAAAACAACAGTTTTGATAATGGTTTTCATACACAGACCTTGTCCATAATGTAGAGGCCTATGGGATATTCATTGAAGAGGTAAGGGAGGAGGATGGTAAATGTGATCTGCATGACATTCCTTCTTGTATACCTACAGACAAGTGAGCAGTTCAGTCATCTGCTCCCATTACAGCTTGCCGCCTACATATTCTTACCTCTTTGATTGATATCCACTGAATTGCATTTTCTGTTTAAGAAGATTGGCGGTATCATCATCAAACAATATCAGTTTGGGACAAACCTTACCTTAAATTGAGATCTTTATATTTCAGTTAAGTGCCTGCATCTGCGGTCCTTTCAAATCAAAAGGTTTCAGTTGGGCAGTTATTTGGTGGGGGGGGGGGGTGTATTCTTACAGAAACCTAAGAAGAAGGGGGGAGGGTTTCAGTGCCAAGAACCCTTTTTTTCATTTTCAGTGCCAAGAACCCTTTTTATTTTTTATTTTATTTCACCTTTATTTAACCAGGTAGGCTAGTTGAGAACAAGTCCTCATTTGCAAATGCGACCTGGCCAAGATAAAGCATAGCAGTGTGAACAGACAACACAGAGTTACACATGGAGTAAACAATTAACAAGTCAATAACACAGTAGGAAAAAAGAAAAGAAAAGAGAGTCTATATACAATGTGTGCAAAAGGCATGAGGAGGTAGGCGAATAATTACAATTTTGCAGATTAACACTGGAGTGATAAATGATTAGATGGTAATGTACAGGTAGAGATATTGGTGTGCAAAAGAGCAGAAAAGTAAATAAATAAAAACAGTATGGGGATGAGGTAGGTAAAAATGGGTGGGATATTTACCAATAGACTATGTACAGCTGCAGCGATCGGTTAGCTGCTCAGATAGCTGATGTTTGAAGTTGGTGAGGGAGATAAAAGTCTCCTACTTCAGCGATTTTTTTTTTTTTTTTTTTTTTTTTTTTTTTTTTTTGGCAATTCGTTCCAGTCACAGGCAGCAGAGAACTGGAACGAAATACCCCTTTTGCACTGTTGGTAAGTAAGCCATTCACGTGACAAACTGATTTGTTGAACCCCCTAACTTTTAGTGTAGTTTCAGCCCTTAAACCTTAGCCACCACAAACTAGACCTGGCGTGCATACACACAATTGGAACTTTTTGGTGTGGGCGCACACCACACTGTCATTTGTGAAGAGGACAGCATGGAGCAATGAGCCTTGTTCCATCTCTGCTCTCTTACTGTGAAAGCACTTCCTCTCCTCCTCCCTCACTCTGTGTGTCTGGTTGTTCAGAGCATGGCAGCGTCCGTCTGGTTGTTCAGAGCATGGCAGCGTCAGTCTGGTTGTTCAGAGCATGGCAGCGTCTGTCTGGTTGTTCAGAGCATGGCAGCGTCTGTCTGGTTGTTCAGAGCATGGCAGCGTCCGTCTGGTTGTTCAGAGCATGGCAGCGTCAGTCTGGTTGTTCAGAGCATGGCAGCGTCCGTCTGGTTGTTCAGAGCATGGCAGCGTCCGTCTGGTTGTTCAGAGCATGGCAGCGTC
Organism: Oncorhynchus gorbuscha; assembly: GCF_021184085.1. Taxonomy (NCBI): domain Eukaryota; kingdom Metazoa; phylum Chordata; class Actinopteri; order Salmoniformes; family Salmonidae; genus Oncorhynchus; species Oncorhynchus gorbuscha. The sequence continues at coordinate 28,831,608 of NC_060194.1, forward strand.
CGTCTGGTTGTTCAGAGCATGGCAGCGTCCGTCTGGTTGTTCAGAGCATGGCAGCGTCCGTCTGGTTGTTCAGAGCATGGCAGCGTCCGTCTGGTTGTTCAGAGCATGGCAGCGTCCGTCTGGTTGTTCAGAGCATGGCAGCGTCCGTCTGGTTGTTCAGAGCATGGCAGCGTCCGTCTGGTTGTTCAGAGCATGGCAGCGTCCGTCTGGTTGTTCAGAGCATGGCAGCGTCCGTCTGGTTGTTCAGAGCATGGCAGCGTCTGTCGGAGTCGGTTTTGTCTGGGTGTCTCGGCCGGTCTCGCTGTCTCGGTCAGTCTGTCTCTTGTCACGAACCGGCTCAAAGTCCTTAACAAAAGGGAGATAACGTGGAGATTAGGAATAACAAAAATATATTTATTAACTGAGGTAATGTAAATACAATGGTGTGTGTAATCAGTAGTGTGAGTGTTTGCGTGCATAAACGTGATAATGAAGGGTGTTGAAAGGTGCCAAAACAAATCGGCCACAACCAAAATCTTAACAGTTTGTCTGCATGGAGCGTCTCCTCAATTTTTATTTTAACTTTGTTTAACTAGGAGTCAGTGACTTTGTTTAACTAGGAGTCAGTGACATGGGACACACCTGCGTCCCAAATTCATAAGGGGTTATTTGTTCACACTTCCACTTGCCCCAGCCAACCTCGTCCTCCCCAGATTTCAGCAACCTTTGTGCACAGGAAGCAACGTTTTAAGAGGAAAGAAGAAAACGAGACCAGGAGAGGACAGACAGGAGCGACAGGACAATACCAAACCAAATAAACAATGGTCAGTCACGTCGACATTCAGGAACGGGGCACACGAGAGGGCACGTCAGCAACAAGCTCCAACAAAAAGAACGTCTCAGGGTCCTTCTCATTACATTTTGGCAAAATACGTAAGTTTCCAACAATATCAAATGAGTCTGTGGCATGACCGAGAGAGGAGCGATCACTAGGTTAATCTCGGTCACCTTCCCAGAACTAACTATCCCCTGAGAGCTTTCCTTCCCTAAGCAACTGTAGCCACTCTTGTTGCAACTTGATTTTTGCATGCTCCAAATCCTGTTTAAATGCCAATTGCGTTTCATACTTCACACGATCATGCTCTATTTGTAACATAAGCAGTTCTTTCTGTTCAGAAGACAGACCACTAGGTCTAACAGATGGGGCGGCCATTGTAACGAAACAGGGAGACTGCGAGTCCTCGGCAGAGGCTGCCCCAGTGTTAACTTCAAGAATACCACTCTCCATCAGATTGGCCTTCAATAGCAACCTAACAATCTTTTTAAGATGTTTCACTAATTTCAATCTTGTAGTGCTCAGTGATCTTCAATAGCTGTTCTTGAATACATCATTCTAACAGTTCCTCTGATGGAAAGCGAATGAACTCATCTACATTCGACCCCATAGTCACAAGTAAATACAAAAAAAACGAAAACACCTCGCTCTTCCCCTCTGCTGAGCACACCGGACCACAACAAGAAAAGACACTTGGCACCACAGAAGAGAGAGATATGTATATGGAGCTTCCCCAAAACCTACAATAACTCAACAACAGTAACTCAACCCTAGTCTTCGTGCAGATGGTTAAACCTAGTCTTCTTGCAGGTGTGGTGGGTAATTGCACACTGTAGCCTGCTGGTAAGGAAATAAACAACCCAGCACAGTGGCAGACAGAAAAACATGCCCAACGTATTCCAAAGTGTGATAAAATGCTTATGGCCACTAAAGCATGGAAGCATATGACCAGACACACACACACACACATTGGCAGACTTAAACAACCCCTTCCCACACCCACCTTAACAGGGGAAAAAGAAAGGCTATAGCTCCGGGTAGTAAGTGTCACTACCCTACACAAATCTCCCACTGAGGTATAGTCGACAGTACTCACCTCCTCGGAACGATGTTCCAACAGCGAGTAGAGCGAGAGTCTCCAGCCTGGGCAGGGGCCTGGAAACTACCCAATGTACTCTTTAACGCAGCACACAAGTTTACCAAACAAACAACGGCAACCAATACGGGGCCTACCCAACATTACACCTCAAACAAGCTGTAACAAAAACTGCAAACAATGAATCTACAGAGTTAAACATTAACTCCACGTTTTCTCCCAAACACAATACCTTCAAGATCCCAGAACGAGCCCCCACTTGTCACGAACCGGCTCAAAGTCTGTAACAAAAAGGGAGACAATGTGGAGATTAAGAATAACAAATATATATTTATTAACTGAGGTAATGTAAATACAATTAACAATGGTGTTTGTGAGTGGTTGCTTGCACAAATGTGATAATGAGGGGTGTTGCAAGGTGCCAAAACAAACCAGACACAACCAAAATCTAACACTGTGTCTGCATGGAGAGTCTCCTGCATGGAGAGTCCTGTCCTGTCCTGTCCGTCTGTCTCGGTAGGTCTCGGTAGGTCTCGGTCTGTCTCGGTAGGTCTCGGTCTGTCTCGGTAGGTCTCGGTAGGTCTGTCTGTCTCGGTAGGTCTGTCTCTCTCGGTCGGTCTCTCTCTCGGTCGGTCTGTCTGTCTGTCTGTCTGTCTGTCTGCCGGTAGTTCGGTCGGTCGGTCTGTCTCTCGGCCCGTCGATCGGTCGGTCGGTCTGTCTCTCGGCCCGTCGATCGGTCGGTCGGTCTGTCTCTCGGCCCGTCGGTCGGTCGGTCGGTCTGTCTCTCGGCCCGTCGATCGGTCGGTCGGTCTGTCTCTCGGCCCGTCGGTCGGTCGGTCGGTCGGTCTGTCTGTCTCTCTCGGTAGGTCTCGGTCTCTCTGTCTGTCTCTCTCGGTGTAAGTCTCGGTCGGTCTTTCTCTCTCGGTTGGTCTCGGTCTGTCTCTCTCGGTTGGTCTCGGTCTGTCTGTCTCTCTCGGTTGGTCTCGGTCTGTCTGTCTCTCTCGGTTGGTCTCGGTCTGTCTGTCTCTCTCGGTTGGTCTCGGTCTGTCTGTCTCTCTCGGTTGGTCTCGGTCTGTCTGTCTCTCTCGGTTGGTCTCGGTCTGTCTGTCTCTCTCGGTTGGTCTCGGTCTGTCTGTCTCTCTCGGTTGGTCTCGGTCTGTCTGTCTCTCTCGGTTGGTCTCGGTCTGTCTGTCTCTCTCTCGGTTGGTCTCGGTCTGTCTGTCTCTCTCGGTTGGTCTCGGTCGGTCTTTCTCTCAGGTCGGTCTGTCTGCGTCTGTCTCTCAGGTCGGTCTCTGTCTGTCTGTCTGTCTGTCGGTCTCTCTCTCTCTCTCGGTCTGTCGGTCTCTCTCTCTCTCTCGGTCTGTCGGTCTGTCTCTCTCGGTCTCTCTCGGTCTGTCTCGGTCTGTCTCTCTCTCTCGGTCTGTCGGTCTGTCTCTCTCTCTCGGTCTGTCGGTCTCTCTCTCTCTCTCGGTCTGTCGGTCTCTCTCTCTCTCTCTCTCTCTCGGTCTGTCGGTGTCTCTCTCTCTCTCTCTCTCTCTCTCTCGGTCTGTCGGTCTCTCTCTCGGCCGGTCGGTCTGTCTCTCGGCCGGTCGGTCTGTCTGTCTCTCTCGGTAGGTCTCGGTCTCTCTGTCTGTCTCTCTCGGTGTAAGTCTCGGTCGGTCTTTCTCTCAGGTCGGTCTTTCTCTCAGGTCGGTCTGTCTCGGTCTGTCTGTCTGCGTCTGTCTGTCTCTCTCGGTTGGTCTCGGTCTGTCTGTCTCTCTCGGTTGGTCTCGGTCTGTCTCTCTCGGTTGGTCTCGGTCTGTCTGTCTCTCTCGGTTGGTCTCGGTCTGTCTGTCTCTCTCGGTTGGTCTCGGTCTGTCTGTCTCTCTCGGTTGGTCTCGGTCTGTCTGTCTCTCTCGGTTGGTCTCGGTCTGTCTGTCTCTCTCGGTTGGTCTCGGTCTGTCTGTCTCTCTCGGTTGGTCTCGGTCTGTCTGTCTCTCTCGGTTGGTCTCGGTCTGTCTGTCTCTCTCGGTTGGTCTCGGTCTGTCTGTCTCTCTCGGTTGGTCTCGGTCGGTCTTTCTCTCAGGTCGGTCTGTCTGCGTCTGTCTCTCAGGTCGGTCTCTGTCTGTCTGTCTGTCTCGGTCTCTCTCGGTCTCTCGGTCTCTCGGTCTCTCTCTCTCTCTCGGTCTGTCTCTCTCTCGGTCTGTCGGTCTGTCTCTCTCTCTCTCTCGGTCTGTCGGTCTCTCTCTCTCTCTCGGTCTGTCGGTCTGTCTCTCTCTCTCTCGGTCTGTCGGTCTCTCTCTCTCTCGGTCTGTCGGTCTCTCTCTCTCTCGGTCTCTCTGTCGGTCTCTCGGTCTCTCTCTCTCGGTCTGTCGGTCTCTCTCTCTCTCTCTCTCTCTCGGTCTGTCGGTGTCTCTCTCTCTCTCTCTCTCTCTCTCTCGGTCTGTCGGTCTCTCTCTCGGCCGGTCGGTCTGTCTGTCTCTCGGCCGGTCGGTCTGTCTGTCTCTCGGCCGGTCGGTCTGTCTGTCTCTCGGCCGGTCGGTCGGTCTGTCTCTCGGCCCGTCGGTCTGTCTGTCTCTCGGCCCGTCGGTCTGTCGGTCGGTCTGTCTGTCTGTCTCTCTCGGTAGGTCTCGGTCTCTCTGTCTGTCTCTCTCGGTGTAAGTCTCGGTCGGTCTTTCTCTCAGGTCGGTCTTTCTCTCAGGTCGGTCTGTCTCGGTCTGTCTGTCTGCGTCTGTCTGTCTCTCTCGGTTGGTCTCGGTCTGTCTGTCTCTCTCGGTTGGTCTCGGTCTGTCTCTCTCGGTTGGTCTCGGTCTGTCTCTCTCGGTTGGTCTCGGTCTGTCTGTCTCTCTCGGTTGGTCTCGGTCTGTCTGTCTCTCTCGGTTGGTCTCGGTCTGTCTGTCTCTCTCGGTTGGTCTCGGTCTGTCTGTCTCTCTCGGTTGGTCTCGGTCGGTCTTTCTCTCAGGTCGGTCTGTCTGCGTCTGTCTCTCAGGTCGGTCTCTGTCTGTCTGTCTGTCTGTCTCTCGGTCTCTCTCGGTCTGTCGGTCTCTCTCTCTCTCTCGGTCTGTCGGTCTCTCTCTCTCTCTCGGTCTGTCGGTCTCTCTCTCTCTCGGTCTGTCGGTCTCTCTCTCTCTCTCGGTCTGTCGGTCTCTCTCTCTCTCGGTCTGTCGGTCTCTCTCTCTCTCTCTGTCGGTCTGTCTCTCTCTCTCGGTCTGTGTCTCTCTCTCGGTCTCTCTCTCGGTCTCTCGGTCTCGGTCGTCTCGGTCTGTCTGTCTCTCTCTCTCTCGGTCTGTCTCTCTCTCGGTCTGTCGGTCTCTCTCTCGGTCTCTCGGTCGGTCTGTCTGTCTCTCGGCCGGTCGGTCTGTCTGTCTCTCGGCCGGTCGGTCTGTCTGTCTCTCTCGGCCGGTCGGTCTGTCGGTCTGACTCACGGCCGGTCGGTCTGTCGGTCTGTCTGTCTCTCGGCCGGTCGGTCTGTCGGTCTGTCTGTCGGTCTGTCTCTCGGTCGGTCTCTCTCGGTCGGCCGGTCTCTCGGTCGGTCGGTCTGTCTCTCGGCCTCGGTCTGTCTCTCTCTCGGTCTGGTCTGTCTCTCGGCCGGTCGGTCTGTCTGTCTCTCGGCCGGTCGGTCTGTCTGTCTCTCGGCCGGTCGGTCTGTCTGTCTGTCTCTCGGCCGGTCGGTCTGTCTCGGTCTGTCTGTCGGTCTCTCTCTCTCTCTCGGTCTGTCTCTCTCTCTCTCTCTGTCTCTCTCTCTCGGTCTGTCGGTCTCTCTCTCTCTCTCTCTCTCTCTCTCGGTCTGTCGGTCTGTCTCTCTCTCGGCCGGTCGGTCTGTCGGTCTGTCTCTCGGCCGGTCGGTCTGTCTCTCGGCCGGTCGGTCGGTCTGTCTCTCGGCCGGTCGGTCTGTCTGTCTCTCGGCCGGTCGGTCTGTCGGTCTCTCTCGGCCGGTCGGTCTGTCGGTCTGACTCACGGCCGGTCGGTCTGTCTGTCTGTCGGTCTGTCTGTCGGTCTGTCTCTCGGCCGGTCGGCCGGTCGGTCTGTCTCTCGGCCGGTCGGTCTGTCTGTCGGTCGGTCTGTCTCTCGGCCGGTCGGTCTGTCTGTCTCTCGGCCGGACGGTCTGTCGGTCTGTCTCTCTCGGTCGGTCTGTCGGTCTGTCTGTCGGTCTGTCGGTCTCTCTCTCTCTGTCTGGCTCGGTCTCTCGGTCTGTCTCTCTCGGTCTCTCGGTCTCTCTCTCTGTCTCTCTGTCTCTCTCTCTCTCGGTCTCTCTGTCTCTCTCTCTCTGTCTGTCTCTCTCTCTCTCGGTCTCTCTCTCGGCCTGTCTGGTCTCTCTCTCTCTGTCTGTCTGTCTCTCGGCCTGTCGGTCTGTCTCTCGGTCGGTCTCTCTCTCGGTCGGTCGGTCTGTCTCTCGGCCTGTCGGTCTCTCTCTGTCTCTCTCGGCCTCGGTCTGTCGGTCTGTCTGTCTCACGGCCGGTCGGTCTGTCGGTCTGTCTTGGTCGGTCTGTCTCTCGGCCGGTCGGTCGGTCTGTCTGTCTGTCTGTCTCGGTCGGTCGGTCGTCTGTCTGTCTCTCTCGGTGTCTGTCTGTCTGTCGGCCGGTCGGTCTGTGTGTCTGTCTCTCTCGGCCGGTCGGTCTGTGTGTCTGTCTCTCGGTCTGTCTGTCTGTCTGTCTGTCGGCCGGTCGGTCGGTCTGTGTGTCTGTCTCTCTCGGCCGGTCGGTCTGTCTGTCTGTCTCTCGGCCGGTCTGTCTGTCTGTCTGTCTCTCGGCCGGTCTGTCTGTCTGTCTCTCGGTCGGTCGGTCTGTCTGTCTGTCTGTCTCTCTCGGTAGGTCTCGGTCTCTCTGTCTCTCTCGGTAGGTCTCGGTCTCTCTGTCTGTCTGTCTCTCTCTCGGTCTGTAAGTCTCGGTCTGTCTCTTCTCTCGGTCGGTCTGTCTCGTCTGTCGGTCTGGTCTCGGTCTGTCTGTCTCTCTCTCTCTCTCTCTCTCTCTCTCTCGGTCGGTCTGTCGGTCTGTCTCTCGGCCGGTCGGTCTGTCTCTCGGCCGGTCGGTCTTTCTCTCGGCCGGTCGGTCTGTCTCTCGGCCGGTCGGTCTGTCTGTCTGTCTCTCGGCCGGACGGTCTGTCGGTCTGTCTCTCGGCCGGTCGGTCTGTCGGTCTGTCTGTCTTGCGGTCTGTCTCTCGGCCGGTCGGTCTGTCTGTCTGTCTGTCGGCCGGTCGGTCTGTGTGTCTGTCTGTCTGTCGGCCGGTCGGTCTGTGTGTCTGTCTCTCTCGGCCGGTCGGTCTGTGTGTCTGTCTCTCGGCTGGTCTGTCTGTCTGTCTGTCTGTCTCGGTCGGTCGGTCGGTCGGTCTGTGTGTCTGTCTCTCTCGGCCGGTCGGTCTGTCTGTCTGTCTCTCGGCCGGTCGGTCTGTCTGTCTGTCTCTCGGCCGGTCTGTCTGTCTGTCTCTCTCTCTCGGTCTGGTCTGTCTGTCTGTCTGTCTGTCTGTCTCTCTCGGTAGGTCTCGGTCTCTCTGTCTCTCTCGGTAGGTCTCGGTCTCTCTGTCTGTCTCTCTCGGCGTAAGTCTCGGTCGGTCTTTCTCTCAGGTCGGTCTGTCTGCGTCTGTCGGTCGGTCTCGGTCTGTCTGTCTCTCTCGGTAGGTCGGTCTCTCTCTCTCTCTCTCGGTCGGTCGGTCTCTCTCTCTCTCTCTCGGTCTGTCGGTCTCTCTCTCTCTCTCTCACAGACCGACCGGTCTCTCTCGGTCTCTCTCTCTCTCTCTCACAGACCGACCGGTCTCTCTCTCTCTCGGTGTGACTGTCTGTCTCTCGGCCGGTCTGTGTGTCTGTCTCTCGGCCGGTCTGTGTGTCTGTCTCTCGGCCGGTCTGTCTGTCTGTCTGTCTGTCTGTCTGTCTGTCTGTCTGCCGGTCGGTCTGTCGGTCGGACTGTCTGTCTGTCTGTCTCTCGGCTCGGTCTGTCTCTCTCGGTCGGTCTCTCGGTCTGTCTGTCTGTCTCTCGGTCTGTCGGTCTCTCTCTCTCTCGGTCGGTCTGTCTCTCGGTCGGTCGGTCTGTCGGTCTGTCTGTCTCGGCCGGTCTGTCTGTCTGTCGGTCTGTCTCTCGCCGGTCGGTCTGTCGGTCTGTCTCTCGGTCGTCTCTCGGTCGGTCTGTCTCTCGGTCGGTCGGTCTGTCTCTCGGCCGGTCGGTCTGTCTCTCGGCCGGTCGGTCTGTCTCTCGGCCGGTCGGTCTGTCTCTCGGCCGGTCGGTCTCTCGGCCTGTCGGTCTGTCGGTCTGGTCTCTCGGCCGGTCTGTCTGTCTCTCTGGTCGGCTCTCTCGGTCTGTCTCTGTCTCTCTCGGGTAGGTCTCGGTCTCTCTGTCTGTCTCTCTCGGCCTGTCTCGTAAGTCTCGGTCTGTCTCTCTGTGTCTGTCTGTCTGTCTCTCAGGTCTGGTCTGTCTCTCTGTCTGTCGGTCGGTCTCGGTCTGTCTGTCTCTCTCGGTAGGTCTCGGTCTGTCTGTCTCTCTCGGTTGGTCTCGGTCTGTCTGTCTCTCTCGGTAGGTCTCGGTCTGTCTCTCTCGGTAGGTCTCGGTCTGTCGGTCTCTCTCGGTCTGTCTGTCTCTCTCGGTCTGTCGGTCTCTCTCGGTCTGTCGGTCTCTCTCGGTCTGTCGGTCTCTCTCGGTCTGTCGGTCTCTCTCTCTCTCTCGGTCTCTCGCTCTCTCTCGGTCTCGGTCTCTCTCTCTCTGTCTGTCTCTCTCTCTCTCGGTCTGTCGGTCTCTCTCTCTCTCGGTCTCGGTCTGTCGGGTCTGTCTCTCTCTCGGTCGGTCTGGTCTCTCTCTCGGCCTGTCTGTCTGTCTCTCTCTCGGTCTGTCTGTCTGTCTCGGTCTCGGTCTGTCCGGTCTGTGTGTCTGTCTCTCGGCCGGTTTGTCTGTCTGTCTGTCTGTCTGTCTCTCGGCCGGTCGGTCTGTCTCTCGGCCGGTCTGTCGGTCTGTCAGTCTGCCTGTCTGTCTCTCGGCCGGTCGGTCGGTCTGTCTCTCTCGGCCGGTCGGTCTGTCTGTCTCTCGGCCTGTCTGTGTGTCTGTCTCTCGGCCGGTCGGTCTGTCGGTCTGTCTCTCGGCCGGTCGGTCTCTCTCTCGGTCTCTCGGTCGGTCGGTTGGTCTGTCTCGCTCTCTCGGTGTGTCGGTTTGTCTCTCTCTCTCGGTCGATCTGTCTCTCTCTCTCTCTCTCGGTCTGTCGGTCTCTCTCTCTCTCTCTCTCTCTCGGTCTGTCTCTCGGTCTCTCTCTCTCTGTGTGTCTGTCTGTCTCTCGGCTCGGTCTGTCTGTCTGTCTCTCGGTCGGTCTCTCTCTCTCTCTGTCTGTCTCTCTCTCGGTCTGTCTCTCGGTCTCTCTCTCGGTCTGTCTCTCTCTCTCGGTCTGTCTCTCTCTCTCTCTCGGTCTGTCTCTCTCTCTCTCTCGGTCTGTCTCTCTCTCTCTCTCTCTCTCTCGGTCTGTCTCTCTCTCTCTCTCTCTGTCTGTCTCGGTCTCTCTCTCTCTCGGTCTGTCTCTCTCTCTCTCGGTCTGTCTCTCTCTCTCTCTCGGTCTGTCTCGGTCTGTCTGTCTCTCTCTCTCTCGGTCTGTCTCTCTCTCTCTCGGTCTGTCTCTCTCTCTCTCTCGGTCTGTCTCTCTCGGTCTCGGTCTGTCTCTCTCTCTCTCGGTCTGTCTCTCTCTCTCTCTGTCTGTCTCTCTCTCTCTCGGTCTGTCTCTCTCTCTCTCTGTCTCTCGGTCTCTCTCTGTCTCTCTCTCTCTCTGTCGGTCTGTCTCTCTCTCTCTCTCGGTCGGTCTGTCTCTCTCGGTCTGTCGGTCTCTCTCTCTCTCTGTCTCTCGGTCTGTCGGTCTCTCTCTCTCTCTGTCTCTCTCTGTCTGTCTGTCTCTCTCTCTCTCGGTCTGTCTGTCTCTCTCTCGGTCGGTCTCGGTCTCTCTGTCTCTCTCTCTCTCTCTGTCTGTCTCTCTCTCTCTCTCTCTCTCTCTCTCTCTCGTCTGTCTGTCGGTCTGTCTCTCGGTCTGTCTGTCTCTCTCTCTCGGTCTGTCTCTCTCTCTGTCTGTCTCTCTCTCGGTCGGTCTGTCTCTCTCTCTCTCGGTCTGTCTGTCTCTCTCTCGGTCTGTCTCTCGGTCTGTCGGTCTGTCTCTCTCGGTCGGTCTGTCTCTCTCTCGGTCGGTCTGTCTGTCTCTCTCGGTCTCTCTCTCTCTCGGTCTGTCTCTCTCTCGGTCTGTCTCTCTCTCGGTCTGTCGGTCTGTCTCTCTCTCTCGGTCTGTCTCTCTCGGTCTCTCTCTCTCTCTCTCGGTCTGTCTCTCTCTCGGTCTGTCGGTCTGTCTCTCTCTCTCTCTCTCTCTCTCTCTCGGTCTGTCTCTCTCTCTCTCTCTCTGTCTCTCTCTCTCTCTCTCGGTCTGTCGGTCTCTCTCTCTCTCTCTCTCTCTGTCTCTCGGTCTGTCTCTCGGTCTGTCTCGCTCTCTCGGTGTGTCTGTCTGTCTCGCTCTCTCGGTGTGTCTGTCTGTGTCTCGCTCTCTCGGTGTGTCTGTCTGTGTCTCTCTCTCGGTCTCTCTCTCGGTCTGTCTCTCGGCCTGTCTGTGTCTCTCTCTCGGTCTGTCTGTGTGTCGGTCTGTCTGTCTCTCTCTCTCTCTGTCTCTCTCTCTCTCTCGGTCTCTCTCTCTCGGTCTGTCTCTCTCTCTCGGTCTCTCTCTCTCTCTCGGTCTGTCTCTCTCTCTCGGTCTGTCTCGCTCTCTCGGTCTGTCTCGCTCTCTCGGTCTGTCTCTCTCTCTCGGTCTCGGTCTCTCTCTCGGTCTGTCTCTCTCTCTCTCGGTCTGTCTCTCTCTCGGTCTGTCTCTCTCTCTCTCGGTCTGTCTGTCTCTCTCTCTCGGTCTGTCTCTCTCTCTCTCTGTCTCTCTCTCTCGGTCTGTCTCTCTGGCCTGTCAGTCTGTCTGTCTCTCTGTCTCTGTCTCGGTCTCTCTCTCTCGGTCTGTCTCTGTCTGTCTCTCTCGGTCGGTCTGTCGGTCTGTCTCTCGGTCTGTCGGTCTGTCTCTCGGTCTCTCTCTCGGCTCTCGGTCGGTCGGTCTGTCTCTCGGTCTGTCTCTCTCTCTCTCTCTCTCTGTCGGTCTCTCTCTCTCTCTGTCTCTCGGTCTGTCGGTCTCTCTCTGTCTCTCTCGGTCTGTCTCTCGGCCGGTCGGTCTGTCTGTCTGTCTCTCGGCTCTGTCTCGGTCTGTCTCTCGGCCGGTCGGTCTGTCTGTCTCTCGGCCGGTCGGTCGGTCTGTCTCTCGGCCGGTCGGTCGGTCTGTCTCTCGGCCGGTCGGTCGGTCTGTCTCTCTCGGTCTCGGTCTGTCTGTCTGTCTCTCTCT